>NC_072775.1:15090508-15690508 GCF_022539595.1 Amphiprion ocellaris | reverse complement strand
AGGCCTGATGATGCTTATGATGATTGGGAAGAGCCCCACAGAATATCTAGTTACTTAAATATTTAGAATATGTTTTGTATATGTTTGCGGTTTAAACGGCTGGTTTGATTTTAGACACAAATTGAATCAAACTGAGCAAAACAATCTTGAGCTCAAGTTAAGAAGAGAAAAAGACTGAAAACATAGATGTGATCCGCAGTTCCTGTTCCACTTGTTCACAAAGTGCACACATCCTCCACCGAATAAAGAATGTTATTTTTCTGCTGACTGTATTACACAGACTGTGGATTATATGTGTGGCTGTCTTGCATATGAGATAAAGTAAGTGTTGGCGCAGCGCAGAAGTGAGCAAGAACCAGAGAGAGATAAAAGTGAGATATCACATCAAGGTGATACATATTTAATCCAAAGCAATAATGTATTATTAGCTTCTAATGTCTTATTTCCCTTTAGTTCTCCATGTAGCTTATTTCAGTCTCCTACAAGAAAGGTAAGAGATCAGATTTTCCTGTAGCAAAGAAAAATTCAAGAGTTTGTGATTACTTCATGGAAGTGTCTCCAGAAAATGCTGATTTGATATCTTTTATTAGAGTTTGTCAGAGGAGTTCCACATTGCCTCCATTTCATAGATTTTTTTTTTTCAATTTACAGCTGTGGGAAATTAGATAGAAGCTGCATCTCACATCCCATCTCGCTTTCTAATACAGCACGTTAGTGGGACTGTTGAGTTGTTCATGGATGATGTGATGAATTTCGACATTTGGTTGAACAGGGAGCTGGTGGAGAGAGCTCTTTTTGCATGATCGAGAAAGACAAAAAGGAGAGGAAGATGGTGGAAAGAAAAAAAATAGGAAAATAGGTTGAGAGAAAAACAATGCTGAGATTAGTAAAGGAGCCAGAGTGAGAGATATAAGTGAATTAAAGGGGGATTGAAAAGAAAAACAGAGAAAGATTTTAAAAAGTAGTAAAACATCAGGATAAGGATGAAGAGTGCCCTCTAATGGGTGAGCCAGCATGAATGAAATTTAATTACAATGTAATTGCAGTAGGACAAAGCTAGTGAAGAATATTCATTAATCACAATGGAGGCGTCTCAGGGTTTGTGCTCTGAGAATTTCATGTTAAAACAATTGTGTATGTGTGCATGAAGTAGAATTTATGTGTAGGTTTAAGGAATGGCAATGTTCTGAGGTTTGTTTTGGTGTAACCTTGGTGAATTGCTTGAAAAAAAAATGATTTCACCAAGATTGGACCTGCAGAGGAAGATTGAGAGAGAAAAATGATTGTTTTATGATTGCATGAGTGTGTACATGAGGGTGGCGCAGAGGAGTATAGTAAGAAATAGGAAACTCAGGAACAGCACAGTAATATTTCAGGCATATCTTGCTTTTTTCACTGGCTTAAAAGCACAAACATTTCAAGATGCCGGCCATTTTCTTTGTTTTTTTCAGGAACCTTTCCTCTGCCTGGTGACTCAAACCAAAGGCTATGTCTTTATCTGCCCTTTCTTTGCACCACATTGCTACACTGAACACCATATTTGATCACTGTCTCCACAGGAGGCTCCTTTGTCCTCTCCCACAGCTCCATCTCTGGCCCCGCTGGATCAGCATAGAACCCACATCAAGAAGACCTCATCATAACTGTCATTGTTTTTACTCAGTCATTCCTGGCTCTGACTTCCAAGGACTTGCCCCCATCTCAATCACTACCTTTTCCCACACACAATAAGCCCTAACTGCCATAATCAGAGGGTATCTATCTACTTCGACCTCGTCTACCTTTAGCTCTGCAGTTTTTTTTTTTCATCGTTTTTTTTTTTCTTTCTTCTTTCCTCCACGTCAAGCCACAGTTCCCGGTGAGGTAAAGCAGTAATAAGTGAGACTGGTGCTTCCATGCTGAGCTCATGACAAGGACACACTGTCCTGATGGTCTTTGTATTCACTGCTAGAACAACTGTAAAGGAACAGGAGGTAACATGGTCTAATCAGCAGAAAATGGAACAATGGCGATGCTATTTCATGCCTTGGACTGAAACGCACGAAAAAGCTTTCGATCCAGTGTCCGACATGATAGCATCAAAGATACACTTCAAATGTCAGACTTTTGTCTCAGGTAAGTGATTACTGTGTTGGGAGAAAAACACAATGAATTCTGATACCTGTAGCAAAAGGTGTTTGATTTCCTTGCTATGTTTGATATACACTGCTTGTAGCTATACTATAGTCATGTTTTGAAGCAGCAGAGGGAGTAAAGACACAAGGCATACACACTGGGGTTGGGGGGTGGGGGGGGGGACTCGTGGATTTCGTAAACCCTTTTTAGAGCATAAACAGTCAAACTGCATTTGTGCTTTTGTGAAGGTCCACTCTGGTTTTGGAAAATTGAAGAAAGGCTTCGCTACTGGAAATTACATGTTAGATCTTATGCAATATGTATTTTAAGGGCCTCCTGTTCAGAGATGCAAAATATGGGAAAGGGAATGGAAATTGAATGGAAAATTCATACAAATATCTGCTGCACATGAATTTTTACAGCAGACTGACCACTGCAGCAGAGAAAATTGTCTTTTATCTGACAGACACAGAGCGGAAGAGTCTAGCCAGTGAGCTAGTTTAAAGAGGCCGGTTAAAAGGTTCCTTAGAAAAATGTTAACATAGGTACCGTGCCAAAATCATAAATGGGACTGTCAATAATTACCTGTTAATCAAATGATTGATGTTAATAATTTAACTGACATAAATATGTTAACTGATACGTCAGCAGACATTGGACATGCATGTCAGCTGTAGTGCCTGGTTTCTGGCAAGCAGAGACTATTGTGAGATTTATCAAGTAAAGTCATGACAAAGTCTTCTGTGACGATTAATGGGTACCAAACAGCAGTTATGCATTTAAAATAAACTGACATCAGTTAGGACAGTACTCCGATGTTACTGCCACTCAAATTTATGTGACTGTGGTAAAAAAAAAAAAAGAAAAAAAAAAACTATATCAGCATATAGAAGATTTTTTTACTGTAATAAAATTATGTTAACATTCAACCAACTATTATCAAGGTTAGTTAGTTAGACAGTTTTTCTTCTGCATGGAATTGGTATACAAACCTGGAATCCACTGCATGAGAAAGAATGCTAATTGTGATCGTTATCTATTTTAATGGTTATTTTGTTTAATATTTTACATTTTTACTTAAAATACCATGTCCAAAATCAGTCTTACTCTTTGTCAGTCATGTCAAAGTCTCTTGCTATTTAGCGACCTGAGGAGACAGTCACTCAGACTGCAGCAGTTCTGTGTTGGCAAGCAAAAAGCACTGTGGGGTTTAGCTAGTAAAGGGCCACCATATCAAAGTCTTCTGCGATGGTTAATGGGTACCAACCGGCGTTTATGCATTAAAAACAAACTGACATCAGCTATGACAGCACTCAGATAGACTAATGGTGCATACAACTGAGTTGTTACAGTGGTTCAAATTGTGTGACTGCCGTCAAAATCACACATATTAGCACACAGAGGAACGTCTATTGCAATCGGATTATGTTAACATTTAATCAAGTATTGATTAAGAACATTTTTGCAGAATTTGCACCCCTAGATATAAAACAAGATTGCAGTTTGGATTAAAATTTTCCTCTGCAAACAGTGTCACTAAAGCACTTATGTCAGTCCTAAGTGCTCTGTAAATCTGGATAAACCTCCAATATGTATTATATTGTCAAGGGAATCAATTAAAATGTGATCTGTGTCTCATGCTGCAATTTTTCTATTGGATCTTTGTACCGTTGAGCCATTAAAGCCACTAGACAGTAAATCTGTGTGCCTTTGCCCCTTTCAATACTCTGCTGACACTAAACGTTTTATAGTCTACACTGTATCTGCAATCTGTCAAAGCTGTGCTCCTCTATCAAGACAAAACATCACAGCGGAAACCCTAATCGTGTGTGCTAACCTGGAGGGATTATAACTACTCTTATCATGTTTATATACGTAAACAAATACACGCGCACACAATATGCTTTTTTAAGCGTCTGTGTCTGAATCCCCCTGGCTAGGTCATATTGTATTAAAAACAGCATGAGGTCGGTTGGGGATCTCATTCTGGGCTGCCTCCTCCAGTGTCCATGTCATGTCTGGTACTGCCTGGGACCACAATCCAATCAGACAGATGGAGGGCTGTTTGAGGAGCAGAGAGAGGCTGTCCCCCCCTTGCCAGTAAATACTGGCAGCTCTTGGATTTAATTACATTCACAGTATGGTAAACGGAACGGTGCCACGGGCCCCAGAATACACCTCTGGTCTGCGCAGCAAAAGCCAAGACATCTAGTGAGTGACTTTTTCTCAGAGTGGCAAAGACTAATGATGAGTTATGCATGGCAGGAAAATAAGCCTGTTCTCCATAACACCACAGCTAATGCGTAAAGTCTGAATTTTAAGGATTGAGATGTGTACTCAGAATAGAAGATTTAATGATCTGCAGTTTTCTTAGAATTCTCTTTTGTGGACTTCCACTGACACCTGTAATGCTTTTAAGAAAGGGTCAATGAGGGAGTCAGGAAGAATAAAAGCAAGTTGAGAGTTCTCGTGTTCCTTCTAAACAAGCCAAAAGTGGAGTTCAGAATGGGTTATTTTCAACGTGCACTGTGACTTTACGCTCCAGCGGCGGTGCACGCTCATCATGTGTTGTTAGTATACACTCTGGCCTTACCCCTGTGCGACCCTGACTCTGCTCGGCAGGCTCAGACCCAGACAAATTACTGTGTCTCCAAGCCGCTCTCTCCCCTGCACCAAACATTTCCTCCTTTTTTCTACCCCATTCCCCGAAGAGGTGTCTGTCTACTAATACCAGTGCGGTAGCAGCTTTCCACCTGCGGGGTCATTGGACAGGTTCCCATGAAGGTCACAGCTGTCAGATCATTACATGAGAGGATTGGGATGAGGTTTACATTGCTGCCAAAACAACCACTTCATCACCACCGGGGAACATGTGAAGGTGGCACTTGAGCATCTCCAACATCGAATCTTCCTGCAGGATGTTGTCAGAATTGGAAATGTTGGGGGAAAAAAAGCAAATATTGGCTCTCCCTGACTCTCATGGTGGGCTGACATGGCTGCACCTCACTCTTCATTAGGGTGGCCTCCTCACGTGTTTTTGGCAGAGGAGAATTAGGGCTGTATCTGATTAGGAAGGGGGGAAGCAAAGCAGAGCCCTTGAAAGCCTAATTGATTAGACTGTCTTTTTTTATCCCCCTGCTCCCCTCTCCACACACATCCTCTTAAATAAAGTGAGATGAATACAAATACTGGCAATGCAGGACCACACACCTGTCACCTCTCAGCTGCCAATTTAAACCTTACGGCCTGCCGCTAACAAGCTTGATTGTTGGGAAAACTTTAACAACAGATTCCTAAACTTTTGCCTTATTTTGTCAGAAAGTTAAAGCCACATAAAGCATTTACTAAGGGAAAACACTGCTGAAATAATTTAGAAATAGTAAGAGGAATGGACAACAAACATATTGGCATTCAAAATGAAATACATTTTATTGGAAGAGCTGCCAGAGACATGCAATCTGAGTTAAAGTTGTTGTTGTTTTTGTGGAGGACATTGATTCCAAGCAGAGAGGAATGTTGAGAGCAGCATCTCCAGCACAGCTAGCTAAATCAGCTATGCTCACATGGCTGCACAAAACTGAATGAGCCAGCGGCTTATCAGAACAAACAGGCAACACATTTTTAATGAATAATTAAAGCCAGTGAAAACATTGGCATGCATCTTCTGCAATTCTGCTGATGTCATTGAACTCTTACTGAAACTTGACACATACGAAAACAGGTCGACTGATTTTATGTTTACCTCACAATGACTGACACTGGTAGGATTACCATGCCATGACAACCTGGGGAATACTTATTAATGGTTTTTAAAAGTATTTACAGCTCATTAATAGTTGGCTCCAATGCTGCACTCACATGTTTCTCTTGCTGTTTAGTTTACGACTAATCTCTGTTATTGCTGTGGAAATGAAAACAAAGCAAATCAAGACTTAACAAAAATATCCAGACAAGGAACGCATAAGGTTATCGATTATATTTTCAGCATCCTTGAATCATCCAGAGAACTGTAGCTCTTTATTTATTAGTTGTTCCATGATAGTGTAAACTGTGCTAAAAAAAAAAAAAGGCACTACTGTAGAGAGACCACAAATCAATGTTTGTGATTTTTAAATTTTTAAGTTATGAATCGAAATGTGTGTGTCCATATAGAAGGAAAAATGATTTATACCTGTGTGAAACTTAAATCTGACTTTTATTTGATTAGTAGACTTCCTCTGTCTGGAAATGACATAAATACTTGGTATTTGCTGGAAAAGAAAATATGCTAATGATGAATTTTAATTATTTCTGTGTTGTTTATTTTGTTGTCCAGGATTCGTCAGACCCTTCCTCAGTAATTAAGTGGAGAGCCTTTAATTTCCTACACAGCAATTAAACACTTCTTTTAATTGCTAACAAACAATCTGAATGTCTCCATTAGATTTTGAACCACTACTCTGTTAAAACTGTCTGCAGGTCTTTCAGGTTGGAAGGCTTCCTTGCCATCATTCTGTTCTTCAGTCCACTGATTCTTGATGGGATTCAGGTCTGGACTCTGAGTCACTAAATGTTCATATTGTTTTCTTGTAGCCATTTCTTGACCACTTTGGTGGTATGCTTTGGGTCATAATCTTGTTGGAAGGTCCAATGCTGAGGAAGGCCAAGTTTTTCTGCCGACTGCCTGATGTTTTGCTCCACAATCTTAATGCTGTCGTCTTATTACATGATGTCGTTTGCTTTGACAAAGTTGTCGGGTCCATTGGCTGAAAAACAAAAACCCTTTTAAACTACCTATTTTGCCAATGCAGGGGTCACTTTCGGCTTCTTGTGAAACTCATTATACTTTGCACTGTGGCCACTAGCACTTGAAAACGTGTCAGGGCTCCCTCTGTCCCAGCTTCAGCCTCCACCTGACCTCCCTCATCCTCCCTCACCTCCCTCCTCCCTCCTATTCCTCTCTCCACCTTCCTGCTCTGTCCAGCTGCTGTTCATCACCAATCACTCATCAACGGAACTCCAGGCAGCTGTGGTGCAGCACACCTGATGATCATCTCCACCTTAAAAGCCAGCTGCACACTCCACACCCTGCCAGATAGTAAACTCTGCTCACACAGTCAGTCGTCTAGCCTTGCACCTTTGCTGAGATTTTTCCATTGAAAAGCTTTACCTTGACTAATCGTGTTTCTCTTGTCTAGCTCTGCTGACCCAGCTGCCTGGTTCCACCTGCTCTGTCCCCCCATCTCCTGCACTCCGGATCCAGCCCTGACCAGACCTCCCCCCCTGCCTCCCTCACCTTGGACCTGCTGCCTGCTCCTGGATCTCCTGCTCGTCGTGGAGGGTCTCTGCCTGCCGTGTGCCCCCCTCGGCTCTGGAAAACACCCCGTCTTTCGCCCCCCTGGAACGAGGCTCTCCTGCCCGCTCTCCACCGCCGACCCACCGCACGGAGAACGCCAACCGGGCCACTGGTTCCTGGTACAGTCACCACCCCCCCCAACCTCCCCTTTAGTTCAGTTATTCCAGTCACCAGGTTCCCCACCCCGTCCAGCACTCCCCTTTGTTTTGTTAATAAAATCCACCTTTGTTCTTGCCTCAGTCCATCGTCTGTGTGCTCTCTGCTCGGGTTCACCCCCACGCCGTGACATGTGGATATGACTATGTGGCCTTTACTCGTCTTGTGAGCAGTCACAGCTCCCGACAATCTCTCACTGGTGTACCCTGATAGAAACCTTAGTTTAAAGTGAATTACATCATAGCTACACTGAACGTATGACAGTTATGCTGCAAAATGCACCTTTCTACTGGATACGCATGTAACATAGACTTCAAAAGTTTGGGGTCACTTAGAAATGTCTTTATTTTTGAAAGAAAAGTTTTTGTTTTTTTTTTTCAATAAAGACAACATTAAATTAATCCGAAATACAGTCTAGACACTGGTAATATGGTAAATGACTATTCTAGCTGGAAACAGCAGATTTTTTAATGGAATATCTCCATAGGGGTACAGAGGAACATTTCCAGCAACCATCACTCCTGTGTTCTAATGCTACATTGTGTTAGCTAATGGTGTTGAAAGGCTAACTGATGATGAGAAAACTCTTGTGCAATTATGTTAGCACATGAATATAAGTGTGAGTTTTTATGGAAAACATGAAATTGTCTGGATGACCCCACACTTTTGAACGGCAATATATGTATGGTGAAGGATTGTGGCAAAACAAAATAGTGAGCTTTCATGTTGGGATTGTTTTCTGTTTCTCAACACAGGACAGTGCAGAGTTTGTGTATTATGGGTATGTACATATCTGCAGACTACAGCAAACTCTGTAAGGAGCAAGGTTCAGACGAGGTGATCGGGACTCTCAATTGTAAGCCTGTTTTATTCAATGTACTCATTTCTTGTCAATTGGTAGTTTTGTTTAAAAACTACAGACACTTTGTGACCTATTTCTGTGTAAAAGGGCCATCCAGACCTCATGGAAAAAATAAAAATAGAAAACTGGTCTCTTTTTATGTTTGTAGTGTCTGTCTCCATGATACATATGCACCACTTATGTGAGCAGCGCATAAGTGGTGCATATGTGCCATAGACATATGCACCACCTATATGCTGCTCACACCTCTGTTTGTCGCCACGTTCATCGAATATAATGGAAGCATAGTGTTAAAGCATCTGCTCCATGAATGGTTCACATATATTATGCGTTTAGAGTAGCCATGGGCTTAAAATGCTGTCGAGCAGTGTAGAAATTACCAGCACCATTTGGAACTGAGTAAAAGCTTGCAATTTCTCCAAAAGGGAATTGTTGAAAATAGTTAGAATTTATTGTTTGCATCTCTAACACAATGTGTTACCCTCATATGTCACTTGTTTATGTCATTTCCAGCCAGAAGAAAACCTATTGGTCTCATAAAAAAATCACTTTAAATGGTTGAGGTGGTTAATGGTGGTTAGGCTTGGCTGTATAAGTCATCAATAAAAGCTAAAATGTAGCAGGAAAAACTCACTAGAAATGTATCATCAATTATTCACATGTAGTTTTTATTCCTGTTGTTGGCTCTCCAAGAAATCATTTTATTTCTGTCTCTCTGTTTGGCTTTGTCTGCCCTCTCTCTGGCCTTTGCCTTCTTTCTGCTCTCTGAATGTCATTTTTTTCAGAATAGAAGTGAGGTGACATCCCTTGTGTCTTTGAATTGTGTGTGTGTGTGTGTGTGTGTGTGTGTGTGTGTGTGTGTGTGTGTGTGATGGTGAGACATAAATGTGTATACAGTCGCATTCGGGTTGGGCTACACTATGCAGTGTTTCACCAACTATATTGTGAAGACACATCATAGGATGTACGATGTGAAGTAATGCAAAGTAACACATCAGGCTACAACTTCTTTTGCTGCTTGACACGAAAAGAAAAAACTGAAAAGTTCTCATATTCCAAGAAGAATCTACTAGAGAAGTCTGCACATAATTTAAGGGCTTGTTGACATGCAGACTCTACATGTGCTGAGCAAAATGGAAAAACAGGAGAGAAACAATAAGAAGACAAAATTGGGTTGACAAAAAGGAAATACAACGTTATTTGTTAAACTATGCAGTTAAAAGAACATTAATTACGATCACAATTCTGACTTCCCTTAATTAAATGACCGACTGCAATATTGATGTATGAAATGTATGCTCAGCTCATAGAAAATGTTAGTTATAAAAAACAATCCCTGTAGATGAAATCACTTGGTTTTAACTTGAATAAACTGCCGTAGTAACTAAATGGAAAGACCAGAGGCTTCTCGTTCACAGCTTAGCTACTGTAGCCTGCAAGTTAGGCGTTCTGGGAACATTAATATAAATAAACATTAGTTTATATCGATAAGTCAAACATTTTAGGAGAAATGTTATTCCCTCTGGTTGATGCACTAAATTCGTGTGAAGAAGAACTTTGTTATTTCGATGGAGATTTGCATATTAGCAGAAATGTAGCACAACACTGAAGAAAAATCAGTGCTCTGCTTATTTACGCATGAAACTGCAAGAATAAATCTGTTCAACATTCAACAATTGTGATCGCAGTACTGATCAAAATCATTGTGATTATCATTTTGGTCATAACTGTGCAGAAACCTTTCGTTATATGTATGTGTATATCTTGACTAGAGAAATGATGATGTTTACCATCAGCAGAATCTTTCATATGACAAAGGTTCCAAATGGTTAAAAACATAAAAAGTTAAATCATTGTTTCATTTTCTAGACAAATGTACAACCCTACACAATTTTGGAATGATCCACTCTTTCCAAATACAGTTATTCTGGGCATCTGAAAAAAATTCCTTCATTTTTTCATGTTGCAACAACATTCAGTTTGTTTTGCAACAAAAAAACCCTGAATACTTCAATTTCATTTTTTTCCAATGTCATGTAGCCCCACATTGTGGAGACCTTGCTCCTTTTATGGGCAAAAGGCAAGTATCCATGATGGAAATTATAAAATTTTTGGTTGAAGATTGAGTTTGAGGTTACATTGAAATAGGTTTACAATAACGTTCTGCTAAAGGTTAGGTTTAGGCAAGTAGAAGGCACAGGTTCTATTAGGTTTAGTCTCCAGGAAATTAATGGAAGTAAATGTAGAGTCCTCTGAAGTGACAAAACCACAATGAAGAGTGTTTGTGTGTGTGTTTGAAAGAGAGACAGAACAGATATTGCGCTTTAGGTGTGAAGGACTGTGTGGCCCGTGGTGTTGTGTTATCTACATTTCAGTTTGTGAAATAACTGCGGACACACAGATAGCAAAGCAGCGATAAGGACAGATCTGCATAGCACTGCATGCCATCTTAAAGTAGATTACCTGAAACATCAGTGCTTTGTAGTTGTATTTTAGAAGTTATCTTCTCTTCTGTCCTACGTATTTGATCCTGCAACACTCTTGCCATGCAAATGCTTCTATGAATCTGATATATTGTTGTACTGTGTAGCCTGGATATCTGAGGACTCCTGTTCTGAGTGCAGAAAGAGGCGTTACGGCCACTTTCCCATTCAGCAGGAGGCAGCAGTGATGACAGACTTCCGCTGAATTGCAAAAACAGTTATCCTCTTCCTCCTTGTTTCTAATTCTGCAGAATTCTCTAAAGAGGCCATGTCAAACTTGGCTGAAGGATAATCAATAACAGGTAAGGACTGTGTTTTATGATGCACGGGCTTTTACATTAAAAAGATCAATTTTCTCCGACACTGTGCCAAGAACTAAAAACATAAATACAGACTGATAGTGCCATTCAACAAAAGAGGATGGTAATGAAAATAAAGAGAAGAAAAACTTTTAAAGTTTAGATTGATCATCAGCAGCTGTTTATAATTCAAAAGATTATGCCTCACCAGTATTGCAGTTTACTACTTAGACATGCGAATCCTCAAGTCAGTGGCTCTTCACAAACACTTATTTTGTACTATGACCTTACATGCATATTAAAATGAATTTTGGACGTAACAAAACAGCTTCTTTCATGCGTGATATTAAAATATTACAGTATGCTGCCTATAAACTTTTATTGTATACACTTGGTAGCCACTGCAGAACATATGAGGATGAATCCCACCGCATCACTAATAAAACCTTTGGGATTGACAATGATGTTTAGTTCCAATGTCACCAAGTGATTCTAATATCATTAAAGGTCAGTTTTTAATGTTGTCTCCCTTTTAATTTGTAATATATATACAAAGCCCTGTACATTTATCTGTGCTTGTGCAGCTGACAGTGGGACTCTCTTACAGATGCATCCCTTCTTTCTCTTTAGCCAGTCAGCAAACACAGGGCTACAGCTAATCTTATCATCATGACATTATGTATTTGTACATCCCCTATAGCTCATAGAGGATATCTCTGACTGAAGTAAACACTTCTTAAACACACAGACACGTACTCAGAATGGTAAGAAAACACCCATGCGCATAACCCCACAGATAGATGAGCTCATGGTCACACACACACACACACACACACACACACACACACACACACACACACACACACACACACACACACACACACACACACACACACACACACACACACACACACACACACACACACACACACACACACACACACACACACACACACCAAACACAAAGGCAGCCAAAGCAGTTTAATGCAATATAAATGAGATGGCTATTTACACAGGGAGGGCTGCGATATTGTGTTGAGGAATGTGGAGTTCAGACGGTCAAACAGATATTACTCTAATGCTCAGATCATCAGCATGGAGGGGCAGACGATGGGAATTCATGACAGAACCTCACATACAGCACGGCACAGACCTACAGACCAACAATATGTCACAAGACGCTGCCGAAACTAAAGTAAATGACACATGTAGAAAGATAACAATAAAGCAAATCAAGCTAATTGCATTAAATGTGATCTTTGAAGTGTACCGTGCTCATTTAAGTAACAAAGGTTTCATTTATCAATTCCTCGTTTGTTTTCTTTAATGTCGTATGAGAGCTTGGCAACATAGTTTAAAATTTATCATGATAAAATGTTTCATATCAGTCAATACCAATGATTATAGATCATTTTTCATTGCCTAATTTTTAAGAAAGACCAGGACAAAAAGGGTAGTTATTGGTGCAAAACTGACCTGATACACAATACAAATAAATAAAAAAAGAAGTAGTGCAGCTCAAAAAAAATCAAGGTTTTGTCAAACCCCTTGACAAAGTGATAAAATTAGGCCTACATACTGCAATATTACAATTACAATTTGCCTTTTGATATCTTTATATATGGCAATCCATTCAAATTTGATGTTTCCCTTGAAACCACCAATGCCAATCTAATAGTGGTGCTCCAATATCTACTGAAAATAAGCTATCCAGAATTTTTGAGGTATTTCAAACTGAATCATGGGCCATGGTCAAAAGAAAAAAAATAAATAAATACTGTCACTGGGAAGCGAATGTCAGTCCGCTGTGGTTCTGTGGTTCTATACCAATGTCAAACTGCTTCCACTGGTCCCTAGAGGTCATGGTGAGGTAAATAAAAACAATGTAGCTGGCATTTGGACAAGCATATGCTGCTACTATTGCTGTTGTTAATTGCAAGGAAAGTTAGTCAGAGGAGTAATTAGTAAAAGTACTGTTTGAGCACATGAATACTATAAAAATGTTTAAACATCCCAACAGTTCACTATTGAAGATTCCTGGATTTTTGCAGAAACTAATACCAGTGGTGTTTGGCTGTAATGCTGTTCTGTATGCATGTATGTATGGTCATGTTTTTTTTGTTTGTTTGTTTTGCTTTGTTTTTTTGCAAAACTACATTAATGCAAACCCCTTTCCATAACCAAAAGCGCAACATATTGCTCGTGTAGTCTAATATGTTCTCTCCATTCAATATAGCTGCATAGAAGGCTGACAGTAACCTACTTTTTATAGTGAAGGGCAGATTTTCTCTGGCTCCAGGTGTTAATGTGATAATGCTTGAGTGTCTGCCTGTCATTCCCCTTGGACTGTAGGGTATGCTTTTTACAAGGTTGTATTATCCCCGCCATAATGCTTTTCCACAAAGGACTCACACTGTCACACTAAAGCATTGTGGAGGGGAAAATTGTAGCCCCTCCACTCCTATGCAACAACTTTATTCAGCTGTCCATGTAAAGTAGCGCCCTACCTGGTTTTCAAACAATGGTTACGGCAGATGCATTCAATTGAGCCAATTGGACAGCACAGAGAACACAATGTGCCGCAGCAAGTTTAGTGCATCAGCGACAGGAACAATGTGTGTGGCGCTGATAGTGCTCAACTGATGGTGCATTTTATCTAATAAGAGTGGAACATGTACATAGAGAGAAAAAATGAACACAGAGCCTCAAGCAGTGAGAAATTATATTGTATCTGACAACGTTATTCTTGTTTGTGTGAATGAGCGTCAGTGCAATAATAAGAATGTTTCTTAAAAAAAAGGAAACTGTAGAAAAATGAAAGATGTTTCTGCACAAAATAGAAGCTGAGGTTTTAGAAGAGGTCGAATATGTCCCACTACAGCAAGTATCAGGGTCTATCAGTGCTAAAGTTTTATTTATGAGCCAAAAATGTTTTACAACTGCTTCAAACATAACTTGGAACATCAGAGTACAGACAGAAGACAAACAACAGTGGTTTTCATACTCAGCTTTTTACTTTTACTAGAAGTTATTTACAGTTTGTGTGGATGGAAGTATAACATATAAAGATGTAAATTAAAGGCCCTTTTGTGTCTTTTTCAGAACAGTTATGGTTGGTTTGAAAGTGTGACCAGTTCAAGCAAAGCTACTCAGAAATTCGCAGCATATTCAGATTCTCGACTCCACTTCAATATTGGCCCAGGGACACAAAGCAGGGAGTGGTGCAATTACAGCCGCAATTAGAGTGATTCAGATACCGAGACAGGCTTCAGAATGGGACTACGCTCCTGTGATCAGGTCTCTGAATGTATATTTTATTTCACCATCTATGCACATCCTGACTTGAATGTTTTTGTCTTGTTTGAAAATGTTCACAGTCTACTAATTTCAAGTGTGTTATGAACAGTGCTGTATACACTGGATGTATGGAGAACATCAACTCAGAGAGCATGAAGGTTGGTGGAGGTGAGAAAGCAGCACGGTAGCAGGTACAGTATGACTGTATAACATGAAGGTAGCAGCATCTTTTGGCATGTAGAAACAGCAGAATAGACCGAAGAGCATGCAGTTAAACTTAACTACTTTGCTTAAAATATCAGTATGACTGACACTTATCTGGATCGGCTCATTGGCTCGCACAGAATGCCTTAACTTTCCTGTCTGACAGTGAGTTGTTATAGAAACCAGGGTGCCAATTCCTAAATTAGCAGTTCCTGAACTTCTAAACCCTTCTCGTGTTCTTTCTACATGGACTGCTGGGACTCTCTGTCTCAATGTGGTTCCCAACTAATTGGGTAAATGTAATAAAGTCAGGAGTTTATATTAAGAATAGTTGCTATATAACATGATGAGAGCTGGTGAAAACACGTTCCAGTCAGTTACTTAACAGACTGAGTTGAGCTACTCTTAAAAAAAGAAAAAGTTAGAGCTATAGGAAAAAGTCTTCATTGAGGAAATAATGTGTGCTGTTTTTCTCATTTCTTTACATTTCAATTTCCCATTGTCGGTGCCTGGATGGCTATCAAGTTGCTCCTCATGTTTGTTTAAAAAAAAATGCATTTTTCAGTTTACACTTCTTGTTGAAGCATGCAGCTAACAAGAAAAGCACTCAGAGAGCCCCAGTACTCTGCCAAGGCTGCTCAGTTGTATGATTTCCGATGGATAAGTCTCGATAAGTCAGCAGACAGCTGACGTAGTGTTCACTTGCAGTCATAGTTACAGCGATGCCGCGCCGCTATCTCGCAATGATACAGAAATATTCAACAAATTTGTGGATCCAGACTATAAGCCACATCACTGCCAAAATCAAGTCAATTGGTTCTTGTGTCATTTCTGACCTTCCCTGAAAATTTCATGGAATGTCGCATTCCTTGGCGGAATAATAACATGACAGTCTCTTCCATTACAATTGCTGTAATTTCTGAAGTTTCTTTCATAATAATGAAGCAGACTGTTTATTTTACACTCCTATTCCTAGCAAAGTTATATGATTTTTTCCATGTATATCAGCTCACCCCTAAAATGTAAAATTACTCTGCACTACATGATGGCAAGTTATAATATTGGAGTAATTTAGCCACATGTCTTCGAACCAGAAACTGATTAAAAAGAAGAATGATACAAAAAGCCCCAACCTGCAAGCTGACAGGATTGGTTCCTTAGGTTTGTTACGAATAAAACCCTAGCTGTCTGAATCTGTTTTTTGAGGCTGTCATTTATAAAATTCTGAGGCAAAAAGGCTCAGTCATGGCATTAAATACAAATTTGACTCATGATAAGTCTTCTAGAAAACATGAAACACAAAAATGCTAGCTGAAATACTTGATTTTCATCAGAGGGGGCCTTAAAGTCTAACTGAGATAAAATCACGTTTTCATCTTCTTTGGTATCACATTGCTCACTGTCCATTAAAATATAAATCTGATCTATATTTTCATTAAGCAGTAACCTTCACTGTTTCATGTCAGTGACACTGACTAACTGCCAGACAGCAACATGACACAAAAAAGACCTCTGAAAAGACTTTAAAGCACGACCCGCATTAGCTTTCGACCTAATGTTTCCCATTTATCTCCCAGCTCATATGTCTGACGCTGCATCTCGGCTTTCTGACCAAGCGATCAAACATTCACCAAAGTAAAAGCATTTCAAACGTCACTTTAGAGGTTATAGCTACAGCTGTAGGACACTGAGCAGTCTAAAGAAACTTACTGGCAAACTTGGACCTCAGTTAATTTAGATGCAAAATGATGTGATCCTTCATCTTCAATGACACTGTCAACAAAACATGGCCAGCCTTTACCTTCTAAGCCGCATTTAGCAATACGATGGTGCAGCTGCTGAGTCAACAGCCTGCCAAGATTTTTTCTTTTCATAAAGACAAAATATATATAAAAGCCCCCAAAATGATTTGGACATGATTCTGGACTGCAAGGAGGATGGCATATTGGTAAGATGGTTGTGTCCCTTTATTCCATTTTATTACTGTAGTAAATTAGTTCTGGCGAAGCTATCTAGGGTCTGATTTATATGTGACGCGCAATCATTTTTCTATAAGTCTGCTCTTTGTGTTACACTGGGGACACATGTGAAAAGCAAAGTCACGAATGCTGTAAATAAAAATCACAATGTGTCACTCCACAGTGAACCCACGCCATGTGTCATGAAACTTATCTGCACCCCCATATGTAAGCGAATTGTACAACAACCACCTCTTGCTCTGTCACTCACCTGAGGCTCTTCTATTTCTGTGTGCTGCTGCAATAAAAACCTCTCCCCTGACTTTCTGAAAGTGACTTTCAGTGCCTAACCATGTAGGCCATGATAATGTTGGCCATTTTCATAGGGGGGAGTGAGGGGTACTTGGCTTTTTCAATAAACCTCTGGTGATGTGTTTTGTAATGCATTGGTTATACTTCACAGTAAAAACCCATTCTGTTCCTTTGCCAGCCACTGCACTTCTCCCTAAATTGCCTTTTCTCCAACTGCCATTTGTTATGCTTTCCACTCCGCTGCGCAGATATCATTTATTTATTTTATGAAACAACAACCCCGTCAAAACAAAACAGCCTCACCCCCTGCACACCTACAGACTGACAGGTGGATGGATGGAAGGATGAGCCGACGGACAGACAGACGGATGCGCGAACAAATGGATGGATGACAGATGAGCAAGATTGTTACTGAGCTGGATAATAGGGATGAATGAATGGAGGAATGGACAGACCGCTGGGTAGATGTAAGAAATTAACATCCAGTCAGTTTGTGTATAAGCCAAATACCTCATAGAAAGATGTGAAAGAGGGAAAAATGGAGCGAGAAAAGAAGTAGTCCCAAGTTACTGATTCCCCATTATGTGAAACTCAATTTTCCCTCCTGCTTCTCTTTTATCTGGTGCCATTATGGAGACTGTGTTTGTCTGGTGGCAGGGAAATAGGCCTGCTTTGTTTAGACTAGTGTCAGCTATAATGAAAAAGCACCATCAACTCAGAACGGGGGCTCTGTGCAGTGTCTATCGCGACACTCAGCAGATAATAACTATTGATTGCTATCCAGAGACAAGGAAAAAAAGTGAAAGAGAAAAGGAAGATGGACAGGGAGAGTAGGGGTGGGGATTAGACATCTATTTTTTTCTCCCCTCTTTCACCAATTATATCTTCCCACTTAAATGAAATTGCTATTACAAAGCCACCGTGCAATAAAATAACTCGGATTTCAGAGGAAGCATCCTCTGACAGATAATCAGCCACATTTTTATACAATTTTAATCCAAAATCTTCAACAGGGAGCTAACTTCAATTTCCTCAGGCCTTCCATTTTGCCTGTGTTCCAACCTCTGCCCTGTATTTTAAGAGCTGTCAGGTTCCTGCTGAGGTGCACGCAGCTATCATTAAAACTCCATTTAATATTTCATAGCTGTGAGTAAAAAAGATCTGTAGTGTTTGCATCTCCCACTGCCTTTGACTTTGCAAATCCTCTCAGCAACACTGAGGCCCACATAAAAGGCTCATTGCAGTAGATAAAGGTGACACTCCAATAACTCATTCACCGACATCAGAGGGAGACTTTGTGACACTGAGACTCACTGACCTGACCTCAGGCAGTAAAAGCACAACCCTTGGTGCTGATTTTTCCATAATGAATGTTCTTAGCCATCGATTTTCCATTCCAACAACCCTCTGTGCCTCCATATTGATCCCAGCAGCTTTTATATATAGATAAAAGGCGAACGTGCAAAGTGTTAAACGGGTATGACAGCTGGATCTCTGTCGGTCACAGAATTTGCAAGCGGTCCACGTCAGTTCGACATCACACCTCTTTAAATCAACAGCAACTGTAATCAAGTCATCCTGTGCAATGGTTCGGCTAACTGCATGCAGTACACTCTCTGTGATTGATTAACTGGCTTCAAGAAAGTGACTTTCTCATCAGAATTTTCATTTTTCATTACAGTGTCTTCTGTTACCAAGGGTGTAGGTGCTTAACAACGTATTACCTCAAACAGTCTCAGAAAAAAACATTTATTCATTTCATTGAAGCTGTTTTGTTTAAGCTTGTTTTGCATTTGTAGATATGTGAGCTCAGCTACACCAAAGCTTTAGGTGCCTCTGAGCATGCATCTGCATATGTTTAATGCTATTTCGCTGGGATTTAAATCCTGACACCAAATCCTGCAGATTACATTCAAGCAGCATGTGTGCAACCTGACATGTCCACTATGAAATGCACTGTGTGTGTCCCCGTCTGCTTGAGATTCAAGTGAAATAGAAGCCAAAGGGTCGAGGGATGCAGTGCCATCATTAACATAAAGGACACAAAGGCAGCTGTGGTGCATATTCTGAATTTAACCGTTTTGATCTTTACTTCAATGCGCATTTCATCACAATCTTATTTGTATACAGTAACTGTGCTTTCATTTTAAAAGGATTTTGTACTATTTTTCTGTAGTGTGCTGCGACACATAACTAACAAATATCTTAGAATTCATACTTACTGGACTGAAAAAAAGAACAACAGAGGGTATATCAGACCCAAGCTTTGCTTTATATCTGTCTCAGTCTCCTACGTGTTGTCAGCTGCATTTCCTGATTCGATACATCCCCATTGCAACAGGCCACGCTTTAACTTTGATCACTATCAGCAGCAGACAGGTTTGGCCAAATATCACCACCCTGGAGAAGAAAAGATATGAACTTCCTCAGAGCTCATCTCTGTAACCTGCTCTTAGTATACCTCTTGGTAATTCCAACAAAGGGAGGAAGACTGAGCCGGTACCAGTCGTATATAACACTGACACACATGTGCTTTAAAGCCACCTCAGCCAATGACCAAGAGTGAGCAGAGATTTCTTCATGGAGCCTTTAGTTCTG
Source organism: Amphiprion ocellaris (assembly GCF_022539595.1). NCBI lineage: Eukaryota > Metazoa > Chordata > Actinopteri > Pomacentridae > Amphiprion > Amphiprion ocellaris. The sequence continues at coordinate 15,670,889 of NC_072775.1, read as the reverse complement.
CTAGTGCGGCCATAACTGCTGAAACACTGGTTGAAATAATGCAGAGGAAAGAAGAGGACATTATCGCACCTGGTCAGGGATTAGCTTCCACCAGGTAAGATTACTGCCAGTCAGCTTCTTTTCACTGACTCCAGTCTAGAAAGAAGAGAGTCAGGAGCTCATGGCTCAGTTAACAAACTGGTACTGCCCATGTAGTGTGGCTCTGACAAGACATCCCTACTGTTGTCCAGTGGGATCAACCAGTCATGACTGACTTATGACAAAGAAACAGCAGGTTTTCCCAGGGTTTCCCTTTAATCAACATTCATCTCACCAGGCTAACACTAGTCTGACTCAGTGGATGTAGTGTGTGGGTACAAGCCTGTCATTGGCCATTCATTTCAGTCCACATGTTACCATTTTCCAAATCCACTTTGCTACAGGAAACAACAATAACAACCTCCGGGAAGAAATGCACCACACTGAAAAATGCTAGTTCTGCAGAGGATTTGCTGGTTTTCTTTCAATAGATTTTCCATTATAACGACAGTGCTCTGCTCTCTGTGTGCAAATGTTCCATCAAAACAATTCCAGCTGTCACTATTTTGAGGGAACACCAAAACTACATCCTTCACTTAGCACTACCCAAGATGACTGTGATTGGTTTAAAGAAATACAAACCAGCCAGAGCATTTTTTATCCTATAGCAGAATTATAATGAGGTGCAGCCAGACCATTATGGTCTACATAACGGGCTGTCTGAGTGACACTAGACTAACAATAACCTTCAGTAAAGACTTGCAGCTACCCTTAATGTGGCACCAAAAGGCACCACTATCCCAACAGTGACATTTATCTTTCAAAGAGACATAATGCTCATATCCTTAAATAAAGGACGCAGAATGTGCACCGAAATTACGAGATAACACCACAACCAGCTCTTGACCCTCCATTTATACCACAGAACCTGCAAGAAGTGAAGACTGAAATATTCAAAAGAACTCACTTTTGGCAACTGACCATTTAACCTGAAGCTGAGTGTGGGTGTCTGAAGGCCCGACAGCTCACGCCAAGCCAAAACAAGGACAAAGAATACTCGAAAACAGTTGGATTTTCTTGGACACAGCCTTTTCTTACTAAAGTTCTTCAAGTCCTACTGGTAACCTACTAAAGATCGAAATCAGTAACCTCCTTAATGATCACTTACACAATACTCTTTACTTTGATCTTTTGGTGTATATGTTAGCCTAAGTCATCTAATTAGAAATTATTCAATGCTGGGGTTTAATATACTGTGTTTAGTCTTGTTTTAAATGACTACCAGGAGAACACATGTCTAAATAAAAGGATACAGCATTGTGTTAATCCACTGTCATACAAACGACTATCACCCAGAAGCCCTCCTATTGCAAAGAAAGCCCTTTAAAATATCATCACTTAAAAATACTATTTAAGGTATTTTGTGACCAGTACAAGAAAAGAGTTCCTCTACTGATGTCCTTTTTGCAACCACAAAGAAGGAAAGAAATCCCCATTAAGTCTGAGGTAGACAAAAAAGAAAATAAAGTATGGAAATGCATCAATAAACTAGATCTTGATTTCCTCATTACAGATAGTTTTCTATCCCACAGTAGTGCCACCAGTCGGAACAGCTGGTCCCAGCAGCTTACTCCTCAGTACCCTCCTGGCCAGGTGTTTGGCCCCAGGCCAAGGTCACACTGAGAGGCCACCTGCCCTTCTGCTGGTTTGCTGCAGGTCGTCAGGGTTCAGCAGGGGCAGAGCACTTGTTAAGGAGCCTCCTGTCAAAACCTGAAACAAAAATCAGCCAATCGTCTATTCCTGTTAGTGGAAATTAATTTCTGTTCACTGTCTGTGAGAAGTGCTGCAACACAAAAAGGCATGCTGGTGCAGAAAAGCTGCTCAGCTGGTCATTCTTGATCATTGAGAAAAGTTTTTTTTTTTTTCTGAGATGGACAAAGACTGTCTTTTCAGTTAATGGAGCCACTTCCGGATTCAAACACCAGTGGCACTTCTTATGTTTTGAAGTTGGTTTCTCATAGTCACAACATAGAAATTAGACTGTCTATCCAGACATGGGATGGGAACCCAGCAGGAGCAGAGCTACTTGGCAAGGAGGAAAAGTGAAAGCAGCGAAGTTGCCACAGGATCAGAGCTTCCTGCAGCTAACATGGTGCTTTTGTTCCATGTGCAGTGTATTCCAACGCTCAGAGTGCATCTGAGATCCCCAGTTACTTATGGGTCTTCAAGTTAATTGAATACAGTGCGAAGCCGAGTCAGCAGCAAAACGGGCACACAGGGCATGTCAAATGAATTTGTTAATCTTGTTGCCAGAGGCGTGTTGTACAATTGTGGCACAATCACAAATGAGGTGTGATTAGGTTTCAACACATGATCATTAGGTGTGGTAGGGACTGGCAACAATCAGTGCTAATCAGATTACCTATTCTACTTGCTTTTAAAAGCGGTATTGTGTTTTGGCGAAGCTCATTTCTTTGTAAGGAAGGTGCAAATCACATGAATATACAACACCATTCCCTATACTGGCTTGGGAAGAAGTAACACTTTTACTCATCGTGTTTTTCTTGTCCTTGGAGATCCATAACTCTGTGCCACAAAAAAACAAATAAATAAATAAATTCAATGATATTAAGCAAAGAGCCAAACAGAGCCTGTGGCAGTCCACAGAAACAGGAGGGCATCCACTAGATGAGGCCGCCTTCACAATTCACACTCTGCATGTCTTGGTGCATACTGACAGCTCTATGTTGGATGACAGCACACCACATGTTTTCACCAAATCTGATATCATGCTGATTCAATCAGAGATGCTTGAAGACATCTCTAAATATGGAGACACACACAATCACACACATGCTCAAGAGCTGTGTCTAAACCCTAACCCATTTCTTTTTCCTATGTCTTTCTCTAGTTTTTTTCATCTTGTTTTTCTGTCTGATTATATGCTTTTTTCAGTCTAATACCTCTGTCTGCAGGGGGAAAAAAGAAAATACTTGAGAAAAAAGTTCATTTTAAACTGCTTTACAATTTTATCAGGTAAATAGCCTATCCCCGATCTGTTAACCTGTCCATAGCAACTTTTCCCATCCCTGTACGAGCCATGCTGATTCAGCATTCTGCATGCTGAGGTTATGGAGAATAACCCTACAGAAATAATTACATCTATACACGCTGTAAATAAGCTACTGTATATTATGCACTGCAAGAAAGCTTATTAGAGATAAACACTGGAGATACTCATTCCTTGCAGCACTGTAAAGGTAAAGACAGCAAGTATATCATGTTAGAGTTATTGGAAGGAAAAAGCAAAGACAACACTGGCAAAGAAACAACCGTACACTGGTCGATGTAGCAAGAAACACCAGGACTATTAGGATTTTGTAATGTGCAATGAAATTATGCTCTAATTTTAGCTCATAATAATAATTAGAAATTTTATTTGTAATGCACTTTTCATTTAGGCAAAAATCTCAAAGTGCTACATTGAAGATATATCAAAGACAGACAGACAGACAGACAGACAGACATCTTTGTACACTGCTCTCATATCACCCCATTCTGACGTTCTTCCTATATAAAAAGGAATAGAGATTGGGTGATGCATGCCATTTTGATGAAAATCAGCGGGGTGCAGGCAACAGTGTTTAGCTGCCACACAGCATGAGAGAGGGGAGAAAGGATAGAGGGTGCATGGTGGGAGGAAGATAATGTTCTATTCAAAATGGCAAGTAGGAAATGAGGGATCTGGGCAGCAGTGAAGACATATTTTTAAAGATCAGCCATGTCTTTTGCAGAAAGGAGGCAATGCTATTCAAGGCTCATTCTCACTGCACATAAAGTAATTACATATTGTACTAAGCAATTATAAGACAGAAATGCAAAGACTAATGTACTCTTCGTATTTAAAATGTAAAAAACAACAACAGTGTCTAGTAATCATATGATTTATGAGAAAATCCAATGCCAGCTGAATTTATTGGAAAATAACCCCCAGAAAATTGGACAGTGTCATGCTGTTTGGTTGTAAAAATTGGATGCATACTGTTTTAACAGTAAATAATGCCAGAACACTAAATATTCAAGTCATGTCTCATGCCTGCACAACAACTACAGGATGACAGCAATTACATTGCATTCAAACATTAATTGGAAAACAGAAACCACACTTAGACTATGTGCTACTGACTAAAAACACTGACCTGTCTTTATGTGTTTTCTGCCACAATAAGTCAGATGTTCTTGGACTGTTTTTGTTTCACCCCATATTCTTCCCAAGATGCAGCTCTCCTGTTTAGCCTCTGGGCTTTGGTAACTGCGGAGCTAAAAGCTACAGCATAAGGTACAAAGAGTGTGAAGGCCAGCACAGCTTGCTGTATGTCGATTCATTTCCGTGTCTCGCACCTGTGGCTAGCAGCCTCTCAATGTGATGTCTTAAAGAGCAAGGGCAGATTGTAAATAAAAAAAAATCAAACTGAATTGCTCCTACAAGTATTTTTTTCCCCATAAGTTATTATTAAAAAGCGCAAATCAAGCCAGGAGTTATAATGGATGGAAAGAATGTTAAGTCTAAAGTGGACTTGTTAAAAAATAACAGCCAAAAAAGGGGGGAAACAAAAAGCAGACAAGTGAGGTTGCAGCACAGAATGCTCAAATGTATTTCTCAGTCTTGACTGGCTTTGATGTAATGGCGAAGGTATGAATCCATTTAGTGAAACTTAAGAGAGGACAGCAGGTCAGACTATTAAAATACAGAACGTGTGAAAAGAGAGAATACAAAAAATGAAAATTGGGACGGTAAAGAAAAAAACCCCGACAGCCTCGGCCACAGCTCGGGACACATTCGAGGTAGTATTGCTGCACCTCTACATCACTTGATCACCCAAGAGGATTCTGAATGTCTTCAGCACACTCTTATCATCAAACAATGCCATGCCACGATGTGACAGGTTGGAGACCTATGTTGGTGCTCGCTGACAGGACACATCAGTGGCTGTGGAGTGAGGCAGCGTTCAAACAGATGGAGCATGAAGCTGCACATGCAGCTGCACACTCAGTCAGACATCTATGCAGGACATTCAGAACATATACACTACTGTTCAAAAGTTTGGGGTCACTTAGAAATGTCCTGATTTTTGAAAAAGAAGCAGCTTTCCAGCAACCAGCACTTCTGTGTTCTAATGGTACATTGTGTTAGCTAATCGTGTTGAAAGGCTACTTGATGATTACAAAACCCTTGTGCAATTATGTTAGCACGTGAATAAAAGTGTGAGTTTTCATGGAAAACATGAAATTGCTTGAGTGACCCCAAACTTTTGAATGGTAGTGTGTATTGGGATTGAAGAATTAATATAGAGCAGTCTCTCTCAAACACACTATCCTCTACAAACATAACTGCATTCATTTTTAGCTTTATCAGCCTGAAAGTATTTATTTTGTGGGGGAAAAAAATCAAATAACGCTGAAATTACACTGTAATTTGTGCACAGACAAAAAAAAAAAACACCTTTCATTAGATTTTAAATGGCAATCCTTTGCTAAATAATTTCTAGGTAAGTGGCAATTTAACCACTATTTTCTTTACATCATTTAATCTTTTTATCAGCATTTTCAAAAAAACCCCTCCAAAAAACCAGAAAAGTAAATTCAAGTTTAGTAGTTTAATATCAGTTCAGGGTGTGTTGGAAATCTAAGAGAAAACAATTCGACCATCATTTTAAGCGAAGCTGCTTCAGTTCTCCAGCTCAAACCTTCTGTCTGAGAATTAAATGTGCTAATTCATAATGATCCTTGTGAAACCAAATTGTCAGCATTGTGCTAATTATACACAAAAACAGTGCACATTGAGTTTATCCACCTAATCAACCATCACAGCATTCGATAAGAGAAATATGTCCTTGAATCGCTGTTGTGATTAGAATTTCCTGCTTGTAAATCCTGCGCAGTACATCCATAAGCCGAAAATCACAGATAATTGAGTCACAGCAGAAAAAAGAAAGCTTCCAGATCTGTGTAGGGAAATCAATGCACCCTAGTAATTTAAGCACTTGGTCTTACATTTCTTCCTCATTTCCTTGTAGATTTATGCACCTCTATAAACACCTTGATACATTGTTGATAAAGATATAGCACCTTGTGAAGCCGCATAGCCTCCATCTTGGGGTTTTCTTTTGCTAATTCACAGCACAGAGTGCTTTGCTTGACGTTATTGCGAGAAGACAGAATCAGAGGTAGACACTGACAGGGTTTATTATTAGTCCTTTAAGGCAACAAAAACACAAGAAGCTTTTACTCTGAATAAAGGATGACCTTAGTGTTCCATCTTTATTATTTCATAGACAGCCAAGCAAGTGTGGTAGTGCACAGTGTCAGCATACATTTGGCTTTTCCATTTCCTCCCCTTTTTCTCATCATCTCAATTTCAGCCTCAGGAGAGTTATTTTGAGGAACGGCTAAGCCAAGAACAAATTCGCTCTCATTGTTGCTGTTGACTTATTCAGTTATTCGACCATGTGGCAAATGGACACGATCTCCACAAATGGAACCTTCAGGTCTGAATGATTAATTGTCAAAAGCCTGGTGGAGATTTCTAGCTGGGAGGGCTTCTGGCTGCTCCTGTATCACCAACAGAACTGTGTGGCTGCTGTCAAGATAAATCAGCTGGACAGTGAAATATATATATATATGATAGCTTAACTGAATATGATTTCAATATATATACACTGGTTTCAAAAAGCAGTAAATATACTGAGTATAAACCCAACCTGCTAAACCAATCTGAGACTTTAGTGCAGGATGGAATTAGGCCTGATTATAGGAAGAATTGACTCACATTATAAAGTAGTTAGCTAATTCTGTGAGTGAATGTTGACTGTCTAGAATATTTATGGAGGAATAAAAATGAGGATGAATAATCCATACCATTTCCGCGCACGTACTGTGGATGCTGTCAAATGTATCTTTAATAATTCAGGGGACTTTAAATGCCTGAGTTAATGAGATTACGTTATTGCTGTGGTTCACTGCCAAATGTGCATTGCTTCCAGGACAAATGCATCATCAACAGCATTGCTGCGCCCATACTACAGAGAATATTGACAATAATGATGCACATGTACTGATATAAATGCACACAAATGGTCCACACCCATTATACTCTGAAGGCCTTTCAGAAGTAAGAGCAAATGTAGCTTTACTGCAAGTATAAACATCCATGTTTATTCTATTTCCTGGGGCTGGGACTAAACTTGGCATATTGTGCATGCATACACAAACCTGATTTACACTCCCACAGTAATAGATGGGTGTAAACATAGTGTTAAATACCATTTACACATTATGCATCTGTGTCATCTTCCAAGAGTTACTGAAACTAACAGCAAAGACAAACGTGGTTCCAAGAAATCCCACCAATGAAGTCCTCCTACAGAGCCAGAGCATCAAACCCAACACAGTCTATTTGCATGAGTGCAGCTATATTTAAAGCGCCAGTAGTTCCATTAATTCTTCGATTCATCTCAAATGCACCTTAAAATCCTCATTTGTGTCTCAATCACAGCCATCAAACATTGGAAAGTTGAAAAATGAAACATTTAACTACACCAATCATAACTACATTTTACAAAATGCTTCATTATAAACCAAAAAAAAGAGGCACCAAAAGCAGAATAATAAAAAAAATTACAATAATAACACAACTGAGTACCCAACAGCCCTGAAAGAAAGATTATAATGCGCATAATTTTAATTATTATCTGTAGACGACAAAATATTTACACATCTACTGAAATTGCTTAACAGCCTCAGAGAATATCTTTGAATATTAGATTCAGTTTTTCAAGTTATTTTTTCATTTTCCCTTTTACCATGATGTGCTTACCCTAGAAAACTGTGTAATGCATGGTCTGAACTATGCATGAGGTGCAACCATTCTTGCTGCACATCCTTCTGGAGGGGATAATGGCATATGGATGTTTTTTGTTTTTTTTTTAATGTGGGTGCATTTTTTTATTCAGCTGGCCCCTTGCAATGGGTTAGCACAGGTTAGCGTGCAAAAGCCCTTCCAAATGAACTCTCATTGTGTGTTTACTGTATGTGTGAGGGCTTTGTATGCGCTGTGACAAATCTGCCAACTTCCTCCGTGCTCTTGCCCCGAGGTTGTGTTGAAAACTGGCACTGGCAACAACGCAGGGCGATGCGGGGGCAACAACCTGCTCCACTGCCACCTACAGTGCTGGGCTGCAGTATTCCAATGCGTCAGCCAGAGCAGTGAGTGGAACCAATGGCAGTGTGATTAGTCTGGCTGGGGGGTAAATGAAAACCATTATCAGAGGTTTTTTTCTCTCTCTCTCTGCCGCATCCTAATGCAAAGCACACGAGAGAGGTGATTTGAATTGCTAAAGCCGCGCTGGCGATGCTCATTTGGCACTGGACAATCTCGATTGGAGGCTGGCTTTTTTGCGTGCTGATTTTGTTTTGTTTTGTCATGTGTCTTGAAATGAGCATCATTATCAACTGTGACACTCTCAATGGGCCGATGCTCAACTGTTCGGGTCCCGCGGTGCAGCTGCCTTGTAATTTTGGTACAAAATGTGACAGAGATAAGCCTTTTTGAACCTTTATAACAATGACTGAGAAGTGAAAAAGGCTGAAAAAAAATGAACAAGTGATCCACAGTCGCTCAAAATGCTATAGAATGCAAAGATAATTATGTATTTCATGTATTTTTGCATGAATCCTGTAGCACATTGTTCAGAAAGTAATGTCCATGCATATTTAATGATCTATCTGAGGCACAGTTAATACTGGCTGCAATAAGTTTGTACTGTACTGCAGGTCTCTGAAAAAAAAGATTTCTGCTGCAAATTTTCTCCCCTCAAAAGTCCCACATTGGAATATGTATTTTATTCCCTTAATACACCAATTTGGTTGGGCTGTTTGACTTCTTTAGTAAAAGCATTTAAACCTGCAGGGACACAGAAAGACAACAACACACACTAACATTTGAACATAAAGCCAAACTCCGTGTGGTCATTCTAACATATAAAATGTACATTTCAATGGATGAAGTCAATGTGAAGACTCAACATGCATGTTTTCCAGTGAACTCTAGTGTAAAAGTTCAGACAGTACACTCTGAAAACACTGATCTGGTGCAAATTTACAGATTAAGCTAAGTACCACGTTGCAAAAACCAAACTCTCATAAACAGATCATCTCAAGATGTTTTGTACAAAGTAAATTTCTCAAAGCCTCCATAAATTACGTCAAATATACACAAGCCATTAGCCTCTAGTTTATTTGCAGATGGAGAACAAACGTACAAAATTCCCCATCAGTGATATTTATCACCAGATTGTCTTTGTATGTCAAACATTGCTCTGAAGCTTTGCTTAGTTTTCCTGCCTGTATTCTGCTTTTGACCAGTTTTGCCTTTTTCCTGGACTCTGATCTCAGCCAGGACGTTTGTTTCCCTGTCTGGTTTGTACCTTGGATTGGCTATTACCTAGTTTTTTTTGTCTGCCTACTTCTGTGTCGTGCTTTCAGGTCTGTTATGTCTGAGCTTCCATGATATTAGTCTGATACTGAGCCTGAAGCACTCAATGTTTTTCATATATAGTACCTGGGCACAACTGCCAAGGGTTGCAGGTGTGTGATCGAAAATATATTTGTCCAAAATTGTCTCGGAAAAGTTCCAGCAAAGTGAACATCAAGGGTCTATATGCCAAATAATATTTTGGCTTATGTGACGATGTTATTCTCTTTTTAATGAGCAGTGAAGCATAGTGTGCTGCGGAAAGCTTAATTGTCCAAATGGGACCTATTTAGAATGATGAAAGGGACTAATCCTAAAGACAACACACTTGCATGACGGAACAAAAGCTTGTGCAAGAGAAAGCCTTTCTTTGGCAAAAAATGATAAGCAACGATTTGGACTCTGCACAAAACAAGCTCATTGTTAGCAAGAGGGTTAGGACACAAAACAACGGTATTGCTAACAATGCAAAATGGCAGAAACGCTGGAGCTCCCCGCTTTCAGCAAACACCGGCTGGCTTACTGGTGGATGGCGACACCTGTTTACGGTTTAATTGTCTTGAAGTGAGGTCTCCTTGTTTTTCTTTCAGTCGCTCTCTTATTTTTACATTCTCCTATTCCCTTGTTTTCTCCACTCTCCCAATTTCATGGCTGGGCATTCTCCCATGTATAATTCATGAGTGACATGCTTGTTTTACACACCACGTACCAACAGCCATGTTGTGCCGCCCTGAGGGGGTCTCGGCTATGCCAGCCTGTAATCTGCTTACACACAGAGCAACTAGCTCACAGCTCTCCTCGCCAATTACACTCAATTCATGGAATGGCCCTCTCCCTGACACAAGGTTGGTTGTGATCATCATGTCCTTCAAAGAGGTATACACCGAGAATAGCAACTCGGCATACATGTTTATGTCTGACGGGGAGGTAATTGGTTGAGTGCTCAGTGTTGGGGCTCCAAGCAGATAAAAGCACCTCTCTGAATTTAACAGTTGCTCCACTCAATGCAAGGTCAGCGGGTCCAGCTAACATCAACACACTGCGCAGCAATAGAGCTCATTCACAAAGTTACACACTGAAAGCTAGGTGGCTAACAGCAATTCACCTCAGAGTGCTCGCAATTGATTGTGCACAAACAAAATCATCATAAGCTGCAAGACAATCGCATTGGCGAGCGTGCACACACACACACACACACACACACACACACACACACACACACACACACACAGAAGCGCACACACCCCAGACAGTGCAGGTAAATGGGGTAGAATGTAGTGCTATGTAGTGGGTAATGAGTGCTGATTGTTTGTGACGGGGCTGTAGTAAGGCTGATTTCCCAGCTGAGGAATGGGGGCTTTGTACACATCACAAGGCTGTCAGGAAAAGACAGAAAATGGGCCCATAGCTTCACTGCTCTTCAGAAACAGACAGCCAGAACCACTTCACTGTTTAGCTCTACACGGCAGACGCAGGCAGGGAGCGAGGATGTGAGTATTTTAAATATTTTGTGATGCAATCCGAGTCTATTTACATGGAAATGTGCACTTGGGCGCTATACGTTTAAGATGTGGGGGGAAAAAAACAACATTTGTTATTAAATGGCACAGAGAATGGCAGTCACACAACCTGTATTTATGCTGTATTTTGCATGACAGTAACACAGAAATACATAGAGCATTTTTTTATTGTTTTCCTTTTCTGCTGGCTACTTGAATTACTATTTTATCTCCTTTTTCACTATATATTCTTTTTCTTTTCTTAGCCATCTAAAAACTCTAGACACAAAGTTGCTTCAGAACAGCACAGTTGCCGCAATTAGTCGGCATCATCGATTCTGTCGACTGTGAAAATGTTTCATTAATATTTAAAACTGACTGTTTTAATTGCTCTAATGTATTGTAACACTATGTGATATCTGTGTCATGATGTTAGTTGTTTTTGGCTCCAGTCATTGGTTGCCTAAACTCAGTGCTACAGTTTTACAAAACATTGGCTGCAGCAGAGTATGGCTTGTTTCAGTGTAAAGGTTTCCCCAAAGCTTCCTGGAACAGCCCTATCTCTACAGAATCATGTAGTTCTAGAACTAAATTGAATACATTGTTATGGAAAGTATTCAGACCCCCTTAATTTTTCACTCTTTGTAATATTGCAGCCATTTGCTAAAATCATTTAAGTTCATTTTCTTCCTCATTTATGTACACACAGCACCCCATGTTGACAGAAAAACACAGAACAGTAGACATTTTTGCAGATTTATTACAAAAGAAAATGGCCTTAAGTATTCAGACCCTTTGCTCAGTATCGAGTAGAAGCACCCTTTTCAGCTAATACAGTCATGAGTCTAAACTGTATGTGAATAGAAATTTGTTGTGAAATAAGCAGAATTTGTAAGCCATGAAGCAGCGGAAAATGCAACAAAGTCCACATTAGGATGTAGAAGGGCAGGAAAGTAGAATAAACCACCAACGAAACAACTGAAGACAAGGGTCCGCACCCCATGATGGATGGAAGACAAATCAGTCTCCTAATTAAGTTTTGTTTTCCGTCATTGTTTACTTTCAAGTTTTACTCACTTTATGGTTCGGTTTAGGCACCAAAACTACATGGTAAGGTTTAGGAAAATATCTCATTTTGTTGGACACTTTAAAGTTAGCTAGGTACCAAAATCACATGGCTAGGGTTAGGAAAGGTATCATGGTTTGGGTTAACACACAACCCCGTCACTACAAGTTTTCTCCACATTTTAGTTACCTGGGCGGCAGGTCCTGCCCTATCTAACATTCAATTGACTGGCTAAAAAGCAGCAATAAAATAGATGACTAAATGATTCGATGCGTATTTGTGATACAACACAAACAAACATTATCTGGAAGAAACTAAGTTTCCTCCTAAATGTAAATGAGAACTCAGTTGGATAGGGACATAATTTTGTAGAGACTTGGCTGTCTGGAAGCATCTGACTACTTCAAATTATCCCAAAACAAAACAAAAAAAAAAAAGTGGTTTGTGCACTGTGCAGAGTTCCAATGGCAAATCACAATGCACACAAACCTAAAGAGAAAACGCACAGGTGCTATTATAGAAAATCATCTATAATCTTCTGCAGGCAAAACCACAGCAAGTGTTGTTTATTTATCAGTAGGGAGGGTTGTTGAATAGCTTTTGTCCTTGTAGCGGCTAAATGCACAAATAAAGCTCAAAAGTCAAAAAATAAAATCAATGAAATGGTCAGTGTGTAGGAAAATGATTTGTTCTGATTAATCGACTAATTGGTAATAGTCAATACATTATTAGATAGAAAAAGAGTCCTGAATGGAGGCACTACAGAACAATATGAATAGTTTCCACTTAAGAATCTAAAAGGCTGCTTTTAAATGTGCCAAAAGATTAGTGCACTCTAAAGATGATTTCTTTGTTTACATTTGTATTTTGTCAGGGCAGTAGTTCTTTTTGATTAGTGGCCATATAAAGTTAATGGATTTTGTTTGCATACAGTGCACTGCAGCCTAGACTGATATCACTTGATGACACATAGTCAATAATTCATTGATCTCGGTGTGTTTTATTCATAAGTCTTACAGTGTAGAGTGGATCATTAAGGAGACTTTTTGCAAGCTTTAACTATTACTCAATGGAGGCGAATGATTCCTTTCTGAATATGTGATGAGAGCAGCAGCTTGTTGTAGTGAAGCTATCTATATCTGCACTGACAACCTTCAAGAAGCCATGAGTCCACACAGAGTTAACTGAAGTCATTCAATATTAGGCTAGCAATGCAGCCAATATTTTCTTTACATATTTTCATCTCTGCAGAAAAAACATGCACAAAACATATAAATATGACATCAAAGTGTTGGATATTTACATGGAAAGCAAACCAGCCATCATTTCATTTGAATACATAGTAATACAACAGTGGATCTCATATGTTATTTAGTTTTTAGTTTTTTATTTTTATAGAAAAAAAGCTCAGCAGGGGTCATTTATTTAAAATGTAAAGTTACTTTACAACGCAAACCTTCTGGCTGTGTCTTGGAAGTGTTAATTTATAACGATCCTTGTTAAATTGGCTTGTCAGCATCTTGCTAATTATGCAGGAAAACGTTGTTTAATGAGTTCATCCACCTAATCAACCATCACAGCAAACAATAAGAACGTCTGTCCTTGCATCAGTGTTGTAATTAAAATGCCCTGTTGGTAAATCCGGAGCGCTGCTTTCATAAGCCTAAAATCACAGATAATCGAGTCGAAGCAGCAAAAAGAAAACTTCCAAATCCGTGCAGAGAAATCAATGTGCCCCGGTAATAAAAGCATTTTGTCTTACAATTCCTAATTTCCTGGTAGATTTATGCACCCCTGAAAACACTTTGATACATCGTTGATAAAGGCGGTCGATGTACCTTCTGCAAAAGTGAAGCAGCATAGTCTCACTTTTATAGTTATATGTTTTTAATTCAAAGTCACAGGCTAACCTACTCAGCAGCAGTCAACAGCAGAAAAACAATGCCTCTGGAGAAACACATATGGAAATTTATCTGATGGTACAGAAGTGGTGAACATGTAGATACATATGAACAGAATCCTAACAAGTAAGACCACTGCAGGCCACTAGTCAGCCACAGGTGACCTGAAAGTGGGTAAAAAGATGTAAATGTCTGACTGAGTCAACACTTGTAAAAATAAAATCTAGACTTACACCCAAAAGCATGTTCTTGCACGAATTGGTGATTAGATAGTCTGACAGGGATGAGTTTAAACTAGAACAGGTGTAACTAGAATAAAACCAGAATGAAATTGATTATCAGCAACACATCGGCAAGTATAACGACTACTTTGTTTCGCTGCAAACAGGACAGTTAAACAGAGGCATCTGTAGATTTCGTTGTTTAAAAATGCTGTCACAGATCTGAAAAAATGCTGGATGTGAAAATGTCAGCTGAATAGAAATTGCCAAAAGAGGTTGCTAATTTCAACACACCCTAAAATGACTTTTTAACATAACTTCCAAAAATAACTGTACGATGAACAATCTAGAACATCACTAATGTTAGCAGACACTTAGTACAGTCCAGGGTCCCAGTCCCCATGGAAAAGTCCAGTCTTTTATTTTGAAGGCCAACTAGTTTTCAGGCCAGTAGAACTTGAAGTTGTATATCAAAGATGACAGAACTTAATTATTTACAATAAAAAAAATAACATGCATTGTACGTGCATTCTTCGGTATGTCAGAAATCTAATCAGCTGTTGATGTTGTTTAATATGGAAGTTTCCTGTAAACTACAAACTAAATTGCATTTAAAAAAATACAAGCAGGTGACGAATTAAAGGAAAAACTGTAAAACTTGACCTATTACAGTAGCTCTGTTATGCTGAAGGGGGAAATCTGTTGCCATGGTTTGGGTCCACTTGTCCCTTTAGATGGAAAGGGATGCTACAAATTTAATACAAAAAAATTAAAACTCAAATTTAATACTGTTCTGAGTCATTTTTATCCTGTGTTCAAAAAATTAGTTTGCTGATGGGAGTGGTTTCTTTCATGATGACAATGCCACAATTCATAGGACAAAAAGGGGTCACTGATTGGGTAAATTGCTTTGGAAAATCATGTCAATAATATGCTCTGACCTTTGCAGTCACCAGATCTCAATGAAAGTCAACATCCATGGGAGATTTTACAACAAGATTTAGAGCATTATCCCTCCAGTAGAGTTCCACTGACTTGAACAATCAATGCCAAGGTGCACTGAAGCTGTTCTGGTAGAACATGCTGGCCCAACACCTTACAACACACTTCATGTTGTTTTTTTCTTCCATTGGTTATCCAATTGTCAGCGACATGATATTGATGGTGTGTATGAGTGGAAATTATAACACTTTTGGCTGCTGTAAACAGAAGACAATACAGATTTACCAAATTCTGCTTTATTTAAAATCTGATTCACAAGTGCCTTTAATCACAGACACTCACACCCTGATTAGATAAGTTTGTGCTGGAGGATTTTTGGATTTGTATTTTGTGTTTCAGAAATTCATAGCTGTCACTCCTCCACATTTTAGACCATCGCATGTGTTCTTTGTCACAGAACTTCAGCAGAGCAACCAGACAGGTAGATAAAGAAACAGCACCTCATTCACTGAGCTAGAAGTCACCAATATTAACCTTTAAATTTCAAATTAGCAATTTCTTTTTACGGTATCAACACATGCATATATAGAACATCTACATATGCAAAGTATCCCTTGGTTTCAACTAACCAAAGAAAGCAAACCCAGCTCTTAAAAGTGCTGCTATCTCAACATGAAAAATATTTCCATAACATGCTGCAGTGTGATAATAGTGAAAAGGCTGATGCAAATTATTGCATCAATTCTGTGAGCAAACATAGGGCTTCAAAAGTTCTCTTTTTTCTTTCCTGGGGTGGCATCTGTCTCGGGCTGATGCACCAGACTGAGAAGCACTTTCCCATGCAGTGTTTTGCGCCTGCTGTGCAGAAACTCCCATGTGCCCCTGTGCCTGGCTCTCAGCTTGGATGCCTCGATGCTGCTGGATGAGGTGAAATCGTCTGGTAATCGTGTGTGGAGGGGGGGTTGTGTGTGTGTGCGCGTGTGTGTGTGTACATGAGCCTCTAAATGTGCGAGCATGGCGGAGTTGAAAAGAGAGAATATCCAAATCAAGAACCTATTAAGAAAACATAATGAGATTTTAAAAAGATTGCCGCAACATAACCAATGGCACAATTTGAAATTTCACAGCACTTCACTGGGTGAATATTCAAATGGATTTTTCTAAAGCGTGTCCCCGTCCTAATGAATTAAAATTGCAAAGTGCTCCACCAGAGGATATGGACAGTGAGCTTCCATGGTCCATATTCCATGTAATATCTATTGCACTCCAGGTTTAGCATCTGTTGATTAAATCTGCAGAGTTGAACAGTAAAAAGAGGCATTTACTCCTTGGCAATGCTGGATTGCAAGCATTCACCTCTTACTATGCCTTTTATTGTTTAACTTGTTGTGGAAGCTGCTCACAGTCTCAAACATACCATGAGAGAAAACATACATACATTTAGATTCAAAGAAGAAATGCCGCAATGTAAAAGTGATGTGCGTCAATGAGCAAATCCTTCATCCCTCCATTACTTATTTGCCACTGCTGAAATGTACAATTTATTTTCCATAAACGCCTACCCGTGTCATTCCTGCGTATGGTCCACTGTGAAAATCTACGTTTCCATCCAAGCTTCTTTTGATGCAGATGTATCAGTTACGTACAAAACATGTTGCAACAACAGACACAGAAGAACATTAAAAGACTTGAGATGGACATCAGAAAAGCACTCCCCATGCCTACCAAGAGTTTCAATAGTCCATGTAATTTAAAGATATTCATAGGCATTTACTCCTGGGCAATAAAGAAAATGTTTGTTTCTAAAGGACCAACCTGTTCAGTTGTGTGTCAATTAAGAGGAATAGAAAACATTTCTCCTCGAGGGACATTTAAGATAATGACTGACTTGATATTCTGTTGATTAATATGCCTGAGAAACATGGATTATCGTCAAGCGTCTGAGCTCTGACAGATGACCATTGAATGAGTTGAGCTCCACTTCTAGGTACAGAACAATATGCTAGCTGGGGTGGAGCAGCATGCACATTATGCCCCCAACCTGGTTAGGGTTCCGTGTTGAATGGGCTCTGTGGAAGCAAACCAACATGGAGCTGTCTTTTGTAGTCATTTAGGCAAAAAAAAAGCCTGTCATGCAGTGGAACTTTAAGTCTTCAAGAGTCATCTTTTCTCATGTGTGAAACATTTTTGGATTTGCCATGACTTGGCATAATCAGTTATAATATTAGCTATACCTCTGAAAAGCAAAATGAAGGACATCTATTGGGAAGCTACTGCAACCTAAGATAAGCGTGTTACCATGTAAGACACAAGAGCTTTAAGTAAACATTTATAGTTTGCTGTAATAGCCCCTGTTTGTTTCTACTTCTTCCTGAAGCTTTTCTAAAGCATCAGCTTTCCCTCTGGATATCTAGTTTACTTCTATTAGTCTTTGAAAGAGTACAGTGGTGTTCAAAAGTCAATCAACTAGGAATTTCTCATTTCTAATATTTTCAGGTGTGTATTTTGCAAGGGGATATAAACAAAATATATTAATAAGTACTTAAAGGAAAGATAAATAATGTCCAACAGATGCTATCAAAATATATCAAAATGACAATTGTGACTGAAATGTTATCAGAGGCCCTCAAGTGCTTCACTTTATCATTTTCAATGGAAAATAAAATGAAATGCATCACTCTGACGCTAGCAAGGAATGACTGTAACTCCTGCAGAGCAGGTTTATACAACTGAAAATAACACCAGATGCAATCACAACTGATTTGTCAATGGTATCTCAAAACAATCTGCAAGAAATGTTGTCATAAATTCAAGGTACATAGACCAAAATAACAATTTCAAGGAGTGATACACTTTCTTTGAACTCTTTCTTTGTTCCTGCTTAGACTGGTAATGCTGCTGCTCTCCTGACATATTACTGTACAGGGTTCGACAATAATTAGACATACAAGGGCAGAAATAATCACTGTGTGAGTCTCATCACTCGTCCTTAAATAGGCCAAGATGACACAGCTATAACAACAGCAATAAAAATGCAAAACATGAAATAATAAAACAACTAATTGGGGAGGAGACCACAAATTAAGGAGACTACAAATCAGGACCTAATTCTTCTCTTCACGTTTGCTGCATGCTATAAATAAATTATATTTAGGAAGCTAATATGTGCCCTATTATCAAATGAATGCTTAGTTCTTTTCCTGTATCTCAGACTTTACATTTTCCTAAATATTTGTGCTGCTATGCACCCATGGCTTGCCTGGGAACTTGTGCCTAGAATCACATATAAGTGGCTTCAATATTAGTCAGTCACTCTATGATCTCTACCCTTTTTTTAAAGTCTGTGCCGGGAGTCAAACTGTCCTCTGGGATATGACTAGGGCAGACAAGAATGGCCCTGACCTTTGTCTCCATATGCCTCTCAAAAATATCAGTGATCTGCATTCATAAAGAGTAATTTTCCGTATGGCATCAACAGCAGGTCGACAGAATGTTGCATGCCTCTGACTACCTGGCCACCTTTTACATTTATTTTGCTCCCTGGCTCAGTACCTTCTTCTGACCCAGAACTGGCTGCTTGGTCTCTGACCTTGGCTCTGTGCCTATCCACAGTGTCTAATCATCCTTTAGCCATGGATTGGCTTCACTGTCCCTCCATCTCCCTTCCTCCCCATTGATTTTGGTCATTTTATACCTGAACATAGTCATTAATCTGATTATGACTGTGTCTGGGTCCAGTTCATTAGTCTGGCCCAGCTGTAATACAGGCAGATGCCTGCTGGGCCATAAGGATTCATCATAGAACCATTGAGGCCTGAAGAACACAACCACAAAGGACAGCATGATGCAAGTGCAGACAGACAAACATAGGAATACAGAAACTAAGCTTTTTTCTGCATTTTGGCAAAGAGAGAACACAGAATTATGTTTCTGAATAAAGGTTTCACAACAGCTGTCATAAATCTCCTGAATAGAATGACTACACAGAGGCTACCTGGACTACATGGAGTTCACAATGTAAATTTATGTGTTAATCCAAGAGAAACATACGTTTCTATACTTTAATAGCAGTAACATAAACGCAACTCTTATGTTTTATGACTACACAGATCAAAAAGCTTACAGAACCTGCCAAACAACTCCACTGGGAGCACAATCATAGACATTTTCCAGATTAATAAAGCCAAGTACAGACATGTTTTAGCCAACTTCCTTCATTCACTGATTATCTGTGACAGGTGGTCATTTACTTTTGTGACAGATTATACACTTTTGGCATTGTTTTCTACTGTAAAAGTTGGCTCAGACTGAGATATGATATACATTTTCATCATTATTTACATAGGTTTGGTATCCATGTTGGAAAACATGGTAAACTCTAAGAATTGTGAAACTTCAACTGCTGAAATCTCTACTCTATCCCTGGCTCTCACTGAGTAGGTAATATAAGGATGATAAATAAAGATTCTGTGCATTAGATATCCCTATCACTCTGTACCAGAGAAATGGACCCACCGTGAGAATATTCCATCATTGTCTCCTTATCAGAAAGCATGTCAGTCGGGGTTAAGAGCTCCTTGAATTGTTCCTTCCATCCTCCAACAATAGCCTCTCCAAATGGGATTAGCATTGCAGGACAATGCTGGTAATGTAATTCATTACTTTTCCACGTCAGTAATTTTATTGAATGATCTGGACAGCATATGCAGTATGTTGTGTTTTATGACTCCAATAAATTATTGGGAGGTTAAATCATTCCTGAGAGATTTTATGTCTGCAATACAAAGTATTTGCTATTAGAAATCTTTTTAGCATTGATCTGGATGGTACAGTTGTGAAACTTGTGACATTTACTCTTGTCCGCAATAAAAAAGGCAGAACTCAACCCCCGAGGGCACAGAACAGTACCTGGACAGTACAGCTTGCACATAGCAGAGTTATTGGTTAGATTTTGCTCTGCAATACTAAGGTGATGTATTTTGTGAATTACTGACAGGCTGAAAAAGGCCAGTTCCCTGCAGCATACTTGATAGCAATGGTCTTCGCCAGTACGAGTTGCAGCAGAGAGGTTCTTCACTGCTGGAGGTAAAATTGCAACACTGATACAGCAGCACTCCACTGCCCAGATCAATTCAATTTAGTGAACTTAGATAAATAACTTTAAATAATAACTTACATGTAAAAGCTGAACACCCTCACATCTTTCTCTGATAACTGCTGCGCCCTGACCCTCATCACAACCCAACTTAACCGACAATTGTGTTTCATTTGCAGCTCAGTTGGCAAAAGACAAGAGTCAATGACTTGATACACAGTAAACTGGAATAGGAGCCAAAAAATAGTCTGTTCTTTCGACTCATTGTCCATATTTTTCATGAAGTGAAGACTTGCATTTAATTAAGAATCTTTTCTGAATTTAATCGTCACACCAAGAACTGGAATTGAATAGAATCATATGGCTGCCTAAGATTTCCACCCTGAGTGTATTTTGTTGACATCGTGTATTGGTGTTGACACATCATGGCCATACCTTGATCACAGTTTTATCGTACTGACACAGTCTCTCACTCAATTAACATAACCAGCAAAGGTCAGGTGGTTTGGATAATTTCTCACCACCATGTATGAGGCATACAGCAAGTTACTGCCTCACTGGGCACAATTCTGATGACGAACTCAGAGAATCATGGTAACAGTAATCTTCAGTGAGTATCTCCACCATTTTTGTGGAATTTTTCAGCTGAAGCAGCTCTGATTCTGCACAAACTGAATACTTTTAGAACACCCATCAGCTTTTGAAAGTCATGGCCACAGCAGCTGAATGCCAATTGTTCCCAGCTGTGTGTGTGTGCTTGTGAGATCATGCCTGAGTCAAACATTTCGACTGGAAAACTATTTCTGAAGTTATAGGAGCAGGTTCCAGGCAACTATATTAGATAACTATATGATCTGATCCAACTCTCGGCCTGGGTGATAAAATAATAGTGTATCATACTGGCAATACACACTATAACAATAACAATGATAATAATCTGATAGAAGTTCAGTAGTTTCACTTAAATGCATTAGAAGCATACTGGCATGAAAAAAAGCACAACGGAAACAAGGAATGACCGGTTCAAGGAGTTTGAGGCTTCAGATAATTTAATATTTAGTATCTGCTAAAACTCTATACTATTTTCCTAGCTGATACACACTTCAAGTAGATTAGCTGCAGTACTTGATTGCACCATCAGGCAAAGCCTCTTACTGTTCTGTCTTGGCAAGTAGATAGTATTGTGGGAGTTTAGCTAGTAAAGAAGCACCATGACAGGGTCTTGTCTGTGGCTTAATAACCTCCAGGCAATGTAAAAGTGTTATATGAAACTTAGGAAAAAAAACTAGTACAAATATGTATTTATCTGTCTATCTGTCTATCTATCTATCTATCTAGTGGTATGAAACAGCTGTATTTGTGGCTAGTTTCATGTGTCTATGGGAAATTGCACGTATACAAAGATTCATACTTAGTTTCTGACCAGCACTGGCTATTTAGAAAAAGCCACAATTGGCAGAATCTTAAAATTGGGCTCAGGTTATCGCTAAAGAAACAGAAAGTTCAGTATCCTGAAGAAACTCCAAGAGTTTTGCCACTCTGGATCATAACCAATCAATTAAATCATACCTCAGTAACAGAATTCCTTCAACCTCCATTGTTCTCCAGTGACTTCTGTGCAGGTCTCCCAAGGTACACTAGTCTGCAGCCACCTAGGCCTCTCCTCATCCCCATCTGCACATTCAAATGGTGGAGTCTGTCAGTCATTTTACTGGCATTCTTCATTTAATGTGTATCAAGGTGTATATTTCTTTTATCCTTATTTATTTTTATTAATGCGGATAAATGTATTAATTTGCATGTGTTTGGTAAATAGTTGAAAGTGATACTTCAGTTTTAGTCTCTTTTTGTCCTGGTCTTTATTAAAAGTAGGAAATTAAAAATTACCAATAATTAGTATCATAGTAGTAGTAAGTAGTATTTTCACCTTTTGTGTGGAATTTTTTAGCTGAAGCAGCTCTGATACTGAACAAACTGAAGACTTTCAGAGCATCCATCAGTTTTTGGAAGTCACAGCCATAGCAGCTGAACGCCAATATTTCCCAGGTGTGTGTGTGTGTGTGTGTGTGTGTGTGTGTGTGTGTGTGTGTGTGTGTGTGTGTGTGTGTGTGTGTGTGTGTGTGTGTGTGTGTGTGTGTGTGTGTGTGTGTGTGTGTGTGTGTGTGTGTGTGTGTGTGTGTGTGTGTGTGTGTGTGTGTGTGTGTGTGTGTGTGTGTGTGTGTGTGTGAGAGAGCTTCCCAAGTCCAACATTTGGCATAAAAAAACTACTTTGGGGTTTATAGGAGCAGGTTCAAAGCAACTATATTGGATAACTATATGACACTACCTCATCAGCCTGATAAGCAAATCACTGATCTTCTTTGAATCTTGAATGGAACAAACACCGATTCTTTACCATCATATCAGCATCCTCGGGTACAGTCATATTTGCAGAAAATGCTGCTTTAAACTAAAACTGTAACACAGCTGCAGCACCATTATTACAGTAATTAGCCAAACAGATGCAGATCTGTGCGCTTGTGTCTGCGTTCAGGCAACAATGAGCCAACAATGCCAACATGAACTATAACTGGAAATTACGATTGCAAAAATTACTATAAGAATTTTGAACCAACAAACTATCATTACTACATACCTCAGGATGGTAGTGAATCTATGCATTTTTTACAATGAAACATATGAAAAAGTTTGAATTTTTGATAACTAGCATGATGAAAAAAAAAAGAATGAATTACATTGGATGTTATATGGCCTCAGGTCCACACAACCCATGACATGCATTAAACAGTTAAATATTTCCCAGCTGGCCAGAACTTTGCTGCATGTCATTCTACTGCTCTAGCTTCCCATCTATCTCTATGGCAACCATCCAATAAAGGCAAAATACAATACAATGAATACATAAATAGATAATAATCTTGTTCACTAAAATGTACAGCACCTGTGCTTACAATCACCATTTAAGATACTGCGTTATGTATTTTTACTGGTATCTAAGATTATGGCTGTTTTTCTTCTTAATATGGTAGTAAAACAGTATTGCGGTGAAAAAAGCAAAGATGCTCTTGTCTCAGGGGGAAGACAGTGTAGCTCAGAGGACACGGGGGAGAAAGATGGAAGAAGGGGCATGAATTGGATATAGGAGGGGTGGTAGATGTTCAGAATGAAAGATGATGAAAGGATGGTGATTGGACTTGTTGAAGAAGGCGACCAAAGGGATTAATAGTCGTGATGTGATCAGACAGAGATGAGTCACTGGATCGAACTCCACAAAGGGAGGAATATTAAACCTGACTGAATCCATACCATGTGGGCTGCACATATGGAGCAACACTGTTGTCTTTTCAACTTCTGTCTCTTTACAAGTAAAAAGGTATTTCTGGGTTTCGGTTCCATTTAATAAATCCTGTCTGTGTCACGTATGTATTGCTGTATTGATGATTATTGGTAGAAAATATTGGCTGCATGAGTGTTTCTTTTAAGTCTCTCTCTTCCTCTTTAGGTCTTTCGACAGCTTATTCATCAATTCTATATTTCAAAGTATGGATGCACTATACTAGATTGGATTTTCCAACTCATTTCGACCGACTTGACCTGCTGCTGCGGAGACTGTCCACACTAGTATTTCCAGTGGTGGCATTAATATATTATTATGTTCTCATATTATTATATACTCTTATTGTGATGGTCTACTGGAAAGTGCAGACATACAGCGCAATGCTTTTCAAATGTTCACAAATTTTTGCCTGACAGACTTCATCCCTCATTGTTGATTTTGAGCCGGTGCCGTTATTTCATTTAAAAGCTAATATCAGTGGTGATGCCGGTGCTATTTTACTTTCCTATGCTGCTTTTCATACACTTAAAGGATGAGTTTAAACATTTGATGTATTTTTCTGCAATTTTCTAAATAGCTTTTGGTCTTATTCTTCACTTTGTACCCAAAATGGAAGTAGTCCATAAATTGGTCATAGTGGTCAAATGATGAGCCCATTTTGAATCAATACAACATTTCACCCTTTTTCATTTGACATTTTAAAAGGACGTGTTTGCTGGGTGGGCAATAGTTTGGTGGCCATTGTTCCTTTGTGGTGCTCAGATTGTTTATCGACTAGGTGAGCATGCACCCGTAGCCTTCTGACCGTGTTTGAGTCCTCTGGAGACAACTGCAAACTCCCGTACATCTGTGCATCAATATGCAAGTTGCGTGAGGAACGTGAGGGTCAGACTACTTTTGCCCAGCAATGTAAACACATACATGATGGTGCACAGTCAACCAGCAGAAGAAATACACACACATGCACGCCCTGAGACACAGATATTCCACGGAAAAAAAGCAATCGGATCTCCAAGGAAGAAACAATCTTTCTAAACCCATGCAGTCAACCTGATGCAAACACAGAGCAAACCATTGTAAGAACACTGAATACCAAAGGATGAGGTTCGTGTAAGGAACACACTGAGTGTTCATTCCCATTGCTTACTTTTTTTCATGGCAGGTCTTACTCTAAATCAATGAAATGTCTGAAATACTGTACATCACCTCACCCTTCACCGAAGTACTGTACTCTCTAGTTATATCATTACAATCATCAGCTATAGACGGGTGCTGTTAGTTATACACTGAGGGAATGATTAAAGAAAGATTCCAAACATGCACCCACTCAGATAATTACAAATTAGGCACTATTTGCATAAATAAAGCGCTGCATCGACTATTAAAACATACCTCCTACCATGACTATTCTTTATGCATCTCTTATGAATCGTGTTCGTTTTGCATTCAGGGCTGCGTTAGGCAACTTAAAATTAATGCCATTCAGTTCCCAAGTCTAATCCCTAATATCATGATTAAAATTCCCATGGCTTTTATTCACCTTATCAGAGTTGCTCCATGTTGAGATAATGTGTGTCTGTACGACTCCGACGTCGCTGCGCCATTTGTAGCTTCTCTTCTGATATTTGACGGTTGACATTCAGATGTGGCCCTTTCTACCTGGTTGCGGCTGCTTGCTGTTATCTGTTTCAGTTGGGCTGAGCAAAAAGGTGCATAGGTTGGGTGCTGCAGGCAAAGACGGATCTTCAAAACATAATGAGAGTTTGCCGGGGTGCCGCTGCTCCTGGCCCCTTTACAGGAAAAGGAGAAAAAGACTTTAATTCTTCATGTCAGGGCACGGAGGCCCTACCTTGGGCTAATACGATATTGTTTGAATGTATGCAGATCAATCGGTAATTACAATACCAAAGGTTTCATCTTTTCACTGTGTTTTTTTTCACCTTAATTGAAATGAGGGAGCTGTTTCTTTAAGTCCCATTGGCTGACCATTACAGACTACAGCTGCATGATTTAGTGAGAGAAAAGGTGAGGCACAGGAAGGAGCTAAGACACAACTAAAAAGCTGTACAAAGAACCCGTGTGTGTGAGTGTGCAAGAGTGTGTGTGTGTGTGTGTGTGTTTTTGAAAGCTTTGATTGTTCTTACATGCTCGACTGCACAGGATTTTGGGCAGGCAACCTTTCTGCTTGAAGCTCCAAGACTTCTCTCCCCTTATCTCTCTCTCTCTCTGTTTCCCTCTGCCTGTTTAGCATTCTTCTTTTTTTATTTCTCTTTCCCTCAGTGTAGTAGCTGTATGCCTCGGCTAAGGTGAAACAATGTGGATGTGATTTCTCTAGCTCTGCTGGAGACCAGCACCTCATCACAAACTGGTCTCGGCTGGTTGGGTGAGCGAATCAAATCCTGGATAGCACGACCGAAACGATTTCAGTTTGAGACTGGAGACCTCGCCTCACATCTCAGTTATTGGGGCACGTTCAATTGGATGCATTCGATTCAATTCAGTTCAAATATGGGAAGGAACAGGGAGAGCGGGGTTGAAGGACACTTAAGGTTATGAAACTAAAGCTTGAAAGGGGCACACAAACACGAGAAATTCACCACGTGGTTTATTTTCTGTTCGAAGTTTCTGGAAATCATTGGCCTTTACCAAATATGATCTGGATGTGCAACTAACGGACCACATAGGATCAAACCTCCACACCTGCTGAGAGAAAAGACAACAAATGCTACTTCTGCAGTGCAGTGACTTTTGATTATTCCCTATAAACTAGAAAAAAAAAACAACCACAAGCAATTCTGAGGTCATACATAAATAAAAACTGTGGGTGTGCTACATCAGCACAACACAAAGTACAATATTAACTACAATCTCTTTGCTACTTTCAATTATGTCCAAATCAAACTTTATAAAAAAAAAAAATATAGCTTGACTGTGATTTAGGGTTATTTAAGGCAGAATGAGTCACTGTGTGGGTCTTAGCAATGCGGGGAGTCTACTGTGTGTGACATCACCACATGCTACTTGTAGGGCCTATGCACCGCTTAATGCATTATTAATTAGGTGACTTCTTTCCTTTGAGTAGTTAAGTGGCAGTTCAGACCTCCTGCCTCTTAGTCTCCATGTTTTCTCCCTCGACTTAGTGCGCTGATGTCATATCTCTTATATCACGAGCACTCTGCACATTTCTACAGCTTTCACAGTACACAGGCGTAAAAAATGTAAAAGTCTGATACATACATCTATAAAATAGTGAGTAAAGCTGCTATAATCCTTTTTTTCTATTACCAACAAATGAAATGAAAGTATGTGCACAAAAGACGCTGCTCATAGTGACAATGCTACAGAATACTACCACTTGTCTGTGCAGTCTTCCTAGCATTTTAGTGTGTTTTGGTGTAAAAGCATAATTTACAGCCATAGTAAGTAGCTGTTTTCTCCAACAACAGCAAAAAAATAAATAAAAAATCACCCTAAAAACAAACTTGCATCGACACAACCCCAAAGCTGATGTAGCATTTAGCTAGAGCCAGATGATTTTTTCTTGGGTGTTGGTCAAGAGGAAAGAAAATGGAAACAGTATAAGGATGTGTAAATCAAGTATCTGCTAGAAAAAAATGACAAACCACCCCAAAATGTGTCTTGGTTCAAAAAAGTTTTGTTTAGTTTTTTTTTTTTTTTTTTTTTTTTTACAAAGAAATAAATAAGACAGTGTGTATTTAATTTCTATTTAATTGACCCCAGTCATGTAGCTTAAAGATTTATACTGCCATGTGCATCATTTCAGCTCATTTCATTCAAGAGGGCACATTTGGTACTGTTTAGAATACTGTGTTTCAATTTCTCCCAGAGTCTCTCAGACCCAAATGAGCGGTGGGCAATATGTGGTCTATTTTGATCATGGGAAAACATAACAGCAATATGTAGCCTATAAGTGGCTTAATTATTTCACATTCTCTCTAGACAGCTGAGACTGAGAATTGTATCATATGTTTCAAGAGTCCGTATGTTGCACTGTTTATTAAAGGAAATATATTTAGTATACGTCGCTTGGTTTGTACTAGAAATATTTCCAAATTCTAGCCGAGCCCTGCTGATGCTTTGTTGTGTTTTGAGTAAAGACAGTGGGGCCGTGCAGTGATTGGTCAGTTAGCTCAGTAGACTACAGCTTTTCTCTGTTTGTGTCTGTGTCTCTGTTGACCTTTTGCTGATTGTGAATTAAGTGTCTGTGAGTGCTTCAGGTTCCTGGCCTTTGAAGGTTATATGGGCTAACTCCCCACGTCTGCTCACCGCTGGACCAATAAACAGCAAGTACACCAGACAACTAGAATCTGTCTGACTCATGCTCTTTCCCTTTTTTCCCCCTCCGACCTCCTGTATCCTTCTATCTTTCTGAACATGGGATATCTTCACACCCACTCCCCGGGAGATAGAGGGATGCTGAAAATGAAAAGAAAAACAATTAGTAGCGCTGATGGGCCTGTGTGAGGTAATGAAATTGCGTGTCTCATTGTAGCGTGTAATGGAGAGCAGTTTGAAGTTAATTGAGGGGAGATAGGACACTGGGCCACTGTCTGCCGGAGTACTGTAGTTGGGAACAGGGTTTATCAGTGAGAGAATCACTGAACCCAGAAAAAAAAAACAATTCCTTATCAGAACTCCCAAATGAGAATTACCTTGCTTTAACAGGCCAGATAGCGAGATCAATTGTTATCATAATTAATTTCATATTCTTTTTGTCTGTTTCTAGGTCAGGTCCATGGTCGTGAAAGACCCAGCAGAACCCCTTTAAAACTAAATGTTTCAGTCAATCCATGTTCAAATGTAGTTACACGATAGTTTAATTATTCCTTATATACTTATTAGAGCAAATTTCTTTGAAAGTAAAATTAACATTCAACATTATACACTTCCATCAGTGACAGACATTTAAAGTCTGGTTTTTCTTTAGCATGATTTGACTGGTAAGTCTTCAGTAACAGCTCTACAGTGCTGGCTCTGACACTCGGCTGGTTTTCACAAGGAGATAAAGTGCCACCTTCTGGTGGAAAGATTAAACAATCTTAATGTCCTGCTCTACTAACTGGCAATCGTGTCCATGAATGTGGCTCATTGAGAATAAGTATAACAATTGAGAATCTGCTGTACAATGGTCCAAGCTAAAATAAAGCATGTGTACTACCACTCCAAAGTTTGGACACACCTTCTCACTTAATGGTTTTACTTTATTTTCATGACTATTTGCATTGTAGATTCTCACTGAAGACATCAAAACTATGAATGAGCACATATGGAATAATGCAGTAAACAAAGAAGTGTGAAATAAGTCAAAACATATTTTATATTTTAGATTCTTCAAAATAGCCACCCTTTGCTTTGATTACTGTTTTGCACACTCTTGGCATTCTCTCGATGTGCTTCATGAGGTAGTACACCTGGAATGGTTTTCACTTCACAGGTGTGCCTTGTCAAGGTTAATTTGTGGAATTTCTTGCCATATGTGTTCATTCATAGTTCCGATGCCTTCAGTGAGAATCTACAATATAAACAGTCATGAAAATAAAGAAAAAACATTAAATGAGAAGGTATGCCCAAGTTCTGCACAGTGGCGTAGTGGTTAGCACTTTCGCCTTGCAGCAAGAAGGTCCCTGGTTCGTGTCCCGGCTTTCCCGGGATCTTTCTGCATGGAGTTTGCATGTTCTCCCTGTGCATGCGTGGGTTTTCTCCTGGTACTCCGGCTTCCTCCCACAGTCCAAAAATATGCTGAGGTTAATTGATTACTCTAAACTGCCCGTAGGTGTGAATGTGTGAGTGTTTGTTTGTCTTTGTATGTAGCCCTGCGACAGACTGGCGACCTGTCTAGGGTGTCCCCTGCCTTCACCTGAGTCAGCTGGGATAGACTCCAGCCTCCAGCCTCCAGCCTCCAGCCTCCAGCCCCCCCCCCCCCCCCCCCCTCTTCTTAAAGGTCAATAATCTACTCGTCTGCGTCACGCAAATTTGCAACCCAAACCAGATCTGCAACAAAATGTAATAAATGTTCCACCTCTCTATCAAGCTCAGTAAAAATCAACTTGGTAGGTTTTGTATAATCCTGCTGGCAGAAAGACAAACAGCAATAAAAATATTAACTCCTTTGCAGATGTAGCTACTGTTCAGTTTCTTTTGAAGGGTTTTTCTTGAACTAAATAAAAAATGTCACTTTAGTCACATCATATATGCTTAAATGCAAGTTGAGCGTTGAAACAAATTGCATACATAAAGCATGAATGAGAACTAAGAACGGCGGATGTTGTGCTTGGGAAACGTTTCCTTCTCTTCTCTCACACAGAGTGTTGACAAAAGACAATTAAACGCAGCTTGCCTACAGTATTGATCATGTCTCCCTGATAGGCAGAGCAGAACCACAGCACCTGTATTCATTAAACAACCTGTTTAGCAACCATGTGGCGGAAGGAGAAGTCAAGCTCTGTTTGTGAAAAGGAGGCCAAGAAACACCTGCAAGATCGCTCTGAAACTTTTCAATCGAGTGTGACACAAGGAAGGAAGGAAAGGAAGGGCAGCACATGACCTTCTGTTATTGTGAGGAAAAAAAAACTGAAATGTGTGCAAGTGAGTGTTAAAGCAAAACCATAAACAGAAACCAACAAATGTTGAGTTGGATGTGTTTATTGGAATAATAATTGGAATGAGACAGAGGTTATTTTTTGCTTTATTGCTTTATAAACACTTGTTCACTTTTGAGTTTTGAGAGTGAAATGTTAACAAGTTTGACTTGTGCCTGTGAAATTAAGAAATGCTTTGGCAAGTCAAATGATTCAATGAATATTAAACAGACGCAGCAATTTGAGGCCTAATTTGCTTTGATAGACTTGTTTTATTTTGGGAGAATGAATAAATTGCTTTAACCTATACCGTACCTAGTTTATATTCCATGGAAGGGCCTCTCTGCTTTCGTTCACCCTTCAGTGGTAACTCTTCATTCTAAAAACCTCAGCGAAAATAGGTCATTTTCCAGCAGACAGACTATAAATGTGCCCATAAAGTGTCAGGGGATTTAAAATGCAATGTTATAGACCCATTTAAGCTGTTACGTATGTCCCCAACATTCATGTACCGATGTAATTTAGTACTATAATTACCAGCGACGCTCTCAGACACTCAAACCTCTGCAGTATTTTGAAGGCCATACATTATGTTCTATAAACTTCAAGGAGTAGAAAAGAAATCATGTGCAGAATTTAGAAATGCCAGAACGTCAAGGCACACTTCAAAGCTGCAAAAATTGCTATTCATATTCCTTAGGCTGCAGAAATGGGTCATCAATGGAAAAGCTCAAAGATTCTGGTTAAAGTGCTGGTCTCCATTTCTGATTACTTTGACCCTACACTGAATCACTCGGCACGGTGTCAGACTGTGAAAAGAAGCAGCAGCATGATCCGAGCTGTCCTTATTTAATTCCCACATCTATGGAGTGAGTATATGAATGGGAGCTCAATAAAGGTTTAAGTACTAAAGCTCTGACATGAGGGAACGGCTCAAGGCCTGCTGCCTGCCCAGTATTATCTATCAACTGTGACCTTGACCTGGTGCTACACCCGAGCACATCTCCGAGGACCGCACACTGCAAAGTAGACTGGAAGGAATGTGGTTTTCATAAGGCATTGACTGACCTATTTGTAGACTAAACGTATTGTGGATTGATTTTTTTTATGACCTTTGGGGCAGGTCTGGTAGAAACCAAACTCTGACAAAAAGGGTCAAAGAGGTGCTTGAAATAGTTTGTGTGGGTGGGTGACACTTTTCCAAGGTAGAAGGACAAAAGTTTTCCAAGGGGCAACCAGACTTAGATATACATCTGTGTTACCTAAGTCAAGGTGTAGGAACAGTGTCATGTAAGGGTTAGGTTAAACTTGAAAACAACTAGTTCACACGATTTGCCATCCGACCAAAACACAGGGAGACTGTGGCCATTTTGGCTGCATATGCGACCAAATATCTGTCAAATGTCACTAAACATTTGTATTATTCATACCAGTTAGCCTGACACCTAGCGGGTCTATTTCAGTGTCAGCTGCCTTATTTTTTCACCCATGCATTCTGCATTTCATCGGAGATTGACAATCGTCTACTCTGCAAGTTACTGAAGTTGATTCCTCTGCTTCTCTTCTCCTGCTGGCAGGTCTGTTAAACTGCACTGCACTATGCTCACTGTATTCATGATATTATGTTTACAAGCTGAGTTCTTTCTACTTTTTGCCTTATAATAGACAATAGTGAAATGCAAAGTGTGCCTTTTTACATTTATTAGCTAACTTCAGTGCTGCGACTCTTTCCTGTTTTCACACAGTATTGCCCCGTTTTATACTATGCCACGTTTAGGCAAAATCCTGCAGTGCATCAGGTCACTTTTAGTTTGGTAGGAGGTCAGCAGATTGTTTCTTTTGGGAGTGGTGGGCCACTAAATACGATTGCACTGTTGACTAGTCAGTAATAAACCCACCATTAGTCCCTGCTGCTCCACACCTGTCTCAGCCCTTTTGTACTGGGAGAGAATCTGGAGCAGCTAGCTTATGACATGGTGGATTTTCTTCATCATTAGTTATTGTCAGTTTACACACAGATCACCTCCAAGAGACTATTACTATGTGATGCAACTAAATGGAAAAACTTGCGCGCTAGTGGAATCAGTGTAAAAAAACTAATCCGGGGCCCTGAAACATGTAAAGGCCTCAGATAAAAAAAATGAAATCTCATTTGTACATCAAAATTGACAGAAATAGTTGTGTTGAGAATTTTTTTATTTTTTTTTTTTAAAAAGAGAGTTTTGTTTCTTTCACACATCCGGCTAATCACCGGTCTGAAACTGACAATGTGTGGGCTGGTGTGGAGAGAGTTTACGGAGTTACTGTTCCACAGTCATTTTTAAAGAAACTTACTGGTCCTTTAAGTACCACATGATCACATTTTCAAAGTACAGTTTTCTCCAGAATATTGCTCAAGAAGAGAGTCTGGAAAATGCGGGAGTAGATATTCACCAGTGAGATCTTACAGATTGTTTATGCATGTTTGTCAGCTCGTCAAAATCTGTCAGTTGAGACTTGCTTGGTCGGTTCTTGTACAGGCAGGTTGCACTGTCTCCTTTAATTTTGTAAATGTGGAATTTGTCCCATTTTGCTTACTGCGATGTTCTAATGTTCCACATGACACCGTGGCACCAGCAAACAAGATACAAATAGCAAACATGGAGTCATTTTCTGTTAGTCATGGATCAGGGGATCTGCAGCACGTAGTGTTCTTTGGAAAAGCCAAAGGTAAACTGTTTTGTACTCGATCGTGGCCCCTTGTTCTTTCCACTGCTTCCTGTGGACAAGGTGTATTATTAATGGCTGTGCGTGTGCTCAAATGCCAGAGCCATGAGGGAAAGTGTGGGTTCATGGATTTATGTGGTTGAGCAGCATTATCATCATGTCATATCTCAATAAACAGAATTACTAAAGCGTTATATAGATAACGCTACTATGTAGAATAAGATTGTAGATTATCTCTAGGTAGGGCAGAACGGTTTCCATGTTGATGACTGTTTATATTTACAATGAGATGCAACATGACGGCTTAATTAGAAGGGAGTTTATACTTTAATAAACTTACTTGAATATACTTGAGCCTGGCCCTTATTAAAAGACACACAACTCCCTCTCAATAATTAGCATGGCTAACTCAGTTAAAAATAGAAGCCTTTGACATCTAAAATTATGCATTGTCCTTTCTGGATAATTGTACAGTTTACCTAGATTGAGAGTGTACCAGGTATGTGCACTAAAGTAAGTAACTGACTGCAATAAATTAATAACTGAATGAAGTCAAGAATATTCGCTTCGCTTAACGGTGTAAATACATATTTTTGAGTACACATTGCGAAACTGATGCTTTATATCACGTTAACTCCTCTTTAAGCAGCAGATTTAAGCTGTGCAGACTTTGTAGGTCAGAATATAAGTCACACATTTCCTGTGGCATTCATCACACACCTGAGACATCTGAGACACACCGTGATGAAACAGTAATTATTTGTTAAGAAATCAGGCCGGTGTGTGATAGCCTTAGATTATCTCTACAGTTAAGATAGTACTGCATCGTCTTATCTTTGCCTTCATGCACAAAAAAGAAAATTAATGTCTGAATAGTGTAAACAATTGAGACGTTTTACATTCTGGATGCACTGTAGCATTCAGTACTTTTACAGATCCCTAACAAAGACCTTCTTTAAGGTTGTACAGTTTTTAAAAGCTCTAATATTTGTCTTAGACCACCCCCTGTATTGACACATGCTGACAAGGCTTCTGGAATGTCCCAATAGGTGGCTCAGGCAGCACCTCCCACGCAATGTGTCTTTCTTATCACATTTTTTTCCCCACCTGTTCTTGCAGCGTTGCCTTGCTATCTAGATGACATCCACTAAAAACACTGTAGAACACATTATTTGACGTTTGTTTTTTACAATATTATCAGAGCCCTGTGTACACATGCCTCGCGCAC
Source organism: Amphiprion ocellaris (assembly GCF_022539595.1). NCBI lineage: Eukaryota > Metazoa > Chordata > Actinopteri > Pomacentridae > Amphiprion > Amphiprion ocellaris. The sequence continues at coordinate 15,636,745 of NC_072775.1, read as the reverse complement.
TTTTTAAGGAATATGGATTGCATAAGTTGACACTCCTGGCTCGTGTTTTTCTCTTATCTTTACAAAGTATGATGGAGTAAAAAGCTTATTGCTGACCGGAAAGGAAAATGATCTTGTCATCCTTTTACAGCAAGCAGAATTCATGAGGGTCATCGGCTGTGATTGAACAGAAAAGAACACACTATCTAACACCCTGGTAATAAAAGGTAATTCAGTAATGCCCAGTTAGGAGAATTTCACCCAAAGGTGCCATGAATATTATTTCTGTTTCAATAATATGAACACCATCCCATAGTATAAATGTGCTTTTGATTTACAGTAGCATTACTCCATATAGAAATTAACCCCACAGTAGACTCACTGAATAAAGCAAAATCCCAATAGCTTATAAAGGCGTTGTTTGGTGAGGATAAATAGTGGCAAAATTTGTGCGAGTCAGAGCTACCTCTCTACCCTTTATTATCAAGTACAATGTGAACTGAATACCTACAGACTTACTTGACTGTTCATTGGTACTTACAGCATGTTCAAGTGAACTCAAACAGCAAAAATGCCAATGTTTCATCTCCACTCCAAACCTTTGCTGCAAACATCCTTACCGAGTGCAACTTTTACACCACCACAGTAGCTTTGTCATATTTATTTCTCAGTTTATTAACTCAGACATTTGTATGTGAGTTTACTTTGGGTTGAGTGCATTTTATGACTGAACAACATTCAACCCTGACCTTGCCTATCACTATTTACTGAAACTGTGCAAGTTACTGTCGTCATCTGTGGAGCATTTTCATGCCGCTAGAGTGGGTCCAACCCCTTTTATGTCCTACTGTCCTGCAGTGTTCTTTCTTCTCTTCTCTGAAATTACCTGGTTAGAGGAAGAGGCGGGTGAGAGGTGGTGAGAGGGTGAGGGAGGCGGGGAATTAATACATAAAACCCTCCGCTCTATTCTGAAGGCAAGGCAAAGGGGCCACCAGCTCTGTGCTGGCAGTTAAAGGGTCACATAAGCTGTGTTTCCAGTGAACGGCTTCACAACAGTTAGTGCTCATTATTCATTCTTCAACTCATCAAAGAGAGAAAGAGTATTAGCAACGGGAGAGCAGCTGAAAGGCTGCCGTTAAGGGATCAGCCATGCTTGGAGGCATCCGCACAGATTTGTTGGTCACAGTCACTCTACTCGCTCTAACTCAGACGGGAATTCAATGCAGGTGGGTTTCAAGATAATTCAACATTCAAATGTCACATTTTAGCTGATCTGTTAGTTATATTAAGTAGAAATTATACTAGATTTCTATTTGTATTCAAGTTTTGTGTGCGTGTTTTTAAGGCAGTCGTTTTATTAACTTCTGTCATAATCTATCATAAATCTGTCGTAACTGATGTGATGTAATTCTATTTCAGAGCTGAAAATGACTTTTCATTAGTTACTTTACCAGAAAGGAGACCAACATCAGGTACGAAGTATTACAATTACAAGGATCTGTTGCTAGAATTGCTTATAATAAGGACTTAATTATATTATAATTATACTATTCTTAACCCCTTTCTTTTTTAGAATTTATTACACAGTGTCACTACGAAACAAATAACAGACCGATTTGTGACTGGACAAGGAGCCAAGGTAGAAAAGGTAACAGTAGATTATATTTATTGCACAATAGTAGATAGAAGCAGATATAATTAATGTAACATAATATGTATAATCAAAGCTAGTTTACTTTGACACAGATACCTTCAGTGAACTAACCTTTGGAACACTGGGCCACAGTTCTGTTTTAATCTACAAACAGACTGTGATTGTATCTGTGTGCCGCTGCATCATCACTAATTAATCTGAAGCAAGCTAAGATACTTTATAACCTAATGTTCTCCCTGGGGCAATCACAGTAGAAGGCTAACACTTGAGGTTCAAATTCAGAACGAAACACTCAAACAGATATTTGCATTTGCACTTAATGGCTGTCTAAAAACTGCACCACTTGTTTTATTACAATATCATAGAAATGTCTTGCCATTTCTGAAGTGGCTAAATTCATGACATCCTGTAAAAGCTCATTTGTATACTGTGTGATTTAAATAGAATGGAAGTGGCAAGGTCACTGAATCTGCGCTTTAGATAACGAATTGCTACACTAGAACTACAAATGAGCATGGTCACTTTCTATGGCAACATTGAAACCATCTAATGTTTTGGAAGTTCAGCGAGGTTAAGAGATTGAGGACTCAGATGACTTAAGCTGTGAGTAAGGTTTACTGACGTCAGGAGAAATGACACCAACAAAGCAGGAGTTCATGCGAGCAATGACAGCATCAGTTCTGAGGATTCTCTCTGATCTTCAGGTAAATATTGTACTTGGGAGAAGGTCAGAGTTAGATTACAGACCAATATGGAGACAACTAGTCTGCTGAGTCACGTCAGAATAGACGATATCTAATCTCGACTAGAGCAGAGAGTCTTGGCATATCTTCCTATCTAAAGGCCACTATGACCTTAAAAAGGGGAAAGTAATTTTTCCTTCACATCTAATACATGATATTTTATTGTCTTTTTCTGCTCCAGAAGTTGTAGTGGATGTTTTAGAGAGTCCTCCACTGGAAGTAGAGGGAGAGGCCTGTGTAGAGTTCTGGTACCTCGCCCCAGTGACACCTAAAGGGTCTGAACTCCACGTTCTGCTAAAAAGCAGAACTGGTCTGGTAGAAATCTGGGCCTCTCCTGCCATCCCACAAGATGCATGGAGACAAGTGTTTGTGCCTCTGAAAATCATTGAACCAGGGACACAGGTAAAATGGCACATATTACCACAGATCTGTACTTGACCTGTATTGCATATTGTACAGCGTACACTAAAATAGATGAACTTCTTTCATGTCAGGTTGTATTTGAAGAAGTTCAAGCACAGTCTCCACAGGAAAAGATCACATTTAAACAAATACATGTAAGAAGAGGCTCTTGTGGTACGTATTTACCAATTTAAACTTTTTTTTTCTATCTCTGGAACAACCTATTTTTATTCCAATTAGCTGATGAAAAATAATGCTATCCTCAGATATACATAATGTTAGCAATGTTTGTGCAAAAACTATCTCCGTCATCAAAAACAAAGGTTGAAGATGTCTTACAATTTCAGTAAATCAGCATAAATGCTTTTCATTCTTTTAGTTAAACTCAGAAAACAACAATCCATACTAAGTATCACCTATGTGAATAATATATTGAATACTTATAATTATATAAATATAATTAAGAAAATGTGTTAAAGTTCATACAGTCATAACACTGAACATAACTCATTAATGTTACTAATCAGTTTTTCCTCGCCAGATGGTGTCGTGGTTGTAAAGTGATTGTTTATTTGGTCACACCCCCACAGGACACCAGTGTGAATCTAACACAGAGCTATGGACAGACGAGTTCACTCGTTGCCTCTGTTCTGCTGGCCAGTTCCTCTGCTTTCCCTCTCAGTGCCCTAAGGGCCAAATCTGTGGTCCTGAAACACGAAGGTCCAGTGGGAATCCCACTTCTGGGATATGCACTATACACAGACACACAGACTGCAGCACTTTTGATGGAGTGTTGTTCCGCTTCATGGCACCCTGCGCCTATGTACTGGCTAAGACCTGCTCACCCACTGAAGCCCTGCCCGAGTTCAGTGTGGAAGTGGTCAATGAGCAGAACGGCAACGAGTCTCTGCCGACTGTCCAGCGAATCATTGTGAACCTTGGGAACATCAGAGTGTTCCTGTTGAAAGGGCAGACACACAGAGTTGTGGTGAGTTATTTTAAAGGGAAATATAAATTTAGTGACTGCAATCCATTGCTAATAAACACGACTAGAAGCCTTTTACCTTTTACAGAGGCTGAACAGCTTTGAATGGCATTCACAAAAGTACATTTCTGATGCATTTGAGGACAATATGAGTATTTTTCACAGCTGACAGACCAAGTCATCCTCACGCACTGAATGAACATTTCTGGATGCTAGAAGCCTCTTCTCCATTCTAAAACATACAGGATTGAGATTCTCTATTTTGCATTGCTTCCTCAATTTAAGTAGTGTCAGTATAATTTCATTTTGGTGTACCTTGCCATTATGCTGTAATAACTATTGAGTGAAGTGAAGTGAAGTACTGGATAGAGCAGTTCCCATATCTGCAGCCCATTCTGCTGATAAACGTTGTTGAGTGGTGGTAATGTCCTAGAATTTATAGAGGACTAGTCAGTCCTATCAGCTCTAAAAGATACATCTATCTTCAGAATGCTATTTTATATGCAAACTGTCATACACAGTAAGTCCATACTGCTGATGACAGTAAGGAAGTGTAACACTAAAACTGTTTTCCAGGTTAATGGGGTGTGGAAGAAGGTTCCACTCAGCCTCAGTAGCGGCACCATCAACATCAACAGCAACCCTGCAGCTGTTGTCCTTGCAACCAGGTTTGGTCTTTCTGTCTCAACTGACAACTCTGGTGATATCCATGTCGTCCTCCCATCTACCTACTCTGACAAGGTCTGTGGCTTGTGTGGCAACTTCAACCATCTCACAGAAGATGACTTGCTCATGCCTAATGGTACAAATGCAGAAGATGCTACAGATCTAGCAGAGAGCTGGCAGACCGGGGAATCTACGTCCTCCTGTGAAACCATTCTGGTGCCGAATCAGTGTGACCCATTGGAGCAGGCTGAGTATGCCAGTGAGCTGTACTGTGGAGGCCTCCTCTCCAGCACTGGGCCCTTTGCTGACTGCTTATCAGTTGTTGGGGCAGAGAGCTACTTCAGAAGTTGTGTGTTTGGCATGTGTTCTTCTCATGGTGACCCAGTGGTGCTGTGTGAGACGTTACAACTATATGCTGACGTCTGCCAAAAGGCCGGAGGTGCAATACCGACATGGAGGAACTCAACATTCTGCCGTATGCTATTTTTTATTTCTGCTTTCATTTTTCTTTCACCTGTTATTAAAATTGGGGAAATAGTGACAAATAATGACAATAATACTGCAATAACAGCTAATGTCATGCTCTCTGGTCTTTCCTCTCTATTTCCGTGTCCCCTCAGCCCTTCAGTGCAGTGAGAATAGCCACTATAACTCATGTGCTGATGGCTGTCCTGAGGTGTGCTCCAGTCTAGATATAGTTGGCTCCTGTGGAAGCTGTGAAGAGAGATGCGAGTGTGACTCTGGTTTCAAGCTCAGTGGGAAAAAGTGCGTCCCAGCAGAAGATTGTGGCTGCTGGTATAATGGAACACACTATGAAGTAAGTGTGGTAGATGAGCTCAAAAATTATTCCTTCATCACCTATTCAATTTCATATATTTTACTAACATAACACCCTTTTCCCTGCAGAAAGGTGAAACGCTCGTGGAGGGAGATTGTGTGCAACAGTGCCAGTGCATGGGCAATGATGCCATGCAGTGCAGCCCAATGCACTGCACAGACAGTGAGGTTTGCAAGGTTGACAATGGGGTCAAAGGCTGCTTCCCTTTCAAATCTGTCACTTGCAGTGTGTATGGTGACCCACATTACATCACCTTTGACAAGCTGGAATATCAGTTTCAAGGGGGCTGCAGTTACACACTGACTACCACATGTAGCGGAGAAAGCTCAGTCCAGTTCTCTGTAACTGGATATAACATGCATCCTCCCCATCAGAACTTCACCAGGTCCAAGCTAGAAGCTGTGGCTCTTGAGGTTGATGAGCTGTTCCTCACCCTGAATCAAAGCGGAGAGGTCTATGTAAGCATTCCAATTCTTACTGTTTGGCACAAGTGTCTTCTAGCATTTAAATCTGACAAAGGCTGTTACTGTTTCTAGTTCAAGTAAATGTGTCCTGTGACCGTCTGGCAGTCCATTTACTGTATACAGAGTGTTCTATATTATCTATTGTAATCCTTTTATGACAGTGCTTAATGGCTTTCATATCAGCACAGACATGTTTATAGAGCTGAGTTAATGTTTGATGTCAAAGTGTTGGAGGAAGTCAGTTGTTTGTCACCTTAGGTTTCCATGTATACACAAACTAGCAGTAAAACACACTTGATTTTGCCTTGAACAGCCAGTTGGTTGTGAATTGGTTTCCATAGCCATAACAGTTCTACTGTATGCCAACATTCCAAATGAATGATTGACAAATAATCAATTGCTCTCCCCTTAGGAGCACAACAACCATGTCCAACTCCCATATTCAAACAGTGGTGCATATGGCTCAGTTTCGGTCTACAAGAAGAGTAATTATATTATCTTGGAGACAACATTTGGGCTCAGAATGGGGTTAGACATGGAGAACAGGCTGTTCCTGCAGGTTGATGAGCGCTACAAATATGAACTGTGTGGACTGTGTGGCACCTACTCTGGACACCAGGACGATGACTTTTTAAAACCAGGAGGCCAAAGCGCCACTGACGCATTTGAGTTTGGAGACAGCTGGAGGGTGCCAGACAATAATGAGTGAGTTATTTTACAATACGGAATAACTGCAAAGTTCTGTGTACAATTAAACAGATTTTTATGATGTTTATAAAGAAAAAAGGTAGAATGTCAACTGCAAATAAAAAGACAACACTTTTTTTTAAGAAGTAGCAGAATGGTGCTAATTATATTCCCATCACCTTAAATTGGTGGCTAATACTAATTAGCAAATGCAATATAAGACCCTGATCGCCAATTCTGATGGTTAGCATCATACTTGCTAAAAGTCAGCCTGTCAGCATTGCTGTTGTGAGAATGTTAGCAGGCTAAGCAGGTTCCTAGTCTTGTTATGAAATAGCTGTCTGTGTTCTAACAACTAACAATCCATCAACAATAATCACAAGCACATAAACTCAAAATCTGACCTGTCTTGTTGGTTTATTGAAAATCAGAAATATATAGCTGCCAGCTAAATACAGTCAGAGGATATGGTCTTAGACCCCGCTCACAATCTGGTATCTCAACACATTTTTATATTTATGCAGGAGAAGTTCTAAAATCATTATGAAGTAATAATATGTATATAAAATGTATAATCTGGAATCAACAAAATGACTTCATCTCTATTTCACTGTCTAATTTTTTCAGGTGCATCGTCTACCCAAATGATCCAAGACTCTGTGATTATGATGAGGAGAATGAGGCCTATAATGAATGTTCTGTACTTTTCGGGGATGCCTTCAAAGCCTGCCATGAACATATTCATCCAAGCATCTACCTCAACAGCTGTATATATGACTACTGTCCCACAAGTGGTGACCAACACACTCTATGTGAATCTCTCAAGTCTTACGCAGCAGCATGCCATTTTGCAGGAGTGAAACTTCCCCACTGGGAGACTGGCACAGTCTGTGGTGGGTATTTGAGTCAGATATGGGGATTGGGATGATACTGCATACTGTATATGTAATTATATCATCGTGTTAACTAAAATATGTAATTTATCAGCACTATGTGTTGATTAAAGCTATTGTGTTGCTTCTCCAATATCTAATGATTGGCTTTTCTCTTACCAATAATATCTTTCACACTTTCTGCTTCAACATTCCGCTTTTTTCAATCTAGACTCATTGCATAAGCAAACTAGGCAAAAGCCTGGGGCCTTTCCTGAGTGATTTTTAGTTTTTGTCACAGATATAAGCAAAGATGGGGAAATTTGTTGGTAGTTTTAGGTGATTAAAATGTGGAGGGGGTAGTCAAGTACAAAATATTTCCTGGGGCGCCAAAAAGGCAGTGAACTCATTATCTTTTTTGTTTGTTTCTTTGGGTTTTTTGTTTGTTTGTTTCTATTTCAGCTAACCCCCCAACCACAGCAGTTTCTCCAACAAGTCCAACTCCTACTTCTTCAACTCCAGATCATACGTGTAAGAGCATCCAGGGTTGGGGGGTGTTTATCTGGGAATGCTTTGGATAATCAGTGGCACAATCCAATTTGTAATTATTAATTCCATAAATAATAATTACTATGTTTGCCTGTGCTTGCCTGCAAAAGAATAACCTTCCTGTCCCTAACTGGCTATTAGATTTATTGTTTCCATTGTCTTTATTTGCTTTTTCATAGTGTGTCCTGTGAATTGCAACTTTGAAAATAATTTTTGTGGATGGGAGCAGCTCGTACAGGACAGTTTTGATTGGACAAGACATTCAGGCCCCACACCATCGCATCTAACTGGGCCAAACCAAGATCATACCACTGGAGGTAGAGTAAACTCCAATGTGAGACAACATAATTACCTCTGTTGTACTGCTGTACTCTTTTTTTCATGATTCATATTTACTTGGGAATTTCCAACACTCCTCTAGCTGGTTTCTACGTGTACCTTGAGGGAGACAGTGTAACTCATGGAGACTCTGCCCGTTTGTTGAGCTCAGTGTGCCACAACAATGGCCCACTCTGCCTGGAATTCTGGTATAATATGTATGGCTCAGCCACAGCCATGGCCCTCAATATTTACCTGCTCAAAGACAATAAAGCTACAAAGCTCTGGTCCATGTTGAACAACCAGGGACCAGAATGGCATCGGGGAAGTGTTAATATTACAGTCTCTGGTCCATTTCAAGTAAGCCTACCAAAATATTACTCTAAAAGATGCTAGCTGAATGTTGCACACTCTTTTTTGCAAAGATCCGTGATAGTATTCTTCACAATAGAGAAGTTTTTATTCCCAATTACTCCTTTCAGATCATAATGGAGGGAATTCGTGGCTCTACGGCTGAATCAGATGTGGCCATAGATGACATTTCCATCCATCTTGGCACATGCTCAGGTGACATTTACCGCTAAAAAAAAAAAAAAAACAACAGAATATTGTAAACTTTGTAAATTTATGACATGTGTATATGATACCACATAGCCTATATATCACAGGGTGTAACTAAGTTAGTAATCACTTTCTTTAGGTATCATTCCTGGTCTTGTTAGTGGAACTGAGCTTCCTTCAACAACTGCAGACATCGTCCCGCCACACCCCAGTAAGTACACAGGAAGCTATATTTTATGGGTCAGTGGTTTTTACATCAGGAAAGCAGAAGAGTGGTTACAAATTAACGTTTATGTCTAGTCCTGTAAATACTGAATCAGCAATTCATATTACTAAGGGGAACAGAATGAATTATTTCTTAGGAAGTTGTGCTAAGGTCCTAATACTTTTATGGTATTTTTTTTGCACTTTTTCCCCATAGTCTGCAATCTTGACTGCAGCTTTGACAGCAACCTTTGCAACTGGAATCAGATGGTCACAGATGCTTTTGACTGGACGTGGCAAAAAGGGTCCACCCCCACCCTGATGACTGGCCCCGCTGCTGATCACACCGGAGGTACTCCTTCTCTACATAACATTATAAATGTTGGCAGATAAGAAACAAAAGCAATATTTCAAGCTACGTGAATTCTATATGACCAACTAAAGAGGGTCTGATAAATTTCATCTTTTCATTTCTCTTTTCTAGATGGCCATTACATGTATATTGAGGCCAGTAGCGTGACACATGGAGACACGGCTCGTCTCATCAGCTCTGAGTGTTCTGACTCTGGTCCTCAGTGTCTGCAGTTCTGGTACCATATGTATGGCTCAGCAAATACAATGGGCCTCCATGTTTACCTGATCCAGAACAGATTGGCCACTGCTGTCTGGCGGAAAAGGAATGATCAAGGAAATATGTGGCACCTGGCTCAGGTTGACTTGGCAACAACTGCAGCATTCCAAGTGAGTAAAAATATGTTGATTTGCCTGACCTGTCTAATGTCAGAATTTCCAGAGCAAAACATTAACAGTGCATTACCTCCAATAATCAAAGTGTATCCTGTACCTATGTGTCCTAATGAATCTGGAGACTATAATAGGCATTGTGTTGTCTAACATTAAGCCATGCACTTCATTTCAGATCATTTTTGAAGGGCGTAGGGGTTCTAATGATCAGTCGGATGTGGCCATAGATGATGTCTCACTTCACCGTGGACACTGTGCAGGTAATCCTGTCTGACTGACAATCTGCTTAATCCAAGGACAGCTTATCTGATAATCAATGTGAGTTAATGCAAGACTTCACTGTAAAATGTTGTTACAGATCTGGCTAATCCAACAACTCCTGCTGCCACAGCTAGACCACAACCACCAAGCACATATCCACCACTGCCAGAAACAACAGCTAGACCACAATCACCAGAGCCAGAAACAACAGCCAGACCACAACCACCACAGCCTGAAACAACAGCTACACCACAACCACCAAGCACATATCCACCACAGCCTGAAACAACAGCCAGACCACAACCACCAAGCACATATCCACCACAGCCTGAAACAACAGCTAGACCACAACCACCAAGCACATATCCACCACAGCCTGAAACAACAGCTAGACCACAACCACCACAGCCTGAAACAACAGCTACACCACAACCACCAAGCACATATCCACCACAGCCTGAAACAACAGCTAGACCACAACCACCAAGCACATATCCACCAGAGCCAGAAACAACAGCTAGACCACAACCACCAAGCACATATCCACCAGAGCCACAAACAACAGCCAAACCACAACCACCAGAGCCAGAAACAACAGCTAGACCACAACCACCAAGCACATATCCACCACAGCCTGAAACAACAGCCAGACCACAACCACCAAGCACATATCCACCACAGCCTGAAACAACAGCCAGACCACAACCACCAAGCACATATCCACCAGAGCCACAAACAACAGCCAGACCACAACCACCAAGCACATATCCACCAGAGCCACAAACAACAGCTAGACCACAACCACCAAGCACAGTTCTACCAGAACCAGAAACAACAGTGAGACCACAACCACCAAGCACATATCCACCACAGCCTGAAACTACAGCTAGACCACAACCACCAAGCACATATCCACCAGAGCCACAAACAACAGCTAGAACACAACCACCAGAGCCAGAAACAACAGCTAGACCGCAACCACCAAGCACATATCCACCACAGCCTGAAACAACAGCCAGACCACAACCACCAAGCACATATCCACCACAGCCTGAAACAACAGCCAGACCACAACCACCAAGCACATATCCACCAGAGCCACAAACAACAGCCAGACCACAACCACCAAGCACATATCCACCAGAGCCACAAACAACAGCCAGACCACAACCACCAAGCACATATCCACCAGAGCCACAAACAACAGCCAGACCACAACCTCCAAGCACATATCCACCACAGCCTGAAACAACAGCTAGACCACAACCACCAGAGCCAGAAACAACAGCTAGACCACAACCCCCAAGCACATATCCACCACAGCCTGAAACAACAGCCAGACCACAACCACCAAGCACATATCCACCAGAGCCACAAACAACAGCCAGACCACAACCACCAAGCACATATCCACCAGAGCCACAAACAACAGCCAGACCACAACCACCAAGCACATATCCACCAGAGCCACAAACAACAGCCAGACCACAACCACCAAGCACATATCCACCAGAGCCACAAACAACAGCTAGACCACAACCACCAAGCACATATCCACCAAAGCCAGAAACAACAGCTAGACCACAACCACCAAGCACATATCCACCAGAGCCACAAACAACAGCTAGACCACAACCACCAAGCACAGTTCTACCAGAACCAGAAACAACAGTTAGACCACAACCACCATCCACAGTACCACCAGAGCCACAAACAACAGCTAGACCACAACCTCCATCCACAGTACCACCAGAGCCAGAAACAACAGTTAGACCACAACCACCATCCACTGTGCCACCAGAGCCACAAACAACAGCGAGATCACAACCAACAACCACTCCTCTACCAAGTAAGTTAAAAGTTTACATTTCCCTATTTAAAAAAGAAAACTGGAATTTCCCAGAACGATTACTTTATACGTGGCATATTAGGCAAATAGAAAAGAACAGTGGCCAATAAATTTACAGTATGAATCCTATGATGAAGGGTACAGATCAATCAATATGATACTGATGCCAATTACTGGTGATCAAAAAACCAATATTTGGAGCCAATACATGTTCAATTAAATGACTTAACAGCGTGTGATACTTTAGAACCTGTCATTTATGACTAGGCTTCTTCATCAAAATGCTAAATATGGGGCACAATAATCACCCAGGCCAATAATCCGTCTATACCCAACAAAGTGTGCATACTTTCTCTAAGTATATTGTTCTGTTTCACTCTAGCACCTTCATGCAGAGCAAACAGTCATTACACCACTTGTATGCCTGCATGCAGTCCAACCTGTGCAGACCTGAATGGTCCACCACACTGCAGTGACAACATCAACTGCGTGGCAGGATGTGTGTGTAATGATGGCTTTGTAAAGAAAAGGAGGGCTTGTGTGCCTGTGCAACAGTGTGGTTGTGTGGATAGGGATGGCACCAAATACCAAGTGAGTGACAGTTCAGACTAAATCTTTATAAAGTCAAAATTTGGAAATACTTTGGACAACTTTCTTAATGCCTTATCATTATTGCGAAAAAGTGGAGCACATTACTGAAGACATTGGTGTGAGGAATTTGCTGACTCTCTCTTTTTTGTCAGTTCAACGAAGTGTGGTACACCAATCACTGCAGTCAGAAATGTGAATGTGAGAAGGATGATGGCGTGGGGAAGATTGACTGTGATGACGAAGATGACTGTGATGGAAATGCTGTCTGCCTTCAGAATGAGAATGGCGATTATTACTGCCAGTCTACAGGTGCTGTAAATACCATAATTAACTCTCTGATATAGCTAAACTATATTATCTTATTTACTTGTTTTTAATTGCTCCACTGGTTGCTCCGCAGGCTTCAGAGAGTGCACTATCAACGGAGACCCTGAGTACAGAACATTTGATAAAATGAAGCACGACTTTGAGGGTGAACATTCGTATGTGCTGGTCAGGACCAGCAACTTGCCAAATAACCTTCCTGATGTCTACATCGAGGGTATCAATGAGCATATCGTAGATGATGATGATGATATTAGCAGTGAAGAAGACAACAGTCGCAGAGTCAGCGAAGAAGATGATGAAGATGAAGATGATGATAGTGATGACGACAGCGAAGAGCAGGATAACCGCCACAGATTACAAGGGCTTAAGATCCGAGTGTATAATTACACTGTGGAGTTCAAGAACAAACGGAAGCTAACAGTACGTATCAGGGGCATTTTTAAAAGCACACCGTCTGCCTCCATGTTATTTCACTGTGGCACCGTGACACAATATCTCCTCTTCCCCACAGACACATATAGAGGCACTTAGGGAAATAACCAGCAGTAGTTTCAATTTTCTCTGTAAGATCTTATGACAGCAGAGGGGCAGATGCAGTGATATGTGATAAATTATGCTCTGTAATGCGTTATTTCCCTATTGGCATTTTATAGTTATACATATGAGAAAAAGAGACAAGGAGAGATGGAGTTTGTTAAAAACAGCAATATTAGTATTATACATTCATCCGAGAGTCACATATTATTGCATTTGATTCTGAGGTATGTAATTTTAAGAAGACCAACTAGTATACTATATTCAGCAAAGAACATCAGTATTCAGTCTCGACCACATTTAAGCAGTGATCAAGTTGAAACTGGTATTGTATATTTTACATGTATTCATAATTATTTTTTTCAACAAAGCTCAAATCCAAACCCTGAAAAAAGATGGGCATGTCCAGGGCAGCGTCTTTTAGGAGATTTAAAATGAAATGTGCATTGCACTAGAATATCATATCTGAACAAACAGTCATGCTAGCAGCTCTGCGAAGTTGTATCCATACATAGGAAAGCTTTAACCAAAATGCATCAAGTCAGTGATGTTGAGAAAGTAGAACGTTTACTTTGTTTATGGCCTTAGTATTGTATGTCAGTGTGCTAGTTTGCACTGATCCTACATAAATGAATGTCTGTGCTGAATTTCATTGCAATCTATCAAATAATTGATGAGACATTTCAGTGTGGCAGTACTGAATCCACACTGCCATGCACTGATCCAAGTATGATTGATGAATCCCTGTACACAACTAACATAACCCTACAAAAAATCTACTGTGCAAGTATTGTTTTGCACTGACAGATCCTCTTTGTCCTCCACCAGGTTGATGGAAATACAACTTATCCTCCCTTCTCATCGACTGCTGGTCTAAACATCTGGGAACATTCCTCTCACATCTACCTGAAGACTGACTTTGGCCTGTCCGTGGAGTTTGACGGACACAGCTCAGCAGGTAGCTAATCTTTACCTCAATATACAAAACAGAATCAGCAGGAATCCTGAAACTCGTAGGATTAAACGAAACTGTTTATACAATGAACAAACTGACACTGTTAATGTCTTCCCTGCAGAGATCATTCTACCCCGCCTTTATAAAAGGAAGGTGGGAGGCCTGTGTGGAAACTTTGATGGAAACAGGAGGAATGATAAGATAAAGCCAGATGGTACCAGGGCCTCGAGCACTCAGGAGTTTGGAGAGAGCTGGAGAGTGTGAACATCACATGGAAGAGACGTGACATTTGAAGACAGCCTGTGAATGTTTAGCCTATTAGTTGATTCATTGTTGTGTCAGTTTACATGAAAACTCCACACTCATAACTATCATTGTATTAAATAATAACAGGCTGGTTTACACTTATTTAGTTTGTTTTTTTTCTTACACAACACACACAAATCAGAGCGGTGAAACATTCTTAAACATGGACAACTGTTTGCTGTTATACACAACACAAAGAATGTTCTAGTAGATTTCCGATTGTATGCACTGTTTCTGGCATTTCAAAGCGTTCATGTGCGTTTTGAAAAAGTTACTCAAGTCTTTAAAATCTTGGAGATTTTTATTTTTTTTAAGAAATCTTTGTACTCACTGACAAACTATTACTACAGCATACACTGCAGGCCTACAGAGTAATGTCTACGCTGCAACTAGTTATACAATATAAAGTGTTTAAATAATGAAAACACATGACTGCACATGGATTACTTATCATGATGTGATACTGCTAGAAACCAATTAAAATGTATTGTAAATAATTACTGAAAATGCTGCTTGCACTTTATCATAATGTGTACTGGATTACCAGCTTGTTGGTAAATTTTCTGTTGAATCCTCACTGTTCTAATAAACAGGCACTGTGGTTACATTTGTGTCGCCTTGTGTTTTGTCACTTTAGTCTCAAGTGTTGCTAAAACAGCATTCCTGACATACCTATCTACATTTTTAAAGGTCTAACCCACTAACCAGCCATTTATCAGATGAAACAAAAAAACATTACTGAATTTCCGTAACATAATACCTGAAGACAAGGTAATTCTTTTTCTGGCCGACAACAGCACGATTCTTGTCTAGAGATGACTCATATGTGATGCATGTGCATGTGCATGTGCATGGGTGTGTACGTGCCTTGTGCATGTATAAAAAGTGTCAGCTACACTCAGCTGCCACACAGAATCATGGATTGGTTTGCACTTTGCCTCTTTCTGCTGTTAGGGTTGCTGCTTCCCTGCAATGGTGAGTAAAACAATATATTTAATATTGAACAATTTACTGGCATAATGGGATAATTATCTTATAATATTTTAAAATAAGTAAACTGTAGATAATTTAGGACAGAAAATTACGAGCAAGTTCAACAGTTATTTAACTAGCAAGATTTATTTTCCATTGACTTGTTTGAAAAGCTGAATCCCAAATACTACACCAGTCATTTAAGGGGATTATTCGAAAAATATTTAAGTTTATTATTCAGTCCAAACAAATGGAGTTCTAGTGCCAATTAAACTAGAGGCACCTCCTGGGTTGAGTCGTGTTTTCAGTTTATAATTCATAAGCAAGTAAACAGCAACCACCATATTATATGTTGATGAGAGGTCAACAGCGCTAATGGTATTCAAACTAATGGACCTCAGTGGAAAAATCAGACTCATAATAGGCGCGCAAACAACAACTTACAAATAAAAATATTTGTAAGTTGTTATTTTGTATATGATTATAAACATAATAATACATCCAAACTTTTCCATATACATCGATCAGGCATAACATCATGACCACCTGCCTAATAATGTGTTGGTCTACTTTATGGCGCTAAAACTCCTCTGACCCAGTGGGGCATGGACACAGGACTTCTGAGGATGTCCTGTGGCACCAGGATGGTAGCAGTGAATTCTGTGGGTCCTGTGGATTGCAGGGTGTGACCTACCTAGATCAGGATTATCCTGGCACATCTCACAGATGCTCTGTAAGATATGGATCTAGGAAGTGTGGAACCCTGGCGAACAGCTTAGCTCTGTTGTGCTCCCCGAGCCACTCCTGAGCAGCTTTTGCAGTGTCAGGGTGCATTGTCCTGGTGAGGGTGGCAACTGGCATCAAGGACTGCTGTTACCATGGTGGGGTGGGGGAGTTGCTTGACCTGCAATGTTTCAGTGGGTGGTACATGTCAAACATTCACATGAACGTCAGGACTCAAGGTTTCCTAGCAGAACACTGGATTATGACAAGTTGATCGATGTTATTCACTTCACCTGTCAGTGGTCATAATGTTGTGGCTGATCGGTGTATATATGCTATCCTGTTGAGAGAGTTTAGCCTGTTAAACCTAGAAAGTCTCAGTTCTTTAGCTGTAGCAAAAGTAATTGAGTGGGTCAAGTCCAAATCATCAGCCACGTCTTACAGGAAACACCACAAAGACAAAATCTATGCATGGTTTTGCTGTACCAAATAGTTAACTGTGGCATGCCACTTACTCTCTTCCTTCCTGAATCAAGCAAAGTGTCTGCTTGAATGTTGTTTTTCCTGAATTCCAGGGAATTTACCTATTGTTCTCACTTAAAAATTTCCAGGTCAGACAACAGGTCCGGCTACCAACTTAACAGGTAATATCCACAACATCACCTCATGCACTGTAGTCCTTGTTTCCAATAAGTCCACTGCAGCAGATTACACTTCGACCTCAAACCTCTAATTATTAGCAACATCTCTGTCACTTATCCAAGCTGCAACTATTTCCACGTTCATCCACTCTAACAGCCCTATCAGATGTCCACAAAAAGTTTCACAAAGCCCCCAATTTGATGACAAAGCTACAACTGCAACAATTATATTGATTGGTACTGTTTACTGTGTTATTAATTATTGGTTTGATTGTTGTTTGTTAGATAGTAATAATTTCATAGCTTCCATTTTCAAGTAATCTTGAAATAGCATGCTGCAGTTACAGTTACTAACTGGTACAATGCCGATGCTGTAGTTTCACCATGAAAGCTGTGACGTGTGCTCCAGGCTGTGCAGGTCCACCAGAGCTGTGCTGTCCTGGTCAAAACAACAGCTGTCGTAGAATGAGTTGTTACTGTGACCAGAGGTGTGTGACTATCGGGGACTGCTGTGCTGACTACAACTCAACCTGCACACAACGTAAGTGAGGATGAACACACAAAACAGAATGGTGTACATGTGTGCAGGATTGTGCTCAAGATTTACAATGCAAATCTTTTTCTCATATTTGGATGATGTTCATTTTGTCGTTGACTATCATAGGATAATGTTATTTCTTTTTCACCGACAAATCAAAGATAAGATGGTTTTACCTTAGCTGACATGTTTCAACTGCAGTCTTCTTCAGAGCATCATCTGACATGTGCTGACGTGTCCTTTTTATCATGTGACCGGTCTGACAGATCTGTCAGAATCTGTCAGATAGGCCACGCCCCCCACCGTCCGGTGGTCTCTGGAGGATGGAGTCCCAGGTATTAGAGGGTGTAGACCCCCTCGTCCTGGTTCATGGAGCAGCTCGCCCGCTTCCTGATCTCGATGGCCTCCTTGATCCATCGTTTATGCTTGTTGGTCTCCGATGTTACAATCCTCCCCCTGTCCCAGTCCATGATATGATTATTTCTTTTGCAGTGATCCGTGATGGCTGATTTTTTGTTTTCTTGTTCGGCTTTTTCTTTTTGTGTTCTTTTAAGTCGTCCGATTGTTTCCTTTTCGCATTCTGTCTGGTGTTCTTTTCGTCTTGTGTTGAATGTTCTGCCTGTTTCTCCAATGTATGTTTTCTCGCAAGATTTGCACGGAATTTCATAAATGATGTTGCATTTCTTGTCCGGTTCTATTTTGTCTTTGGGATGGACTAATAGCTGTCGGAGTTTTGTATGTGGGCCATCCACACAGCACCCACACACCGCAGACCTACACTCTGGAAACGATATGTTGATGACATCCTGGAAATAATAAAATCTGGACACACACAAGAACTTACCGATCACCTGAACAACATGGATGACACAGGAAATATACAATTCACGCATGAAGAAGAAATAAACCGGACCATTTCATTTTTGGACTTAAATATACACCACAGAGAAGACGGCAGCATTAAGATCACAGTTTACAGGAAACCTACACATACAGACCAGAACCTCCTCTGGTCATCAGAACATCCCACAGTTTACAAACTATCAGTAGTTAGAACACTTTACGAAAGGACCAGCATCATAACAGACGATAAAAACAAACAGGAGGAGGATAAACACATCAAGAACGCACTCATACTCTGCCAATTCCCGACATGGGCCATCAACAAAGGAAAACAACAAGCTAAAAACAAAGTAAAGAAACAAAAGGAAACGCAAACAAAACGCAACAACCGGACAATAAAAACAAAGACATAATCACCATCCCATATATCCATGGGATAACAGAACCTATACAGCGCATAATGAAAAAACACAACATCAATACAGCAGTAAAACCACATACAAAACTCCGGCAGCTATTAGTCCATCCCAAAGACAAAATAGAACTGGACAAGAAATGCAACATCATTTATGAAATTCCGTGCAAATGTTGCGAGAAAACATACATTGGAGAAACAGGCAGAACATTCAACACAAGACGAAAAGAACAGACAGAATGCGAAAAGGAAACAATCGGACGACTCACAAGAACACAAAAAGAAAAAGCCGAACAAGAAAACAAAAAATCAGCCATCATGGATCACTGCAAAAGAAATAATCATATCATGGACTGGGACAGGGGGAGGATTGTAACATCGGAGACCAACAAGCATAAACGATGGATCAAGGAGGCCATCGAGATCAGGAAGCGGGCGAGCTGCTCCATGAACCGGGACGAGGGGGACTACACCCTCTAATACCTGGGACTCCATCCTCCAGAGACCACCGGACGGCGGGGGGCGTGGCCTATCTGACAGATTCTGACAGATCTGTCAGACCGGTCACATGATAAAAAGGACACGTCAGCACACGTCAGATGACGCTCTGAAGAAGACTGCAGTTGCAGTTGAAACATGTCAGCTAAGGTAAAACCATCTTATCTTTGATTTGTCGGTGAAAAAGAAATAACGTTATCTTAAATCTTTTTCTCCTTGACTACAGTTTTAAACCCTACACCCACAAGCAACAATGTTTCAAGTACAGCAGTTAAAATCACCACAACAACAGCACCCAGTACAACATCTGCACTACTGAATGTGAGCAGAACCTCAGCATCCACTGCGTCTGCTTCTACAGCAACAATCCAAACAAGCAGTACTACACCTACCACAACTTTACCAGCGTCCACTACTACAGCACCAAGCACAACAAACAGCACTACCAGCACTTTGCTAGCACCTGTCGGAACAAATTCAGCAAGCACAGTGTCTGATTCTACTGCATCTAGTACAACAAGCAGCAGTGCAACATCCACGCTATCTAACGTGAGCACAACTACAGCATCCACAGAGCCGCTCACTTCAGAAACGAGTCAAACAAGCAACAGTAGCACATCTGCAGCAGCACAAATGAGCACATCACTGTCTATAGCCTCAACGTCTACAACAAGCAGCACAACAAACAGCAGTACAACTACAGTGGCAGATACACCCCCAACTTCATCATCTCTGATCTCTTCTGCAACATCTGCACTATCTGACGTGAGCACAACTACAGCATCCACAGAGCCGCTTACTTCAGAAACGAGTCAAACAAGCAACAGTAGCACATCTGCAGCAGTAGATGGAAGCACCACATCTTCATCATCTGCAGCCTCTTCAACAACATCACCCAGTACAAGAAGCAGCAGTAATCCATCAGATGGGCAGGTTGAGAGCACAATGTCAGCATCCACCACTACATCTACACCTTGGGATGGCCTCATAACGTCAGCCTCGGCAGCTACAGGTTGGTCATTGCCTACATCGATCTTTTTTATGGCAGACATTTTGATTGTCACAGCAGGAAACGCACAGGAGGAATTAACAATATTAATGATGGCTCAGTTCCAACCGACCATGGCACCGAAGCAGCATGCAAAACAGCAGGGTTTCCCCAAGTGGAATGCAGCTAACCATTAATTCACTTGAGCTTTTTCCTGCTATGACATGTCAAAATGCTTGTTGTAAAAAGCTCTATCGAGATAGATTCAATAGAACATTCAGACAGTTGAAAAAAAAATTTTAGAAACACATTTATTCTTTGTGTGGCTGTCAGGGAAGATGGGATGAAACAATGATTTGCCTCCATTGGCACAGTCACTAACAACTTAGGATTTCACCGTTTTCTTGCTTTCGCAGTCGAAACAACCCTGCTAGAATCCACCACAACTCTGGATACTAACAGTGTCAACAGAAACACACATTCTACAGCCACCAGCAGCTCAGACATAGGTACAGTCAGTGATGTGGACATCTCATGGAGTGCATCAGAAAGTTGATTTTGACTAGCATTTTGTGTTTTTTCAGATATCCAAACAATTACTGTTCACCTAAAAGCCTCTCTATTTTCCAACGAGGATAATAAAGACGCAATTTTAGAGGCCTTATCTGATGTAAGTACAAACCACCTTCAACAGCAATAATGCACCCTACAGTAACAGTATCACAAAAGCTAAATGCTTGTCTTCTCTCTCGCAGTTTTTGTCGCAGGCCTTTCTGCAGCAGAACTGTGAAGGCTGCACTCTGACCATCAGGAACATCAAACCCACTTAAAAAATGACATTTGTTTCAGCAAATGGAGGCACAAGTATGACCCCAGCTGTACTGTGGCAACAGGCTGCACAACCTTCATTTGTTAAATCTAATACTGCTGCAGGCCAGGGCCTACTTCAAGCTTAGGCAATGAAAGGACGTAAAATCACCCTTTCATTCAGTGCTATGTGATAAAAGTTAACCCTCTGGACCTCAACCTGTTTCTTTTTTGTTCCTGTCACATTTTTGCTCACTGTGGGCTCATTTTCACTGCAACATAATGTCCTGTGAATCTATGGAAACATTACAACCATGGTCAAAAGTAGAGAGACCTAAAAAATGTCTTATGCTTTAAATCGTAAACAAGAAAAAGAACACTAGTTACATTTTGTTGATTATACATATATTATACATATGTTGCCTGCAGTTCAGCCAAAAAGTTTGTACATTTTTGTCACAAGACTGTTAGTCACAGTTGGGTCACTAATGCCTTCATGGTTGTATCAAGGAGCACAGAATGTTATGTTTATTTTTTGCAGAAAAAAATAATTAAATTTCGATGAAATATGATGATTTCGCGGACAGATTTGGTTATCTTTCCTGATGGGACCACACGTCAGACATGATTACTTGAAGGATCAATGGAACATTGAAATCTGACAATTCTTTCTGTTTTTGTTTTGGTTTTTTTTACAGTTTTGTGCTCTGATGAATTACATAAGTTGGGCTTTTTTTCATTTTGATTTTCTTAGATAACAGGCCTTTCAAACCTAGCAGCATTTTTTGGGGTTCAGAGGATCAACAGAGCCAGCTGTGCAGCCAAAAACAGACTAAGTGTTGTTTATAGTGTCTGCAAATGGTGGTGGTGAACTCAACACTTAAATGCAGGATTAGAAAAATATAATATCATTCTAATTGAAATAATGATAATGGATGAGGAAGAGACAATTCCATTGTAGTTTGATATAAATCCACTGGATGTCTGATCCCAGTGTCACCAAGA
Source organism: Amphiprion ocellaris (assembly GCF_022539595.1). Classification (NCBI taxonomy): domain Eukaryota; kingdom Metazoa; phylum Chordata; class Actinopteri; family Pomacentridae; genus Amphiprion; species Amphiprion ocellaris. The sequence goes on along the minus strand of NC_072775.1, from coordinate 15,614,826 downwards.
TGTTGAGGCAGTCCTGCAGCTATGTATCAAGTCTCAAAAATCTTGCTATAATGTGTTTTCTACTTGCAGGCTTCTTGTGTAATCAACAAACATGTACTGTTTAAATCTGTCACCTTCAGTCTATTTAGCTGTCTAACAAGCGTTGCATTCTTTACATGTCTACAGGGTGTTGGTTCAACCTATTACATATCAGTGAATCATCAAGGAAATAAAAATCTCCTTACTTTCTTAACATGACAAGGTCTCTGATTTACTTTGGCTCACTAGACATACAAAGTCATGGATTAATGTGCCCTTCTCGCTCCGGTGGGTTTGCTGACTCACTGCAGTAATGAGAAAATAAATGCATTAATACTAAAAAGCTGCATTACTCACTGAAAATCAGCTGTACTGGCACTGACTAGCACATTTCTGGTGCCGTGACGTCCCCATTCATCATTATGAATTTAAATATCCAGTGAACATCATTCACTTAGGATGCCACCCATCACGGCTAATTGTACTTACTGCGGGAAAATTACTCTTTAGGAGTCACTCAGTCACAGTAACAAATTACTGTTGATTTTTGAAAAGAAATTAGGCTTAATTGTGTGGATGACTTATGGAAAGGCAGAGTTTATTAATCATTCAATAACAATACTCTTGACAACTGACTGTTTTAAAACTGAAATGTATTTTCAGGAAAACTGCTGTATTCTACCTGGTGATGACAATGATTATGCAGAGATCCATCATCCACATGAAACAAAATTTACCTATCTTAGTATGGCTTTTAGTGTTCATATTACTCTTTTAATCTTATCTATAACAGACTGATATAAAACATCAGTTGATACACAAGTTAAAAACACATTTCTTACCGGATTTAATGATCAGCTTTTTGCTGTGTATCTGCTTTGGCATGTGTCCCTGAATCTCTTTCTATACATCTAAAGAATTGATGCTGTCTAGACAAAGACAAGGGTGCCTTTCTTTCTTTGAGCGAGCATTTGCTGTTTGAGGTTTATGTTGCGAGGCTTCTTTCAAGCCTGGAATCTGATGGTTCAAGTGCGGCAGCATAAATTGTCTGATGACAGTCTGTGTTACAGCACACATGCTCTGATTATTTCTGCCTCTACACACACTGTTCAAAGTAGATTTTACCAGTGAAAAGAATTAGTTTGTCTGGTTGGCTAGGTCAATGCAAGGAAATATGCAGAGGTACAGAAGATTTGACTCTATAATCAGTTTGAAGTCACAGGTTTAGGACAATCAAGTAAAAAAAAAAAAAATGTAGAAAATTCAGCTGTGAGGCTTGAATGTAAGAGCATTGATGAATGTTGCACACAGTTGCATACTTTAATGCAGCACCAACATATTCATTATTCCTAAACGCAAGTGGAAGGCAACAATATTACAATAGGTGTGACAGATGGAGTATAAAACCTGATATTGATGTGGTAAAATGGAACAGTAGTAAGCGAGTATCTAAAAATTAAAAAGTTGTATTTGTTTTCTTGTATTTTACAGTTTTCTCCATTAAAGATACACTGTATGAAGCTAAAAATACACCCTTCTGCAGTAATGTTGTTACTAGCCTGGTCCATGGCTTCAGCGTGTGTGACCAAGGCATGAAACTTTCATATGTCATGCTGGAAAAATACTTCCACTACGTCATTTATTTTCCTTGAGGACAAAACAATATGGTTAAAGATCCACTGACACAGTCTGATGGAGTAAGAACATCCCCTGAACTACTGGACGACTGTATGATTGGAACTTCACATTGTCTAATACATCACTATAACTAAGGTGGGCAATTCTTTCGCCTCATAGGTTTTCTCACTTTACTGCACAGCCAGCCATCTAACAGCTGTATTCTCTACTCACTTGGCTCCCATTAATAACACACAGGATTTATCCAACCTGTTGTGTCCTTATGCATATGATTTTATACTGATTATTAATTATTAACCACTTAACATCCACCCACTTTTAACTAATAAAAAAAGACCAAAAGCCTGTAAACATTTAGTTTGTTGGACTCTTGCGGTGGCATTTGTTGTAGCAAATATTAATTGAACCTGTATGTCCTCTGAGAGATGACAGAAAATTTAAGAAACCTCAGTTTTTCTCTCCTGGTACAAAGTAAGGAACAACAGCTGCAGTTGTTGTTGTGGTATGGCTAGCTGATCTTAGAGCCTTACTGTTTGTATCATCATGAGGCTTTGTGCTTTCAAGAAAAGAATTTGATTATAGGATAACTTATTATTAAAGGATTTTCTGTCTCAGTATATTCCTACATACTGGCTGAAATTTCTCTTCACTTGTAAACTGTGATATTTAAGTGGCTGCAAAAATGGAAAATGCTATGACAGTAGAGATCCCGAGTGAGTTTAAAATGATGATCACTGCATCACAACAACCTCAGTTGGCCAAAGTGCACTGAGCAATGGAGAACAACTACAAACACCACAATAACAGTTTTTTTGTGTTGTGGCCTTGTTTCAAAAAATCATTAAAGGACTGAAACATTTCCTTGTAGTCACAGTTAATCATTAGATGGCAGTGTGAAAAGCAAGGATTACAGGGACAGTGATACTGAGAGCATGACCTATGGTCCAGTAAGAGCAGGAATCTAAAAGTACATGGACTTGTCCAGAAACTTCTCAGTACAAGATGTTCAGATCAGTATGATACTTCCTCAGTTTGGTGTGACTCTACCAGCGCAGATCAGTCAGACTCAATAGGATATAGATCTCATTTTAACAAAATAAAGAAAACAAATTCAGATTTGCAGCATCACTCAATTGTGGTAGATTACAATAAATAGCAGCACAAAACGGTCCTATAAATGAGTCCTATAAATTATACATGTCACATACTGGGTCCTATCAATTTAAAACTGAAATTGCAGTTTGAAACAATGCAACTAGCAAATGTTGAAGGCTACAATTCAGGATATGTGACATGTGACAATTAAATGAGACTAATGCTGAAAATCAATTTTATTTAATTCAAGCAGATTGAAACTTTCAGTAATTAGTAAGGCGATGCAAGAGTTTTAATCTTAGTATATAAATTAGTTTGGTAAATTAAAATTTTATATAAAATACCAGGGCCTTCAGCATAATATTTAAATTAAGTAAGTAAATTTTTATAGTAAATAATGGTGTAGGGACTTGACCATAATTAAATAAGTCTAGTAAATGTATTTGTTAATATTATAAAATATTCAAAGTAGTTCAGCGCAACATCTGTTGTCCTAAATGTGCTGTATAAATAAGGGTGAAATGACTGGATTCGGGGTTTAAACTGCTATGTCAATGACTTTCCAAATTCAGGCCTTACACATGAGAGAGTCACACTTTTAACGGTACTCTAGATAGATAGATACATAGATACATAGATAAATTTTAGCCCACTTCAAATATTTTGTCTAAAATCTGTCAAAAAAAATCACAATTATATATTTTCCCCAAATTGATGAGCCCAGGTGATTAATGAATACTAAAAAGACAACCTTCACAGTTTATCTTCGTAAGTATCAAGGTGCTGTATTGCACAGCCCTGTCTGTGTTTAATATGTAAATAATATAGGCTGCAATATTAAAGTTAATTACCCATTTTATAGCACAGATAATTAAACGCATGCATCTGGCAGACCTTAAGCACAGGCTCACAAATAAAACATAACAACAAATAATACAAAATGCTAATTACTTAAAGCTCTTCTGTGTTAGTGCAGACAGCAACAGAAAAAACTGGCATAGCAGAGAATATAAACATTTCGGAATATTAATAACAGCGCATCAAAAAGACATATCGAGGATGTATTGGACTCACCTTAATTGAAGTTGAAGCCTGAACTCCTCCTTCATGAAGGTGAATCTGTCAGTATCCAGGTATTAGGTAGTTTCAAGATAGTGAGTGACGGTAAAGTTTGTTGACTCGAAGCGTCAATTACCATTAACAGAAGTAACTATACTAATACTGAAATGCGAAATTCTACTTTCATTTTTATTTTAGCAGCTCTAATTGGGAAAAGCGAACGACTTTTGCAAGTTTTACACGAGGTTGGGCGGGTCTGCCACCAGGAAATAGCCGCATCCTCGCTCCATAGTCTCCCACTATCAGGGACATTCGTACGACAGGTAGCTTGACTGTTAGTTTGACTGTTAGCCTTGTAAATGTAGACTTTACTAGTTTACTAATTACTTTGCTAGTGATGGCGAGATGAAGCTTCATTAAGCACTGAGGCCTTCCATCCAATTGGTTCACTCATGGTTCTAAGCTTAATGGCGCTTCATTTGAATTCTGAACCAGTCACGCGGTACGACCGGCTTGCGAGGCTTCGAACGTCATCATTTTGGCTCCTCCCCTAAATGAAGCAAGCCTCCATAAGCGCTTCGTGGACACGCCCCCTCCGTTACTCGACACACGCTTCGAAGCCTCGGCACATCTCGTAACGTCACTACAGATTGCTGCATTGATGGAAACTTCGGACATTAGAGTTTCAGTGAGTGAACTTTACCCGACAGATCTGAGGTGGCCAATGAGATTTCAGTGGAGGAATTATTGGACCCCTTTAATATATATTTAGACATTTTCCTTGTTTTGTTTTGTTTTCCTCAATAGCAAGTAAATTTCTTTCATCCTGTTTATTTTTGATATGTTGCTCTAATAGCTGAAATCCCATTATTAGCACTCACATGGAAATCATTCAGTGGAGTGAGCATATTAGAAGACCATCATCCAGAAAAGTTGAATAGGACATCATTTTTCCAAGCCTGTATCCTTTTATATTTTTAGTATCTTGAAATTAGCTGTTTTTTTTAACATCAACTTGGTCAAAAAGTCCAAAAGGTGCTCATAATAATAAATGGTCCAGCTGCTGATGTAGTTCTGTGACACATTCAAAACCTCTAAAATAATACGTGCAGCTTCGTCTCTCCACAGTTTTCTGTAGGTTTTGGCCATTCGGTGGATTCAGTCCAAAGTGGCATCTTGGCATTTTGAATGATTGCAAATAAATAAGCATTGTTTAACTAGCAATTTGTTAACTTTGAACCCAATGCCTAAAGTCAAATTCTATGAGCTCTTCTGTGGATTTAGGCAGTCTCAGCTACTTCCGTCTCTTCATGTAGTTCCGATCTGTCACTGAAGATTGAAGTCTGGCTGTATTTGGAGTTGTCATGCTGCACTGTAAACACGGGGAAGCCATCAGACACCTCCGCAGTGGTGCTGCATAATGAATGTAACCATCTAAAAACTTACTCAAGTGCTCTCCCACACCCCTGCACACTCAGTTACGCCTCAGGTTGTATTTGTTGTAGGGGCAACACTGACAGAAACAGCTCTGAATTTAGTGGTGTCACATCTTTATCAGCAGATGGCAGCATATCCAAAGTTTCCCCACCAATGACCAGACTCAGTCATCACCAGTCCCAGATACAGATGTTTGTCCAATCCAGTGATGCAGTTCACAGTTCATGCGGTAAAACATATTTTATTGACACTTTCATTTCCTTAAGATACACAAACAATCACCGTTTTCTAATCTTTTTTACCTAAAGATATGATTTCAGATGTTTATTTAAGCTTCTAAATGGGACATTCTAACCTGCATCATAATCAAAATAACAAACATAACAATAACTGTCATAATAGGCATGCATGATCACTTTGTAGGACTGTGCACCCCAAAGACGTAAAAGCAAAGCCTATGCATATAAGTGAGTGCACAACTCTCATTTGACAATCACTTGTTGTCAGTTCCTGGCTCCAGGCTAATAGGTAACAAAATAACCACTTGTTCTGTCAGCACTATCTGTTGAGAGTTAAATATTGGGTCAGGCTTGCTCAAAACATGAAGGCAGTGTTGTTGCTAGGTAGGATGCACACGTGGCGACCCCAGCACTTCATGGGAGGAGGATGAGACCAAAATGTAATTAGGAGGGACGGAGAGGAAACAGATCCACATGGCCTCAGGGACCGACACAACCTCTAAGAGTGGATAGTTCAAATTAGACCAGCGTTGTCAGCCCAGGTTCACCTTTGACCCGGAGATTTAATTGCACAAAGGCCCATTTTGCAGAAATATGTTTCTTTCTTTTATTTATTCTTTGTTCCTTGTGCATCTGCGTGACCCTCTGAGACCATACTGTACCTTCCCCGCTGCCAGTCTGCTAATCTGAAGCGTCCTCCCCTCACTCGGCAAAGGTAACATTTGCGACGTGTGCTGCAAATCAGAAGCGTGTGCTCTCTGTACGATCCTTTCTACAATCCCGCCGCGCAATTGTAGTTAATTCTGCCGAGTGAGTCTCGGGTTCACGTTTCGCCACAGCTTTGTAAACTTAGATCATATGGGGTCACCGGGAGGTTGAAGCGGCCCTGTAGCTGCACGTCGAGTCTAAAAGATCAGTTACAAAGTAATGGCAAAGGAATGTCCCTCAGTCCTGGCTGTTGCATGGATTTTTGGCTCTAATTAGAACCAATTTGAGAGTGGGATGTCATTTTACCTTATTCTGAAACATTGTCTGTGTATGTTTACTTTATAGGCATATTTTTGGCTACTGTGTCGGTCCACATAGATGGAGAAAGTGATAAATCCTTGGAGTGAAAGTACAGTCCTTAAAAATTATTTGTATATCTGTCTGTTTTTTTTGACTTATCCTCAATATTCAGACTCATAATATATATTTTTTTTCTTCTTACACAGTAGAATAGCGTATTGATGTTCAAGAAATTAAAAAGCAGGTTAATGCACACACTTTCTCTTTCTGTCCACATCGTCCACACCACCAGTCTGCTGAGGTATCCCCGGCTCCCTGTGGTGTGTGCATGTCCAAGGCCCCGGTGTTATTGATCCTGATTGGGCCTCACAGGAGGAGATTCCGGCCTGCCATTGACCCACACTTCTCCATGTTTCCACCCTTCTCTCAGATCATCAGAGGCAGCCGTCTCCTCCCGCCTGCCGACCGTCGGCCGTCTTGCGTGAGTTTTCTGATTGTCAGATGGAGAGGCAGATGGGGGAGGGAAAAGGGGGAAAATGAACTTGCTACACGTTTTGCAAAATCACTAGCAGGTCTTGCTTGAGTAGTCCGCACTGACGTTTTTCTGGCTTGGTGACTGTCAAAACATCCCCCATATGCATCCATACCCTCCTCCCCCTTCACTTTAGAAAGCCTGTGGCTCACAGGCTGCTCTCCTCTTCAAAGTAAAACTTCTCCGCCATGTGGCCTGCGTTGAATGTTTGTGTTGACGGCTGCCCAGCGCTCATGAACTCCTCGTAAGAATCCTTTTTCTCTTCGTCGCCGGTTATGAAGCACTTAAAAAGCGTCATGGCAAGGAAGGAGTAGAAGCACATTACAAACAGGATGTAGAAGTAGGCATTGTCATAAGTCTCCCTGGAGCTGGTGGACACTGGATTGATGTTGGATAGAGGACTCACTGTGGCGTTGGAAACATTCCTGTTGATTAGCTGCCCACTGATGTCAATATCCGTGTCCTCAAGAATCTGCCGGCATCTGGTGAGAAGAGAAAGCAGGAGGGTCTGGTTCATGCTCCTCATGTCAGTCAGCAGCGGAAGAGAGGCTTGAAGAAGAATCTTGGCGGATTTAAAATAAGCCTAAAAACAAAGGTAGAAGAGGGACAATGGCAACTGGAAAAGGACAACAAAGGGCAAGTGTGAGAGGCAGGCACTCACCACTTTAGGAAAGGCATGCTGTGAGCCTCCCACCCACTCTTCAAGAGACTTGATAAGGTGGTATCTCAGTGATAAAAGCCCACTTCTTCCCTGTCCTGGTGCAGCCAAAATATCACAAGAGCACAACTATGACCTCCTTTTGAGAATGATTTGTACAGAACTGGTCAGAAATGAATCTCTAAGCCTGAGATTACCATTCTCCTTGGATATTCTTGCCCAAAGTATTCTCTCTGCATCCCTTTTAACTCTTTTTTTTCCCATCTAAAGCTTTTTTTTTCCAGCCCATCCTCTTTGTACTCCTTCCTTCACTTTCTATTTGGGGGTTGGACGCTGCAGAGACACTTGGATTGTTGTCAGCTCCGGTCAAGTAGTCTACTCATTTCAAAGAGCGCTGGGGTCAGAGGTTAAGTTGTCTCCAGTGTGTTGCTGCTTGACTAACACTCCACTCCAAAGCAAACCCTTTGGCTTTTTCACTCACTGTGTCTTACAAGTTGAGCACTTGTAAAAAAAAAAAAAAAAAAAAAAAAAAAAAAGTTTGCAGAGAGCAAAGAAAATAGTGAAATGCGATCTTGCCTTGATCTTATCTTGCTGGACACACAAACGGAGCATAAACGAAGGCAAACAAACATGCCAGAACACAAATAAAACAATATGTAAAAAAACACAGTAAAGCACAAAAATACACATTTCATTTAATGCTTTCTCATTCGCGCACATTGTAAACGTTCGTTGTAGACATATAGCATGAATGACATGGACAGCTGCATACCTGATCCTTAAACCTCCAGAGGAGAGAGGAGGAAAAAAAACGACAGGGAATGATAAAAATGCGCCGGCGATATCTGTAACCTTTTGAGGAGTCTGCCAACTGGGCGAACAGTGTTTTCATTTCTGTTCGACACTGAGAGCCAAAAGCCATCTGAACCTTGTACAGCCATGTCAGTGACTGATGTCCCAGTGTGTCTGTGGGCTGCTGTGCTTATATAATTTACAGCAGCTCTGCTTTAGTCATTAAGGGGTGTGAAGGAGCCACCAGGGAGCAGGAATTTGTCCAAAAGGCGTGTTTATGAAAGGGGATATATTTATGATTTAGTGGCCCAGGAGTGTGTGTGTGTGTGTGTGTGTGTGTGTGTGTGTGTGTGTGTGTGTGTGTGTGTGTGTGTGTGTGTGTGTGTGTGTGTGCAAGGTGAGCTGCAGCACACAGAGAGCGGGTATTGTCGCAATACTGCTCATCTGGATTTAGACAGAAAATCAAAAAAGTAAGAAAAGACACTTGGAAAAAACAAAGAAAGAAAACCACAGTCCCTTCAAGGCTTCCAGCCAGCACTACTCTCAGAAACTTTGAGCAGAATTCAAAAAGAAGCCTTCAGATTTTGTTAACATCTCCCATTTTCTTTTCTTTTACTTGGTTTTCTGTTCAGTTCAGTAGGATTCTGGGAGATAAATGTCAAAGCCCTTATTTATTTATTATTTTGTTTGGCTTAAGTTAGTCACATTTAAACACTAAATTCACAAAAAACATCTGCCACATTTACGTTTTTAAATGTATCCCACAAATGACACCAAATTCAAAGTCACAACTTTCTGCTTTTCACATAGTTTATTATAAATAGTAAATAGTGCTATATTATACACAAAACCTCTTACAACAAAATCATTTCACGTCATTGTAAATGAAAATTATACAAGAGAAAAAAAAATGTGAATAATGAACATTGTGTAAGACTTACTTAAGCACCGATGAGCGCTTATACAAGATGTACAGAAGAGACACTGGAACAACACTAAATAAATAAGAAATGGAACTAATATTTGCAAGTTCCTGACCAAAACTAATTTAACACATGCAAAATAACAACAAAAAAAAAATTAACTGTCAAACTGAATAATGTATTCACTGGCAGAGAATTTTTTTTGGCTTAATGACATCATGACTATGTTTGCTATTATTCGTCGCTTGATGATTTCCCCTGATTGATCAATGAGAACAACCCAAAATTAATGACATTAAAAAGAGAGAGTTCGTTATTGAGGACATAATCAGGGATAGTTGATCCATGTTCATTTACATTACATGAGGTATGAATGTATTGCACTTTCTTTGGGTTGCAGCGGATTCACCGACTCCACTTGGCTTCAATTTTATGCCCTCTCGCTGGTTTTCAGGATGTAGTCACATTTTAGTCTCATGCAAGAGTCACATCCTTCCACAGTTAATATCATTGCCCTCAGACAGTGTAATGAAGACATTCTGTGAAGAGCATTGGGGCTGAGCGCAACACATTATCACCATCCAGCCAGTCGGGACACAGAAGCACCGGGGGCTAATAAAGTCCACCCCGACTTGCATCTCTGCCACTTATTACAAGAATCAAATACAAGGTCTTGAATGTATTTACTCCCCATTTCCCCACCCCGTCCCCCTTTTTCTTCTCCTCTTGAACCGTGGACGACGAACTGTGCTTGGTCCTCGGAGCGTGACGTGACGCACAAGCAAAGCGAGTGTCAGGTAACAGGAGAGGCTGCGCCTTTGGTCCTAATTATTCCAGTCAACCCCCTTCATCGCCATCACTACACCTCCATCTCAAGCTGAAGGAGAACACCTCGACCCCCTTCACCTCCCCCTCATCCCACGTCCTGCTGTCCTCGGGGCTGAGGAAGTTGGCAGAGGCAGCGGGTGGTGGTGTTCTCCAGGGATGAATGTCAGAGTGGCCGGGCGAGTCTCTTGTTCAGGCCATGTTGGGCTTCATATAATGAAAGGCACCTGAGAGGGACATGGGAAGAGAGGAGGGTTAAAGCTTTGTTGTGTGTGTTTTATTCATTGTACATGTGAAAATTCTGATGGTTAGCAAAGCAAAAAATGGGAAGTTAAATGAGAGGTGTGATGTAGTGAAGGATTGCAGATGACAGAAGGAAGTGTTTAAGAGTAGGTGAGAACAGGTGAGAATGGAAACTGGGGTCCGAGGTTAAATAATAAAACTTTAAAAACTGGTAAAGAGCTTTGAGGAATATCTCCGTACATTCTTTGAACTTCGCGTGGTTGGTAAAAGTGCCCTGAGACTGAGCTTTAACCTGGATCTCTGGCACTGCTTCACTGATCAATAACAACTCTAAATCTGACCTCCAGTGGGACACATGGTTCTAATCCTGGCCTGCCAAGGGCCATAATCGCCCCCTGTTAAAGAGCCCCTTACCCTGTTTTAATACACATACATGTCTGCACTCACATACACACACAGACACACACACACGCGCATTTCACCAAATCCACAAAAGCTACATGTGGGTCTCTCCCAGGACTGGCTAAATTAATGACATCAAGATGTTGCCACTGATGGACCAGTCAGCATGTGGTAGTGCACCTCAGATCAGCCTCAGCAGCACCCACACATCCCCCTCCCTCCTGTCAAACACGCTTTAGGAAGTTGCTCCTTTCATTTGGGCGGCTATCTTTGTTACACAGGGGTCGTTACATGGGTAGGTGAGCTATACCGAGGATTTGATGGGCAAGCTCATCACACGGGGTCATGAAAGGACAGTTGAGTGAAAATGTGTGTGTCGGGATAAGCATCGGGGCCACGTGGATGTAGTCAGATGATGGTAATGTAAACTGAGGTAACCTGGCCACGAGCGCTCGCTAACTTAAATGTAATTTCAGCACAGCAGGGTGATTTGAGAAGGTCACTCATCAGAGAGGCCTGAGCCATAAACATGGGTTGTGAGTTAGAAAATCTAAACTAAATCACACAAGGGTAATGGGAGGATATAACCGCTCTTTCAGAAAGTCCCTAAATCAGTTGGGATGTCAGTATGAGTCAATATGAAAACACCATTTAAGCACACACTTAAAAATAAGAGTAAAGGTACCTTGCTCTGACTGTACTGTCCATACTGGTAGGAGGGGTGGTGTTCGACGGCGTAGGCTGGGGAAGTGTAAGAAGGTGGGCAGTAAGACTGGGTGCTTGGCAGGGTGGGCATACTGGTCAGGCCTGGTAGAGCCTCCAGGCGCTGGGAACCATGACAGCTAGCAGCCATGCCTCCGCTGGGCTCCAGGCTTCCGGTGAGTGGGGAGAGGGCGAAGTCGCTCTGGGACTGGTGTGGTACTCCACCTGGGTTCAATAGACCCATCACCTGGAGGGACGCAAAGAGGAAAACTGGGTGGTTAGAACGAATAGAACTGAATTCAATTTAAAAGATTTCCCGTTTGCACAACGTAAAGCGAATTTATACACTCTTTTTAAAAAAAAAAATATATATATATATATACTGTTTATATAAATCCAATGCTACAACATTCACTCATCTTTTCCACTCCACTCAGGTGGGCTAAAGTGTGGGCCCTCTCTTTGTTCACTGTCAGAAATACATTATTACTGGCTTCCCTCACACGTGGTTCTCTTTACTCTCTTTGACTGACTGGGGAGCTGACAGTGGCTAAAGAGTTCAATCCTTTAGCACACAAGTGGTTTCTGCTGCTGTCATATTTATGGAAGTAGTTGAAGGAATAGGCTTTTTTCTCTTATTCCTCTTTGTCATTACAATTGTGGACATGTAGCATTTTGTTACAAATGGAATAAATGAAAAAGATGCTGCATACATTTGGCCAGTGCCTTGAAATATGTGTTTAAAGGGGAATTTGAGAAAACCAAAGCAAATTTGTTAGTTATATCTCTTTCAGTCTTTAACTCTTTTACTGTCTTGCTCTCTCTCGCTTTCTCTTGATGCCCAAAAATCACCGTGTCCTTGTGAGGCCGGGGTAAAGAGGCCAAAGGGTATGTGGGAACGAGGAGCAGGGTGTGTGTGTGTGTGTGTGTGTGTGTGTGTGTGTGTGTGTGTGTGTGTGTGTGTGTGTGTGTGTGTGTGTGTGTGTGTGTGTGTGTGTGTGTGTGTGTGCGTGAGTGTCTTAAGAGCTACCTCTCCTACGTGTGGAGTCGTGTATGTAACGGTAGGCGTGTGTGCGTGCACGTGCACGTGCATGTGCATGTGCAGTGAGCGTTTTTCGTTCTGATGTCAGGACTGCAGGGGTATCGGTGATACATTGTGAACAGCTGCACAAAGGGTTTGCGTGAGAAGTGAAGTGAGGTCATGAAAATGTCGAAGAAATGGAGTCAAAGAGAGAACAAGAGTTACAGTCCATGTTGGACAAAACGGAGCTAAAGCCAAAAGCAAAACCAAATACCCTCTAACTAAAGAAAAAGGCGAAGAATAAGTGAATGATGTTAAAAAAGAAAAAGGCCTTCTCCAACTGACAGCCAGCTGCCAAACGCATATGTACATACAGAGCGGCACCTCAGGTGTCTTTAATATGTGTAATTTACAGTTGCTCTGTCAGAGTGGTCTGACCTCACACATCTGACCAACACTGGAGTGTGACCAACAACCAAACCATTATTTCTCTTACTACTGGCAATTTGTTGTTTGTGCATGATAAACTGTAGAATACATAAGGCTCTTGCATTCACAGTCTATTATTATTTGGATGTTTTGATAATTAAATACAAAATATCTTTATATTTATTCATGCAGATGAAAAAAAAACTCAGTCACCAATTAATATGCAAAAAGATTTGGAGAAAAAAATTGTGTTTTTAAAAATAAATCACTAAATTATTTAATGTAAAAATGATCTTAATTAATTTATAAACAGTTTTCTAGTGGCTTCATTCGAATTTTTTTTTCTCTGGTCCATTACTCCTTACGGAATATGACACACTGTACACAGTGCTGGTGTTTGAATGCACATATGTGCAAGCATTCGTTTGTGTGGTATGTGCATGCTTGTGTCGGGTCTGTGTCTGATCTACGTGCTCATACGTTCATGCACTTTTTGTCTGCAACTGAAACAGCAGCAGTTCCCGATGGTGCGTCTGTTTTGAGGTTGTTCCGGAGATTAGGTCTCAGGGGGGTGCAAATCCTGGCCGCTTGCTTCCTTGGTGAGAAAGGATTGCTTTGGTATGCACCAGATCAGCAGTGAGACGCCAGAGACGGGAAAATCATTGGCCTGACTGCTGCTCTCAATGCAAAGCAAACTGCTCAGACAAGAATATCACCTATCTGAAGTAAACCTTATCCACATCAAAACTCCACAGTGCTCTAGTGTGCCCATATCTGGAGTTAAATGAACCCCTGAATCTCCTGATGGATACACAATAGTAGGAAGAGTAGAGTAGCTTGTAGAGACAAATTTGGAGTTCAGATAACCAAATAATTCCTGGGAGGATTTTATACAAATTTGACAAAGCTATGAAGCTCTTTGACAAAACTGTAGATGTAGAGTTCCCTATGTGCAAAGAGGTCTTCGTGTATTAACTATCAATGTCATAGAATTTAATCAATTCTCATTTCCTCTCCCTTATTAAGTGAAAATCAGGAAATTAATTCTATCCTCATCTGAAATAGAGAAAAGTGTCTCGCAATATACATTCAAACAGCTGCAATGAATACATAAATTAAAACAAATTAGCCAACAAAGTGAGTCGTTTGCATAAATTACACACTTTGTTACGAAGGGATAGATTACTTCATTCCAATCAATTAAGACACTGGAACATTCAGTGATTGCAAGTCCAGACTGAGAAAACATTTAAGTCACCCCGTCCGATTTGCAAGATGAGTTGTCCATTCTGTACGGAGCTGCCCACTAAGGTTAATGCTGAAACCATCCATGAGGCCACAGCACCTTTGGTCTCTTTATTGGAGTTAAAGTCCCTCAGTGACCCTGTGGGTGTGTGAACTCACACTACAACCATGCACTCAGTTACAGAAAGGCAGCCGCTGGCATGTTTGCATATCAGTTGCTTTAACAAAGTAATTATCTGAAGGACAAATGAGTTGGTAAAGTTGGCTAGGATTAAAAACATGCACCATAGACACTCTTAAAAAATACAAATGTTTTAAGACTATGTGGCTTGTTATGGAGGAGGAAATAACTAATTCTGGTCCATAACTGAAGCTCATATATCAAAGCAGTCAATTATAGCTTCAGCCACAATGGTGCCACCTACTTCTCTCTGACCGTGCACCCGGGAAGCCACAACAAAGCTCTTCTTTTTTTTTTCAATATATACATCCTCAGGCATTCACATAGTAACAAACCTGCCCAAGGCACTTTTTTATCTGTGCCTGACAGGAGCCTGAGATTCTCTCTCATGGGAATTAGTACCCAGCATGCATTGCATGTGGGCCGGCCACCCTTTGTGGCGGTTAAAAGCTCGTTTTACGCCTGTTAGTCCATCTTCTGGGCTGGTAGGGAGCCACTGATGGACACTGATGACTGTGTAATCGACCATAATTGTCTTTTCAGTTTTGATTTGTGTCACCGTCCGACATCCATACATTCTTCCTCATGTCTGGTCCTTTCTGCCTCTCCAAAGACTGACGTTTGCCACATTTGAAATTCATCAAACTATCCGTCAGAATAAACAAAAATGAAAAGCTACCGAGTTCTTTAGCCTAACAAGGTCTCATCAGTGTCATCACAAAGGCACCTCCTAGGTCACACAGAGCAGTGTGTGTGTTTGTGTGTATCATTATCCAAACATATGGTGCATTTCATAAACCCCATGAAGAAATACTGGCCTCCTGCTTCCTTGTAAAATGTGTGTGGATAGGTGTGCGCATGGATTTTCTGTGCAAGTACACATATTACGTATACATATTTGTTTCTTCATGTATTTCTTTTGTGTATTTCAGTATAGGATGCGTTGGCTAACCTGTGGAGAGAGGCTGTTGCTGATGGTCGGGTTAACAGTGTTACTGTGTCCCGTCGGTGTCACAAAGCTGTCCGAGTATCCTGAGAAGCCGTGTCGTCCAGAAGACAGGCAGTATGCGGAGCTTCCATCCTGGGAACCTGCCGAAGAGCTGAGCCCACTCTGGTGTACGGAGGTGGGTGGGAGAGGCTGCGGTCGGTGGACTGTACTGGGCTGCTCGGAGGCTGCAAAGAAAAAGCATTCCACTTAAAACCCATGTTTTTTACATTAACAAAAACATTTGCTGCCGTTCTATATCTGATAATATCGGATTTCAGGTCATCAAGTTTGCAAAATCATCACTCGGTTCTGACATTTTAAAGCACGAATGTAAAAGTGTATGTGGATGTGTTCAGTGCCCACCTTGAGATATAGAAGTCGGAGGGTAGGAGCTGTCTGACAGCTGATAGGGCTGCAGGCCTGTCATCGCCGATGGAGGGAAACCACCAGGGATAAGGTGGTTAAACGCCATCAGTTGATTTGCTCCTGCTTGCTTCCTCCAACGGGCTCTTCTGTTGCTAAACCACACCTGGGACAAGAACATAGAAAAGTGTGACAGGCGTTTATTTATCCTCTATCTATCTGTTTACTTTGATAGTTTTTGATACTAGTATGTGTGCTTGGTACTGGGTCAATAAGGCTAAGTGTGAAGCCTCTCTGTCCCATTACATCTGAACTGATAGACCTTAACATCTGGAGATTGCAGTAAAACCACAGACATTACATCTTTGTGTGCTACTGTGTTCAGATAATAGCATGGGGTTGTTATGGCGGTTAAACCCCATGCTAATAAATCTAAATCAAGCTTCTATTTTAAGCTCTTCACAAAGACCTTTTTTTCAGAATGTTTGACAAAAATAAGAAGCAGTCTTTTGCACACAGTAGCTTCAGTGTGTCTGTGTTTGTCTGTGCTTGTATGTGTGGAGAGAAGGGGTCGGGCATGGGGTCGTGGGCCGCTGGGGGGGAACACATGTCTAATGACTGTAAGGAATGTGTGGCAACATCCCAAGGCAATTTAACACCCACATGACACACATCCATGACAGGCTGACACATTGCTGTGCTGTCAGGATTCAGTCTCCAGGACTTTGAGGTTGAATCGTGCATGTGTGGGCTTCTAACCTGAACTCGAGCCTCCGTCAGCTTGGCCCGCTGAGCCAGTTCCTCTCGCGTATAGATGTCGGGGTAGTGTGTGCGTTCGAAGGCCCTCTCCAGCTCCTCGAGCTGCTCCGCTGTGAACGTAGTCCGACTGCGACGCTGCTTTCTCTTCAAAGGCAGGCCTGGCTCAGAGTCTACGTCGGATCCTTCATCTGAGTGACTGGCTGGAATTGCACAACAAACAGACTTCAACATACGGAGGACTCAGGGAAATACAGAGGGAAACTTTGTAATAAATACTAAGCTGAGGTACAATAGCTGAATGGAGACAATAGATTATGCTGAGCACAACACATGGTGTAGAGCTACTTTAGATTGTGTCCTCTCCTGCTCAATAAACTCCTCAGTGGTTCCTAAGGGGATCAAAAGCCAGAGGCTGCTTGAACATGGATTAAAGAGGACTAGATCCCTCTGGGGCATCTTTTCCCTGGGACACCGTGTCTCTCTCAGTCTTAGCCATGCTGTGCGCCATGTCGATAGGGTCCCACAGTGGAGGGCAGGCAGCCCTTTGCAGGTGCTTCTTAATCTGTTTGTTCAGTTGAGGGCAGGAGAGAGCGACTGGGTTACTGGGAGACAGCTATTGGGATCTAATTCAGCAGAAGAAGGGAATCAATGAAGGCTTGAGACGAGAAACAGAGGACCATTTCTGCATTTTGGGGGGAGGTTATCCATCTATTAAATAATGATTAGGCTCCACAAACTAGCGTGACAGCCTGCCATTGTCCCCCATTACATGTGTGCAATCCCCCATCTCTTTCTCAGTCATACGCACACTCACAAACATGCATCTGCTGCGTCTGGGCTGTGGGCTTTCACCGAGTGAATGTGGTCTATGACAATGTGTCAAACACAGATGGACACAAGACGCTGAGAGTTAGAATCCACTCCCAAATCCACCCTAGTGGGACCTCTTAAACCTCATGAGGAGGGTTCACTGCACCTTTTTCGGCACTCAGACTATACCTCAAACACCTTCGATGTGAGGCAGAAGAAATCAGGCACTCATAAACAGAGAGACGGGTGTAAGCAACAGAAAAGCTTCAGAAGACTGAAGCTTGTCTGTTTCTCCAGACTGCTCATTCTCATGTGCCCTCCAGATTTAAAGCTTTAATTAAAAAGTGCCAAGTCAGACATGGAGGGGGGCACAGGGATCTCCCCTTGTCTCTGGAGCCTCTGGAGCCAAGCAGGAAATGTTTGTGCCGGTTGCCAGTGTGTGTCTGACCAGGCATTACACATGGATTTGGCCCCTGGGAATGCTGCTGTGCTAAGGACCGCCGGCACACACTATATTCTGATGCTGAGAAGAGCTCTTTATTACATTTGAACCAAGGGCGCCACGCTGGCATATAGGCTCACCGAGGATTGGCTGGATGCTTCAATACTCCTGGAAAGTGCACTGTGAGTGCGGGCTGTGGTTTGTTTAGGTAAGGATGTGGCCTGAGACCAGTTGGACCAAATTTATAATATAACAGGCGTAAAAAGAAAAAGCCATGCAGCCATAGACAGCCACATGGCATGAAATAAAACTTTGCCTATAATTTTATCAACACTGTTTGGATTATTAAGTGGAACTTCTATTATTTCAATCATAACAAAAAAGAGTAGTAGAAGAAGAAACAATAAACAAGGTAATAGGCAATGCCCTTAGCATTTTAATAATAAAGGAGCAGCAAAACAAATAAAAAATAGGGAATGAATGAGAGTGCAAAAACTAAAAGATTCCTCAGGGAGGGAAGGAGAGCTCATAAATCTCCTGAGAGGAGAAAGCTCACCAGTGGCACAGTAAGTCATGTTAACTACAGGGTTGGGGGTGGATCTCTCGTCCTTTGCCCCCTTTATTTCAATGTTTCCCTCTCTTTTTCCCTCCCTGTTTTTATTATTAGCAACTACAGAGAAAACACTCCGTCACAGACTCTCCCTTAACGGCAAATGACAGTGTAGCTTTTGTCATCCTCTGGCTTGCTCTTTCTCTTTTTCTCTCTTCCTCTCTCACTCGCTGTCTTTTTTTTTTTTTTTTTGGAAGTGATGTGGCCAAGCCTTTGTATCTTAGCAGGGAAAAGCCTGTGGCAGGGCTCTATTGGACCGATTACCACGCTCCATCTGTAGGAGCCATCAGGGACGCCCGGGCCCGCATTCAGGGGCCTGTCACCTGCCCAGCAGGGGAGTCGGGGGGGGAGTGGGGGCTGAAGGGTAAGATGGGGGCTGTAGAGCCAGGGGCTGAGTGGGGGAATGAAGAGTGGGAGGGAGAAGAGGGGGGCACAAAGGGGTCCAGAGAAGGGCCACTGGGGGCTGTGAAGGGGCACAGCAGGGGAGCACCCCTTTATCCACTCCCTCCATGGCCTGAGGGGCACAAAGTTGGGGGATGGGAAGTTGAAGGGTTGACATGGAGAGGAGATGGGAGGCTGAAGGCACCTGGAGAAGATGCCGGGGTACAGGGTGCCAAGCTAAGGCAAAAGGGGTGCTGGTCATTCTTAAAAAATGGGACCTGTCCCTTCCTTCTCAGCCATTCACCTCTCCTCTCTCTTTCTCTGTGCTCACCCGTCACCACATTGACATCTTTCACATTTTCAAAACAAGGTTCTTACGCTACCGTGGATCAGTTTTTAAGGCACGCTGATGCAGAAGCAGACTTGTTCCCACACATTCCCTGCAACAAACGACAGAAGAGGATACTAAACACACAAAGGGAGGCCTTGACCTCCTTACTTAAACACCCAAATCAAATTTTACGCTGCAGCTAAAGCATTGGGGAGCTGAAAATACTCCATCGCCGCTCACAGTTTGTCTGTCTCTCTGACAAGAATCTTAATAGAAAGATAGATTATTATCCCTCAAGCGGAAATTGAGGCTGCTGAAAAATTACCCAGAAAATAGTTGTTTTAAAACAAAGTAAGATGTAGGATAATAAACTCAAAACAAGTTAGTTTCGATAGCAGAGAAGATAGGGTGGCATTTAGCACAGTTTAGAGGATTCAACAAGTGAATGCAACAGGTTCCTGCCCCAGATCAGAGACTTGGAAATACAATCAAACAATGCATTTATAGATATTCATGTAGACATATTTTACACACTAAAGCATGGAAAGGATAGAGCTAGGACCCACTATTCAGCATAAACAGAACCATTTATTGATTGAGAGAGGAGACTGACAGGCAGGGAAGATAAACTCCAGAGGGTCACAGATGTGAACTTGGGGAACGTCCAGTTCCATTAGCTTCACCTGCAGCAGGAGTGCCTCTAACAGGCCAAAAAAACCAAGCGAGGATTCCAACTGTGAGAATAAAGACGGCTCTTGTTTATTGCATGGACTACCTCGGCCAGGATTTGTCTTGCCAAGCATTCACTCCCCTCCTCCCGGCCCTTCAAGAGATGTTAATATGAAGAGACACACACAACCGTGTCTGCGCTCGCATGTGCATATAAATTCACATAGTTTGACATAACAACAAAAAAAAGGAAAAAAAGCGGCGAGAGATTCAAAAATAGATATTACAGAAAGGGGAAGATGTAAAAAACTGAGACAAGAGAGAAAGAATGAAAAGAAGGGAAAGAGATGAAGCGGCACAGAGAGTAAGAGAAAGCGAGGCAGAGCATATGGGGCAGTTTATAGCCTAGTCTTAGTAGGGGCTGGCTAGTCCTTCCTCCAGGGGCTGTTAATAGAGAAGGTAATTGAGCTGGTGACATGTGTTCGTAACACAAAACAAAGGGCAGAAGAGACAAATGAACTAGCTATTTGCCCAGGGAAGTAGATCTGGCCCTTTCAGGCCACAGAACACAGTGCGAGTGGGCCACTGAATAAAACACTGGCATGCTACATAGAGCCAGAGCGAGCAGATGCACCGGAGGAAAAGAATAGTTAACTGACAGCTTATGGGCTCAGCTGGGGTTAACAGTTAAGGGAAAAATGGGAGTGAGTGGGCTGCTCACTTGACTTGCTAAAAAGCCCCCAGGAACCCGCAGCTGCCTGGGAAAGGGAGGCGGGAGGAGCTGGAGGAGGGGGCAGATAGAGAGAAAAAGAGAGGGAGATGATGATGTGATGGACAGAAAAAAAATGCAGTGAATAAGCGCAGGAGGTTGGCACTTAACGGACAAAGAAATAGCTGGCGATATGAAGTTGAAAGATGTATCTCTGTCTAATATCGGTGCAGTGACAAAAAGCCACAAATGGCCCCGCATGGCTATTATGTGTGCCCAGTGTGCGGTGGTTATTATTTAGTTCCACTGCGGTGCAGTTAGGTGACAGTTTCACGGTGGCATTTCCACCCTCAGGGCAGGGACAAAGCGTCTGCACAGAGCCCACGCAGGGCTGCAGCAACAGGCCAGTCTTCCGCACGTTCCAGTCAAACGGAGACTAACCAGCACATCAGCTCCGCCTCGTTTAGGCGAGACAGACAACCAAACCGATCAGCTCATTCAGAAAACTATTTTGAAACACCAGCAAACACCTATGGAAGCCTCTACACTGTAAAATGAAACTTATCTAATCGACACTGATTCCTTGGCCTGACATCCTCACATAAGGTTGTCAGTTGACATCTTTTCCCAAACATTATCGTAACCTCCTTCTCCTGGGGCCTGATAGTTTTAACAGTCAAGTGACCCTAGGTTAGCCCCTGACCTTTTCACTGCGACTGCACAGCTCTGCAGCGAAGTCAGCCTCACCACTGACCCTGCAGCACAACTTCACAGACACACAACAGAGAGAGAAACCATCATCACATTCTTTTCTGACTCTGCAAACACTGATTAATGGAGCATTTTTTTGTTTGTTTTTATAACCACTGCATGCAAATTTTTCCTTTCCGTCGTAGTTTTGATAAATGAATTAAATGAATGCCGTAAATTAGAATGCATATATGTTTTAAAACTCTTATATACAAAATGTATGCTCTTTTTTGGGGGGTTGATTTCTTTGTTCAGAGAGGAAAAAAGACATTAATCAAAACAGCGACAGAGTTGTGCTGGCGTGTCCATAATGTGCAATGTGCTGGACGAAAGAAGCTCCACAAAAACTGAGGCTAAACAAAGTTAAGTGATTGACAACGCTGTCTGGCTTTACTCAATTAACTATCCCATTGTGCTCCTCTTTGCAGAGTCCCCTCGCCCCCGACCCTTTTCTCTTCGCACTCCTTTATCCTCCCCATCACAGAGTTTTGCTTGGCTAATACTTCCAAGGAAATAGAGAGCTCTTTTTCTACTGGGGCTCCTCTCCTTGACCTTCTATTGCTCGTAGCTTCTCTTTCAGTCACTTCACAGTGTCTCTGGGGTTAGTGGGGAGAATGTGGAGAGTACATCAGCGCCGAGGGGCCGGCTCAGGGCAGGACCCCAGCCCATTACTTCAAAGTTGGCCCGCATTCATTAATTGTCCTTTGAATTAATATTGGAGGATCACAATGTGGGTGCCAACAGAGAAAGAGGCTTTAATGAAGCATAGAGTCTGCATTCAGTTGCAGATCAGTTAGTGTGGATTTTTTCTTTCTTTTTGGAGAAAGAGAAACCCTTGAGAATCATGCCGACAGAACGCCAAAGTGTTGAGCATTTATATTTGAGAAGTGTAGATTGATCTATCTATCTATCTATCTATCTATCTATCTATCTATCTATCTATCTATCTATCTATCTATCTATCTATCTATCTATCTATCTATCTATCTATCTATCTATCTATCTATCTATCTATCTATCTATGTCAACCTTCCCAGGGAAGTAATACATTTTGGTTTTCACTTGTTTTTCTCAGCAGTCCACTGGGATCAACAGGCATTACAAGCACTATTAACACAGGAAAGCGCAGAGTGAGGCCCACATATAAATTTCTCTATTATCCAGCCCTGAGAGCAAAATGGAAATGTGGCTGTAGCAGACATTCCTCTGGTTGCATTGAGGCCTTCCGTCTCCTCTAAACCTCCAGTCACAAGTTCTAGAAAATCAACATCTATCTCAGTGTTTACAGTTACGGGTTATTTGCTTTGCTGCTCACATGTCTTTGCTCCCTGTGCGTGGAAAAAAATTTATCTGTTTTTACTCTTAGATGTCTCATGAGAATATAAGTTATGAAACTTGAAAATTGGATTAGACGGCTTGGATGTGGAGGTTACATGTTGAAGTTTGTTATTGTCATAATTTCTCGTTTGAACTGGATGTATATTACGCACACATTTTGACTGCTTTAAAATTTGGTACACCAAAAAAACACAAATACGATCTTCCTGCTCTTCTTACTTTCCAAATTTCCCTCATTCTAACTCCGTGCCAAAATCACAGGGAGCCAGTAGCTCAGTTTATTTACACAAACAAAGTCCTACTCAGCTCCTTTGACAAAAGCAGCTAAATCTTTCATGTTTTGTCAGCACTTGATTCCTCCTGTCCCTCTGGCTATTTGCCTGCCTCTGGACAATAGAGGCAGGAGAATGGCAGCAGATTGTTGGAATGCACCTCAATGAAACCAATTATTACATGTTGACTGCGTTCACCATGGCAGATTTGAAAGAACTGGGCTCATTCAGTTTGGCACCGCAGGACTCCCTTTAAAGAAAAGTTATCCCTTTGACTGTTTGTATTTCTGAGCTTTCTTTTTCTTCTTCTTTCTGCCTTTCACCCCCACTGCCATAAATGGATCCTGCAAGAGTGGCTACTCCTCTTTCACGACTCTGGTTACTTTAATTAGTTAAATGAGGCTAAAGGCTAAAGTGATAACAGTAATAAATAAAGGAAAGGGTCCCATCAGTTAATCCAGTCCCACTCGTGGAAAGAACAAAATCTTGGCACTGTTGCACAGTTTTCTAATAAAAATTACACCAAACATACCGAGTTGTGCACATTCTTGCTTTTTCTGCCAGTGTGGTAAATGTCACAAATAATTCTTTCAAATTGCTGCTCAGCCATGCGTGTTGTGTAAACTACTGGAGTGAATTCTACCTCCGTAACTCAACAGTTAAAGAAAATGGAAACAACTCAACATCACATCCATCCCGGCGAATATCCTCTTCCCACAATGTTCCAGCCTCATGCTAATGCCATGCAGACTTGGAGCTGCCCGGTATACTTTATCCCGCAAACCTTAGCAGTCCTTTTCCCAGACAAATAAATCTAAATGAGTCAGCTTTGATCTTAGCACTTAAGGAAAGCCAACAATAGTGGTAGAGGAGAAAGGGGCAGAGAGCAACAGGCCTCTCTCCACCACAACAATAGCCTCTGCAAACACCTACTTAATCAATATTTGGCCAGAAGACACTCTCTCAGTCCCCAAACCACCCTTTTCACATTCTAATGAAGTGCTATAAAAGAGAAAAACAACAACTACTTCCACAAAGAGACACAAGAATGAAATAGTGATGTTCTGTATATCAATGGGGAAAAGTGCTTTGGAGCTGTTTTCCATGTAGGATGTCAACAATTTGAAGCAAAGTAGCAACTGAGATTTCTTTTCTTCCAAAAAAATAATATAATCTTAAATTTTTAATTTGAGATAAATAATTAAACTTTTCACCAAAACAATTTTAATAGTTACATGAAACAAACACTTTAAAGTTGAGCTTAATAAACAAAAACTTGTTCAAAAATGACCAACAAAGCAAACTAGTGATGCATCCTAACTTATTTATTACTGTATTTCCAATCAATCATCTGCTCTGCGCACATAATGAATTAAGTTGATAAAATATTAATTAAATACATTTTAAAATTAAGTTTTAGAAGTTTAAGAAGTCAGCAGCCTGGTCAATACTGGGGATATCTCAGCTGCTAAAGGGAGAGGGAAGTGCCCACAGACACTGCATTAAATGTGTGCGCCCTAGGCGGAAAGGAAAGGGGCGGACTTTGTCTGAGATGAAAGTGGAGAGAAATAAAAGGTTTGGATTTAATCTAGTGAAGAGAAGGGTTTCCCTGCGCTCACTGGCTGAAGGCGTCATGCTCGCTGCGCAAAGACAAAAAGCTGCGAGAAGAGCTCCGTGCGCAAAAGTAACGGAACCGTTCGATTTGACTGCGGCCTGGCTTGAATTTAACACATTTCAGGCTTTAAAAAAAATAAAAAATCTGGAGCCTTTTACCAGCTGCTTAATGTGTTAACTTAATATTGATTTTAGAGTTACCGTCTCTTAAAAGTGAAATTTAAACAGATCCACAGCCATGAAGAAAAAAAATATGCGTCATTACAGGATGGAACAAAACATCAGCACAGTTTCTAAAGATCCGCTCATCAATAATTAACTCTAGACTGCATTATGTCTCCAACGGCAACCTTCCCTTTTGCGGCAGATCCCAACAGGTCGTAAATCAACAGGTGTTTGCCTGAAGGCTGAGCTTTTTTTTTTTTTTTTTAGCGTATCTATTTTTTTTGTCTTCTCCACGACAAACTGTAAACAGTGAGGAAAGTCTCCAAACTGGCACTTTTTCTGAGCAGTCTATAAACCAGGACGCACTGGGCCTATTGGTGTCCCTGAATAATTCATCGCTCATTGCGGGTTCATAATGTCTTCTCGGGGCCTTTTGTCAGCGCAGTTTTTTCTCCCATTCTTTCCCCATTTTGAAAGGCCCTGGCATCTTTTTGTACACCACTGAGCCGCTCACTGGAGTTTGGCTTTTGTGCACGTCAAACTGAGGTGTGAGTCTCAATGGACTCTCAATGCTTTGTCCCCTGAAGTTCATCCTCAAGTGTCCGATTAAGTGTAAAAAAAAAAAAAAAAAGTTTCTCAGGCTTGGAAGTTAGACAAATGTTTGATTTGATAAAAGCTCTGCATATTTAACTGTCTCGGGTCTGAGCGCATGCGTAAAGGCTTGATGTTTATAGGCTAATAAACTTTACGCACGTCGGTTAAATTCAGTTTTATTTATATCACACAGTAAAAAACACATGGTTTCACAAACTATTGGCAAGAGCTTTTATTATTATTATTATTATTATTATTATTATTATTATTATTATTATTATTATTATTATTATTATTATTATTATTATTATCATCATCATCATCATCATCATCATCATCATCATTATTATTATTATTATTATTATTATTATCATCATCATCATTATTATCATTATTAGGTATTTTTCTTACAAACGACAGAAAATAGAACTCTGGAATCCGCAATTAAGCCACAAATAAAACAACTAACTCACATCCAGACCATTTTTTCAGCTCTTTAGGGACATAACAAGGTGAAATAAAAAATAATAATATTTATCATGAACTTACATCTGTCTCCCAGAATGCCATCGATGCTGTGTTTGGTCCGTGGCTCGTTTTCCTCCATCGCCCTCTTCACCACTTCATCCTCCTCATCTTCATCATCACCAGCTCCGCCGAATTTCGAGCGCATGATGCGGCTGATGGCGCTCACTGAGAGAGAAAGAGAAATGTATAATATTCAATAACTTGTTTAATTAATATTATAAAAGACACTGAACATGCTACAAAAAAATCTCATTTACGAAAATCATTAAGAAAATCTGTTCATAAGTTCATAGTTTGCCTAATTATAAAAGTTGGTGGGGAATATAAGCCAATCATTTTCATCTTTCTTTGCATCTTTCTTGGTCATTTTAACATTTCAGACGTTTGCCCACCTGAGGGGACGTTGTTTCTGTCGCAGATCCCGTCTTTCAGTAGTTTGTCCCTGATTTCCCAGCTGAACATGCCCGGGTTTTCTCTCTTGTACTCCTCGATTTTCTTATCGATCTCTGGAGAAGCGGTTTGCTTTGGAGGAGAGAGGGAGACACAATTTATTAAATTCAAGAACTTAAAAACAAAACAAAACAAAAAAAAAACTACAACCTACATTTAAGATTTAAGATGAAAATGCAACACAATAATTGAAATGTTCCTTTGGGGTTGCAGAAGACAGTATCATTTTTTCAGATTTATGATTTTGTTTTTTTTTATTTTAGTTTGGCTACATCTGTTTATTTATTTATTTTAAAAACAGCTTATTTAGCCTCTGAGTTTCAACTGCAGCTGAGGTTTACCCATTTTGGACCACATCTGAAGAAAATGAGTAGCATGCAAAGAAGATTTCTTTTTACGCACGTATTAACCTGAGTCTTTGCTGGAGAAAAAAAAAATTTAAAAATCACATCTGTGTGAATTTCTTAAACACTCCATCTCTCACCTTTGGCTTGCTGCCTCCGATGGCTCCGGGCCTGATGGAGCCGGTCTCCTGGTACCGGCACAGGATTTTGGAGACGCAGCCGTGGGACACCCGCAGCTGCCGGGAGATGACGCACGGCCGGACACCGTGGTGGGCCATCTCCACGATTTTATGACGGATGTGGTTGGGGAGAGGTCTGCCGTTTATGAAGACACCACCGAGCTGGTTGACCCGACCCTGTCCCAACGGAGTGGACACTGGACAGCGTGGGACTGAGTTTAGTTGGTGGAATACTCAGAAATTAGACGCTAAACAATGCGTCTTTTTATTTTAAAATGTATGGATTTGTAGTGATGACAAACAACTCAGTCTGTTCAATCTAGTGTAAAATAGGAGCAGGGAGCTGAAAATCTCTTAAAGTGCACTATATATATATATATATACATATACATATATATACATATATATACATATATATATATACATATATATACATATATATACATATATATATATATATATATATATATATATATATATATATATATATATATATATATATATATATATACATGTAAGTAATGCAAAATTGTCATATTTAAATTACATATGTACAAATATACATATTGAGATGCAGTTCTGTTTAATTTTTAAAACTATCAGTGCAGCCCTGTTCCTCTTTTGTTTCATAGAAGAAGAAATGATTTCCAATAGCCTACAACAACACAGAATATTTATTAATACAACTTTGTTTAAAGCTTCCATAAATTGAGCTAAACTTCAACTTTTGCTGAAGTTATTTCAAAGTTTCTCCCAGACAGCGAGCAGCAGACTAGTGTTCCACTCTTACCTTCCAGAGAGTATCCTCCCCGCGGGTAGTTCTGGTGAGGAGTCGGCCTCATCATTCTCGGTAAACCTCCTGCCAGCGCTGTCATGATTCCTGACTTTCTGTCAGGGAACTCTGGAAACAAAGCTGCCTTGTGCGTGTCGCGTTTATTTCCACAGAATACCCTATTTTTACTTCGGTTGAGTTACTTTGGGTCGCCCCTCTCTACTGTCTCCTCACTCCTGGAGTAACAGGTTGTCTCGACCGGAGCGATCGGAGTCCGTCATAGAGCTGCTGGGTTGTGTCCAGCGGTCGGCGTGGGCTCAGACAGTTTAAATCAAAGTGCAAGTTTCTAACAGTCCTGTGAGGATTGAGAAGATGCTCTGAGAGGATGGATGGAAGTCAAACATTTTATCTGTGATCGCTGTCCCCTCTGACTCCGCGCTGAGCTCCCTGATTGGTCAAAGACCCGGACGTTCGGGGGCAGGAGGAGCTCTGTGATTGGACAGTAGAGGCTCCTTCTGTTTGGACTGACCACACGAGGTCAGCTTGTCATGTCACAAGCTTCTGTGCATCAAAACTTCCCGCAAAGAGCACAACTTCTCCTAAAACCGATTTTATAAATGCATCCGATTGGTAGTCGTTGCCCTGCATCTGCTGAGATATGAGTAGTGGTCCTCATTATTGATGATGGCCTGCAGTGAACAGTGCAGGTAGATTACACACTTGTACAACCCAACACTGCACAGCTAGAAAATGTAAACAAAGACAAGAAAATAAATAGAGGGCGAGGTACAGTGATATAGGTTATATACAAGTACACAAATTCCATCTAATAGCTGATCCCAGAAGACCGCATTTATGCATCGATTGTTGGCTACTTTCCAGGTTCACACACACACACACACACACACACACACACACACACACACACACACACACACACACACACACACACACACACACACACACACACACACACACACACACACACACACACACACACACACACACACACAAAACTGATGATTTAAAAAAAGATATATTTCCATAACTTAAACTAAAATATATAAAAATGAAAATTAACACAAATAATGCATAATTTATAAATGCTACCTGCTATTTTATTTGTTATAGTTGTTTTTAACATTACTTATTTTTGTAACTATTTATTTTAATTTGACACAATTTTGTATTTATATATGTCTAATATTATTATTAGTGTTATTATTCATCTCAGTGGGAAATAAATGAAGTAGAAGCGAGCACTGCAGTGTAGATTAGTTCACTGCACTTTGTAATATTGCATGGATGCCATGGTGGCTGAATTTAAAACTTTTTCACGTTTTTTCTGATAATTTTTTAGCCATTTTTTTTTCCTGTTTTCTCAACTGTGCCTTAAAAACAAGAAATGTGGCAGCATTTCTATTCAAGGGCAGATGGAAATATTACACGCAGATGAGACAGCTATTTCGGCTCAGACAATGGAGGTCAGGAGAGGAATACGGTGTGGATTCTGGGGATTCTCAGCCCACGCAAAAAGCCCTGCACAGTCATAGTTGCACTAATTGAACAATAGGTGCTGCGCGGCCCCGTGGTCGAGCCACACGGCAGTGTAACACATCCGTGCAAATGGTCGATTATAGACACGCACAACCACATGAGGAATCACTTGACTTTTCTGGAGCTCGCAGAGTTGTGATAATTATAATAATTATGCGTGTTTAATAGACCGATACATTTTTCCTTTTCCCTCAGGAATAGGACTAAATATACTGACTGATTCAGCTCCGAGGCCTATCTGCATTCCATGAGTCGACTGCTTGGTCATGACCTCCAGCTATAAGACAAACGTATGCATCATCAGAGCTGAGGGTTAATTCATTGACTACCATCACATCTGTCAATACTTGTTGAGCGTTGCTGTCAAAATACAACAATGATTCAGAAAAGACGATTGTAAGAACCTCTGGGACAAAACAATGGAACCCTCACTGTGAAAATATGAATCAGCGAAGCCAAAGTGTTGTTTGCTACAAAGTTTAAAAGAAAAGAAAACACTAAATTTAAATGGGGCACAGCAGTAGTAAGATTTTCTTTCCCTGTTTTACAATTTAAAAGTGCCAATTTTATAGCAGAAAAGTGTCATTTTTCTGTCCCCTTCACTGCAGTATCACACAGCATGTGGCTCTATATATTTTTATTCCCCCTATAAGACGGTGCAGAAAAAAATGATGCAGTGGACACAGAACATGTGGAAACATTATATGTCCATAAAAGCAGGAATGGGGGGGGGGGGGGGCTAGAAAGTTATTATACTAAAGTTTGACTATCATGAAAAGGATATTGGATCTACCATGTCAAATCAATTAGAGGGGTAAGCTGAGTCAGAAATGTGCAGTGATGGTGAACAAAATGCATCAAAAATAAAGAACAAAATGGCCCCGAAAAGAAATAGCATGTTGCATTTACGAGGCGTACGCACAGAATAAGCCACGGGGCTTTTGAGGCTGTATTTCGGAATCATACACATTAACAAAACACAATAATGTGCTATGTCTCCACTGAAGATAAAGTTAGTCTAATAGCCTAAGAAGCCAAAGGCGGTTTTGATCTTGGCTGTGGCCAAACAGCGATAAGGCCCCATACTGCACCAGGCTCAGGTCTGTGTCGACTACTAGAAAAATCTCCTTTCTCTGCAGCTCACTCACAATGAACATTAACACAGTATCACATAAAATATACAACAGGCAGACATTTAGAGGCAATCAAGTCCTCACAGTGATCATCTAAACATGAGGGAGTGAAAACGCTGAACTAAAAAGCTTCCTCAGTGAAAAAACATATTATAACCATAGCAGAGGTGGAAAAAAGAAAACACAGCTCTGGCTTACTCTGACAAGCAGAGTGATGGATACCTTAATAACCCTAATTTGGATTATTCATTGGCTTTATTTAGTGGTTTAAGTTTGTTAAAATAACAGGTGGCAGTAAAACAGCATGTGCTCAAGCCTTATTAGCCTTCAGAGAATCATGCCTCTGCTGTGTGAGGAAATTTGAAATTATATGCCATAATATGGGGTCCTACATGACAAAGCCTGTTTTTTTTTTCTTCCAATATTCTAAAGTCAGATTTGGAAATAGTTCTGTCACTTTTTTATGCAGACACAGCATTTAAATTAAGCAGTGAATAGTGTAAATACTGCACTATTTGTGATTACATTCAAATATAGTCTTCATTTAATAGACATTCCATTTATTATTCTTGCATAAATGCCATAAAGAAAAACACTTTTATGGATGCATTTACTGTTTTATTTAAACATATTAAGCTGCAATGCAATACACTCCATGTTTTATGTTAACACTGGTTAGATTTGAGAGTCAAAAGCAAGACTACTGTGGCTACATTGATTGTGATTTTATTATTATTTGCAATAAATCATCAGTTATATCTGATGTTTTCTTTGTGTCTATATTAACCTGCAGGAGTCCACTGAAAGCAATTTAAAAGAACTTTACATCACAAAGACTACAGAGCAGACATTGTTTGAAAAAGGAGAAACAGATTAGAAGAATGACCTTGCGGTCGGTTAGATAAACATCTCAGAAACGTTGCAGGTTTAAAGTAAGGAAATCCATTCTCTGATTAGTAGCCTTGGGATGTTAATGTTACAAGGCACTACCAAAAGATGCACTGTGTTTCTGGTGTGTTTGATCTTATCAAATATATGTGACCCACAACACTTCAGTGGGGAACTCAAACTGAGTGCAGTTATCATAACAAAGAGCCACAAGGTGAAGCCAGGTGACGGAGAACAAAAAGCAGAGCATTTGTTGAGCACGCAGCCTCGGGGCATGCAGGGTTACTTTCATAGTTCCAAAAATGAGCATCAAAACCACCGAGCTAATAGTTTATGGTCTCATGATGAATGTGCAGTCTCACCTCCAGTCAGATTCTTATCTGTCCTGCATTACACTGTGGCTTTACTTCAGTGTGTGTGTAAGGGGAGAAAGTTATGTTTTCTGGCGTTGTGACAACACATTGAGGTGGATTTTTGTGCTTCCCCAAAGAAGCTGGATGCATTTGACTTTAGATCTGTGAGATGGATTCAGTGCAATATACTTATATATACTGCAAAATACTGCTTTGAAATCACAAAGCATATATGACACCATACAATCCTGTTTGCAATTTGTTCTATATTTTCACATACAAAATTACAAATTAGTGCTGACAACTTTTTTTTCTTTAGTATAAAAGTATAGGTCCCCGCCAAAAAAACACAAGAAATATGTCAAATGTTGTGGGAAGTTTTAAGCTATTTTGTTTAGTTTCATTTTCGCCCAACAAAATATTCCCAAATCCAGTCAGTAAGAGCTTCCCAACTGTAAAGAAATTCTTTGGCAAATTCAGAAATACTCTGTCTCCTCATCTCTATCATCAGGCCTGATCGTGAAGTTAAAATCCCAAGCAAAAAGTGACATTTTTCCCTATAACCAATCAAAACTTTCACTTAGAGAGTAAATGACATCCTTAAAATATTAAGTCAGTGATGTTACTGAACCTCAACTGCAAATCTGTCACATTTGATGCAACACAAATGACTCTTAATTGAATGCCCAACACCCAGCAACCTTAAAAAGTGGCACTAAGGTGCATTTTAATTTGAACACATACAGACTGGAAGGGCTAAATATCAATTTCGTGCCTGCTGCATGGAATTGTTTTGTCATCATGTTTGAAAAAGTTGCCATTGGCTACATCCTAAATCACTTGTTTACTTGATCACACATTTCTCCTGCATTTTCCAATTTAATTACACCAAGATACTCAAGAATTATTTTATTTATGAAATATGCAGACATGGAGAGCAATTTAATTAACTGCATGTAGCTTACAGACACAATATGCCACTACAGAACTCTGCATACCAGCACTATGGAATATCACTGCGCAACAATGCATCCATGAATCCAGCCACAAGAGGGCACATAGTAGCTCAATGTAAAGAGACATCCTGCAGCTCATAGACTACGTTCTCTGTTTGAAACCACAAAACTCACCAGTCTCTTTTGACAGGGATATTTATCTGATTTGATTTCATCATTGGTATCTTTGTGCTTTCATACGCAGAGAGGGGATGGTAATACAGCCTTCTCTCAGAAAATATGAGCTATTGTGCCATCAAATAACAACTTTAGTACTGCATTCTTTCCACGTAGCAGAGAGGTGTTTAATCAGCACTCAATCAACATGTCTGATTGGGGAAAAAAATGTTTCTCATCTTTAAAATATCATGATGGATTTTTACTTGCAGTGAATTGAAGACTGTTTTAAGGTTATTTCTCCTTTCACAAGAACCGTTCAACGTACATTTTAAAGCCACGTGCAGATGTTACAGGATTTGAAGCTGTTTAACTTTTAAGGACTGCAGATTTTAAACATAAACGGCATAGACATAAAGGTGTGCCATAGGTTGCCTTGGCAACAGGGGCAAAATTATGCCTATTGAGTTGCCTCAACATGAGTAATGCAAGTCAGGGGTTTTTAACATAATTAGTTCTTAAATGTTTTTCACTATGGTGACACTATATATAAGACACACCACTAGCTGTCTTGACTCTGTGTTCCACAGTTCTGTACTTTTTATATCTAATTTATGGTCTGATACACATCACAGTGTACTTTATCTGGTTTCTTGGCCTTCATCAAGTTCATTCATGTTCATCTAAATGGCTGCTATACAGGCTGCCAAGAACTTGATCTCGAGCTGTTGGAACAAACTTCTTATATTTTCCACACTGGTCATTGAAGAACCTTACGGACACATTACAGCCTAATGCTTTAAGCTGAGAGAGTTCAAAATCCTGATCAAACGATGTGTAGCTGAAGTAAACTGAATTTTGTGTACATTAATCCTTTGGTTATTTTGATGTGCTGCTAAGTGACTTCCCGTGATGCACTAAACACTTCTCCTCTACTACTCCTCTACTCCTCTACTTCTACTTTCTCTCTCTATACATTTAAAAGTCTCTATTGCATGTCATTGACTTTGTGTCTTCTCTCTCTCCTAGTTGATTTTGTCCTCTCTGTAGGTAACTGTGGCTGTGGAGCTACATATTTCTGATCTGTGGCTACTAGCTACCACCCTCCTGGGTGTTTGGTAGCTTGTGCATTGTTTATCTGTTCTCTATATACGATCCTTTTCTCTCTCCCCTTTATCCTCTCCCCAACCACCCGAGGAAGATGACTGTCCTTCCTGAGCCTTTTTCTGTTGGCAGCTTTACTTGGTAAAAGGAGTGTTTTCTTCCCACTACTGTCAAGTTTTTGCCCAAACGGAATCCAGGGGACTCTTTGAGTTTGTCTGATTGTGTAAAGTCTTTTCATTACTGTGTGAATTGCTTTGAAATGACATATCTTATGAAGTTGCACAATATGACTAAAGCTAAATTAAACTTTTGTCTTGTGTGAACTTTTGTCATGACTGATTGCATAATTCTTTGTACTATTGTAAAGGTGTGCCTTCTTGGTCAGGTTTCCTTTGATTTTAATCTCAAAGGACTCCCTCACTGAATAAAGGTTAAATAAATAAATATATGTACAGAAGCGGTCACACAAAAAAGTAGCAGAACCTCTAAAATCTGTGTGCTACAGGTAAATAGTCTCTGTAGATGCAGAATGAGCTTATAAGTGGAATGTATGTACAGTTGACAGTAAGCTATAGGAAGAGAGAGACTTCAGTTTTACATGTGGAATAAAAAAGGGGTTTGACCACAGATTTGAAGGTTGAGGGTTAAACCAGCACTGCCAAGCTGCCACTGTTGGGCCCTTGAGCAAGGTCACTGACAGATGCAGCAGGATGACTGACCCACAGCTTCTAAACAAACTGCAAAAAGAATGCATTTCATTGTACTCTGTGCAATGACAATAAACCTGAATCTTATATTACATATATCCACGGTAATTCCATTGAAAGGACAACTTCTAAATGCTTGACCTGCAGCCTGTAGCAAAAGTCAATTTTGTAAATGTGTACATGAATCAGGGAATCAAAACCTGCATATTGACAACTACAAAGGTCTTTGGTATTGAGCCTATGCAGCTTTAAGTTGAACCACACCGGTGCTGAGCTGCAGCTGAAGGTGTCACCGCTGACCGCTCTGCTCGGCGCTGTCCACTGCTGTGGTGCTGAAACCCACAGGGACGCAGCCCGGTGCACTTTACTGTCACTGCAGGCGCTTAATTCTAATTATACGGTCAAATGGTCCCATTATATCCACCTTATGCACATGACCCACGCTTGTGACAAACCCACCAGGTGACAGGGACCAAATTGGGAAATCGATTTGAACAAGTCCATCGATTGGATAGACTAAACGGTTAGTTCTGGTAGGTATGGTCGTGATGAAGACTGTCCACGGGTTGCGCTCCAGGCGGTTACACAACAAGTCTGTGAACGCAAGAACCGGATGAAGCGGAGTGTGACCGGGACCTGCAGGAAGAGAGTCCAGCTCACTGTACAACCGGCTGTTTTCTCCTGGAGAAACGCTCCCATTGTATATGTGTGGAATCTGATCATCACGGACATGTGAGGTGAAATAAAGCATTTTTATGCCGCCTGATCAGACGGAACATGGCGGAGGCGGACACTACGGGAGACGACTGTGGCGCTGCTCCGCCCGACGACGAGTACGAGTGTAAAATATGCTACAACTACTTCGACCTGGAGCGCCACCGGCCCAAAGTGCTGGGCTGCTCTCACACCTTCTGCCTGGAGTGTCTCGACACTTTGCACTTTCGGGAGGGTCGAGGATGGAGGGTCGCTTGCCCCGTGTGTCGCCACCGAACACCGGTACCGGATTATCGGGTTCTCAACCTCCCGGACAACACGGAGCTGACCGAGGCGCTGCCGCTCAGAGAGCCTCCGCCGGTGGACGCGGAGCAGCAGACGGCTCCTTCCGTGTCCGCCGCGGCCACCCCGGAGAGCGGCTGTGAGACGTGCAAACAGGTCGCCTTCACCACCTTCTGTGTGTGCGCCATCTTCTCCTTCCTGTCCATGGTGGTGCTCCTGTTTCTGGGCCTCATCTTCGTACATAACTTCAGCCACATCGCGTCTCCGGTCGGCCCGGTCTGTCTGTTCGTAGCGAGCATCCTGGCGCTGTTCTCCCTCATCCTGACCTGGTTAACGTGCATGCTGAAGTATCGGGCTGAAACTGAAGCCAGCAACTTCAGTTCCCTCACCTCTAATATAATGTGATCCTCTGGCTGCACACTGTAATATATGTTCCAGAGAAATTACAGTACTTTTAATGGCAGCTGTGCTGTTACAGACATTTTACTGTATTTTAACAGTATTATACAGTGAATCTACAGTAAAATATGACGTTCACTGTTTAATGCTGTAACTTTCTAATGATATACTGTGTTTATATTGTGTTGCCACTGTAAACATCATATAACTGTAATTACCTGTAAACATTTTCTTCTTTGAAAATGTACAAACACTACTGTGAATTGCACACATATACCATAAATAACTGTGTGTTGTTAATAATTATGATCCAAAGTTGAGATCTACCAAATTTAAGATTTAAAAATGTATATACAACAAAAACACCCAAAACAATAAATAATAAAGGATCAGGCAACTTCTATTTTATGGACTGGGAACATTTATTCAGAAGTAGCAATGTATGACAAATTGTAGTACGTTAAATTAAACCTTAGAAACTAAGCAAAACCTATTTCACTTAATGTGAATATACATATACTCTACTGTTCAAAAGTTTGGGGTCACCCAGACAATTTCATGTTTTCCATGAAAACTCACACTTTTATTCATGTGTTAACATAACTGCACAAGGGTTTTCTAATCATCAATTAGCCTTTCAACACCATTAGCTAACACAATGTAGCATTAGAACACAGGAGTGATGGTTGCTGGAAATGTTCCGCCGTACCGCTATGTAGATATTCCATTAAAAATCAGTCGTTTCCAGCTAGAACAGTCATTTACCACATTAACAATGTCTAGACTGTATTTCTGATTCATTTAATGTTATATTCATTGGAGAAAAAAATGGTTTTCTTTCAAAAATAAGGACATTTCTAAGTGACCCAAACTTTTGAACGGTAGTGTATGTTAAGGCCAAACAGCATCAATGTAAAGTTATCAATAACAGCTGTGCTTAGCTGCCTAAAGCAAGTTGTAGTGGTGATTTTCTTTTGTTCAGTTCACGCCATTATTATTATTTTTTTTTTTTTTTACAGTAGTCTGCTGTTAACATTCACTCTTGTTACATCAAAAAAAGCATGAACCATAATTTAGCCTGTGATAATATTAAAAGGGATTTCTTTTTCCAGGGGGCGTTTGAGGTCATTTGAGGTATTTCAGTCAACATTGTGAACATGGAAAACAATATCACAGTGAACTTTGTGTGCCGACTGTAGTCATATGATATTAGAATATCTGTGTCCCTGTCACACTGTTTGTTTTGCAAGAGACTTCAATACAACAGAGCCATTGTCAGTGTTAATAGCAACATCTGATTTTCCAAATGTGACAAAACAAAAGGTTGGCACTTAAAAAACAAATGGCTAAGCATCAGACCACAAGCAAAACTTCACAATCAACATAATCTACTCGCTAAAAGTAGTCCATTAAACATATTAACTACTGCAAATTATAGCATCACAAAGTGCTTTAAAACTGCTGTACTGCATGTGTATATATGTACTTTATGTATTTGTCAAGCTGTTTAATTTACCTTTACTGTGTATTTTTGCAGACAGCAGACATTTGAAATTAACTGTCAGTGTTAACAAATAATCTCCATCTGTAGACAGAAAACAACCACAAAACAAAAATTAGCAACAAAGCATAAAGCAACACAAATGTCCATTAATGTAAGACAATAAAAAATCAGTGTAAAAAAATACAAAAAAAATGTAAGGCAACTGGTATTGGTAGTGACACTTTTGGGCTGACTTTAGCCAAAGCTTGAGGCTGGTCTCCAATGTGTGTTGGTATAGAATTCCTACACAACTGCTTTATCTGGAAAAGGTGGCAGATTAAAGGCTGTCTTTCTGAATTGCAGTCATCTGTAGCAGATGCTCTAGTACTAACAGAACTGCAGCTACCTGGATAGGCTTGACATCCAGTAGCAGGAGAACTTCCAAAATTATCAATACTTTTAAACTTCAGACATGCATCAAAGTAAAATAGAAAGTTATCAAAGCTGAGAATTTTTTTCCCCCGTAGTGCTGATGATATCTTGGCTTTACATCTAGTACTGTAAGAATTTGTTCATCTTGGTTTGTATGTGACTGATTATAAACTCCTGTGCTGGCATAATTTCTAACAACATGAACTATTGTGCCAGCGACAGAACCTGTTCACCTCATAACCACCTCTGTGTGATTACATTGACTCCCCGTGGTGGACCAGGTTGGCAGGGGATCCCAGGTCAGTCACCCTGAGGGGACATGAGCCTCCACAAGATGAGAGAAATAACTTTGGGGTAGGGGGCCCAAATAAGTAGTGTTGTAAAGTAATGAGACAATGGAAGTGCAGATGACCTACTAGGGGTCTTAAATCATCTGTTGGGCTTAAGTTTGCTTTCTTGAGTCATATAAACTGCATGAATACATAAACTCCACTAACAACTTGGTCCATCCCCAGATCACTTTGAAAGGTATTAGGTTACAGGGAAGTGTGGAACAAAACGGTACATTTTTTTGGATTTGTTTCATCTAAGTTAGGCCCCAAATGTATTTCTCTATTTCACCAATTGTTTTGTAGTGTATAAAATTACAATACCAAGGCTGTAAATTTACTGGGTTTGGTTTATTACATTAGTTGTGATCGAGAAGATGTCTCCATTTGATTTAGATATTGGTTAAATCCCAGTAACACAGCAGGCATTTATCTCCACTTAGTGTTGTTTTAATAGGCGACACCGGTCCCACGAGTTAAAAGTCCATCTCTTTCAGGTTCCTCAAAGGGACTCCTTCATTTGGTCATCCAGTCAGTGAGTAATGCCACTTAAACGCCACCATGACAAAAGCTTGAGGGAAAAAAAGGAGGGTGTCGGGCCTCCGTTGGGAGCCATCGGCAGCACTGTGTCTGGGGCAGAGGGCTTCATTTCATGGGGACTGCAGGGCTTAAAGTTGAAGATTACTTTGAAATCTGCATCCCCTACCATCAAACTCTCCCGCCACATCCCACCCTCCCTCCTCCCTGCAGCTATCACTCCCACTCCCAAAAAATGAAAAGCTGTCGCCACATAGAAGGGGATGAGTTGAGAGCAGATCCTCTTTGATGACAGAGAAGGATCCTTTTGTTCTCTAATCCCCCCCCCCCCCCCCCCCCCCCAAACTTCTCTATAAGTCCAAGTGGACGTCAAGGGGCTCCATAATCAGCCAGAGGTTCACAAATTATTACTTTACCTGTTAAATGTTAAAAGTATGGGGGGAAAAACAGCGTAACACCTCTTGCAAGTGCCCAGATATTTCATGTAAAGTTTCTACATTTGGTGTTGTCAGTCTTCTGAAACTGGCAAGAATTGAAAAGAAAGATATCATTGAGGAAATACCCAAGAGGTCACATGACACAGCTGTGTGGCTGTAATAGGTCGACCTCAACGGAGCAGCCGTTAGCCACTGTGTACAATGTCGAAAGAGAGAAGGGGTCACCGAGAAGCAGACAGTTGCAGGATACATTTCCTCTCTTCCTGTGTCTTGCTTTAAGTGTGCGTAAAGTGTGGCTTTGTGTCATTATCAGATTGGACACACATATTTCACAGAGGAGATGAAAGTGTTCCTTTTACTTGCAACATCTGCCCTCTGACGGTTTGCGTCCCATCATGACCTCAAAGACATAGCCTGAGGAGAGCGATTATCGCCCCTCCGTACACACTTTGACTCATCATGTGACCACATGTCTGTGTGGATGTGTGTGCCCAAGCCTGCGTGTATGGGATGGAAAAGGCGTAATATGTGTGTCTATGTGCGTGTATTTGTCGCAATATGTCTGTAAAGACATATGGCCTGACAAGCGTGCCAAAACTCTAAAGGCCAGTGAGAGGGAATCAATGTCTGAGGTCAAAGTGTCGAACACAGCTTACCTAGCCATTTCACTTTCATTGTGGTGCTCCTGAGTTGTCAAAGAAGACTTCTCACCTCCGTCTGCCCTCTGTATTTATCTCACATCCAAACACTGCTGGATCTTCTCTCTGTCAAGTTGAAACAAACAGCATCAAAGTGTGCAGGTCATCCTCCTCATGAAAGAAGTGCATACTGACTCCCTCTAGTGAATAAACGTGAGAATGCAGGAAAGGAAAAAAATACCCAAACGGCTACTCTGTAAATGACAAATAACCTTAAATAACAATAATTTGATACACAGTTGAATTTGTTAATTTATTATTGCTACTACACCTCTGCCATTCATCCTCTTCAGAATACACCTAATAAAATATGTTTTCAAATACACAATAAAGGGCAGTAACTCAACAGCTTTCTTTGGCATTTAGTGTCTTGGTCAAATACGTTGGTGAATAATAAACGTAGTTTTAACACCAACCACCACAGCATCATCAGCTCTTTTTTTAGTAACAGCTTGTCTTTGTGTTGGTAAGTGAACAAGCAAACTATGTATTAAATGGTGCATTGTACTCAAGGACATCTTTCTTCTAAATGGCCCCCAGTTACTGCCACAGGTCAGGCTATATTGATTTTCAACAGCAGCACTATGACGAATCAATACATTGCTGAGGACAGCTCTGTCAAGGGATGGTGCCTGTCAGATGATCCAATATAGATATAAAAACTAAATCTTTTCTATCTATCTGCTAGATTTTTTTTTTTTTAGAAGGATCAAAATAAAGCCTTATAATTTCATTGGGAGTAGTGGACAAGGAACAAGGATTCTCCTACCTAAGCTTCCTCAGTAAATGCAGATTTTCTTCCACATCTGGATCATCCTCTTTTCTCTCGCCTTCCCATGATCACACATTCACACAAGGGGACATAAATGGACTGGAAAAGAAACAAGACCAGAAGGGACAAGCAGAAGGAGAAATACGACGAGCAACGGACCAAAGCCAAAAATTGTTGTGAGACAGAAAGTTGGGATGCTTGGAAACTGTCACTGCACCCTAAAACCTCAAACCTAATGAGATAATTATCAGCCAACAGCAGTGCAGAAAATTATTTCATACTCTCAATCACTCTTGTTTAAGTTATTGCAACAGTTTTTATGAGAATAAATGGCAGTAAAAAGCATTTCAACCAACTCCATTATGCATAATTCAATGCTCTCCAATTAAATTGTCCATTGCAGTTCAGTATTACTATTAAACATAAGAAACATGTATTAGCACCTGCAGTAAGCAGAACTAAAACAAACTTTTATGCATTTGTGAGGCCCATTGTATTTCAATAAAGTTTCAATTTTATTGAAATACAGTACAGAAAAATGAAAGGCTAGCCCACTTTTTTCTTTAGAAGACCTGTGTGTGTGTGTGTGTGTGTGTGTGTGTGTGTGTGTGTGTGTGTGTGTGTGTGTGTATGTGTACGTGTGCGTATCTCTTTACTTTCCCATTTATTGTCCTTTGATGTTTTCATTTTAGTGCTTCAGAAATGTAATGCCCACCTATTTAAAACACTACAGACTAAAAATCATAATGTTCATTGCAAGTTACATGATACAAAATTATTGTGGGAATAGGTGGTACACTTATAGCTAGACTACAGACTACTCAACAGGAAAGTTAGAGTTTCTGTGGTTTTGGTAATGATGAAGAGCTCTGACACAGTAACTCTTTTGTATCATGTTTTGTACAGGAGTCTGCACTCTTGCACAGACAAATATAACCTAGTCCACATAATTGCACAAAATAGGGTAAACAAGGGTAAGACATGTTGAGCGTGTTCGTTTTTGAGATAGAAGACAAACTACTTCTCTCCAATTAAGAAGTTTACTTTGTAAATATCAGTGTCTCAAAAGAATCCTGCACAAGGATCTTTTCAGTTTGGAACAGTCTCCCAGAAAAGGATAAAGTCTGCTATGAACAGAACATTTTATTCAGTATGGTGAAATGTGATTAGTTATAAAACACAAAAATATAATTCAAATATTAAAATGTGACTGGCTAAAGGTGGATATAAACCGTGGTTTAGACTTAACTCTCCCATTAGTTGGTGCACAGATATGTCCATATCTCTTGGCACACGATCCATCCAATCCCCAGGAGCTGCACCCTGTAAAAAGAACCCTCCTGCAAACTTCTTTCAGCTCTCTACCTGTTAGTCTATTCCTTTGTTAGCTGTGATGTGATGCAGCTACTGGTGGTATCTCATAGGGAGGATTATTATGGTTTCCACCCTTAAACAACCTTGGATTTAGCAGTTTCAGTACAATTTGTTACCTTGTAAGAAAATAGGAATGTGCTGTGTATCAAAGCCAAAACTCTATCTTTGTTAGTGTGTGTGCATGTGTAGAAGAAACATTTTTTGTGACCTGACCTGTCTGTGTCCATCAGAGCTTGGAGTTAGAGCTTAGCTCCATCTCTTCCCTTTTAAAGGTCAAGAACAACTCATGCATTCATTGCACATTAAATGGCTGTTATTATCAATATTGTAACACTCATACTTAATATCAATTTCAGTGTTCAGTTAGTAGTACCTTACAAAAATAAATCCTAACAGACACCCCTATGAGCCCTCCTCCATAATTCCCCTCATGGCCACCACAGTATATATAGTCCATTTTCTTTTGTTTGATTGTTTATATCTTAGGATGCTTGCTAATCTTTAAATGACACTGAGATCATTTTAACTGGAATGAGTAAATCAGAATAAGTGGTTTTGAGGTATGTTGATGCAATATTTTGACAGTAATAATAGGCCCTAATGTTTATAAAATATACAAACTTTTTTTTTTTTTTTTTTTTTTAACCGTTTACAAGTGAGTCACATTGAGCTATCCTGAAGTTAAAACATTTTTTGGAATATGTAACACTAAGTATTTAAATATGAAACTGAAGAGTTATGTTAAGGTAAACTTTTAACCTAGGCCCACCCATTCCAAATCAACAAGCAAATTTTAACATTATCATTTCAAAATATATCTTAAGCGGAGGTACCAAGTTTATTTTAAACTAAATGCCTCGTGACGTAAAATTTCCCCTGTGGGGCTTCTTCCGTCTGCAGGGGGCATCTGTTTGCCCCCAAAATTTGCTCACATGAGCATATTACTTTTGTATACACTCTAATAATTAACAAATACACATTCTAAAAACAAACAGGCATACTTTTTGAGGGGGC
Organism: Amphiprion ocellaris; assembly: GCF_022539595.1. Taxonomy (NCBI): domain Eukaryota; kingdom Metazoa; phylum Chordata; class Actinopteri; family Pomacentridae; genus Amphiprion; species Amphiprion ocellaris. The sequence continues at coordinate 15,571,986 of NC_072775.1, read as the reverse complement.
GTCTTACCCTGGCTTACCCCTGTTAGCAATGCTAGCTTGGATTCTGTTGTGTCTCGTTCACTCACTGGGGTGTCCGCTCTTCCTGCGGTTAATACTCAACAACACTGACTTAAAAACACAAAGCAGACAGCTGTGCAGCAAAGTAAGCGAATCCTGTGTGACTTTCGTTCAAACCTTGCGGTGACAGCCAGTCGACTGCTGTTTGATCCATTCAAATAAACCAGCAGTCCGGCTGTAAACCTACCCGCTCGCTGCTTCACATGTAACTGACGGTCTAGACAGCTATGACCGCGAGTAACCTCACTGACGTCCCCGCTGTCCCAAGCACGCGCCACCTCCAGTTCTCCAATCGCTGGCGCAGAGGCGTTGTGACGTCATTGGATATCTTCCGGGCTGGTATCACTGGCCCGGTGATGTTCAGATTTACAATTTCACTGAATGTTATTTTTGTAACAGACTTTCAGTTGTAATTTATAACCAAACGCACTGTGTTAAGAGATTGATGTAATATACAGTCAGAGCTTTGGTCACAAGGATAAATACGCGCGACCCAGTACCGCAGCGGCTCAGACGTAGCGGTTGAGAGAAAAGAGGTGAGAATGTGTTGCTGTGTGAGCGCTTTGCAGATGTTGATGAGAGGAGCTGATTGTTAGCGACCGGTTTACTCAGCAGCGCGGCACGTCGCCTGCAGTATGCCAAACATTCGTGTTCAATACGATGCGTGTGCTCGAATTTTACATTCTAATGGGAAAATGTATAAGTAAACAATTTATTTACTCCATTAACAGCCGGTTAAAAGCAGCTGCAGTGGTTAGCTGAAGCTAATGCTAGCTTCCTTGCCTTGCTAGCTGCTAGTGCGTCTTTGAGCTGCCCGCTAGCTGCTAATCTTGATGCTGCCTCAGTAGCCTCCTACAGTTCCAGACATGGACGCTGTGTTCTGGAAAAATGTCGCGGTATCGTCTATTACAATGCAAACTATCTGCTTACCAATTGTACTGTGGTAAAATCGCATATACCATTTAAAATCCTGTGCTGGTTATCATATGTTGTGATCTTATCTAACACTGATAGCGATTATCTTTAAGATAAGGACACCAAAAAGCACTGATGCGACACTGTGTCCCGTGCACAATATAAGAAGGTGCATAATTTACACAATAAACAGTCAAACGAATAATATATAACCATTTGTACAGTGAAAGATAATTTGACTGTGTAAAAGAAAAGATGGAGATAGACACCAAAGTGAAATCATAGAGGTGAAAGTTGTAATGTAGCACCATCCTGTTGTTCTAAAGCTCATTCATATACTGACACTGTTAATAAGATGTTAAGTATTTAAAGAAATTATTATGACATACCTTAAGTATGGATTTTTTAGACTGAAAGCTGCAGGACTCATTGAAAACACTGCATTTGGTATGAAAAGTGTTGGTCCCTTGTGCCTTATATGTCAGCTGAAATTGCTGCTCTTGAGTTATCTTTATAACTTAGTTAAGTGGCTTTAACACAGGACATTTAACATTCCAAACCGTGATGCATTGGATTATGGGTGTGTTAAATACTGCTTTTATCACAGTAAGTATGTGGGCCAACTGTCAGTTAGTGGCCGGACAAACCTGCGTAGCTGGACTGGCATTACAGTTATAGTGGCATTTTTTATCATTGGGTGTTGACTATAAATACTTTTTTGGGTAAGTCATGCTACTATGTGTTACATGCTAATTGTTCTCTTCCCAAAGGGTTTTTTTTTATTTTATTTTTTTTTATTATAGTTGCTTTGTCATGTGTTGTGTTCAAATATTAACTAGGAGAGGGTGTGCCCACGTTATTCACACTACAGTACACAATGAATGAACCTGTAGTGCAAGTGTTAAACCAAACTGGAGTGAGTTGGCCGGTGACTTCCCTGTCCGTAAACAGAGCAATTGTGGCAGTTGGTTGTGACGTGAGTTGCTGCGAAACAGGTGAGACTTGTTCACCCCTCATTGCATTGGGACTTTTTGTAAAAACTTGATAGCAAGGGCAGCTGTGGTTCTGGATTGGACCTGACTAAGGTGACAGTTTTTCTATTAATTTGCTTCACCAGAACTTTTCAAAATATGGCACTTGAGAACAAACATGAGCAAAAGTGGCTCATTTAAAAAGTGACAGTTTTTTGTTCTGAGGTTAAAAGTCACATGTTAAAGTATCTAGAAGAGGAAGTTGGGAACACTTGCATAAACGCCCACTCGGACACATTAACACATACACATGCTGCTTTCAATTAACAGTGAAATCTATTTAGTGAGTGATGGATGCCTGTTGTCTAGACAAAAAATGGCCTCTGGTCAAGGTAATTTTTGCATTTCTCTTCCTCTGAAAAAAATCTATAAAAATGATGATTTGATTTTTGGTACAGTGTGCATAATGCAAGCATGTCCCGTAGGATCTAGAGAATGTCATTTATAGGCCAGTGACTCACTGTAGTGCTACAGTGAAGTAATTCATTTATAATAGTGGTACATTTTTTATCAAAAAATTGCAGTTCCTGTGATCTGAATATTGCATTTAGTCATACTGCAATTTTGCTAAAATGTCAACTGTTCAGCCCTACTCTGCAGTGTATTGTTGAATCAACCATGGTGTTATCATCCTCAAAGGAGCCCAAGTGTTGTGCAGTTAATAACCTAGTTGGCTCTTACTCTCACTGAGGACTCACAATCTAACTGAAGTTAAACTCCTTTCTTGCTGTCCGTTTCTTGTAGCTCGTGTTTGCATATAGCCAAGAGGAGCCCACCTCAGCAGTCAGTGTTAAATTCTTCTCAGTAATGTCACAGTAGGTTGTTAGGGTGTGCTAACCTCTCACATGACCTCGAGGCCTCTTCTTCTAAGCTGCAACATGAGTCACTGCCACTTCTAGCATGGTCAGGCTCAGTGGCTACACGGCCACACTGCAAATTACACTCTGGACTTAAGCATACACTACAAATAGCTGAGCTCTCAGGGAGACAGTCAGAACTGATCCAAAGGTTTTTGTAGTAGAGCCAAGCAACTTGGAGCAGTAACACGTACAGCCCATGGTATAATCCAGTTGCAAACTAGTGGTGGAGTACAAAGAAGGCAAATAGTTTCAGAAAATTGTAGCGACAGTGTCATCTGGGTTAAATGCAACCACTGTTTGTTTCAGCAGTGGTATTAGAAAGTTAACAATTGTCCTTTTCAGCAATACAAAAGCTTGTTTGGATTATCTGGATTTTTTAAGTAAGGCTATAGCTAATTATTAAATTCATCATCAGTTTAACTGACAAATATTTTGTCAGATAAACAAAAAGAATGTGTGAATTAATGAAGTATATAAGCTCTATTATTCAAACTTGATACTGATGAGTGTCATCGCGTCATGCTTCCTCTGTAAGGTCATCCTCAATGCAGCGAGCCAGTGGATCTGGTGGGAGAAAGAGTGCTGACTGAGAACCAGCCTAAGAATAGGCAGAGTTGGTCTCCAGGCAAGCAAGGATTATTTTACCAGGAGGCTCTTACTGGCATTCATTGTAGCTTGAGTTTTCAAAATGTGCTGATGCATCTTTAGTCCAGGCTGTGCTTCTAAAATTTCATGTTGTGTCTTCATCCTGCAGGTAAAGCTGACTTGCTGTACAAAAGAATCACCCCTTGCAACCTTGAGCTGCAGCAGCAGGTGAAAATACTTACAGCGCAGAGAAGAGTACAGCGTGTCTTTTCAACACTCCAGCACTCACTTCATTGTCAAAGATGAAGTTGAAGGAGGATATGAACCCCCTGCTGCTGCAGGTTTTCCGCTCCGTGGTCTGGGTCTACTCCGTCATCACCTTTATACCCTGGTACTTCTTCTCCGGTGCTGGCAACAATTTGGAACGAGCCCGCAGAATCAAGGCACGCTCGATTAGCGGAAACCCAGCGGGGCCTTACAGAGCCATCAACAGCCAAGAGAAGCTGGTAGCATGGCTGCACCCCGGGGTGGACACACTGGACAAAATGTTTGAATACGCTGCAAGAAGGTTTGCACAGAGGGACTGTCTGGGCACCAGAGAGGTGCTTAGCGAGGAGGATGAGCTCCAGCCAAACGGCAAGGTCTTCAAAAAGGTGAGAGACATAATTAACCATCGTCCTTTCCTTACCTGCTACTCTTGCATCTGGTTTCATTAGCATTTTAAATGTTCAGTGTCTCAAGAGCAAGAATGTAGTCAATGGGTGTATCCTTTCATCACGTTTAGGTTTAAAGCTCCAGGGTTAGGTGAATCTGTAGAACTGCAGAAGTTTGACTGTCTCTCAGAGTGCAGTCTGGCACTATGCACAGTGTGTGGGATGTAGGTGGAAGAGCAGCAGTGTCATTTGTCTCACAGCTGAATTAACACATGCACAGTCACAAAAGCCCTGTAGATGGCACTAACTGACTACATATAAATGATGAAATTGCATGACTGGTACCAATAGGAGGCTGCTTTCTGATTTAGTATTGCGGCTTAAACTACTTTCTGCAACCTCTTGCTTGTTACTTTTTTCATTGTTTCTTGTAATGAAAAGTAGTGCACACATTCATCCCATTTATGTGGTTACAGTGGTTGTACACATTTTTTTTGTTCTACAATTAAGCCTGTTTCTGAAAAAAGCTTTGAAGCTACCAAGGACTATAGAAAATATGCACCACCATTATTTTCATGTTGTTTGGTGCAGTATGTGGACAGAATTTTGAATTTTGCATATGTCTGTGCATGTCACATGTAGGTGATTCTAGGGAGATACAACTGGCTGTCATACGAGGACACCTACCAGACAGCAAAGTGCTTTGGTAGCGGTCTGGCAGCTCTCAGTCAGAAGCCCCAGTGCAACATCGCCATCTTCTGTGAGACCAGAGCGGAGTGGATTGTGGTAGCACAGGCTTGTTTCATGTACAATTTCCCACGTGAGTGACTCATGACAAACATCCATATTCCTAAATTCTTCAGCCTTTAGTTAAACACTTGAGCTGACTGAGCAACTTGACTGTCATTGAATTTGACAGTTGTGACCCTCTACGCCACTCTTGGGCCCATGGCCATTGCTCACGGCCTGAACGAGACTGAAGTCACACACATCATCACAAGCAAAGACCTACTTCAGAGCCGTCTCAAGGTACCTGTTTACTGTTAACACTTGTCTCCATTATGTGCACTTTGTTAAACAAAGTCACCAATGACTGGCTCTTAATTGTCAGTAATATTAGTGCTTAATAAGAAGTGCTGTTCAATTTGCTTAATTAGTTTTCCCTCTCACTCTCCCTCCTCCTCCTCCTCTTCCCCCACCCCCCCACTTACATCCAACTCCATGTCCCAGGCTATTCTGTGTGATGTGCCAAGGCTGCAGTATGTCATTGTAGTGGACAGTAAACCCACAAGCTGGCCAGACATCTCCAGAGGCATCATGGTCTACAGCATGGAGGCTGTGAAGGAGATGGGATCCAAGCCTGACAATAGTGAGCATTTGTGCAATGTGATTAAAAAGGTTTCTAATTTTGTCAGGGAAATGAAAGTACATTGATGGAGGCTTAATACAAAGCCAACACGCTAATGTGTAATTAGAGTGATGTGCTGTGTGCGACAGTCAGCATGAGGTCGAATCAGCACTTGCCAAACACCCGATGTGGTGATTATATTGGCCAAATATTTCAGGAATTTGTCGGTCTTCCAGAATCACTTTAACCATGTTTATACGTGTTCCCTTATTTGATAAAGACAGGAAATATGGAAAATTCTAAAATGTTTAAATATAGCACATAATGCATGTAAAATATTAACTTATCTAAAATAATTGTAGTCGCATTTTCTTCACTGTCAGATAAAAAACACAAGAATTAGCAGAAGTTTGCAGTAATTTAAGCCAGTGAGACTAATTAAAAGATGCCTGATTAAAGCGCTCATTTAGGGGAACATGTCCCGTAATAAAGTGCTTTTCTTCAAACCTGCATATAGCCGGAACCCTTGAACATGAACCTGTTCTTGTATTATTTGTGCATCTCATTCTAAAAATACTGACTGGCAGAAAAATAGTCAGTAATAGCATTGATGATGCTTGATCATCAATTAGCAAGCAGACATGGCAAAAATTCTCAGGGTACAGCTTCATGTGTGAGGACTTGCTGTTTTATCTGTTTATATTGCTGAAAATTAATAGAAATAAAAAATGGATATATGAACAATTGGTTGAGTGAAACAAGCCTTTGGGTCTAAACTTTGATTCAATATTTTATAGATTAAGTGATTATTTTCATAGCCAAATGATAATATTTGATAAGGAAAACAGCTGTTAGTTGCAGCTGCACAAAAACATGCTTTCATATGGTTGTCGTTATACAGTATTTTTACACTAATCAATTCAGTTCTTTATACTAAGTAGGTTGTTATTACTACTAACAATGTGGTTGTCATTTCCTCTCTAACCGTCACTCCTCCGCTCTCCCGTCTCGACAGTCGCAGTCGACCGCAGACAGCCAGAGCCTTCAGACATCGCCGTCATCATGTACACCAGCGGCTCCACAGGCATCCCCAAGGGTGTCATGATCTCCCATGGCAACCTCATTGCTGGCATCACAGGCATGGCCGAGCGAATCCCTAACCTCAAGTATGGCCATATCAGAGTCACTGCTGTTTCTTTGACACTTCCTCTCATTCTTGTTATGTCCTGGTACTCAGACTCTACAGAGTGTCTGTCTCATTCTCTTTCCCAATATGTGGTGTTTCTCCAACCATTTCTTTTTTCTATACTCATGAATCATATAAACAAACTTTGTGTCGCTGTATCTCAGTATTTTCCTTGAGTGTCTTTCAGAAATTAATTAGAATTTTTTTTTTTTTGTTTTTTTTTTGCTGGCAGTGAGACCGACACCTACATTGGCTACCTGCCATTGGCCCATGTTTTGGAGCTCAGTGCAGAGCTGGTGTGCATCTCTCATGGCTGTCGCATTGGCTACTCTTCTCCTCAAACTCTAGCAGACCAGGTCAGTGTAGAAATGAACAGACACATCTTACAACCAGTCTGCGTATGTCTGTGTGTCAATGCTAAACTTCACATCATGTCCTCAAAAGGTGCTACTTCACTCACTAATACTCAATGTTAATGCAATAATCTGTTCAAGATTCTTATCATCACTGTGCATTCAAGCTTAGCTATATATACAGGCCTAAATTTGCAGATTGCTGAGAATTGACCACTTGTCTTTTTTTTTTTTTTTTTTTTTTTTTATACAGTCCACCAAGATAAAGAAGGGCAGTAAAGGAGATACCAGTGTGCTGAAACCTACTCTCATGGCTGCTGTACCAGTAAGTATATTTAGCACTGCACAGACTTATCAGTCCAGTTTTATTGATGATATGGCCTGTTTGTTGACATTACAAGTCATTAGCTATCACCTTAAGTCTTGTAAAATGTGAGATATCAGTCTAGACACAGGGGAGATTTTACATATCTTAAGTGTTAACTTAGATATGGCCTGCTTGGTGTGTGTAGGAGATCATGGATCGAATCTACAAGAATGTAATGACCAAAGTGGAGGAGATGAGCAAATTCCAGAAGACGCTTTTTGTGCTGGCCTACAACTACAAGATGGAACAGATCTCCAAGGGCTATGGCACGCCTCTCTGTGACAGGTAATACACACTGTACATAGCTGTGTACATGAGTTGAACCCTCAGGAAAGTCCCTCCAGTCGACATATACTTCCTCTGTTATACTTGAGCAAACATTAACCTCTGTTCCTATACGGCTAATCATACATAGCACTACTTCTTCATTAACCCTTGTCAACACCAGACCACCACACAAGTGAATTATTCTCTAGCGTGTGTGAATCATTGGGTGTTATCGACCATGGTGTTTGCACAGAATATTCTTCGAGATGAGTCAGTATCTGGACACCGTGCTGATTAATTGCTAACTTTCTTAAACTCTGAATGTTTTTGTCCGTAGCTGTTAAAGTTGTTGTTGGAATCTCCTACACTTCTAATTCATCTTCACCATGCTGTGTTATTTTGTCCTTTTCTAGTTTGGTATTCAAACGAGTGCGTGCGCTCTTGGGAGGGAACACACGGGTGCTGCTTTCAGGTGGAGCGCCGCTCTCGGCGGCCACACAGCGGTTCATGAACATCTGTCTGTGCTGCCCTGTGGGGCAGGGATATGGTCTGACGGAGACCTGTGGAGCTGGCACTATCAGTGAGGGTAAGAAGGGCAGACGGGATAAAGGCAGGAAATGTGAAAGACTTGAAAGAGGAACAGTTAGAAAAGACAGCATGGTAAAAGCAAGTAATTCTGTCTAATCAAATGTGCTAAGTCTTTACTGGTATTTTCAGTTTGGGACTACAGCACAGGACGAGTTGGTGCTCCACTGGTTTGTTCAGAGATCACACTGAAGGACTGGGAGGAGGGTGAGTAGAATAGCAGCAAATCCATCCATAGAGAAGACAGACATTAATATTTTCTCTCTAATCAGCATGTTCTGTGCTCCCCTAGGTGGTTACTACAGTACAGACAAGCCCAACCCTCGAGGTGAAATTTTGATTGGTGGGCCCAATGTAACGATGGGCTACTACAAAAATGAGGGCAAGAATCTTGAGGGCTTTTATGTGGATGAGAAAGGCCAGAGATGGTTTTGCACTGGAGACATTGGAGAATTCCACCCTGACGGATGCCTTAAGATCATCGGTAAGAAATCTGCAAACTTGTATGTGCATGTGATACAAGTGTTAAATCTTTCAGCATTGTAATATGTGTTTTTTTCTCACAGATCGCAAGAAAGACCTGGTGAAACTGCAGGCAGGGGAATATGTGTCTCTAGGAAAAGTGGAGGCTGTTCTGAAGAACTGCCCACTCATTGACAACATCTGTGCCTATGCCAACAGGTATAATCTTGCTCACACTGCCTCTGAATCGTGTTGGTCGATTGTACTGATAAAAACTTTAACCTTTGACTCCACTTAATTCTTCAGTACAAACCCAGCCAAGTGCAAACATTGCAGATAGAATTTTCTTTTCCGGTCTTAACTTGACAATTATTTTGTGCTTGTTTCTTAGTGACCAGTCATATGTGATCAGCTTCGTGGTGCCGAACCAAAAGCAGCTAATGACACTGGCAGAGCAGATACAAGTAAGGGGCACAGTGGAAGAGATCTGCAACAACTCCCAGGTGGAGAAAGAGGTCCTTCGCATCATTACTGAGGCTGCTATTTCAGGTAGGGGCAAAAGCCTTATTAACACTAAAGTGTAACATTGTCAGCAAAACTGAAGTGAGACTATTGGTGATACACTCTGTCAGATAATCAGTTCAGATTTGGTGTGATGTCATCCCCAGCCTTGTGACAGACTTTGCATGAGTATCACATCGTATTGTACCTGTCAGGCTGACTTGTTATTCTGTTCTCTCAAATCCAGCAAAACTGGAGCGATTCGAGATTCCCAAGAAGATCCGACTGAGTGCTGAGCCCTGGACACCGGAGACTGGCTTGGTCACAGATGCATTCAAACTAAAACGCAAGGAGCTCAAAACACACTACCAGGAAGACATTGAGAGGATGTACGGTGGAAAATAACACGTAGATACACTCCAGACAGCACACAAACACATACACATACGTACTTACACACACACACACATACAAGCAGCTCAAAACGCCACTACCGGGACTACTTAGAGTGGAGTTATACTTTAGTTACAGGCAACGCACACACTCACACATTCATCGTTACAGACACACAGAGACCCGTTCATCTCCTCCACAGCTTTCCCTGCGACCAGCTTCCATCAAAGCAGGGGGGGGACTCTCAAATCCAGCTTTATGCTCTCTGTCAAGACCAAGAGGCAAAAATGTCCCTCACAGACGACTGAGCCAGCCAGACACGCACAGTGCGACGGACGCACTAACCCACTCCTCTTTGATGGATTTAGCCCTTTGAGTTGCCATGACTACCGAGGCGGCACAGGAAGTCGGACCTTTGCATGACTCGAAGTGAAACAAATGTCAGGCTGAACGTATCTGAATTTATGACAGTGCGTCCTCTCTGTTGCTTTCCTCCCTCCACCGCTGGTCTCTGGAGCCTTCCACCAGTTCAGCTCGGTTGCTCGGACATGTTTGGCAGATACCTGGCAGGAACATGGGATAGCATGAGCCCGACAGTGGGATCCCTCCTGGGGGGTTTATGTAACATTCAGGTTGGAATCTTTGCAGGGATCTCTATTGTCTTTAATGATTTGTTGGTCTGTTATTGCTATTGTTTCCTTCATGTTTGGTTTGTCAGTTTTGAAACCCATTTGATGCGTATTTTTCTGTGTGAGGAGTCGGTGTTGCAAAGCCATGAGAGATTGAGCTTTACAATGTTTATAAATACTTTTTTCTTACGGTTATTTTATGGTGGTGTTATTCAGAGGGGTATGGTTACTCTTGTTTTTTTATTTCCATTTTGTGTATGCTAATTGTACTTTTATGAGCTTTGTTTACATTCTTTTTTTATTATTTTGTTTTTTTCTCTCCTATTTTTGCCTGTGTCCCAAAGTTTGTACATTTGAGTATGTGTTTACTGACTTGACTATTACAAGCAATTGAGTCTTCAGCCTTTTTCTACTACCTGGCCTTTGCGGCAGAGTCAAACATCAGTGGTAAAAGGCATCCATTGAGACTATTTGAGGGTTATTTTGTTGGTTCATTGACATACATTAGCCCTGCCACATCTGCCACATATTCCTCCAGCCATGACCAATGCACCGTATGGATGTCTCCAAGGGAACTCGGCCTACTGTAGAGAATTAGTTACAAAAACTTAGACTTTCATTTGATTGCTGTCCCAGTTAACTTTTTTGGTGCAACCGTTCATGTTAACCTTTTACTCTAGGTCTAGTTAGTTACTTTAATCGTGTTCTTTTTTTCTACTTACAATTATGACATATAAAATGAATGTGCAATATTTATACTTAAATTTTAAAGTATGTAAGAAGGAAAAACGCACAGACAACAGCCCTTCCATTGTGTATTCATGTTTAGGCCTCCGCTTCAGTGCAGATTGGAAGGCCTGTAGGAAACTAAATCATAGGCATACAAGAAATGGTAGAGACACTGATAGGGAAGTTAGATGTAGCCCATTTTGAACGTACTGTGCTAAATAAAAGTTTTTGAAATAAGACTGTATAGTGAAAATGTAATATTTGGCATTGTAGAAATTGCATGATGAAAAGGGTGCGACTGTACCAAAGCACCTGAATATAAGAGAGAATTGCACTCCATTGGGAGAAATTCTTGATGGATACACTCCATGTAGTCGTGAGTATATAGAACAAGCTCGGTTCACTTCAGAGTGCAAGTAATATTTCTGTATCTTCAGATCGGTTTTATGTGTATGATACTGTATGTGCAATGTATATAAAAGGGTCTACAGTACTACCGGATTCTGACACCTGCCATTTATTATGTAAAATATACATTAGGTTCTCAGATTGATGGCAGTATTCTCTGAATAGCATCAGTGAGTGACTTTCTTGCTTCAGTATTTATTTCTTCTCTTTAAGTTTAGGGACAGAAGATTAAACCGTGTTTGGTCAGTGGTCCTTTGTCAGGTCAACATCTTTGTTGCAGCCGCCTTTTCTGAATGCATCCCTGCTATGCGTGCAATGAAGACCTAGCAGTAATAACTATACAGTCAGGTACTCTAACAATGTCCCTTATCAGATGCCTACTAGCTTAATACAGGACGGTTGTTTGTCCATACTATCAAGACAAAGCAGAAAGTCATTCCTCCCTGTTTTTATAAAAAGTTCTTTCTTCCTGACATTTTCAGTGAAAAGTCAGTAGCTTACTGTGCTGTTTTCTGCCTGGCTAGGGGTGACTAGTTGCCTTTTTTGGACACACATAAGCTGTCTTCAGGGGTCTTAAGAATGTGAAGCACTCCCCATGTTCTGTTGATGGCACATGCATCGTGTCCTACCAACAACTTTTCTTCTGAACTAACGACAAGGCAAAGACAGCAGGTGATGCAAAGGCGAATTTCACCGCTCTGTTGTTTTCACTTGCTTTGTAAATAAGGTGAAAGGGGGAGGGGCTTGATGATCAAAGTTCAGCAAAACTACCAATAACTGTACAGGTGTAAAGCCTCCTGTTAATATATTTAATAATCTCTGTTATTGACCAGTTCTTTGGGGGGTCTTCTTGTTTTATGTGGTTTAAGTGGCCCTGCAAACTGAGCTACTGCAAGTGTCTCCTTCCTTTTATTTATTTGTGATTTGGCCTTGGAAAATTCTGTAATGAAATAAACGAGTTTGTGTTGTAATTGCTGTCGTCTGTTGTGTGCTTCGGAGGTGTGCGTTAAACACCTGAGCGCCGTCTGCGAGACATAACGTGTGACTGATAATCAGCGGCTTGATTAGAATCATCCTCAAACCAGAGTTTCTATGGCAACAGAGGCCAGTGTGTGTCTATGTGTGTGCGTTTGAGTGAATGTGGTTTGTGAAAGGCTGTGTGGTGCTTCGACGCAAATGGAACATACAGTTCTGGGACTCAACCTTCGCTCAGGGCTCATAAACAGAGGTTGTTATTTCTTCTTTCAGGCACTCTAAGGCTATTTTTTTTTTCTCAAGATGTTGAATCGCAGACTTGTGAAATTGTTAATTAAGCACTTCTGGTACATGTAGCCGCTGCTATTCATACACGAAAAGACCTGGATGCAAATTTTTTTGGTCAGCTTAAAAAGTAAAAATACCAGAAAATAGTGAAAAGGGGCATTTCAGTTTCCCAGAGCCCAAGCTGGCATATTTGAATTTATATTGGACCATTTTCCAAAATCGATGGATAAGCCCAAAAACTCTGTGCCAAGCAAATATTTGCGAAAGTAAACAATGCAAGACCACTTTGAATTTTAGTTAAACAAATGCAAATTAAACTTGTACATGTCAAGACAGATTCTGCAATATGATGCATAACATACATCAAGTCATATAACACCCTAGAGTGATATCAAATGAACGGAAACTGAGCCTTTGATGTATTGGAAAACTGATGCTTCTGCATTTCGTTTAAAATGTAACAGTTAACTATAAGACCACAGGGAGTCAAGCAATTCTTCTGACTCCTCCTCTCCTCTATTCCCTCCATCCAGCCCTATGGGACAAGTGAGTGAGTCAGAGGCATAATGCTCCCTTCATTAGCCCACTGATTCTGACGCAAACGCACACACAAAGAAAAATGGCTGTACACCACAAACACAACAACAACAGCACCGAGCAGCAGGAAACCGTGAAGGACATCTTCCATATTGTATGAATGTGGTTTGCTCTCTGACACTTCATTCCAACTTTTTTTTTCTCCCACTCTCTCTCCCTCCTTTCTCGCTTTGCTTGGCTCCCTCCTCCTGTCTACTTATGACTCAGAAGTGCGCAAAAAAACTTTTATCTGTTTGTGCTTCTAGTGTGAGCCAATAAGCCATACTGGAGTTTACCGAAGGATGAGCCGAGCTGAACCTTAGCTTCCTCATAACGCTGGAGAGGTGGGTGGTGTCTTGGGAAAAAAATGAGAATAATTACATCTGAGGTTGAAAGGAGGTGGTACAGCGAGGACGGGGACCGAGATATCACCCTGGATTGTTGAACTGATACGTAGGCTGGATTATAGTTATTAACTGGATCTAGAGCAGCAGAGGAAGGGGTTTTTTTTATTTTAAAGCCACTGTGGCTACCAAAAATGTGTTTGTTGATGTACATTTGGAACCCTGGCAGTGCAAAACACTCACTTTAAATGAAAATTCTAAGGTTTCCAAAGAATAATACATTTTGTGTTGAAATAAAAACCTTTGAATTTGATGCACTCATATTGAATTTCAGTATTACACTTATTTTTAGTCTCATATAGTAGCAATTAAGTGCTGGAAGTGTTTTATCTGACTTTGAAGCTACTTAGGGGTCAATTAAGGGAAGTGCTGGTGACATTTTTCCAGTGCCTAATTGGAAAATTAATGAAAGTGATGCTCCACTTTTTGGTTGACTGTGTTTCTCATATCCTGCTCGCTCCTGCTGGTTTTGTTTTTTTGGATTTGTAAAGCGTCGAGCCGACCTTTGGCAGGGCGCCTGGTAACTCTGGCTGCACCACGGCACGCAACTGGCCCTGGCTTATGGCTCAGCTGGGGTCAAAAGGGAAAAAAAAATGTGTGAGGTCTGGTAATGAGCTTGAGCAGAGAAGCGAGGCAAAGAGATAGATAGAAAGAGGGTGGGAGGGTGAGGCAACTGATACGTCTGGGCGATGACTCACCGATGCTGGGTATTTATAGCATCGGGAGGGAGGGTTTGGGGGTGGAGGAACGATGGGGGCAAGCAGTTTGGGAGGCGGCCAAGACCAGCAGCAGCATCATCATCATCATCATCGCCATCGCACCGCCGACTGGGAGTGGTGGAGGGGAGAGACGGAGACCGCAGAGATAAAGCAGCGGAGAGGGAAAGAAGCAGAAAGAGAGGGATGGTGGGAGGGACAAAAGCAAGGGAAGGGAGGTTGAAGCTAAGAGAAGGAGAGAGGAAGAAAGGAGGGAGTGGTGGAAGGGTCGATGAATGAGACTGAACTCAGAAAAGACAGGAGGAAGATCTGAAGAAAAGAACGGAGACCAAAATAGAAAGCTTATTTAAAATTCACACGTAAAAAAAACATAACAAGGAAACAATCTTGTTGGGCTCGCCACACAGCAGGGACGACGCACACCAGGCTACACGTGGCAGAGGAGAATGCATAATAGGTCCTGGATAGAATAACAAATCTATCTCTAGCCTGTTTCTGTGTCTTTAAACTGGTATATATATATATATATATATATATAATCTATAGATATCTACTTCCCTGCAGCCTCATATTCAGACAGTCTGCAGGGGAGGACGGGGGAAAAGGTGGCACACTTTAATGAACGTAAATATCACCACTGTTGCCTAGACACTGTACATTTCTGAAGATCCACACACAGAAGACTGTTGGAGAAAACAGCCAATTAGGGAGGCAAAAAAGACCAAACTATTTGAAACTCTGCAACGCATTTGTTACTTTTTTTTTTAAAGCTACTGGTATAATCAGCAGCCATTTGCGTGATAACATGAATAAATGTGACTAAACTTCCCCAGTTTGGACTACATGCGATTTTTGAATATGGTTGCTTTTAGTTCCTCATTCCTCTCTCTTCATTGGCAGGACTTCTTCATCAATAAACATCTCCTGCCTCGGCCTCTGGTGACGTCAGCCAGTGCGTCACGCTGCACTCCGTACCATAGACACTAACATAATTCATGCACGTGTGCACATACACACATGCACACACAGAGGAAAAAAGGATAGACACACACACACACACACATACACACACACACACACACACACCGTCTGTTTGAGAAGGGATGATTCAGAACACTGCGAACACTCACAGTCATTAATATGTACAGGGGGAAAGAAGCAGGGGATTAAAGGTAATATTAAGTGAACAGAGTGAAGTTGAAGCTGACAGGGTGGTGGGAAGCAGTGCAGGAGAAAAGGGCTGAAAAAGAGTTCAGAAGAGGCCAAAAATAGTGAAGCAAATTGGGAGTATAGTTGCTGATGTGACGGGAGAGAACAAGAGTCAGGTTTGTGACGCAGTCAGGTAGATGTGACTAAAATAGTGACAGTGTCAGAAAGTAAAAATGAACTGAGGAGTGGAGCTCAAGCACATCATTCTCTGCTGGACACAGAGGGGTCACAGTGCCCACAGTAACCAACACTGGTCTGTGTTTGACCATGGAGCTAATAAAGGCATCAATGAAAAGTTGAGATGCATGTGTTTGTAGGTCTATGCAAGAACTGAGGGAATAGTTTCATACTGTGGGTGGAACATTTTCATGCTGGGAGTTAGATGAGAAAATCAAAAGAACTCTCATACACGCAGGCTACATGCACCGATCATCTCGAACATTAAAACCACCTGCCTTGTATCAAAAAACAAGCCTACTGTCTGGTGCTGACACAGTGCTGCACAGAATGGTCTGACTGCACCTTATCATCATTCTGTTACAGGGGAACAAAAGGCTCTGGATTGATTATAATTGTTTAAACCAGTCACAAACATCTTGGGCTGTACTAATCCCAGGATGTAGCAATGATGTCCCCCCCAAAATAGTAACAAGGGGAATTGTTTTGGAGAAATATTTGCATGCAGGGAGGCAAGCACTGTTATCAAATCTGGTACTAACATGGCTACTTAACTGCATGATCTAATCTTCAGAAAAAGTTGAAATTTTCACTGTGTAGGTTGGTGCCAGGAGGTTGTTGCTGTATCTCCTAGTGATGGGGATTTTGAAAACCATAATACGTAGATAGAGTTAGGGGAGGAGAAAGCTGTGTAAAATGCCAATGGCAAGCTTAAAACTGCAGCCTACATCCAGTGAGTCACACTACCACCTGCCTAATACTGGGGAGTTCCTCCTCATACTGCCAAATCAGCTCTGACCGACCATGATATGGACTTTACAAGACCTCTGAAGGTGTCATATGGTATCAGGCACCAAAACATTTGAAGTAGGTCCTTTCATTCACCTTGAACTGTTGCTGCTCAAACCAAACCATGGTTCTCTTTCAGGGAATATCATTGTCATTAAGGTGTACAGGTGGTAAAGCAGCATCCATGAGTGCATACGAAGGTTTCCTAACAGAACATTGCACAGACCATTACACTGCCTTCCGTAGCCTGCCCTTTTCCCTATAGTGCATCCTGCTGCCATCTTTTCAATAGGTAGACATTGTGCATGTGCATGATTCATCACATGCACCATCTTCCATTGTTCCGTGGTCCAGATCTGATGCTCATGTGGCCATTGTACACATTTTTGGCAGTAAACAGTGGTCAATGTGGGCAGATGTGCTGGTCCTTGGATCACTTTTGCGACAAACAGGTACTGACCACTGCATACCAGGAACATCCCACAACACCTGTCATTTTGGAGATGTTCTGAGCCAGTCATCCAGCCATCATGATTGTCATAGCTTGTCATAGTTGGTAAGATCCTTATGCTTGACACATCAACTTCAAGAACTGTTTGTGCTGTCTAATAGATCCCACCCCATGAAAGGTGCCATTGTTAGAAGATAATCAAATTTTTCACTTCACCTTTCAATGGTTTCAATGGTTTAGGTGATTATATGAAGCCAAGTGTAGCTAGCAAAATGTTAGCTTAGCTTAGCATAAAGACTGGAAGCATGGGGAAACTTAAGCATCAAAACAGTGATATCAAAACAACAATTTACTATTTTAGTAGAGGTTACATCTTAGACTAATCTTCATACAGACCGAGTTGCTAAGGAACTGTCCAAGACTCCAGGAAGTCACTGGCCTACGCTCAGCCAAAGAGTATATGTGGCACATAAAACCTGTGAAATCACAGCTACATTTCTGTGTGCACACTGACCACACAAACAAGATATAACTGGTTACTTTCTGAACTCTAGAGGTGGCAGTAGATGAATATTGTTACCCTTAGACACAGCCACTAAGAGTGAAGCTAAGCTAACAGGAAAAATAATGTCAAAAATTGTCATGTGTTTCAGCAAGAAAATAAATAAGCATTTTCTCAAAAATGTCAAACAGTTCCTATTATGGAAAGATGGTCATAGAAGAGGAATGGAGGCTTAGCAGTTAAATTCGGTCTCATTAATGCAGAGATAATACGTCCACTCCCACAGGCCCTCAGCTTCATTCCTGTTGCAATACGTGGACATGTGACCTTTCAGAAAGGTTGAGCCTGTATAGAAAGTCCACCTTCTTTCATTTCATACTCTCTTTTAGCTTTCCCCTGCCCACCCTCATCTGCTCAGACAGCACACTCTTCCTCTCCTTTTTTCTGCCCCTCCGTCCTAATGGTTCAGACGAGATCTTGTGGCTCTAATCACCCTCATCTCTGTTTCTGAGACTACCTGCCTCCTGAAGACAAGGAGCATGCTTTAATCACAGTAATTGGCACAAGGAGAGGGCTGAGACGCATGGCTACAACAGAGGTTGAAAAAAAAAATGCTATGAATGAAAGCAACGAGGGAAATGGCTAGTTTAAGAAAACGAGGCATCTAATGAAGCAGACAAGGACAGCAACCTGTGGGAAGAGATGAAGGTGGAAGCAGATGAAAGGCTGTGAGGCGGCGTCACCATGGAGACGTTGGTTGAAAAGAAAGTGAGCCATGACGACGGGCGGTGCCATTCCGCATGCTCCCCCGCCTCATGATGTGGTGGTGGTGGTGACAGAGGAGGGTGAAGAGGTGAGGAGGATGATAGAAAGCTCTTCTTCCTAGTGATCAGCATGTTTTCCTTTTTTTTTTCTTTGTTTTTTTTTTTTTTTTTTTTTTAGAAGAGTTTACACAACAGCATCACATCTGAATGTCAGGCCATTAAAGAAGAAATCTAAAGTTGAAATGAATAAGTGTTTGCCAGCTCTTGGCTGAGTCATGAGTCCTTGAGCTCATTTTAAAGCATAAAAGCAAAAAAAAACAGAAGAACACACAGTGAAAAACCTTGAGATGAAGCTGAGAGAGGCTATTTGTGTGTGTGTGCGCTCGCAGCTGGTTGTGTGCGTGCACGTGAATATATTGGTGTGCGTTGTCGTACCAGTGTGACGCACGCAGGCCATTGTCGAGCTGATATCATTCACTCCCCACCGCTTTGATTGGAGTGTGGGTAAACAACAGCAGTATCCCAACTGGCTGCTGCTGGTTTAGATATGGGAGGAGGAGGAGGGGAGATATGTGGCAGATTCTGTATCATTCAATCAAGGAAAGAAAAATAAAACACACACAGATGCTTTATGAGGTAAAATGAGAAAGGGAGTACAATTAAATCTCATGTTCAAATTTGGACCTGGCTGAAAATTTTCCAACCACTCATTCAAACCATACCACATTCATATTTTAGCATTCATTCCTGTAAGAAAAATACATGCAGAGGAGGATTAGGTCAATGCAGGCTAATTTTTAATGTTAAAGAAATATTCATCCATTTATATAACCACACTGAAACCTGACTTGAATCACTAGAAGCCCTTAAAATGCACCAGATTTCTAAAACACGATAAACAGTTTGTAGACACTGTTGATGTATAATCTATTTCACACAGATGGTGTTTTACATCTATTTGCCTTCAAAGCTATAAATGTGCTGCTTCTCCATCTGATGAAGGCACACTGGTACCAAAACATTAAAAAATCAACACTGCATATCTGTAATTCTAGATAATTTCTTAGCTAGAAAAGTAGTACGTCTTGAGTATACAAATGTGTCATGAAAGTGCTGATTTTTTTTCTCTCCAAAAACGCACCTTGAGCAGGAGTCAAATACAAAAAGGCTTATAATCAAAGAAAAGAATCCAGACAACAGATTTTTCCTACAAAAATGTGAACACATTTAACATATTATTTTTTCCTTTGTTAGTACAGACAACTGTAGGTTATGGTCAACATCTCTATACTTTCTTTCCTGATCAATTATTATATGAATCACCAATTCAAATAATTTAATTATGGCAAATGCTGTCACTCACTTCAGAAACTGCTTCCTATTCCATAGTAGTCTTATTAATTTTCCTTCATTTTGCACAAGATCTTTTTCTAATTTGTGGTGAAATTATTTCATTATCACATGTTCTTCTGTGCATATTATTTACTCTGTAAATAGCAACTGGAAGCAGTTAACCTCAACAACCTCTGCTCCCAAGCTACTAATTACATTTACTCAAGGACTGTACCATTCTAAGGCCCTTTACTTTAGTAGTTCTATTTTATGCTTCTTTACTTCCCTCCCATTACATTTCTTAAAGAAATATTATACTTTCTTCTCTGCTACATAATTTGAGAACTTTACTTACTTGGATGAAGATTTTACACAGTAGATGATATAACAAGCCTTTAAAATGCAACACATTATTAATGACTACACCAGATCTTTCAAATCTTTTCGGGTTTTGAAATTTTACAAAAAGCTGTGTGTAGTTGAGGTCATTTTAGATGTCACTGAGTTGTTAACAGCTCCACCAAATGGTGTTTTTTTCCCTCTAAACCTCGTACATGGTTTTATTTCAAAAAATGCTCATTAGATACAGCATCTCACTAAAACCCAAAGATTAAAGAAAAATTCCAAAAAGCTGAAAACAGTTTCACATTTATCTGCTGTCCCTGTCTAAAAAACTGTACACAAAGTAATTCTAACTAACTTTATCTGCATCAGCTAAAACAGTAACCTGCTACAGACAAATTGTTGTTTCACTGTAAATAATCTAAAATCTAAATGCCATATACACTCACTGGCCACTTTATTAGGTACGCCTTCCTAGTAAAAGGTTGGAACCCCTTTTGCCTTCGTGGCATACTTTCAACAAGGTGTTGGAAACATTCACCGGAGATTTTGGTCCATATTGACATTATAGCATCACGCAGTTGCTGCAGATTTGTCAGCTGCACATCCATGATGCCAATCTCCCGTTCCACCACATCCCAAAGATGCTCTATTGGATTGAGATCTGGTGACTATGGAGGCTGTTGGAGTACAGTGAACTCATTGCCATGTTCAGGAAACCAGTTGGAGATGATTTGAGCTTTGTGCCATGGTGCATTATCCTGCTGGAAGTAGCCATCAAAAGATGGTCCAATGTGGTCATAAAGGGATGGACATGGTTAGCAACAATACTCAGGCAGGCTGTGGCATTTAATTGATTTTCAATTGGTACTAAGGGGCCCAAAGTGTGCCAAGAAAATATTCCCCACACCATTACACCACCAGCAGCAACCTGAACTGTTGATACAAGGCAGAATGGATCCATGTTTTCATGTTGTTTACGCCAAATTCTGGCCATCTGAATGTTGCAACTGAAATTGAGGTCCATCAGACCAGGCAATGTTTTTCCAATCTTCTATTTTCCAATTTCGGTGAGCCTGTGTGAATTGTCGCCTCAGTTTCCTGTTCTTAGCTGACAGGAGTGGTGCCTGGTGTGGTCTTCTGCTGCTGTAGTCCATCTTCTTCAAGGCTGGACATGCTGCACATTCAGAGATGGTATTCTGCATTCCTTAGTTGCAACGAGTGGTTATTTGAGTTACTGTTGCCTTTCTATCATCTCCAGCCAGTCTGTCCATTCTCCTCTGACCTCTCACATCAACAAGGCATTTTCATCCACACAACTGCCGCTCACTGCTAATTTTCTCTTTTTCAGACCATTCTCTGTAAACCCTAGAGATGGCTGTGCGTGAAATACCCAGTAGATCAGCAGTTTCTGAAATACTCAGACCAGCCTGTCTGGCACCAACAACCATGCCACATTCAAAGTCACTTAAATCCCCTTTCTTCCTCATTCTGATGCTTGGTTTGAGCTTCAGCAAGTTGTCTTGACCATGTCTACATACCTAAACAGATTGAGTTGTGGCCATGTGATTGGCTGATGAGCTATTTGTGTTAACAAGCAATTGAACGGGTGTACCTAATAAAGCAGTGTATAATAATACAGTAGTCAGAGGCACCAAAACAGCACTTTTACTTTAATACTTTAAACCATTAATACTTGTGTACTTTTACAAAAGTGGGACTTTTCATGCAAATACTCCTTTAACTGTAAAGGAGTATTGTTGCATTTTCAATTCAATTCAATTCAATTTTATTTATATAGCGCCAATTACAGTCAAATTGTCTCGAGACGCTTTACAGAACCCATATGCCTGACCCCCAGAGCAAGCCAAAAGGCGACAGTGGCAAGGAAAACACCCTTTTAACAGGGAAAAAAACCTCGAGCAGAACCCGGCTCTAATGTGGGGGGACCCATCTACCTGCTGGCCGGGCGGGTTGAGAGGGACAGAAGAGGTAGAAAGGTAGAGATAGAGGGATAGAAGTAGAGGGGTAGAGGTAGAGAGGTAGAGATAGAGGGATACAGATAGAGGGGTAGAGATAGAGAGGTGGGGGGGTGGGACACAAGGACCATAAAACACAGCCACACATCTGAAGCATCCAGCATCCAGCTCTGGGACCAGGGACACTCGGAGAAAGGACACAGAAAGAAACAGAGTGAATGTAATGCAATAATGGTATATATAGTAAATACATAGGTAGTTAGAGAAGGGCTCAGTGCATCAAGAGAGGTTCCCCAGCAGCCTAGGCCTATAGCAGCATAACTAGGGGCAAACTAAAGGGACGTCAAGAGGGGAAGTCAGTTGTGCAAATGAAAACACCAGCATACCCCGTCAGGGTCCCCCAGTCAGCCCTAACTATAAGCTTTGTCGAAAAGGAAGGTTTTAAGCCTGGTCTTAAAAATAGAGAGGGTGTCCGCCTCCTGAACCCAAACTGGGAGCTGGTTCCACAGGAGAGGTGCCTGATAACTGAAGGCTCTGCCTCCCATTCTACTTTTAGAGATTCTAGGAACAACAAGTAAGCCTGCAGTTTGAGAGCGAAGAGTTCTGCTAGGATAATATGGTACTATCAGGTCTTTAAGATATGATGGAGATTGGTTGTTAAGAGCTTTATATGTCAGAAGAAGGATTTTGAATTCTATTCTAGATTTAACAGGAAGCCAATGAAGAGAAACCAATATAGGAGAAATATGATCTCTCTTGCTAACTCCCGTCAGTACTCTGGCTGCAGCGTTTTGGATCAGCTGTAGATATTTCAGAGAGCTATTGGGACAACCTGATAATAAGGAATTACAGTAGTCAAGCCTAGAAGTAACAAATGCATGGACTAGTTTTTCTGCATCACTCTGAGACAGGATGTTCCTGATTTTCACAATATTTCTCAGGTGGAAAAAGGAAGTCCTACAGATTTGTTTTATGTGCGAGTTAAAGGACATGTCCTGGTCAAAGATAACACCGAGGTTCCTCACAGTAGTACTGGAGGCCAATGTAATGCCATCCAGAGTAACTATATGCTTTGAAAGCAATTCTCTAAGATGTTTGGGGCCAAATACAATGACTTCAGTCTTGTCTGAATTTAGTAGTAAGAAATTATAGGTCATCCAGGTCTTTATGTCCTTAAGACAATCTTGCAGTCTAGCTAGCTGATTAGTTTCATTTGGCTTCATAGATAAATACAATTGAGTGTCGTCAGCATAACAATGGAAATTAATACATGCATCACAGTATTGGTGCTTGCAATGGTATTTGAGTGCTTTTTTTCCACCACTTTAAACTTCATGCAGTTTAAATCATTATTTGAAGACAACATATATCAGCAACATGCCACTGTAGAAACAGAAAAGGGAATCCATGCCATCAATACATTGCCAGAAATTATTATGCATTGTCTAGTAATAAAGGTCATCTCTATAGATAGATACTGAGAGTGAGAACGAGAGCAAAGGAAAGAGAACATCAAAGTAATATGAGGCAGGAAACAAAGTCAATGAGAGAGTGAGTGGCACTAAAGACTTCTAATTTAATTGGCATAATTTTCCCTCTTCCCCGCTGTAATTCCCATTGATAAAGAGAGAGACAGAGGGAAAAGGGACGCAAAAGTACCAATCACTGAGACGGTTCTTGTTTTTAATGTCTGAAGCGCCTTGTCTGTACACAACGATGCACACAGACAGCACATCACAAGCCCCAGAGAGGAATTACAGATGCAGTCAGTGAATCCTTCACCAGCAGAGCCCTGCTGGGATTTGAATTTAGAAACCTTGATCTATCACTCAGAATCATTACAGTGCCCAGGGGGGTTAACTTACACAACAGCAGAAAAAAAAAAAAAAACTGACAGACTGAAACGCACACACATAAACAGCATGCCATATGTGTGATATCTAAATAGAAGACACTTTCCTGACTGACCCACAGCTTAGACGCCGGCAGAGATAAGTTAAAAGAAATACCACATCCCACTAAAATGAATTTTGTTTGTTCTGTGTAATGATTTACTGACACATGCTGCAGCCGTATGACAATATTTTTAGCAGTAACAAAAGCACAACATGAGAGCATTTCTGACTAATGTGAGCTTGTGCCTGTTTAAGAGCTCCAGAGCTGTGGAAAAAATGTATCACAGCTCTCATTTGCTTTGTGACACATGTTTTATTCTTGCACACAAGCAACACAATTTCATCGGTCAATGCTATGACCGATAAGTGAGGTCAACATTTCATCTTCGCACAGTTCTACATGCTTACTCATTTTCAGTAAAACTGATAGACATCAAAGAGCCTACATTGTTTCATCCATTTCTTAATGGCCGCTCAAGGGAACGTAACCCTTCTACTAAGCGATACGAGCTGCTGTGACCTGAAGTTACAGCTGCCCCTCGGGGTGAAGCTGTTTTTGAAAGGAGAGCTGATGTCAGAGGAGTGATGCTGAGGGATTATACAACATCTTACAAACAACACCACGCCTCTCCGTATCTGCCTCTTGCTTTACCAGCCTCTTGATCTGTGATTCTGCTTTATTTCTCCTCTGCAAACTGTCTTTTGCACAAACGCACACTGAAATGAACTTAAACAAACAGCTCACACAGCAGCAGCGAGGGAGGCGGATATGTCTTTTAATGTCAGGAGGCTGTCTGACTCTTCTTAAGCCTAAGAGGGCATGAAGCTGATGGCACGTTGAAATTAAAAAGCACCTCCACCGTTGTCGACGTGTCCTCCTTGTGATGGTGACACGCAGTATGTGAGGGCGAGGTGACAAGATGAAGTGGGCACTTTTTTACTTACATGAAAAGGATGGAAATACGGAATAAACAAGGGGCAGAAGTTGAAGGCAATTAGATGTGCAATAAAAATGGGAGGCAGGGCTGAAAGGGAAGAGCTTTAACGTGTACGGGCTGTCAGAGGTACACTGAGCAGATAGTTAGATTCACTAAAGAGGCTCTGAAAGGGATTTAAGATCTTGGTTGGGCATCGGGGAGGATAAAATCAGCATTTAACGTGTTTCACTGGGATTGTAGGGGAACATCAGCAAGGACTTAAACAGGGAAAACACGAAACAAGAGTTTTCATTAGTGGGTGAGTCTATACTAATTTGACTTAACATTTTCTTTAAGAGGAAATACATTATCAGGTTCTACAAAAGTCTTTCTAAAGAGAAATTGCATTTTGAAAGGGAAAATATGGCGTCTAAGTGTTTCTAAAGCATCACCTTGCAGCCTACAGTGCAGCTGATAGATTTACTGTATGCTGGCAATGAAGATTCCATTCTTTGAAATGATAACTCTAGATGTTCAATGGATGATAGATGGTTGAAAAGATTGCCCAAGCATTAAACAAGGCTTTTGATCTCACCATAAACTTTGTCACTACCCATCCGTGACCTTTTATCGGCAGCTGGCTTGCCGTGGCCCTTTTATCTTGTCAACCTGCGGAATGCTGGAGCTTTGGCCCCCAGCCGACAGTAGGGTGTTTATCACCATCTCTGTCAGCGGAGAGGGAAAGAGAAAGAGAGAGAGATAGGGCTGCTGAACTGCGACAGCAACTCCGCGGTGGTTTTAGCCTGTGAGTCATCGCTAGAGGGTTTAACTCTTTACATACCAGTGAAAATGCATGTTGTTTTTAATGACCAAGAAGAGGAAATTTGGGATTTTGGCACATCTGGTGTGCATCTTTTGAGAGGACACAGTCTCACAAAATTGCTGCCTGTATGAGTGGAGTTGAATTCCAACATTTTAAAATCTCCTTTTAAGAAAAATCTGCACATTTTTAATGCTCAGATGAGTGAAGATTCACATAAACATCCTGTTCACTGTGAGATATGCAGCAGCAGTATCAGCCCTGTTCACTCGTGAAGATCTTTCTCAGGGAGCTGCTGTGCAACAGACAGCACAGAGAGCTATTTTTAATACTCTTTAGTATGCCATATCATAAACCTGAATCATTTATATGGATTTTTTAGGACCGGCTATTGCGTGTGTTGTGTGATGACGCGCTGGTCAGGTGTCGCCTCATATAACAGGGGGGAGCTGTCCAAGTGCTGAAACCAGAAGAGAACAGATCTGAGGAGATGCCATACACCTTTACTGCTGTCTGAGCTTCATCGCCAAAGGTAAAACACACATTTCATAGCTTTATTATTGTCCTTTATGCACAAACAAATGTTTAAATGCGTTAGATTGGAGGATCGTGCTTGTTTTCATGCGGCTCTTCGCAGATCACGACATCTCATGTTAGAATTAAATGTGATCGATGTGATTGAACGCTTCCTCGAGAATCGGAGACTATATTGAGTTGTTGCTATAGTAAGGTTTAAAAATAGAGGAGGAAGACATCGTTTTTTAAATTAAGGTACATGTTGTTGAGAGGAAATCGGATGCTGAGGTTGCCCATAACAACGCGGGGAGTGACTCATCGAGTGATGCGAATGTATCTCCTCACGCACAGCATCATATCATTCAATTTGCGGAGCGTAACTCCCTGATAGGAAGGCAAATCCCGGATCAAAACACACCCGAGATAACTGCTGGGAGATTTTAGTCTTTCCTTTAAATTTCTGATCACTCATTTTTCTCACTTTCTTGTTTCGCAGGTAATACATTTTGCCTATAATGCTGCATTTCCACCACAAGTTGCCCGCGGGGGGAGCCGTGGTCCTGCTCGCCTTCCTTCTTAACGGATGCGCCGTGCAGACTGCGTCTCTCCCCCGCCACTACAGACTCCGAGGCGGGGAGAGCGAGGGCCAGCCGGGTGCCTACCCACCCAGCTCCGACATGATCAAGGCCCTGGAGTACATTGAGAACCTGAAGCAGAGGAACGGGGGTCGACCCGAGCCCGTGGATTACGATGAAGTGGACAAGTTCAGGGTCCTGCTTCAGCTCGCCTCGCAGCAGGACGAGGGTCCCGGGGAGCGCCAGCCCTCCCCCGGCATGCAGAGGCAGGACATTACCGCTGAGCAGCTGATGAAAGCTCTGCTCAAGTCTCTCCAGGATCAGGCCGGGAAAGACGCCAAGCAGAGCCCCGCATCGGCGCCCAGGAACGACCGCCGCACGCACAGGCACCGCACCAAAGACACTGAAATCCCCGAGAGCGCACCGGTAGATTACGGTAACTTCCCCAGATCCCACAAGAAATACCCGCTCATGTTTGAGGACGAGGAGAACACAGACGCTTCCAAGCGGGCCACGGAGGACCTGGACGAGCAGTACACGCCCCAGAGCCTCGCCAATTTGCGCTCCATTTTCGAAGAGCTCGGGAGGATGCCCACAATGGGCGGCCAGAAGAGAGACGTGTTCGGGGATGATGATGATGAAGAGGAGGACGGGATCAGCCTGAGAAACCAGGCCTACGAAGATGTGGCCGGAGGGGAGGAGTGGGTGCCCGTGGAGGAGAGGGAGGAGACGGAGGAGATGGTGAACGGAAGCCACGAGGAAATGGACCGAGCGCTCGGTGACCAGGAGGAGGCAGAACGGGAGGAGATGCAGCGCAGAGCCAGCCAAAACCAGGAGGAGGCTGACGATGACACCAAGCTGGTAGATTACTACCTGTTGAAGGTCCTGGAGATGAGCGACCAGACGCAGAAGAGGGATAAGACCGGCGAGCAGAGAAAGAGACTGATCCGCCCCTCCATTGTGGACCCCCGGACGGTGAAGGAGCTGCTGGAGCTCTCTCTGAAGCTCCACGTCCCCCCGCAGGACCTTATCGATATGCTGCTCACGGAGGAGCTCAGGAAGCTTCACCGTGACCCCCAAGCCCCAGCTCGCTACACGGCCGGCCAAACCCCGAAGATCAGGTACTTCAGCCGCAGACTGCCGCTGAAGAGCAAGGCCCCCGCCCCGGAGGACATGGACAGAGAGGACTTTTTGGACATCATCGGGGTGGAGACGATCAGTAACGAGTATCCTGTTGTGCAGAGACCCATGAAGACCTCTCCATCCTCAGATAGGATCCCAGTGGCGTCCAACCCTGCTGTGAGTTCAGGTCCGGTTAAAATCCCGCCTCCATCCGGACGCAGGGAGAATCTGTTTTTATCCGAGCTCAACAAGATGCCCCTCAAGCGTCAGGCCGGTGCTGCTGCTGCTGCTGATGATGAGGATGATGATGATGGAGACGTGGAAGATGAGGTGACCACCTATCTGGCGGCCAAAATCCTCACAGAGTACCCCAACACCATCACCAAGAGGGACACCCAGGCGCAGCTGAAGGGGCAGTTCCCCTACGAGCTGTACGAGCGCGCCATGAAGGATTACTTGGGGCAGGCGGACGCTGAGAAAAGGCCAGTGGCCAAGAGGGAGACCGAGGTGGCCACAGAGGAGAGGGTAAAGCCCACGGAGATGCAGGGGAAAGAGGAGATCACGGCCAAGACCTCGGCTCCACAGACCGTGAATGAAGAGGAGGAGGAGGAGGAGAAGCAGCACCGTGAAAAAACAGTGGCCGGGATGTAGCCAGATCCTCCCCTACAAGACGCACGAAATTATGAATATAGTATTTATACTGTCTCAAAAATAAAGTTTGGTGGACGTGATCTAGTTTACAAATTTCTATTATATGAACTATAGCTGGTATTGATATCATCCTCAACGAAAATGAACTATAGCAATCTTACAAGTCAGATGTAATTGTAAAAATTTAAAAAAAAAATCTACATATATATTTAAAAAAAAATGCCAGTCCCTACTTGCTGCAAGAACATTTATGGAAATATTATAGTGATACCACAGGAGATTAAAGGAACACTTTGATTTGGATGTGAACCTGTTGTCACTCTGAAATTGCCAGTTAGCCGAAAGAGTAATCCAAATTTGAAATCAAATTATTCAAAGTTTTGTGATGTTGTTCAAAGTTTGTTTACATGAATGGTGTTTGTAAACAGCATTAAAACAGCCCTATATTTTCCAACTATAATCGACTGAGTAATGGTTCAAAAAATCTGCTTATTTTTCATCTCTGTCAAACTATTCAATTGCATATGTGAATATTACATGTAAATGATTAAGTATAATGCTGACTGGGCCTTTGGGAACACAAACATACAGTGTGATGACAGGAGTACATCGAGAAAATTATGGGGATTTTTTGGTTTGGGGCAGTGTGCTGGGCTGAGAACGAGTGTTGTCGTGACT
This sequence comes from Amphiprion ocellaris, assembly GCF_022539595.1. Taxonomy (NCBI): domain Eukaryota; kingdom Metazoa; phylum Chordata; class Actinopteri; family Pomacentridae; genus Amphiprion; species Amphiprion ocellaris. The sequence goes on along the minus strand of NC_072775.1, from coordinate 15,542,979 downwards.
CGTGATATATTCAGGGTTAGTGGATTTAATGTTATTATTATGGATAATTATTTCCAAGTCTAAATATCAGACCGTCGCCTGCCTTCCGACCCTTTCATACTGCGAAGCTCTGTATTGTTGGCCTACCAGTGGTTGTGCTATGTATGCTCATTTTTAAACCATTTTGTACATGTTCAATAATGTGTGATCAATCACAGATGAATAAAGCATCAGCGGTATTATTTTTCTTCTTGCTGAGTTATGTTGCCTTATTAAAAATCACATAACACACTATAGCCAGTATTCACCTTCAGAGGAAACTGAGGGAAAATTTTTGGGAATAGACAGACTCATTTAAATGCACGGTTATGACACAAATTATCTCTTGGAGCAGACTGCTTATCAAAATAAACATTTTAATCATCACAGCACAAATTGCACATTATAAAAAAAACTGACTCACACCCACGCTAGCAACTGCTCCTTTAAAAACTACTAGTCCCCACACATGTAATATGTTAAACAACAAGAAACTTGTCATAATCAGTCTCATACCAACATCACTTAGTTGCAGATAAGAAAGCAAAACATTGTAACTTCACAGGAGCGTGAGTTTTTTAAGACTGTTTCTTGAGATACAAACTTGAGTGGTAGCACAGCTTTTTAAAAAAAACAATCAGACTCTTTTCAGACTGTAATCATTTGCTTCCAATATATTAAGACATGATTTAAATGTAAATGTGACATTTATAAATGTAAAATCACTTCGTTGTTATGATTTTCAACCCCTCCCCATCTTTTATCACTACTTCATTTCATTTCAATAACAGCAAACTGTGTAAAAGAATCTTTCTCCCATTTTTCACTTGAATGCACAACTGAGAAAAAACATTAGACTCACTCTCAAATGGAACTGCATGCAGACATGCTTCAGGCAGAAAGTACGCAGACATTCAATATGCCTTTTTTTTCCCTCCTTCTTTTGAAAATGTTCAGCAGAATCAAAGTAAATTTCGTGTTCCATTTCAGAAACTTGTTTGACTCATATACAGTACATGTGGCTCCTGTATTCCTCCCCCGCTGTTATTTCAATGCCCTTTAATCCACAGGTTAAAATGCAGGTTTGCTCATATACTCCTCCATGGTCTAGGAAAAGGCACAGCAGGGAAACATTAGATTCTCAGATTTTTTAAAAAATGATCATATTACAATTAATATTCACAGGCACGCATCTACACATCACCTGCTATTAAGTGCTGAGCACACCAACACACGATAGGTAACTAACACAAGCACAACATCTAACCTTTCTGTCCATATTCAAGGTCATCCAAACAGCTCCACCTCATACCACTCACTGCTGTCATCCTGAAGCGATAATGGTCAAAATGAATGGGAGTCTACGCAATCCAACTCTATATTAAAAGTGTTAGTCAGCCCAACTCAGAAGCACAGAACAACACACCCAGTTAAACTACCGTACCACACAGAGCCATGAGCCTACAGGGAAGGCAGCAAGCGTCAGCCAAACACTACAATTTACGCCACGTTCCAGGAAAATCTGTCTCTCCCTCGCAATAATACTGGCAGAGAGAGAGAGAGAGAGAGAGAGAAAGAGATGCACACAGAGAGGTAAGAGAAACAGCAGGCTAAACATAAATCTATTAAAAAAAGAAAAAAAAGGGAGCAACAGCTAATATCCACATGCCTTTTAGCAATGAGAAAGACAAAGGCACACCAGGGACTCAGCAGCACCATTGTTAATTCAACTCACTACATGACCGTAACTAGTTCACACTCACACAAATTAACTCAAAGTTCCCATATCAGACCGATTTCACATATCTGGGCCTATCAAAGTACCCCACAGCCGTAACTTAAAGGAAAAAATGATGTAATCATCTCTAAACTACATTTGAAAACATGTCACTATTGCTTTCGGTACATTGAGTCATGCAACAGATGTTACATGCTCACATCACGGGTGCAATGTTTTGTTTGTCAGTGCATTTGTATTGCATTGAGCACAACTCACCTCCTGTAACATGTCCGAGGATTCGATGCAGCGATTCACAATCTGTTTAGAGGTTTCTTGTATCTCTCCTCCCAATAGAAACTCATCCAGGATAAAATAGGCCTTCTCAAAGTTAAAGATTATGTCCAGCTCACACACCTGAGAGGAGACAAGATGTTGATTTATTATACATATTATTAAATCAGAGAGTTTGCATCGCAGAACACACTTAGATATACTGATTTTTTTTATGAAATATGCTCATATGAAGCCCAGGTCACAAGAAATATGCTCTTGATTTAAGTAGCCACCACATTTTAGCATCACACTTCAGGCAATAGCTACATAATGAATACAAGAGAGTGAAATACATTGCCAAAGTATTTGTCCAGCAGCTCCACGTATCGATGGATAACCTCCAGGGCTAACAGCTCATTCTCATGGTTCTCTATGGCCAAGCAGAAGTATAAGCTTGCATACCTGAGGGCAAATGAACACAGGCATGATTACCAAGTGGCTCTGTGGGTGCAATTAGTGTACAAAAGGGTCATTCCATCAACATTTTAGAACAGTTTCTGCCTCGACCATCTCTGATTAGCCTGAAATTTTATCACATAAAATATGGATATTTGTATATTTATTTAGATTTATATTTCCCATCAATTCATTGATTCAGAATATGCAATATTGAACAAAAAGATCAAATAGTCTCTGATTATGGATGACTTGAAATATGAAAAAAAATCTGGCTTTTATCTTTAATAATTACAAAGATATTGTCACCCAAACATCGTCTCAAATTTCAATGAAAAATGTGCTATAAGCTGGTTGACACTCCTTTTAAAAATTATCAAATTAAATATCTCAGAAGGTACTTGATATATCAATGTAAAATTTTACAAACAGCATTTTAAATATCCATAGTTTACGGTTTCAAATGAATCAGGGATGGTGAAGCAGAATGCCCCGAAAGATTTGAGATGGAATAACCCATAATTTATGCAGCGTAAGCAAACACGTGTAGGTAGGACTCACCTCTTGTAAATGATCTTCAGGTCTTTCCAGTGCAGGAAGTTGCAGGAGCGTGGTTGTCGGGCTAACACCATGGTGGTCATCTCTCTTATGATCTTCTTCTTCTCACGTTCTGGAATGGGCGTAAACCATTTCTGCAGACGCAGCTTCCCCTGGCGACTGAAGAGCAGCAGGAAGCGCATCTAACAGACGGAGACATCACACTGTCAGCGAGGAAACCCTGACGCATGTGTGGACGGTGAAGATGCATGAACAAATACACACACGTCCACACGGTTATTGTAAAGGACATTATTAACTAGCCGACGCACACACATACATATACTAAGGGTCAAACAAGTGAACTGCTGCTGGCACGGCTCATTAACGAGTAACTACACTGGACAAACACTGTTAGTAAAGGGGAAAAAAAGGCTTAACAGGCAGAAATGTGAAGGTCAACAAACAATTGAGGAAGAAGTACTTTCCTTTCCAGGTTTCAAGAGAGCTAAGGAGCTGCAATTTGGATGTTTAGAGAGTGTGTTTCCAAGCACTAAGCAGGTTTGGCTGTATATCAAAACAGACATTTATTTTACCCCAACTCTATCGGAATCACACGGTTTCCTTTAAGTCTTCCTTTCAATGTTGAAGTTAGAGAGGCTTTAAGGGGAAACTGTATTTTGTGTTGAGGCTTGTGGTGAGCTTTTCCTTGTCAGAACTGAGGTTGTCAGATGTAGGAGAGGCTATAAAGCCTTTTTAGACAGCTTCGTGATGCTGGGCTTCATTAAATAAATGGACTTGAGTTGAAAATGGGCCAATATTTCTTTTAAGGCTGCCACTAATGACTATTTTCATAGTAGATTAATTTGCAGATTATTCTCTTGATTAATTGAGCAACTGTTTGGCCTATAGGAAGTCACAAATTGCTGAAAATGTAGATCAGTGTTTCTCAAAGCCTAAGATAACATCCTAGGATGTCTTATTTTGTCCACAAACCAACAAAATCAGCTTAATGAAGAGGAGGGGTAAAAAAAACTAGAAAGTATTCGAATCTAAGAAGAAGCAGGAATTAGAGACAAACTGTTTTTAGACGTGGAATTACACTGTTTCTTCTTTTTAAAAATTATCACGATAGCTGGCGATTCATATAAATAATTGGTCAGTAATCAACTATTCATTGGAGCTCTAGTTTTCTACAAAAAAAAGAGAATAAAAAGAACTCATAAAAGTAGTTGAGAGCAAAGACTACTAGTTCTTTATCACTCACCGGCTCATTAGTGCATCCATAATTTCTACGTCATGTTGCAATCCACTAAACACCAGTTACATTGGAAATAACTAACATGCTATGCTAAACTACAAGCAAACATGCTTGCATTCTAATGTTTGCTTCAAAAGAATAAGTAGCTGGAGTGAAATGTTGCACAAAACCAATACAGAAAATGTATGACACTGTTGTATAGTATGCAGCTTTGGAAATCATCATCAGAACACTTTGACCACAGTTTTCTGCCTCTTCAGTTGCGGTTCTTGGTGGGGGTATATTGTGTTTTTCTTTTAAGTTTGTCATGGACCACTGATTTGGTGATTCCAAGCCTGATAGCAATCACTCTGTCATTGTATACCTCTCCGTTAAACACCAAGATGGCTGTCATCTCATCCTGACATTCTTGAGTCTGTTATCCAACTCTGTCATTCATGATATTTCATTTTTTTGTCTGTATTTGTCTTGTTACATTTTTTGATCAGTTAAAGCTGCTTTATCTGATTTGTAATGTAAACAGGCGCATCTGGACATTCAATTATTTTTTTTTTTTGCTTCATAAAATTCAACATTTCTTTTGTTGAAGCTGATTTATTATAGGCTCTTTTTTGGGTGGGATTTTATGGCTTGTGCAGTTTCACAATTCTCTTTTTAGGCATTGTCGGGTGGTAATTTAGTTTGAATTATCTGTTGACTTTACATATAGAGCTTATCCAGAAAATAACTTACCGAAAAAACTATTTTCAGCCATCTTGTTTGAAATTGAAACTCAATTTTTTATTTTTTATATGCATTGAATTAGCATAAGAAGTTATCAATGCTGAAGTTTGTAAAAAGAAAACAGGTGGTCTATCAATCATTTCCAAAGCTGCACTTTTGTCTGTTGTAACCATTAAAGAAAAACATTTTTAAAAATTCAGGGCAATATCAAAGTTCAATTGGCCTCGTTAAAAAGACGACATACCAGTTTTTCCACTGTGTTGAATTGAACAGAAGAGAACAATACAGCTGGAGGAACATTATGCAGATAATTTGAGCTATATAAAAAAAACAGTTTAGACATAAAATCAACCACTGCATTGGTATTTGTTTATCTGCTGTTAAAAAAAAAAAAAAAAAAAAGCTCACAGGCAAATTATTATGGAAAGCATTAAACTGCCAGTAGAGCAGAAGTCGACGGAAAAGTGACGAAACCAGTTTTACTAAAGGGACCGGCTGAGTAAAAAAGCTACACCTTTGCTCCCGACTGTCGTCAAAAATGAGTTAAACCCCATTAAAAAACCCGCAGTAAAACAGAATACAGCTGCTGCTTGGAGGCCCGACAGGAGCTAACAGCCCCGGTGTATGAGGAAGTGGTGCGGAGGGGCAGTTTTAGCTACCTGTCAGCGACGACAGGTGCAACAGGTGAGCAGCTACAAGCGGCTAGCTAGCGGTCATGCGTACTAAACAACCAAACAAACACTTACCATTTTTGACCCAAGAGCCTCAAACGCTATCAGAAGATTAGAAAATATGAATTTAACCCTCACAAGGGGTCAGACGGTCCTGTAAAACACATATCTACCCTCCGAGCCACTGGAGTCGGTGTAGAAGTTGGTTAACTCCGCCCTTCTGGCCACCGGAGGAGTGACGCGTCACCGCCCCTCTGGATTGGTTATTGTAGCTTTGTATTACAGGGAACCACCTCGTCAAACTTTAACCCACGTGACTGCAGGAAGTACGTTAATGAATGAGCTGGACAAACTTTACTTACTTACATCACTTCACTGTCAGGGTGTGTTTTTTTAAAGTGTTATTCCAGCGTAGTGCCGGTAGAGAGCAGCAAGTGTACCCTTCTCCTCCTATTGCCTCATGTGATTCTGGTCTGTCACAGTGTTGCACAAGGACTGGAAAACTGGTGCACTTTTATTGAGGATTGTTGAACATCTGCTATCATGTCTATGTACAGAAATGCCATCTGGTTTTTGAACGGGATCCATCAGTACACAAGGTTAGTACAACATTACTTTGATACATACTAGTAGATGTGCAGTCAAAAAAGAGGCAAGTTGTCAAGGGATGCTTGGTGGCTGTCACTCAGTACACTCTATATTGTCAGATCAGTGTGTTTACTATCAAAATCACTGGATTTATAGGGTATAAAATGATTTTCATGTCATTTATTTAAGCCTAAAGGCTGCTTAACAGAAGCTCTGATCGCTGTCTGGCACGCATCACTGCACAAACTGGCCTTTATGCACAATTACAATTGTTCTATTGACAGTCTTGAGGATGACATTCACATCATCTGACTCTACTGGAGTTAAAATATGGAGAAAGGCAAACAGATTCGATCAGTCTCTGAGCTGTCTTTTTAAAAAAAAAATCAATCACCCTCTCTTAACTTTGACACCTATATTGATTAGTGTGTCGTCTGTGTTGCTTCTAGGAAGGGATATGAGGCAGCATCTAAAGACTTTGAGCACCAGGATCTGAACGTATCCGTCGTGGGAAGGTCTTTTATGGTCACCGGTGCCAACAGTGGAATTGGCAGAGCAACAGCCATGGCTATTGCCAAGAAAGGTACAAAATTTGAGAGGTGTGGTTTCTGTGTCACACATTTTATATTGATAGAAAATCAGGGTGGTATTGTGTTTCCAGGTGGGACTGTCCACATGGTGTGCAGGAACAGAGATAAAGCAGAAGAGGCCAGGACAGACATCGTCAATGAGTCTGGGAATACAGTATGTGCTTTAGATTTGAACATATTGACAATATATAGCAATAAAAATTGACAAATATCGAAATATGTGAGAAAAATATTGGTATTTACCTCATAATTCTAGGAAATATACATCCATATTGTGGACATGTCACAGATACGCAAAGTCTGGGAGTTTGCAGAATCCTTCAGGAAGCAGTATCCATCACTGAATGTGTTGGTAGGCAAAATACTTTTAAGTCCTTACTTCTAAGCTAATACTATTGGATGGATTAGACTTAACTGTTTGATTTTACTTTTCTTTTCCTTGGCAGATAAACAATGCAGGCTGTATGGTGCACAAGAGGGAGCTGACCGCTGAGGGACTTGAGAAGAACTTTGCCACCAACACTATGGGTAAGACCTGGTTCTAACAGTCAAAAGAGTGTCAAACGGCAATACACTTTTAAATTTGTGACTTTTTCTCATCTCTATAGGAGTGTATGTCCTCACCCAGACTCTCATACCACTTCTACAGAAGAGCCGTGACCCAAGAGTGGTATGATTACACAAATACGTACAAACAGAGTCTTCATCTGCATCATGTGGACAGCATAATGCCACTTTTGTCCAGGCTGGAGTGGCTGTTGTCTAATCACAGTGACGTGACTCTTTCTCTGTTAGATCACTGTGTCCTCGGGAGGCATGCTGGTCCAGAAACTCCAAGTGAATGACTTGCAGTCTGAGAAGGGCCACTTTGATGGTGTTATGATCTATGCGCAGAATAAGGTGAGAGATGAAGATGTGATCCAGAGTAGGAGGCTAACGTTTTTAAAAATTTAAGTCTGCATCTGTCTGAGACAATTCAATTTGCATATGTTGCACTGGTTTGGTTTTACTAAGCAAAATCTGTGAAATTTAAAGGCATGAATATGATAGACAGAAGACATCCAGGGAAAGATGGAGATTTTAAATGAACTATAACAATGTGTTGTTTCTTCACAGAGACAGCAGGTGGTGCTGACACAGCAATGGGCCAAAGCCAACCCTGTCATTCACTTCTCTGTCATGCATCCAGGCTGGGTAGATACACCAGGTACTGACCCAGGAGGGGGGCAACCCAACTGGCCAGCAAATTACTGTATTACTGTGGTTTTTCTTTCTGTGTTTAATCAATCCGTTTATTTATCATTCCTCAAAAAGAGCTCACAAAGTTTTGTATGTTTCCAGCTCTGAGCTTGTAATATTAACCTTACACATACAGCAGTAACTGCAAATGATTTCTTCCCGTTTCCAGCTGTTCGCTCATCAATGCCTCAGTTTCACCACATGATGGGGGACAGGCTGCGCAGCGTAGACCAAGGAGCCGACACAGTTGTGTGGTTGGCCCTGTCTAGAGTTGCCTCTAGAACATGCAGCGGGCAGTTCTTTCAAGGTGAGCAGGGCTATGCAGCAAATTTCTTCAACCTTCTCAGGTGAATTCAGATTTCGCCATCACTTGTCCTGACAGATCATTTGTGTTGCAGATCGTAAACGCGTTCCCGTCCACCTCCCTCTGGCCTGGACTCACAGTTCTGCTGAGGAGATCCAGAGTTTCATCACTCAGCTGGAGACTCTGGCTGAAGCCATTCAGTTACAACCCGATGTAGATCTTAATGGTCCTCTGAGCCCCTCCAGACCTCAGTTTGTCTAGATTCTGTTACATCACATGCCATTGAACCTTTTAAGTGTTAGTAACCACATGAGCAGTTACTGGAAAATGTGACACACTTGCCATATTTAGTGTTATACACCTCCTAATCCTATACATTAATTATAGATACATTTACATTTAGTGTCACTTAAATTGACCTGTGTTGCCAAATGGACTGTTGGTTCTGAAAATACCATGAACTTAAAAGAAATTAAAGACTAAGTAACTGCTTTTATTTGAATTTATCAAAAACATGAAATGTGCCAGTTGTGTAGATGGTTTATGGGATTCTGATTTCTGATTTTTGGTTTACATTTGAAAAATTGCATCAGTTTCCGGAGTGCTTTCATCTCAGATGTGCCGTAGATACTTTGCCAGATTACGTCTGCTGAAAAGGTGATCTCTGTGTCTGCAGCTGCAAAACCTATGGCACAACGCTGTTCAGTATTAATTGAAAAATCACTGTCATCATCTATTATAATATCTGAACCCTGACGTTTTGGGCTAAAAACATACTTTTCTTGATGTTACAAAATATTTTAACACCAGATGACAGTTGTGTCCTTTGGGTGAAAATAATATAACATGTAGTAATTCCTTTGGAAATTATAAAACAGATGTTTCCACACTGATAAGTAAGAGACAAATGTAGAAGATGATCAATGCATTTCTATGACAAACTAGAGCATCAATACTCATTTTATTTTGTAACAATCCACATTTGCTGTTTTTCAGAATTTTATTATTTTTTATACAGTATTGAAACAACAAAAAAAAAAAATTATGTGGAGCATTCACATTTTTCCCAAGGGATTCTTTGCAAGTTTGATCTCTACAAGGGTAAAACAGTGAAAAGCTTGAAGCTGGATCCATCCATATTAAAACTCACAGGGAATAGGAAGACTGGGCCCGATTTAAAAATCATCTAGAAGATCTGATGGATTGTTTTCTTTTTTTTTTAATGCGCCAAAGATTTCATTCCCCATTCATGTGTTTACCGTGTTTTCGTAAGAGGCGATGAATCAGGATCCTAGCGCTTGTCTTTAAAAGAAACTTCCAGTCCATGCGTAACAACAGTCCAAAGAAAACAAACACTTCCAATTCTCCCCGTCCAGTCTCTTCCTCCTCCCATCCACAGTTCATCTTCTATGCAACGTAGGTGTACACTTTACGATCCTCTGGCGTCCTCGCCAAGTATTCTCTTTCTATTAGTCCTTCTATGCGCTTTTTGATTACCACAGGACTGGGGAGGAAACGTGCCCGGAGCTGCTGAGTCACCTGAGGACACAAAGTCACAAAATCTAAGAAAACTGTACCGTTTTAACATTGAAGATTGCTCTCTCAATGTGATTTAATACTGAGTCACAATAAAAATATGCTTCAGAGTTGGCATCAAGAAGTGGAAAAATTGGAAAATAACTGCAATTTAACTGTTGTTCCTTATTGAAGCAAAGCAAAGCAAAATTTGGATTCTTAAGTGAGTTCCTTACCTCTGCTACCAGGACATTGTGTTGCATCTTCTTCCTCGACTTCATGATTCGGACGATGGCTGCCTCAATCTCATGCTTCCTGTCATCGTCCACTTTCTGTCGAGTCTCTTTTCTTTCGGGGTCTGATTCCCCTTGTTTAGCAGCAACTGGTAAAATGTGACAGTGAAAAGGTGAGGTTCACAAAAAAAAGCAAAACACAAAAAACACCCAACCTGAAAGTAGTGTTTTAAATTACAGAACCCAACGTATCTGATAAACTGATGATAAATACTGTACAAGTGGTACTGAAGCTGTAGTTATTTTAAGAGTATGTTAAAAACAATACGATTACAGTCCTTTTAGCTTTGAGTATAGAAAGAAATAAAAGAAATCTGTGATATCACGTTTCAGATTTCTAGAAATTAAACTCTTTACACACATTGTGTTACAAACAGTAGTGGACATACAGTGGCCCAGACTTAAGATGAAATATACTCTCACTATATATTATATACATTATATATTTCTATACTCTCTATAGTGTATCATACCAAAACTTTGCTCACCTGTCTGTATTTTGACTCGGTGCAGTTTGGAAGTAAACTGATCATTGACTGTAAACACATGGCCATTTTCTATCTCCTTGGACTTCGGCTCCTTGGTGAGAACTCGCTGTGTGGGTTTCCCACAGGCCAAAGACTGCAACGCTCGCACCAACTCTCGCTCTGGAATATCTGTTTCCTGCTGAATCTCCTATAGGAGACAAAATGGGGAATCTTTTTGTAAAAAGGGGAATGCAGATTATTATAAAAACTCTGTCCCCACTTAGAGAGATGCAACTAAGTTGTGTTGAGCGAGATGCAGAGGGTCAGATGAAGTTGGTGCGCTGTTCCCACCTCAAAAGTGCACTTTTCTCTGTTGTTGAAGAGCATGAGGATGGTCATCTGGAAGGTGGACACCTGCAGTATGTGCTTCCGGGTGTTTGAACCTGTCACCTGGGCTCCTCCCACACCCACCTCCGAACCATCCTCCTGCAGATAAGGTTGAAGAGAAGGGACGTGAGACTCTAAACTTACAAAATATAATGTTAACTTCAAGAAAACGAGTTGCTTTGAAATTTCAATATTAAAAGATGCATTTTTAAACTTTAGTGCATACCTTTTTAATAGCCCCATAGAAAGTGGCATTTAGGTCTGCTCCACCCATGTGGTGTTGCAGTGTGAGCTGCCTGCCACTGTGCTTCGCAAGGTAGAACCTGGAAAAGAGAAGCAAGGACCATGTTCTCTAGAAACCACATTAAATGACAATGAACCTTTGTTTGTATAGCAAAACATTCAGGTGCACTACCGTCTGAAGACTTCAAAAGCGTGTCTAGGAGCAGGGGGGATGGTGCATTTGGGTGTAGCAGACTGTGTAGGCCAGTAGCCGGTCGTGAGGACCCTCACTGTGAGGTCCACACCACTTAGAGATGCCTGGAGGAGATTAACGATAGTTTTTCAGAATTCCTCTCAGAATGCATTATGTGGGATAATACAACCAACCAGTTCTTACATCTCCATTACAAAATAGCTTGTACACAACAGCTATTGTTTACTTTTGTAACATTCTGATGCACTAATGAATAAAGATGCAATCACCTCCATTTCAATTTTTCCTAAATAAACATATGGTTCATCAATAGTAATTAATGTTAAATGTGTCTCATTATGTGTTACTTGTTTAGAACTGATTTGTTCTCTGAAAGTGCCTTACCGATGTGGTTTGTATGTGCTGTCTGAACTCGTCCATAGTAGTGTTGGAGATGCTCATGTCTCTGAACATCCCTTCCAGTTTTGAGGTGAACTGACAGCCACATTCTGTCTGCAAAGGATGAAGACAGGGAACAATGAGCTGAAACTGTTGGCAAGTTTTTAAATAGGGTTAAGGCAGGGCAGTAAGAGCCGTTATATGAGATATATAGGAACAGTACATACAATTATGTGCACAAATCTGTACCCAGAACTGTTTTTTTCCTTTTACCTTGAGCTTCGAGATCATGTTCTTTTCTGAATCGTCTGAGACACTCTTGTTGCTGAGCAGCCGACGGCCCAGATGCTGCTTGTAGTACCTTTCAAACACATCCTTTTCTTGCATGAACCTGAACAACACCATGGCCTTGTCAAGAATCGACTCCACCTCCTGTTCTGTCAACTGGTTAAACAAGACAGGGCAAAAATGAGGGAATGTACAGTCCAAGTATATGCCTGCAAAAAAAAAAACACAACATGTTACAGCTGTGCTTGAGCAACATTTTCTGAGAAGCCACATACCCCTTTGACTCCCTTCTTGAGCTTATCATCAATGAAGAGAGACAGGTACTCTGGTGAGCGGGAGTTGAGGTTCAGGAAATACTCAAAATCTCCAGCTATGGTTTGTTTGAAGAGTCTGTCATTGTTGAAGGACTCAAGGAGGAAACGATCAAATCGTGTCTTCAGGTCTAGCAAACCCTGTTGAGGAGGAAAAGGGCACAAAGAGCTGATATAATCTGGCATCATACATTTCTCTTTTAAAAATTTCAAGCAAAGTCTCCCAAGTAATTAAGTTTTAAAAAAGCTTTTGAGGGTTTTCAGAAACACCGTTAAACCAACATACCTGGATATAGTCGACAGGGTTCTTGCCCTCTCCCTCTTCTGACACCAGAGCCTTGCCTTGTTCCCTCAGGTAAGAGCTCATACACTCGCACATTGTTTTCAGGCCATTTGGCACACGACTGAACAACTTGTACATGCATGCCAAGTCTGGGAATGAGACGTGAAAAATGATGAGTAACAAAAAGATAATTCTTTTGAGCTCATTTTTATTTCTAAATTATGATCAGAATCAAATGCAGAGAAAAAAAACCTTAGTGAAGCAAAGCTTTTACCTTCTGTCTTGCCGTTTTTAAGCATATGGACCAAACCAGAGTTCTCCATTTCCACAATGGTCTTCATGTGTTTAGAAATTAATTCCCTTTCCACAACCTTGACAATAGGCTCCTCTGTAGACTTGTCCAGACAGTGCATAACTCGCTCAATTTCTTCGTTGATTCTGGCCTCTACCTTCTTTATGTAGACACTGGCACTGTTTTCTGCAAGGAACTTTTGGCTTTCCATCTGAAAAAGGCAGATATTGCATGCTGTTTTATTACGAAGATTTTCAATAGTAACAAAAACACAGAGAACAAAGCTGCTAGCACAGACTTACCTGGAAGAATTCAGCTGACATATCTAAGAAAGGGCCTTCGAAGTCCTCCTCATACACAGACCTGCCATCCAGGCCAAGAATCATCAGCATCTGGCAGGCATTTCTTATGGCCCCCCTGCAATGTATTGAGGACAAATAATAATCAAGACAAATATTTAAGAAAGTTGCTGCATGGGACCTGATTTTCTAATTCAATCACAATATATAAAATTTAAGAGTGATCCTACAGATGCAGCAATCTTTGGATCATGTTGTGAAGCACTACTCCGGCATACCTGTCAACAACCTCGCCCTTCCTCTCCCGTGCGATCATGTCCAGTAACGTCTGTCGTAGGTGGTCTCGAATGCAGCCATAGCGCACCACTTGGTCCCTGAATATGATGAGGCCGAGGTTGTACACATTCTCCACATTGTTCTGCTGCACATACACCCTATCCTAGAAGACATAACAATGGGGCAAAAAAGTTACTTCATGTGTAGAAAGAAGTACTATGATCAAACTCATGTGTACGTGTCAACAAACTGAAACTTCAAAGCCACAGGGGACACAACTTATACATTCAGAAGCAATGAAAATGTAACATTTGCACTTAGCTCTACTTTATTGTAAAGACATTTTTGTTTATGTATACCGACGTTCCTTGACTATTAATGAAAGTTGAGCAATTAATGCTCTCTTTCTTTTAAAGGTGCTATATGGCGAAAATTCATTGTATTGTGTTTTGTGGTTGTTATAAACTTGTAGATTAAGTCACACGGACAGAGAGTTTTCCTTCCTGAACAGTGTGCTCAGCTGCATTCATGGTAAAATTGACCATCTGTGCAGTACTTTCAATTGAAAGATTGAAAGACACTTTCTAAGGACGTGATTTGCTGAAAAGGTGTACAATATAGGACCTTTAAAGCATATAAAGAGGACAGAATCAAAAAAGGGCACAAAGAGGGAAAGGATTATCTAGGCCAAACTAGACCCCAGCTGAAGCTATCCACTATTATATTTCCCCATCAGAGCCACTGGAAGGATGTCGCAGTGCTAACTTCATTTTGGGTAAAGTTACCTCCTTGGACAGTCCTGCTGTTTGCATCATAGGTATAGCATATTATCAAAGGCCATGAGGTATACTGTAGTTTCATTCATTCATAATGGCTAATGGGCTGTAGCAGGAAACGCCATCAGACTCCGACTAGTATCTGAGCACTGGGATGAGGCCACAGGTGATGTGGCAGGTGAAGAGATAAGTGTCCGACTGCCTCTTTTGTTATCAATGTACAGATCGCAACTGGCCCTCCTGCATGAGTGGGTGCACCTATGCCGGGTGGATTTCCATTTAAGTATGTTATTTAATCTTGTTTACACTGAACCCACTCCCGAGCAGGTTTGGCCATTCCGGATATGTTGCTGTGACAACCACTCCAACAACTGTTTCGAAGAACCAAGAAATCTGGGATCACGCCAAATCGTCAATAATTTAATCCAGCTAAAACATTAATCCACATACAGACAAACCGGCCTCTGCTCTCCCTGCACAGTCTCAGTGAGGCAAGCAGCAGTAAAACAACAGAGAGCCAACTGCCTGGGGTAAAGCAGGACAGGAAAGAGGAAAGTGTAGAACAAATGGACCCCAGGAGAGCTCTGTAGTCTCTGTTCTGACTATGCTATTGTTTAGCCTACACTTGCACTTATCTCGAGGGCTCAATCACTCACAACCACACACACACACACACACACACACACACACACACACACACACACACACACACACACACTCTGGACATGGTTCTGGCAAAGGTAAAATCAACTAGTCCTGCCAGTTTTCCAGCAAAACAAATAATTACAGGAACAAAGCCTCATTGTTGGGTTCACAAATAAAACAGAATCGTACCATCAAAGTCCAAAATAGGATGTAGATGGAAGTTGGTAACAGTTGGAAATAAAAGGCTATTTCGCAAAAAGCAGAAAAATATTCATGACATGGAACAAATGTCATAACTGGCCTGCGTTGGAAAAAAAACGTTACACAATTAAAGACAACTTCTAGTGTTTACCCACTTAAAAAAATAAAACAACAGCAACAACTGCATAGTGAAATGATAGAGCTTTTGTACAATAATTGATTTACAACTGCAGAGCAATTTAATTACATGAAACAACTATGACAAAACACACAGAAGAATACCTACCATGTACATGAGGATATCTCTGATCATGACCATGGCAGTTTGATGGTCATTCCAGGCTTGGTTCAGTGTTTGCAGAAAATTATTATTTAGAGAGTTTAGAACATCTTCCCGCACCTGAAAATATAAAAAGTTACATGTGTTTTCAGCATTCTGTACGTTATTTTCAACAGGGCTGTATTGGACAGTATGGATGTCACGAGAACAGAGACTGCAGTATCAACTTGATATCAATACTCTGAATAAGGGACAGTATTTTTTGGTCTTGATAGTACCAAAGGCACCTAAAGTATCGAAACTGCCATAGGTAGCCGACTCGAGATTGGGATTTCTGCAGGACGGCGTCAGCAAATGCAGGTGGAGCAAGAGGTCTGCTGCAACTTAGAACTTTTCAAAAATTGCATATGGAGATATTTTGTGTTTCAGGTCAATCATCAGGGATAAAGTAGAGATGCCAAAATGCAAACCTTGTCACATTTGAACAAACGGAGAGAAGCATCCAACTGATGTAAACACCTCAAGGGCAGACATCTGGATCCGTACCCAGAATTTAAGCTTAGAGAGTTTGAGTCGTTACTTTATATTTACAACATGGCATTAGAATGTTCACTTTCTGAAATTTTACCATAACTGCTCGGTAACTGCAAGAGCAGAGTCTGTTGAAGCAGCGCTCCACACACAATGTTCACAAAGGCTATTTGAGCATATTCAGGCAAAAGTGGCAATAGCTCAAAACATGACCTGAGGGGTGCACTGCAAAGCAAGTCCAATCTAACCAGGCTTTCTTTGCTTAGCTTGACTGCACAAAGCCTAAAACTCCAATTGGAGTAATAGGTATAACTATGGTGGCCCTTAACGGTCTTCATTAATTCAGGTTTTCTTCATTCATTTCTGCGCACACTGTCATAAAAAGGGATGTCTGACGTGCCATGTGACTATTCTTTCACGCAAAATGGACCAATGATGGGCACAAGTTGTGATCATAGAGCGCAATGATGAATGTAAAAATGTGTTATGGTAAACTTAACCGTAACTGAAAATGAGGCAAGAGAGGAATGCTGGTAGAAAATTAATTGTCTAAGTTATTATATTTATTATACACTAATTTTACCAGTTATTTCTGTTACAACAGCTGCACATGGGAGCTCTGAAACTTTTTGCCTCATGTATTTAAGCATGAGAATAAACAAGTGCATTGCAGTCTGACTCTCCTGTAACAAAAGATAGGTGGAAATCACTTTAGATTTTCGCCACATCAAAATTAATATTACTGAGTGAATCCCAGTTCTCTGGGATGAATACCAATAGACTAATCAATTTTCTGATCTGTGCTCTATAAGCTGCAATACCAGCAGTGTAAAAAGGAGTTGGCATCAAATTAGGAGCAAGTATAATCTATGTATAATATAGGTTCCCATGGCAACTTGACACATAGTATGTACTACTGTATCTGCACGGCTGCAGTCAGTGATACTATTAACATACAACTCAACAGGTTTGCAAATATAACATATAAAGTGAATCTGTAGCACTCATATACAATATCTTGTTTTTAAATTTTTTGGTGCAGTATACTTTCAAATAACTAATGTCTTTCAGAACACCGGAAAGCTCCATCCCAAGTTTTTTTTTTTCAATTCAAAGAGTTGATGCGAAATAGTTTCAGATCAGCTGTTTATTTTTGGCTGTTGTATCGTATTGGTACCGACTACAAGCTTTCCGCTATCATGACATTCCTATTGGAGAAGAAGATGTTTATTTACTTTGTTGATGAGGTGCTCAGTGACAACCTCCCTCAGGCCCGTGTAGAGCTTCTCTCCATGCTTGTGGAGCACCATGGTGTAGGCATTCCTGTATAGCTCCTCAAAGCTCAGTCCACTGTTGTTCTTCCTCTGAATTTCTTGGATGGCATTCTTTAGAAGGTCCCAGATGTTGTTCACATATTTCTCATCCATTGTCATCTGGAGGAGACAAAATGATGAAAGACTGTTTACTTGAAAAATGTCTATTATTCTACATTGTATAAGTAGGTGACAACAGTAATATGAAGGACTATTCTTTGCAATAATTAGCAAACTAGCAATACTTTAAAAATAACATCCATGCACATAACACAGGTCCAATATATACTCTATATTGTTAATGACTAATGGCACTGCAGTTTTGTAAAGGGATGACTGCACAAATTTAACTAATCTTTTAGACAGAACAGACGTGTGACATTCATTATAACGCTTTGGTTTTAAATTGTTGCAGCAATATTAAAAATTCACATTTCTGTGACTGAATTCTCTTAAAAAGATCACTACAAGTGATACCTGGGTTATTTTGTCTGCCATCAGATAATGTTACAAACAATTCATAACAGCCTTATCGAGTATTTGAATGGAGCAACATATCAACTGTTAGCTTCAGTTAGCAGAAAGCTAGGATCAAATCACCACAAGTAGGCAGACTGACAGCAACAGAGACATCAACCTTTCACATAGTTCCTGTCAAATGTGCAGCAAAAACTGAGCTACAAAAGCCAATCACACAGCAACAGTTAGAAAAAGCTATATACAACTGCACATGGTAATGTTTAGATTGTGATGCAAATCAACACAACATGCTTTTGCTTTGGTTGCTTCAGTTGGGGTAAAGGAAAGATAAGTGAAATGTCAGCATCAAGCATCAGCCAAGAAACAGGCAACCCAGCAATTTCAGCAGCAGTGACACGTGGTAATATTTTCACAATCAGTGTTCAGCAACAACAACAAAAACAGACCCCATGTAAACGGTGCCCTCTTCTTGAACAAACTGCATGAAAAGGTTTACGATGTCAAACAGGTAACCAGATATACTGGCAACACCCTGACTTAAAAAAAGGTAGGTTTGATACATGATGAATGTGTGAACACATAATTATAGTCACTAAACTACAAAGCTGGACACAGAGAGGAGGGACAGTAGAAACTAGTGATGTCAAACGTTTCTACCTCGGTGAAATGTCAAACTTCTCACTAAAAATATATTCATTTTAGCCAGTTAACTTTCCAGCATCTCCAGTTTTAATTTGAAGATGATAGGTAAGATTAAAAGTATTATTTTTAGGCCAAGTGGGGTTGACTTTGTGGATCTTTCACCATATGCATGAAAATTATGTCAAATACATGTAACACCATTTAAGATAAAGACAGGGCATTACTTTATTGACTTAACCCCGGTCAAAAACCTGATACAAATCTGATCCGAAGGAAAGACAGAAAAAAGGGATACACATATCAGTCTCATTAATGCCTTCACTCAGCAGGAAAACAAAGGAACTATTTTCATGTTCATTTGTAAGTGTCAACATGTCCAGTGTTTCAGCCTTGTATCACTTCCATTAATTCATTAAGTCCAGTTTTTGGCACTACGTTACTTTACAAAAAATATCCTGACTAGTTGCACGCACGATATTTTTAATTTTGGAAAGAGGTATCAGATTAGTAATCATTATCAGAAGAAAAATGGCTGGACAGATGCATCAAGTGAACAAGAATCTAGCTAACCTGCCCTTACTGCAGGTCAAGTCCAAGTATCAATCAGAGTTTTCAGATCACACAATGAGTATGCCTCATTAAGAAGTGCAAAATGTTTAATGGAATCAATTTATATAAATCTCAAAATTAAAATTTTAGTTGTGGCTATACTGAAGATTAATGAGCTAGTGTAGCACTTGGGTGTAAGAGCAACATTTGAGAAGGAAGATGAGACATGTTTTCTCTCACTTAACTGCTCTCTGACTCACCCTTCCGGACACCCACTCATACACCTGCATGCATATACAGGTATTTCTGTATATTTCACATACACTAAGAGTTCAAGGAACGCTTGGTAGACTGCATATACCGCAGTTTGGCAAGTGTGCACATAACAGTGGATAATTGGGTTGTGGGGATGCAATTCGGCCCAGTGATGAGTGAATGTTGATGAAATTACTGCGTGACAGTGATACTAGTAGAAGACATATCGGCTGTCAACGTCAGCATTAACTGCTTAAGTTACTTTAGGCATGTTTACTTTAGCCTCACGTCAGAGTGAAGTTGCGCTAGCTCTCAAGCTAACCCTGCATGACAATGCGTTGTTTGTCATGCATCACAACCCGAACCAAATGTGTGGTGGCATTAAATACCAACTGTCAAAACTGCGACTTGAATTACACTTGCTGGTTGTCAGCAACTTAACAAGGATCAAGTCAGGTAAAAATATCAGGCCTGCTACTTAGCTAGCTTCCATTTGCTACTGTCTCACTGAAGAAGTTTCCTTACCTATGCTAACATTAGCTCATGACACACGACGAAGGCACTTTCATAACAAGACACCGCCTAACGTTAAATATATCGAGCTAATGACATAGCTTTTGTGATTCAGGTAATTCGTCCAGGAAA
This sequence comes from Amphiprion ocellaris, assembly GCF_022539595.1. Taxonomy (NCBI): domain Eukaryota; kingdom Metazoa; phylum Chordata; class Actinopteri; family Pomacentridae; genus Amphiprion; species Amphiprion ocellaris. The sequence goes on along the minus strand of NC_072775.1, from coordinate 15,523,057 downwards.
TAGCTGTTTTAGCTTGACAATGACGTTCTGTTATGGTTTAAGCTGCTAGTTAGCAGGCAGTTGCTAGCATGAAGATCTGTCATCCCCGGTACTCGAGTCTCATAGTTAGGGTCTCGGCGTTTCCACAGCCGGTAAATACTTACAGGAAAGGCTCGTATCCTCATCTTGGTGTCCTTCTTGGTGGGGCCTTTGAGGTTGGACATGATTAATTAGAACGACTTTCGTTTCTAAGTTGACTTAAAGACTACATGAAAGGCAGTGGCTATTTTGCTTTCTGCGCCAGGAAAGCGACAGGGAAACTCAGTGACCTCCCCTTTGGGAACTAGGTCGGTGTGTGTGTCAGATATGTTGTTGTCAGTCGCTCTCCTCAGTGGTTTTTAGCTAACGTTAGCTTGTATGCAGTGATGGCGGACGGCTGCTCTCCACTGCGCAACCCCGAAATCTCGCGAGATCAGTAAAGTCCCTCCACTGACAGGTGCATTCCACAGGTTGATGTTTCCTCGTGCTATAGCGGTTATGACGGCATTAATATATTAATATTTCGATAAAAAACATCGTGAGTACTCAATAACGCTGTTTTATAAAAATGTAAGCGCAAAACAACTGATTTAACTTGGGCAGGAAGCGACTTTATTTTGTGACAAACGTACCAGAGTCAACATTGTAACGTGATGAATTTAGGCCCCCGTTATATGAAGTAGCTAAGATAGCTACCTTTTGAAAAAGTAAGACCACCATTCAGTAAGAAATATCCAAGTTAGGTTATATTGAGTGTCACACATGTTAAGTTTGACCATTCAACGTTTCTGTCTTCCGGTCCGTCTCTTCACATTGTCCATCTGCAAACGTCGAGGACCGACCACCGGCTGGAAAACTGAATATCTTCTCACTGTCATGACGACGCTCTCTGAGGAAGAGAAGCACAAAATACAACAACAAATGGGTGAGTGCACTGTTTTTAACTGTTGTGAAAAAGAATAAATACAATGCTGAAGGATATTAAAGCAAAAGTCAAAAAGGATAACTAGGTTTATTCTTAGTGTTTTACCAAGAACCAACCTAGGAGTACAATAAGACCACAAAAACAATTTATTGATCACATATAAATAATTTAGAGTTTTTCTACTATATTTCAGAGCTATGTAAGAATTTTTAAAAAATCTTTATACCAGATAAGATATTGATACATGGGCGTAGTAATAATACTGTATATAAATCTACCTCTGCACTCTGCTGTCATGATGGGAACTGTTGCATTCTTTCGAAGATTGCCTCCAGCCCTCCTCCGCAGGCCCATGTTCTCCAGCTCCAGTTTTCTGATTTCCAATCGCATGGCAGCGATCACCTGGATAATCTTCTGTTCGCTGTCCATGATGCTGACCACAAACTCTGCCACCTTGTCCGAACTTCACTTAAAGTCATCCAATCCACCTATCAGGGCACATTCTATTTCCCACAAATATGCTTTTCGTTTAAAGTCGATTTCAGAGCTCACCTTTGGGACTACAATGATCTAAGCAGCCAATCAAAAGGAGCAATCTAGTCTGTCATCAGACTGTTCATGGTGAGGTCACATGGTGGGGCGAGTGTTATTTTCTTCTAGTGATCTGATGCCTACCACTTTCCCTCCTCCTGTTAAATATTCATCTACTCTGTCAACGTAAAGCAACAATTGGCACTTGGGAGAGGCATAGCTTGTGGTCTAACAGTCTGTCAATGTGACTACTTCAAACTGACGCCACTTTTCAGCATGGCTAAAATGTATATAGATGAGTACAGAAGTTATTTATATTGCCTAACATGTTTTTGTTTTGTATTTAAATCTTCTTTTCTTATTTCTGCACCAGATGTTTGAGCCTACTCCTTGTGTGATAATCATATTTATCAGAACAGCCAGCTCTGTTCTCTCACTGATACTGTGATTATCAGGGCTTGCACAGATGGCGTTAGTGGATTCACAGAAATCTAAAAACTGCACACATGCAGTTAAATTGATAACATAGTAAAACAAAAAGAAAAAAGGTGTAACAAATCACTAGAATGTTGCTGTTTGTTTTTGCATGGGGTCATGTGAATGTTAAATGTGACAATTTAAGGTAAGAACGCATCATATGTGCAGTACAGTGGAGAGTCAGTGGGTGTGTTTCTTGATGCTCTGCTGCTCTCTAGTGTCCAGTAGGCCACTTTGCTTATAGAGTAACCTTTCACCAAGCAAAAAAGTGGCATTTCACTGACCCATTTGTTCGAAATTGTCAAGTCTATACCCCCTCTGGCTCCAACCAGCAGTCCAGCTTTAGATGATAAATGTGTACCGAGGAAACCGAGAAAGATCCGTGGACAAAAATACATCAATACTGGATGAGCAAGATTCTAAGGAAATGTGCAGATAAAGTAGTATAATGCCATAGACAAATAGACTACAAAGCTCATAATATTTCAAGGATATCCAAGCCTTATATTAATATATACTCAAGAGATAGCAGACGCTGTTTGAATATTCAGCCTGTCAGTTGTTGTGCAGCTAACTGAACAAATGACAATTACTTTCAATTTACACATTACCTCATCACACAGAGGTAAGATAAAACACGCCTATATCCAGTATTTTGTGGTGTAGTATTTCCCTTCTTCTTACTGATTTAGTATATATTTTTGCTTGATGAAACTGCAAGCAGATCTAAGTTATCCACATTTGACAGCCAAGTATATCATAATATCAAGTTGCCTTGTGCTGTGTTTTGACACCACATTACATACTCTGAGTTCCTCCCGTTCCACAGTGCAGTGTGCGTGCTATTTGTCTGCCGATAAACCCCTCTGCAAGTGACAGATAAACTCCAGCATGTTGTGGTAGAGATGCCGACAGCCGACATAACAGAGGAGCATTGTTATTGTGGAAATAAACACTCAGCTGAGTGAATTATATTTGTGTAAAGTTTTGAAGTGGATTATGATATCACTCTTGCTGGGTACATATTAAATAGTTGTAAACCACAAACAATAAAAATGCTAAAAATAAATACATTTTATATTTACTGTTGTTAGCCACATGTCATATTTAAGATGTCCAGCAGGTGGCATGTGCTGCAGTGTCAGTTCCACAAAATTGGGCCTGAAGTAATCAAGATTCATTCCATGTGCAAGCACATGACATCCTCCGTCATCACTATAAGCTCAAAGGACATTATAAAGTGGTGCATTTGAAAGCAGAGGTAATTGATTTTTCTTGCAAGTGATTACAGAAGCAGAATTTAATACGCTGCTTTTGATTTCAGCTCTTTTCATCGCTGCTACTTGCTTTGCAAACTTGACACCAGAGGGTCAGGACAAATGCAGCTCTCCTCAGAATTCCGCACTCATCATTTTAGCCAAGCTGCTGTTGACCTGGCGCCAACACTACAAAACAGGACAAGTAATTTAATTTGCCACCACCGCCGACCTTGAAGCAGGGAATGTAGGCTACTAGAATCCCAATAGGGAGGTTTGAAGAAAATGTCCTGGGAGGAGAGAAGGGGTCAGACTGTTCTGCTGGTAGCATCACACACAGCTTCCTCACCTCTAAAGATATACATTTGTCCTTGAGATATGCATGCATAGATTGAAAAATGTCCGTTGTTGTTTTGAAGGTATCCGGGTACTATCTCTGAGAGCTAATGTGGTCATATTGCCATTACTTTTAATCAAAGGATCCCATGTATAACATCATAACCTTATGAGCATAACAACATAATGATACACTTCTAATCAGCAGTACTATGTTCTATTTATAGCCTTAATCGTGGCATAAAATCTGAAAAATGACAAGTATGAAGTGCTTGTCCTTCACCAAAAAATGTTCCTTCCTCAAAGTAAAAAAGATTGTAGTGAGGGAGTAAATTTCTTCATAGCAACAGATAACATGAGTGGCTGAAGCACCCAGTAAAACGCTAATACTGTATTAATCCAAGCCTACATGTGCACCTAAGTTTTACATATCACCAGAGATAAGATCACAGCTCACTGGGTTCATCACACTTAAGTCTAGAAAGTGTCACTTCCCATTTCAGAGGCGCTAAATAAAATAAATGGCATAGCAGTGCAGGAGAGATGTAGGCCACATGTGCTTTTATTATGTGATACATGCCAAGTCTGACGGTACCTCTGTGAGTCATGTTTACATATCTGTGGAAGTATGTGACAAGAAGGGATATGCTGATGCAGTTGGTATTTCTACTGATAAGATCACATACCTCAAAAAGTTTGTTTCAAAAAGCCTTGCAGTAAGTAAAAAAAAAAAAAAAATGGTGCATTCACTGATCCCTCAGAAAATGCTTGGTCATTGTGCGCCTATGCAGCCATTTTGTCATTGTGCCTTGTCACCACAATGACTATGATGATATGACATTAAGAGGTTAGATAAATTCTCAGATCCCTAAAGTAACACAAGTGTTCTGTCACTTTATAACACGTTAGTAATGCCCTAAGGGCAGACACATTCCCTATCCTATCACTCATCACCCAGAGGGAACAAATGTGCTCATGCCCTCTTCCAGCCATGTCATGTGATGTGATGTGATCTGATCGTAATTGCAGCCGTAACTTGTTGCCCAATCGACGTGACAACTTAAATCACCCCGGTGAAAATATCTTGGGTCAGAATTCAATATTGGTCGTAAAATCTAAATATAAGGCCCCAGAGACTAAGTTGTTTCACAGAGTACCGCGGTAGCTGTCTGGCAAAAACATGCACAGGGTAACAAGGCTTGAAAGTGGAGTGCTTACTGCTTTTGAGATAGGTTCTGCAATTGGGATCATTAGTGTAACGTTTGTGAAGTGCTGCAATAACTTTGAGCAGGCTATTTGAAAAGACCTTTTATATCCAGTGCTATGTGTCCTTGTCTTCCAGCAACCCAGTGTTTCAAATAAAGACCTGTAGGTTTTCCAGCCATTTGGCACAGTCTTTAATGACTAGCTCATAGCCACAGTCCCATTTAACAGCCTTCATTATGACTCAGTAATCATAGGCTGCATTTGTTTTTCTTTTCCTCTCTACTCTGTCGCTCGAGCTCTTTCTTTTTTAAAAAAAAACTTTTAGTCCTCTGTCTCTCTCCCCTTCTGTTTATCTTCATCTGAGCAAGACAAATCCCGTACCGAGCAAGAGCAGCTACTGGAGAAAGTGTTTGTTGACTTTTCGGCACAGACTGGTGCTCTGTAGGGGAGCAGTCTGTTATTTATGGCTCAGGGCCTTATGTGATTGGCTGAAGAGAGATATAATTATGTCTGGCACTTTTTAGAATTACAATAGATGGCATGTTGAGTTCACTGGTTGCTAAGTTACTAAGTGAAGGGTCTTGTACTATATAGAATATGTTTCTGATATAGTCAGTATCTGGTGGTCAAATACTTTCTCTGTACAGTAACCTCAGCTTAATGGTGGACCGTGATTTAACATTTTGTGATGCAATAATTCATTACGGATATTTTTAGATGTGCCTGATACCGTTTGGCATTTGGTTTGTGTTAAAGTACAAGTTCACATTTTTGCACAGAATAAAAATTGTGAATTTTTTTCCCCTTATCCCTTATACTGGAAACTCTTAAAGGATCAGAATGAACAGTAGGAATGAATGAAGCAATCAAAGTATGTATCAGTTTTCATATCGACACCTTTTGTTTGAAGCTAGACTTGAAAATTGCAAAACTATCCTTTTATCACTTCAAATAGCGTTAATGGTGGTACTTTAACCACCAAGGCTGCAGTATGCACGAGTTCATTAATGTATCCCATCTGAAAATGTGTCTATAAGTATCTTCTAAATACCATCTATCATCAAAATACTGGCACATCTTCAGTATGCACAGGACTATAAATTGACTGATTTATCATCAGTACTATAAATGTAATATTTGACTAAATAAGTATTACCCTGCCCTGTTGTTTCTCTTAGAGAAATGAAAGGAAAAACGTTTACTTTGGCCTCACTAATTACTTCCGTTTGCTCTTATTCTATATTTAAGCAAACCAATAAAGCACCATAAGGCATAATGGAGTCCAGGTTTGCAGATTAAGTCATCTTAAAATATTTAATTCTGTATTTAGCCAAGGATTTGGATGATTGATAAAAGGCTAAACATGGTTTAAGATGACCCATTTGCGTTTTGGATTTGTTGTTTATTTATATTTCTCTTCTGTCCCGCTGGAGCAGTGTTATCTGAATGTGTTGCAAAGACAAATTAAGTACAAATTAAACATCCTAACTTCACATTTTAATGCTTGTTGTCACTTCAGTCACTGTGCGCTTATCTGGGATGCTCATCTGATTGCATATCCTTCACATAAATATTGTTAGATGGTAAATAGATTTTTGAGAACTGCAGGGATATCCAGTCAGCTATGTTATTATATGTAGGTGAGAATGCTAAAGTGAGATTTGGAAGAGGCTCCCAAGAACTGGCTTAGTAGCCGGTGAAGGGGCTGACTTACAGTTAAAGACTTACTAATATGTAATGAATGTTACATGTTCAAATTAAAATATGCAATTCCTGTGAGGGGGTGATGGTGGTAATTGAATTGAAAGAGGCATTTGTAATTCTTTTCATAAAAGCAGTTACTAATGGATATTGCAGCAGCTTTTATCTCCTCATTATGCAGGGTGGTCGGACAGGGACCTTGAATAGACTAATGGGATTATGTCAGTTTGAATCGGTCTTTGCTAGGGTTATTCCACACACTTGCAGTAAAACTGCAGCCATGTATTTGCCTGCTCCCTATAGGTGGTGGGAGCTGGAGATGATACTTAAACACAACACCGTAGATAATCCTGTTGTGCATTCCATACCATGTCTTATGTGATCACTGTCTTCAATAATACATGTGTAGTCATATCACCAGTCAAAAACAGAGGCATGTGAAGGGAGTTGAGGCTCCATGAGTAATCCTCATCTAATCCATTTATTTCAAATACATGAACTGCCACGGTTAATAAACAGTGACGTGTCTATCATTTTGAGTGCATGGAGTTGCAGCGCTGCTTTGCTCTGTCTGTTTTCGCTCCTAAGTGTCAGACTTTAAAGGAGACCTACTTATCACACTGAATAATTTTTTGGTGTTTTCCTTTTTGTTTCTAATGCAAATGCTTGGTGAGTGTAATATGATCACTTTACCTGATAAGTCATATTTTCAGTCACAGGCTTATTTCTGTGAAACAAATTGGAAATTAATGAAATACATACTGTATTGTGTATCTCTGAAGTTGGCGCTAAGTGTCTCCTCTCCTCCTCTGTCACATGAAAATCAGCCAGATCACAATGGAGAAAAGAATAAACTTCCAAGCCTGCAGGATCTAGGTATCTAGTTTCAGTGTAGGCTGGGTTTATTAAAGATTACATGACACAGTGTCAAGGCCTGACTGATAGTGTAAGTATAGCCTCTCTGATTAGTTTTCTCTTCTCACCTAATTACTGGTGAGATTTTATTGCAAGCTGTTGTGATACTGGGCAATGCACCCTGGTGTCTGAGTCAGTTATAGGACCAAGCTGCCCACATATCTACTGAAAGATAAGATGGCTGTAAAAGTGTCCAAACGGGTTAGTTAAATAAACTTGCAGTGGGAGTACTTTCAATAGACAACAATTGAAGCAGCACATCTGTATAACAAATCTCAACTGTCACCATCTACTGCTCTCTCTCCGTCTTTCTCTCCATCTCCATAGTGTAGCTTGGAATGCAGTAGTGCCACTTGCAGACTGCAGCGTCCAGGGAGCCCTAAAAAGGGAAGGAGTCTCACTCTGAATCCTGGCAGCTTGTGGAGCAGTGAAGGCTAAATTAGGCCCGGTTTCATTGACTTCCAATCCCCCGAGTCACAGCAGCCCTTCAGCCCAGAGGAGTGGAGGCCAACTGGCGCTCTGGGCCACGGATGCTCCCTCTCAGCTTCTCTTGACACTGCCTGGGTAAGTTAAAGTGTCAGATGGAGAGATTATCTATCTATAAAACTTGGGAGGTAAGAGTATGAGCAAATGGGAAAAAAAACATTAATTAAAGGTTTTGTGATGCTTAGTATTTTAACTAGGGCTGGTACTTTAACGCGTTAATTTCAATTAATTACTTACAGCGAAAAATAACGTGTTAAAAATAATAACACCCTCCTCAGTTCCCTCATTTCTGACACACCGGTAACGCTGATGAACACTCCAGCCCAGTAGGTGGCGGTAATGAACCTAAAGTCTGTTTGTAGCCATGAAGAAGAAGCACAGGAAGCACTGAGTGAAGTCAGGCACTGGTGAACAGTGAAGACGAGATTGAGCTTGTTGGACAGAAAGTTTCCTTTTAAAAATCTTCCCGATGGCAGCTTGGATAAAAGCCTGGTTGTGTGCAAATTGTACAACAAAGAGTTTTCTGATCACTGCAGCACTTCAAGCCGACGGTATCACCTCAATGTAAAACATGTTGGTGTTAGCACTAGAGCTAACGTTAGCTACGAGTCATGCTAACGGCTAACGGTGTAGCCATCCCGTAACAGACCACTTTTCTAGACGGTGCTTGAGTTTACAGAAAGTCTTAAAATTCTGAATAAAATCGCTATAATTGCACTTAGATTTGCAGTAATCTGTGAATGTAGCAGACAGATGAAAAATGCAGATAAATAGAAATGAAACATTTTTGTGGTTTAAGGTTTTACTCCGTCGTGTCTCTGCCTCCTTGGAGGAGGAATAACCTAAACAACAAAAATATCTCTTTTAATAACTTAATTATAAAATTTTTGTTTATAAAAAAATTTACATAAATAAAAATTGATATTCCTATAAAAAAGAACCATCAAAATTACACCATTTATCAGACCCAGAAAAGATGAAAACAGAATGAATCTCTGGATTTTCAACTTTCTGAAGCTCCTTAAACTACTTATGCTGGTTTGATGTGCCATACAGTGGAAAAAAACAACTAAATTCAGGCTTTAAGTCATCAGAATCACTTTTTTCTATATATCCCATTTTCCTTTTTTAAAATAAATTTTAAATTATAAACATATATGTCTATTCATTGATTCAACTGTCAACCACAATTTTATTTGAATTGAAAAACTTTACTTATTGTGTCAAATATTGCTATTTGACAAAACTACAATTAATTGTGATTAATTAATTAAAAAGCCTGTAATTAATTAGGTACATTTTTTAATTGTGTCCCACCACTAATTTTAACATAACTAAATCATTACTCATTAGCTTGAAAGTATAATAACTAAACAAATAGAATAATCATTATATGTGTTATTCTGTAGAAATAAAAGATAATAGCTATATTCGTTTATAGAAGTAGTTCCAGATCTGTTATTCTTTTTTCAGTTTAGCCAACAAACGATTTTTCATCTTTGATTGTTTTTTTAAAGGGATTTTTGGAAGCTCAAAAAGGTAAAAGTATACAATTTTAAACAAAATGCTTAAATGAAACAAAAATATAAACATAATTTTGTTTAATAAACCACATTCCATTTTTTCTGATCCCTTTTAAAATTTTGTAATTGCTCAGATTTGTATTGCCCCCATATGATCCTGATCCCCAAGCAGGACAGGCAGGGGTTTTGTGAACTTTTCTGAACAGAAATTACACATCAGTCAATTGTTCTCCAACTCTACCTTCATCTAGTTATTGACAGGATATACCAAAATCCTGTGGCAGCCAAAGCTAAATGAATGATTCATTAGAACCATATTGAACTTCAAATTACATTCTGAGTTTAATTGTGCATTGATATTCGACTTCACAGGTTTTAAACATACAGATGCTATGTTCACTTTTGTTTTATGTATGGAAAGTCACCAGAATTCAAGAAATAAGGTCTCTGAATCTGTCATTTTTCTCATGGAAATGCACCATGTAATACTTTACCCTTACATTTAACTCATTTACACTTTATTATATGCAGAGTTTGAAGTATGTAGTTTGTTAACAACCCTATCATTAGTAGCACAAAGCAGCATGCAGAACAGAGTATGTGGCCTTAAATATGAAAAGTGACAAAAGCTGCAAATTGTCTTGACCCCAATTTTATATGCTGAGATCCTATAATTACTTTAATGATGATAAATTATGTTCAGCCACAGTGTGCTGTTACAGATAACATGCTACCTGCCCAGTAGTGTATTTTGCTGATAAATGCTTGTTGTGTGCCTCCCACTCCTCTCTGCTCTTTCCCCTTCGCTGTGCTGTCCTGTGTGATTGACCGTGTCTCTTTCTCTGTGCTGGCAGTCGGAGACAGGTGCTGAGTGCTGCTGAGTGTTGCTGTGTGTGTGGGCCCCAGAGGCCTGGTTCAACATTCCACTGATCGTTTGATAGACACAGTCTTTGGGGAACGAAGGGGAGGGAGGCAAATGCCCGCACCAACCTCACAGAAGAACAACTGAGGGGGTAAGTGAAGTCCTGCGATGATGTACCTGTTCGACAGCCTTTACAACGCCCCGCTTCCTGATTTACAAAGTTCTTTTACTGCTTATCTCTCGGGCTGCAAACTGCTCTAATGCGCATACACTTCCTCTTTTGACACTCACAGGCGTGTAAGCATGCGTACATGTCAATGTGTATAGGCTATGTTGTACGCCAAGCGTGTGCGCACCATTGTGCAAATGGAGAGAAAGAGGAAGTTATAAAGGGATGCAGAAAGAGGCGGGGGAAAAAAAACAAGGTGACCATATTTGGCCTAAGTAGATAATGCAAGCAGAAGATGCAAATGAGATAAGGAGTGGTTGTCATGGAGACTTGATGTTGCGCAGTGATGGTTCGCTGTAAACCTGACCACATTTGTGGTATGGCCGTTGCCAAGCAGAAGGTGCTATTATGAGAGTGTGAGAGAGCAGAGTGAGAGGAGTAGAGGAAGAGAGAAAAGAAGATGTTAGTTCATCCCACAATGCATTGCATCAGTGTGACCTGTGTTGTAGTGGCTTCGTCTGTACCAGTGGCACGTCAGCGATAGACAGACACACAGGTAAGCTCGGTCTGTAAAATCTATCTATATAGGTTTAATGGCTGTAGAGAAATTAAAATGACTCCACATTCAATTGCTTTCATATTTCCTATTTTTTGTAGTTGCCGTTGTTGTGTAGTTCCTCAAAATACTGTATCTATAAGCTGGTAAACTTAGTTTCTTTTATGCGTGAACGTGTGAACACTCTTAAACTGAACATGTGCAATATTTTGGTCTACTTAGAAATTTGTGTAATTTTTATCTCTCATTTTAGGAGTATGTGAGAGTTTGATAATGTAAGGAGAGTTTATATAATACAAGCAGCAGTATTTCTACAGGCTACATTTGGACAGAAAAACTGCTGAAAGCTCAAATGAAAGGCCTCTTTGCAAAGGGTGTTTCCATTCGTTGCCATTTTATCTCCAAGATAAGCCTTAAGCTTAAATGGTGCATGCACACATGCATACACACAGTGGTGTCGGATGGGGACAAGACAGTGTGCGATTTCCTCTCTCAGTATTTCAAACCTGACAGCTTGAACTGCACCTGCTTCCCCCAACTGTGTTAAAATGGAAAGAAGTTAAGACAAAACCACAAAGTATGCAGCAGGGAAACGACACTGCAAATTTGCACAAGAAGAAGAGTTCATTTCTCCCTGTTAAATTGTTTCAAGTTTAGAAATTACTCCAAAGCAGTATTTTGCTTTGTCATTCTGCAGTCTGTAATATAATCTATAGTGAAATGGCCAGTGTTGAATGTAGCTCCATTGGCTTTCTCCAAGACTTTATACCGTTGCAGTTGTCGCTGTGATGGTCTGTAGTGTGAGTGTAATGTGTATTTGGGGCCTTAATGATAGATGAGCCGTCAGAGTTTGGCACACAAACGCTCTGGGACATTTCGTCAGAGGAGTGAGAGTTCACATCAGCCAGCCAGTGTCATTTACAGAGGGCTGAGAAATAGCAGAGCGCTGAGATGATAGGAGAGCTTAAGGTGGAAAGTTGCGTTAGTCAGGGAGGAGGGAGAGTAAATAAATGTGAACGGTTAGGATCCGATGATTTGACAGCGGCACTTCTGTCACCCATGCCGGAATGGTGTTGATGAAGGAGTTTAAGGGAATACCTCGAATAGTCTGAGCTTCCTTGTGAAACTGCTGTTTCTGTTCTCTTTACTTAACTTCCATAAATGCGGAACACTTGTTTAAGAAAGAAAATACAAGAAAATAGTCATCGAAATCAATACAACAGAGACAATTCCCATAAAGCAACTTGATAGTGGCATGACTAAGGTTACTTTCTCAGACTTGGCAAAGGCTGTTGCAGAGCCACAGTGGGCAATTATACAACGGTTTTTACAGACTGAGCAGTACTCTCCATGACTAGTTCACTAATCTAAGTGTGTAAAAGTGGTGGAATTCCCCTTTAAACGTATCACATACACACACACACACACACGCACACACACACACACACACACACACACACACACACACACCTCTTCCTGTTTTCGGTTGGTTTGCTCAACCTCAGTATGTTTATTCTTGTTACTCTTTGCTCATCCTTAAACAGCTCTATAGCCACACTGATCTCCTCAAGAGAACAACAGTCACTCTGTCCTCCTATCTGTCAGATACAAGACATGTGGAAAAGGAAGTTAAAAGAGTTGGCTGATGCCACAGATAAGGAAACATGAAGTAAAATGTAGAAATAGCCTCCAACTGTTGTATGGTTATTTAAATTATATGCAGAATGAAACTTGAAAGCACTAGTTGTGCAATGGAATGAGCAAACCATCTGGTAACTGAAAAATTCTGCTCTGCTCGCATACCTGTAACTGATTGAGGGGAATATGATCCTGTGGTCTGTGACAAATAAATGAGTGGTTGTGACATTTTTTTAAGGGGAAGTTTAGGGGAATTAAGATGTAGTCATGAGGGTGAGAAAACAATGAAAAGACAGACTCATGGATTGTAGAAGAATGATAATGGCTATTGGAGCAGGGCAGAGAACTAAAAGAAAGATGCAGAGAGCAAAAGGAACAGAAGTATTGGCGTACAGTCCGCTGCAGTAGAAGAGGGGAAATTCCACGTCAGTGTCTGAGTTTCACAGAGAGCCCAGATCTTTGGAGACGATACCAATATATCTCCTTTTGAGAACAGCACCAGTAGCCATGCTTCTTCATTATGGTTGAAGGAAATCTCTGTTTGAAGGTTAGAGTGACCTGCTGCCTTCATTGATCAGCCGTCAAACAGATTGTTCTTAATCTAAAAGACGTACTGTATGTGTTCTAGCAGGGTTGTTTCCAAGGTTGGAAATAGATCCTTCCAGCACGAATGAATGATAGCTGGGAATAGATCAAGGCATGCACATTGCTGTTGTAGCTTATAATGCCACTGTGTTTTAAAATTTGATCTAAAACACAGTGAACTCTTTCAACATCTGTCCTTTGTCTGAGGTGTAAAGCATGTCTTTGTTCTCTCTGAGTGTGCAGACACGTTGCACCAGAATATTGGATAGGTAAAGGGTTAGCACAGCAGCCGGGGATCAACTACAGATTGTCACCCAGGGTTTAAGGGGCTGCTGTGTAAATTAGAGATGACTTATCACTAGCTTTGTATTAAACAGAGCTGTGCAGCAGTAGAAATTGGTCCAGAGAGATAGGAAACGAGTAGAGCTGAGAGACAGTTAAGGCGTAACAGTTGTACAAAGGAGAGGTCGTGGGACACTTTTTGCCATATTTCACATGCATGTATAAGCATGTATACCAAAGAAATAATTAGATCTTACATCCCTCTTTAAGTCTTGAAACATGTGTGATCTCAGTCAAATTGTGTTAAGCAGGACTGTGGAATTTTCTTTTCTTTGTAGTGATAATGTGCACTCAGAGCAATATAAATGCACTCTCTCTTTTATCACAATCAAATGAAATGAGTCAGAGACAATATGCATAATAAGTTTCAAAAATTGGCATCAGCACACAGCTCAAAATCTGTAAGGATTTCTGTAGATGCCAGGGCTACTATCTCCATAGCTACCGGATATTGCAGCATCAGGTCTAAATCAAATTCTTGGAGGCTTCTTTAGTCTCTCTGGCTTTCCCCTGGATGCAAGGGTTGTGGAAGCAGAAGCCTTGTGTCAACAACAATACAATAGAGTTGGTAGCAGCAATTACCTCAGCGTGTTTTCAATCCGCCTTTATTATTATGTTGCTGACCTACAACCAAAAGTCACTGATCTGCACCTTTTTTGCATAGTATTTTTATGCTCTATGTTACTCTGAGTGTGACACTTTCTAGGGTAGCACAGTTTGATTTAGCGCAGGCCAGAGTGTAATGCTTTTATAATGTGAGCAAAAGCTAGTGAGACTGAGCTGAGGGCTGCATGCCACAGCAGAAACGCAGTATGCGAGAGAGAGGGGGGATCCAGACAGAAGCCAGATCTAATCTGTCATAAACTCCCTTTAAATCTTTCCATAATTGCTTCCCCCACACCCCTTTATCTATTTGTTCTTTCCAACTTCTATTTTTTGTCATTCTTCCTTACATCATTAAGTCCCTTGTTTCACTTTTTCAGTGTCACTTTTGCTTCTCTGGTTGCATCACTATCTCCCAATGCCCTGCCTGGTTTTCTGTTGCTTGTATGTTTGTCCTGTTACTAATTTCCCCTTTTTTCTTCTTGCTGTGTTTTCTCAATCTTTCCTTCCTGCCTCATCTCTCTCCCCTTCCTCAGCCTCACTGGATAGGCAAGGGCAGTGCTGCTGTAACTGAGCCAGCACTTCCTGGTGTTGTTTTAGGGGGGGCGTGGCCAGCCTGAGTGAGGAAGAGAGGGAGGGAGAGGGAACTGCAGGATCTGTATGCCCAGTGCAGTCAGGGCTCCCTCCTCCTCCTCTTCGTCGTCGTCGTCCTCCACCTCCTCCTCCTCCTCCTCCACAGCTGTTGCTACTGCCGCCCAGCGAGCACCACTTTCCTGCAGCAGACAGACGATCCAGAGGCTGGGGAGTCAGTAAAGACACAGCCCAGCCTGTCTCCGCACAGCTCTGCACAACCAAGCTCAGCCACTTGAAGAGGCAGGGGAGGGGAGACACTAGCGCACACAGCCAACGCTGCAACGCGCACACACAACCACACAGACAAACACTCCTCCTCTCTCCCTCTCTCTCTCTCTCTTTGCTTTCTCCCTCTCTCTCTCTCTCTCTCTCTCTCTCTCTCTCTCTCTCTCTGGTGCTCGCTCCGCACAGCTCCTTTACTCATTCGCTGCTGATTCACTCGCTCACTCGCTTGCCTCTCTTCTGCCAGTCGCTCTGCCTTGCTGTGTTCTGCCTGCCTGCCTGAGAATGGTCCAGCCGGTGCCTGGGGGTCTGCTGTCGCGGCCTGTCTGAATACACGCATAAACATACAGAGCCAATCGACACGCAGAAGCACACACACACAAACTGGAGAGCAATGTGAGAGGTAAGAGCTCGGTTCATAACCCTCCTCCCTGTCTTATTGGTTTATCTAGATCTTTCCTCCTGTGTGTGAGGCTGTCTGTACTTTCCAAAGTAAGCGCCTGTGCACTGGAGCATAGGTAGAGATATGGAGATTGTTTGCCTTACTGTCTGCTCTGTGTGTGTGTGTGTGCTGTGAGAAGACCACAGGGCTAACTTCTATCTGTTATGGATTCTTTTATAGATATAGGAACACACACACATGCAGATACACACACACACACACACACACACACACACACACACACACAGTAAGACACATTCTTGGCTCAAAGCAGACAGTCACACAATAGCTACTTCCTGAGGGTAGCGCTAGTTAGCAAGAAAATTTTGCTGGTGTGTGTGCGTGTGTGTGTGTGTGTGTGTATTTGGAGGGCCGTGGTTGTTCCAGGAAGCAGTGGAGAGGATCAATAGATCGCCCACTCAGCTTTCATTCCCTCCGTCTGACTCAACATTGGACATGTTGGGAGTTATTCTGCAGGGCTTGGTTAACATGGAGAATGGTGAAAAATTTGACTCTCCTCTCCGTCTTCACTCTCTTGCTGCGTCAGCCTAAAGGAGGGAAGCATGGTTTTGCATGTGTGTACGTGTGTTTCTAACGTGTGCGTGCTCTGTAAGGCAAACTCCCGCCCCACCGTATGTAAATTATGTGTGACATGTGAAGCCGCTGCTACCTTATATGGCGAGCAGTATTTCAGTACAGTAGAATCTTGCCAAGCATTCCGGGTCGCGGGAGGAGAGAGTGTGTGAGAGGGTGACTCTGTCTGTGGGAGTGTGTGCGTCAGTGTGTGTGTGTGTGTGTGTCTGACTAAGTGAGTGTTTGCATGCGTCTGACAGAGGGGGAGTAACTGAGTGAGAGGAAGAAAGTTGAAGAGAGAAGGAAAGAGGGGCAAGAAAGAGTGAGAGGTAGGGAGAAGCAGACCCCGTAAATGGAGGGATTTGACTTGTTGACGTTTAAACAGGAGTGAAAGTAAGTCGCTTTAAACTTTATTACGACTCACAGAGACTATTTCACATTGTCCTGTTATCTTTTTCTTTGTTTGTGTGGATCGCGCTCATGTAAACAAACCAAAAGTTTCTGTTTGTACAAAAACGTGTCAGATCCAAAGACAGTCATGTTTTGTATTTTTTGCAACAATTTGTTGTTTCTTAGAATTCAAAAACTGTCTCCATAACAGCTGGTCGTGGTTCTGTTAAAAAAAAAAAAAAAAAAGAACAGATATATGCAAGCGAGAGGATCTACAGAGATTTAAACCCTTCATTCCCTCTTCTCCTCTCTTTGTCTGTCTCCTCACCACCTCTGCCCTCTTCCCACTTGCCTCTCCGGGTTTCCTGTTGGTGGTGTGTCCGTGGTTGGGGCAATGATGAGGAATGTTGTTGTTGTGACTTAGAGGGATTCATGGTGGCTCAGACAGTAGCGCACGCACCCAAGTATGTGCAGCACAGACAGATGTGTGGCAGATTGCTTTGTTGAGACTTCGTAAAATCTCCATGACAGCTCTGCTGCAGGTAGACTGTCAATTTCTGTCTAGGAGACGCCCCGAGGAACATGCTGTTGTACTCAGTGTGAATATAGGAGGCAAGAATGTCAACGATCATGTCACACTCTCTGTGTAAGGATGTATACGTGTATGAATCCTTGTGCAAATTGCTCTGCATTTATGTGTGTTGCATATGATCTAGAATTTGCCCTACAGACAGGATTATGTGCATGGCTGAATCTGCGCTGACAGGTTAAGCCTTTATTACGTGAGGGCTTCTCTGTATGTTCCTATGGTGTTATGACCACATTTCAACCCCTCTGAGCAACAGTTTGACAGAGCTTGTGCCAAGTAAGACACACTCCACTTAACACAATTCCAAGCCAAGCTAATATGAATTGACTCCAACAAATGTGGGAGACACAGTTACTTATTACACAAGTAATTAATGAGTTCTTAACCTAACATGATACTTACCCGTTTCTGTTCTAATCAACCTTTAATATATTTTAGACTTCTATTTCAGGCATTGCAGTATGGCGCCAGTATCTGCCTTTACTGGAACTACACAACAGTGCCAGTATGCAGAATGAGCAGCATGTTGAAGCCGCTGTTTGTGGAGTCAGTAATAAGCGTCTACTTATTTCTTTGTTGTCCTGTCCAGAGGTACATGTGTCAACACAAGCTTGTCCTTGTTTTCCGTCATCCCAGTTGCATCAGCTCCAGCTCACAGCCCCTGACATCTTAAACCTCTCCATCTCTAAAGGAGCAACAGACAGCTGTGACATTTAAAACACTCCCGCCCCACCAGTCTCACTCTCTCACCGAGTCTCTTTCTAGCATCCTCACTATCTGGCTTTTGTTTGTATCATTGTGATTGAACTGAACGTTTGTGTCCTCAAGTGCTCGGTGTAGTAGAAGCAGGTTAAAAGTTAATGATTGCAGGCATGTTGCATGCAACAGCATGGCCAGCTTGAAAATGACTCACTAAATAGAATTAAAGATAACTGGTGCAGATGATAAAATTGTTTGCATGTTTGCATATGTTTGCATGTAACAACACAGATAAAGAAGCCAAATGTGGGTACTGTGCACACCTTACTGTGTGCACATGATATTGGCATACATGATTAGATGCGCTACACAGACACAGACACACACACACACACACACACACACACACACACACACACACACATTGGCAAGTGAGATTAGAGACTGACATAAGGTTATAGCAACAATTATGTTAAAGATGTCATTTTTCCAGTGTATTGACTGTATGCATCCTCATTTTGTCCTAAGGATAGCATCTCAGTAAAGCAGTACATGTGTAGAGTTGGAGTCTAATATAGAAATAGAAGACAACACAAAGTAAGTAAGATGTTGGTCCAACACAATCTGCCAGCACAATTTTAGT
The DNA here is from genome assembly GCF_022539595.1 of Amphiprion ocellaris. Classification (NCBI taxonomy): domain Eukaryota; kingdom Metazoa; phylum Chordata; class Actinopteri; family Pomacentridae; genus Amphiprion; species Amphiprion ocellaris. Next base: position 15,504,737 of record NC_072775.1, on the reverse strand, counting down.
GCAGAGTGGCCTCAATTTTACATTTCTCTAAACTATACTGGAGGATTCAGCACCATACCTCTATGCTTATCCAGAATCTCCCACATAGGTTTAGTTCGGTTGACATCTGGTGACTGCTAATTTCACAGCATATGATTCTCATTATTTTAATACCCATCAATTGTTCATTCATCTTTCTTCACTCATTACGTTGTTTAGGGTGTTCTAGGCTGAGCTCATGGTATGTCTCAGCAACATAAATGTGATCCAATGAGCCACTCGTTAAACCATAAGGGCAACTATTCTCCTCACTGTCCGCTGATTTCACCACATCCTTACACACACGTGTATACAAAGATGCAGTGTTGCACACAGTCGGATAGTCACGACAGTTTAAGAATACTCAGTGTTAGGACAGATAGAGGTTTGTGTGTTTACACAGGTTTGTGTGTGTTGTCAGTCCGTGTGTCTGTGTGTGGTGTGTGTGCATAGCTCTGTCCATGTATGCTAAACAAGAGATCTCATTGTCCCCAGAGGTTTGCTCCGAGAGGAATCAATAGGCATTGTTTGTTTTGTGTTCCTAGCCCAAGACTCACTTTCAGAACCACGTTATTTAATCTGATGACAAATAACTCCATAAAATGAATGGTTGAGAGGAGATTATTACTTGATGAGGATGATGGCAACAAGGAACATGATGACAATAATAGGTATGAGAATACTCTCCTTGAAATAGCGAGATTTTGTTTGGGCAGCGCTCTCTGGTGCATGGCTGTCCATGTAAGCGGTTAAATCAATAACCTCTATTCATAACAAACCAGACAAGCTGGAAATATATAGTATATTTATTTTCATTTTAATATAATGTGCTGTTGCCCGAGCACTTGTGCCCATTTTATGGCGACCTTACGGGTTGCAATCTATCAACCAACATAAAAAGTTCCATCACCCACAGAAATGCAGTACATTCAGGGATTTATGTGGTATAGAAGAGTTATGGCGGATAAAGTAGCAACGCTCAGTCTCTTTGTGTGCGTATCAATGTGAGAAAGACTGGCTCACGTGTCCATATATGCACTAGTGTGTATGTAAAGGTCACTGAGGGCAATATTGACATGCTATATTCTGAGCACATGGAGCAGCAGCAAAGCCAAGGGTGTTGCATTTCCTACAGCGCTGTGCACTGCGATGACCTGTATCAGCACACTGTCACCCTGACTCCACCTCTATCAAAATGCTGAAATCGCTCCCTTAAATGAACAGCAGCAAACCAAAAGAGACTAATGCCACTTTCTCTGCAGTCAAAGCTGAAAATAGCAGCTTGTACTAGAAGCTATGGTTTGTTAGGTGGTTTGTAGCCATAGCAGATGGTGCAGTATAACTAGTAGCATGTCTGCAATTTGCTAAGACTTTGTTTCTACTAATACTGCATCACTTTACCCCACTGTATTTTTCTTTGTTATTTTTGCAGTACAGAGTGTTCGGTATTTAATGGCCTGTTCTGTCAAGCTATGATAATCTAGACTAATAATGTGTCACTCACTCATCTTTTAGCAAGTCTTATCATAACTGTGAACCACACCCTCTTCCTTGTTCTCTTGGTCTCTAGCAGTTAGTCATTGTGACAACGCCAACACCAGCCCAGATTAGCACGTTGCTTCAATTTCTCTAACTTTTCAACCAGCTGAGAGGTATCTTCAAAACAAAATTGGTTGTCTGAGTGCAAGAAAACCTCATAATGTATGAACACCATTCCAGAAGGTCCACCATGCAAATCACTGGCAGGTTTTATGCATAGTTTGTGCTTTCAGTGTAGGTGAAGGGAGAATTTTGACATTGTCTTTTTGTTTTTTGAGATTGGATTTGTTTTGTGGCTCATAACCAAGAGAAAGTAAAAGGCACACAGGCTCTTTTCTTCATGGCGGAAACCGCTGGTGTCCCGTGATCGTGAGCTGTTAGTGATGTGTGCTGATATCGAAGACATACTTCCTCTTCTTGCTGTCCCATAATGTTTCTACCACGTGTCCTAAAGAGTGATAGGAAGCACATGGCCTGTTTCGTTTGCTCTCTCTCTCTCGCCCTCTCGCCATCTTCCTTTCCGCCATTGTGGTTGACCTTGCACCAGCTCACAAGACCTTGGAGTCTGAGGGAGTGCTGTTGAGGATGCTGGAAGAGAACGTAGGCCAGACAGTCACTCTGAGGGCAAAAAGACAGAGACACGGATGGAGTTGAGAAGGCAGACGACATAGATACACCTTTTAAAATAGCATAAATTCTGTGCTAAGAGCAGGGAAGAAGGTAATATTAAACAGTAAGTTTTTTGAAATAGATGCCTACAAAACACAGGGGACTGGCAGCTAAAGTGGAATTTGATAGAGGGAGTGGCATGTCAACAAGAAAGACCATAGAGATGAGTAAATCAATAGAGGAAGGATGCCCATGTCCAGACATGGATCATAATGAGCACTCATTATTACTCTGGCACATCTTACACCATACTACATTGTTTCTCTCTCTGATATGTGCTCGTGTGGCTCTTTTAGAAACCATAGAAACAGATTAGGCAGCCAGACAGAACTCCGGGGGCATCAGCTTTTCATGCATCAAGTCATCACACTCTCTCATTTGATTGAAGACGGTTCCGGTGCTTTCAGTTTTAAAAAAAGCTTGAAATAGATGTCTCTATTCCAAGTCATTAGAAGTGTCCAGCCCTGGCTTTTGTTGAGAGATGATCACCTGAACTCTTCAAAGTATATTTGTGCAATAAAGGTGTGTTGCCATAAGCACTGTTGGACTGCACTGCAGCAATAAATACATGTAACAACAACATTATATGATATTAAAAAAACACAGGACCTAGGCAGTTAAGATTGCACATAAAGATTAGACTTGGCATTTTTACAGCAGTAAAGATGAATGGCTTCATGTAAATAGAGTTCATGGGAACAGAAACATGCCCTCAGTCATATAGTATAAACAAAAAACAAGCAGTCTGTGTTGGAAGGGTTTCATTCCAAAAGAAGAAATTTAATCCAGTTGTTCCTAGTCAAAAACGTTTCTTGGCAGGAAAGCGCTATTAAACTGGCGAAGAATGTTGCTGAAAAGACTAGCAGCATTTAATAAAATGTTACAACCTGCTATTTGAAAATACAGAGTGGTGAGGCAATATGCATTATTTCTGCATTTAGTGAAAAGTTCATTCAATTTAATCCCCCCTCTACTGTGTGTGTTATGGAAGATAATTTGCTGTGTTTGCATGTGCTCCTGCATATGATAGGGGGAGGGCAGTTGTAGCATTTATAGCAGTAATGCTACTTTTGCTATCATAGGGGTCATCCAAGGTGAGACTAAGCAGTTTTCTTCCTCACTCTCTCTTTCTCGCTCAACATATCCATGTTGCTGGGTCATCATGACCTAGGCTGCGCTGCTGCAGGGCTCTGATATAGCGTGTTGCAGTGTGGTAGAGTTAGTAGTTCGTAGCATTGCTGAAGGTGCACATGCTTTTCTGGGAAAAGCGATTTCTCTACATAGGGTGCGGCGACTTACGCTGCCTGCCGATAAGAGCAGAATGGGCCCCTGGGAGCCCAATCATGCAAATTCCTCCAGCAAACCCCGTACAAAGGATTCACCAAAAATAGAAACCACTGGCAACATTACAACATCTGAGCACAAAAACAAGCCCATGGTCTCTTTTACATGTGATATACGGGGAATTATGAAAGTGAAATAACAAACATGATATTATCTCAGCAGGCAAGTTCTGTGTGTCTCCGTGGGAGATCGTTGCAGTGCGGCTGTGATGTTGGCGGTATTTCTAATCCAGAGTTCGCTGAGAATGATATTATCTATTCATGAATAGTTGTTTGACAGATAAATATATCTTGTATTTATGAGAAAACAGGTAGTCACAGCAGTAGTGAGCAGAGTGATTAGTTGAGACTGTCTTTCCCCAGCAGTGGGCAGGTCAGCCTCCTGTTTGCTCCTCCCCCTGCTCTCACCTGGCGCTCAGCCCAGAATGTTGCTGCAACTCTGCTAGTTCTCATTGGTCCACACTCTCACAAGGCTTCGCAAGAGAGGAAATGACTAACCTCTTCTCCCTCATGCCCTGCCTCAACTTCCCCCTTGCTTTCACTCTCTTCCTTTCTTTCACCTCTAAGCACATTTGTAATGGCCGGCATTGCTTTTCTGGACTGTAAGTGATACAGCATTTGATCTGATTTTCCTGCGTCGACCAGAAGAGGTGGAAAGTTGTGAATGGCTGCTTTGTGCATTTCTGCGTGTGTGTGTGTTTGTGTGTGGCGTGATGAGTGTGCGTATGCACTATGTGTGTTTAGAGCACAGGGCGGGTGAAAGTTTTATTTGTCTTAGCTGACACCCCTGCATTTCTGACATTTTTACACATTCTTCATTCCCACAGCTGCATAGCTTAGCAGTGGCATGACTTTAAAAAGTGCTGCAGGTCAGAAACGCCTCTGATAGATGCATGAGTGAGAAAATAAACATGGGAGTTTATTTTGAATGTGTATCATGAGACTAATCTTTCTTTCCCCTTCTGTCTCTCCCTCTAGAGGAAGTGCCTTCCCTGATGTCTGCTGCAGCTTTGACCTGCTTCTACAGCTGAAGCTCCACCCTCCCCCCTGCCTCGCTCGCTTGCTGCCACGGTAACACGAGTACAAGGACAGCAACCACACCCTCCTCGCAGCCAACGCTCCGACCCACTTGTCCATCCACTTCCATCACCATTCACTCCGCCACTCAGCCGGGCTCCAGCCTCAGCTCTTCTCACCAGACGACCCCGCTGCCTGCCGCACTCCACCAGCTGACCAGCCTTAGCACAGCAGCCCAGCTCACCACCAGGCTCACACAGCATCTCACCCACCTTTGCCTTTCACCTTCGCCTTCGACCCTCTAAGCCTCCACTCAGTCCTCAGTGTCCTTAACCTTCCTGTAGCAGGCTACACCCAGACTGTCACCTTTGTTGCCTGCTTCACTGCACCTAACCAGAGGGCTCTCAGTTTGGCCTGCCAGTCTGTTTGCCACCTTTTCTAGGGGATGTTGTAGATGAGACCGTTCCGAAAGCAATAAACAGTGTGAAAGAAAAGTCAAGCCAAGAGAGGCAACTTAGTTATTAAGCTGCATAGTCTCCTGGATATAATCACTTTGTCAGCTGTTGCTTGTTCAGGAAAATGACACAATAACATCCACAGCAAAACGTCGTCCTGCAACATTTCACTTTGGAAAAAGAGCCCTCTCAATCAATAGGAACTTTTTGAATGTTTCATTTCAACTTCACGGACAAGTATCACCGACGGTAACAACAAATAAACCACAAAAAAGACCTTAAAGTTGTGGATTAATACACTAGAGGTACTTTACTGAACATATCTCTGCTCGGAATACTTTTTGCCAGCGTGTTGCCATGGCGATGAACATAGCACATATCCGCGACACAAAGTGGCTGACACTGGAAGTATGTAGGGAGTTCCAGAGGGGCACGTGCTCGAGGTCCGACCAGGAGTGCAAATTCGCTCATCCGGCCAAGAGCTGCCAGGTGGACAACGGACGGGTCATCGCTTGCTTCGACTCACTCAAGGTAAGAAAGGAGAAGCAGTGAGCAGGAAGAACTGAGGCCGTGTCTCACACAGGGAGGTCGGCCACAGATAAGATACTGAGCACATTCGGTCTGACAGGCAGTTTGAGGGAATATATGGAGTTGCAAACTGGAAATAGAATGCTCGAGTGCACCATCTGGCCACAGCATGTGCTCGCTTTAGTCCCACCTATTTCTGGTCAGGTGACTGGAACATGTGATCAAGAATGCAGAAGAGGGAAGGAGGGAGGGGAAGAGTTGCAGCTTTTTAGTTTCGAGAAGCAGCAGTCAAGCATTTTTAACACAGCACTGTGGAATTTTCTAGGACGGACTCAACTGTTTTGATTAGGGTTTACTTCACTCATTTGAAACAGGAATTTTTACAGAGTTAGCTGCATTTCCGATGGATTACACTGCATAAAAACACAGTTGCCTGAATTTTCCAAAACGCAGCTGAGTGCAAGCTTTTGAATAGAAAAAACACAGATGACTAGGCTGTCACATGTACAAACTCATGGATGCCCTGAGTGCAACACGTCTCAACAGCTAAAGAGGAGCTAGGCGATGGTGTCATCATGTACCTCTCACTTGCTCAAACCACTTCCTGTGCAGAGGCCTAAGGGCAGCTATAGGGGGTTTGTGTGTGTCTTTGTATGTGTCTCTGTTTTAGAGCAGAGTCGGGGGCAGATTTAGGGCACCGTATGCAGTAAATTTCCATTTTTGAGCAGCGCCAGGAAAGCGAACACCTCTGTTTTATTCTCTCTCGTTCATATTCTTTCTTTCACAATCACTCTTTTTATCTGAGCACACATCTCTAGAGATGGGCGGCCCCTCAACCCAAAGTTTCCAGCATTGACACATACAGACACACACAAATGTTTGACTGTGTGTGCTTTTATTTCTGTTTGTATCCTGTCCCTGCAGACTGGTGACTCGTGGTCGCTGACTGTTTTTGAGCAGGGCAGGGTTAGAATGAGGACAGCGCGTGTAAGTCGACTCAGAGCACAGTGTTTATAGCCAGATGTGCACAGAGGAACATTGTCAGGCCCAGGCTGAACTCTTCCCAAGTTTCCTTACAATGTGCTTACGCCTGTGCACGTGTGTGTATGTGAGTGTCAGAACCACAAGCTAAATGAACTTATAATTCTTGTTCATTACATCTGGAATCCTATTTTGGTAGTTGTTGCCATCATTCTTGTCAATGCTAATTGTCACCATCAAACCTCTAAACTTTTGAAATCCTCCATTTTCACTGAAAAAGCTGGGAACACAGCAACTTTTCCGATGGAGCAAGTAATGCAAGCACTGTATCATGCAGGATTTAACAAATGCTACCACCACTGATCCACTCATTTATTTCCCCGTGTGACTGTGCCAGAGTATTCAGGTTTTTTGCTCAATTAAACAGTAACAATAACAATAGTAGACAGACAGACAGACAGACAGACAGACAGACAGACAGACAGACAGACAGACAGACAGACAGACAGACAGACAGACAGACAGACAGACAGACAGACAGACAGACAGACAGACAGACAGACAGACAGACAGACAGACAGACAGACAGACAGACAGACAGATACTTTATTAATCCCGAGGGAAATTCAAGTGTTCAGCAGCTTACATACAACAACATAAAATGACAAAAAGTAGTAGTAACATTTACATTAAAGGTTAGTATATACTCAAATCTTGCTGTGCAATACTATACTATTAGAAAACGCTTCTAATTTTAAAATCTATAGAAGAAAAAGTCAAAAAAAAGCTAAAAACAGTTAACAAACTCTGACATAGACGGAGCTACTGAAGAGGCCGCCACTCACGGCGGCGCCGGAAGTAAATTACAGTTACTTAGTTATAAGTTTAAGATCTACACTCTAAATCTTACTTAATGAAAAGTATGTATGCATTGTCAGCTAGATATACTTGAAGTATCAACATATTCACTATATATCAAACTGGGCTCTGTCAGTATCCTATTTTTATGTTATACTACTATACTGTTGTTACTGTTGCTTTAACATGCAAGCAGCATTTAAATATTGAAACTGACTGAGTTGATTTAACTCACATAAAGACAGGTGGCTTAATTTACTCTAAACAATCCATTATATTTTATATCATTCATTATACCTTAATAGGATCTTAATTTCCCTACTATGCTGCCAAGCAACCAGCTGTTAGATAGATGTAATAGAGTAAAATGTACACTATTTCTCTTTGAAACATAGTGGAATTGAAGTTGAAATTAACATAAAATGAAAGAACAAGTGCCTGAAGTACAATACTTGAGTAAATGTACTTATTTACTTTATACCATTGGACCTTCCTTTAATGACGTTGCTGTGTTCCCAGACCTCCCAGAATGTGGTAATTGCCATTAGACATAGCGGCCAAAACTACAAAAATCATACCTAAGCTACAAGAAACTGGAATCCTTCTGCAGCAATGTAACCACATGTGAAATCATGACACAATGTTCCCCTGAATATCTGGATGACAAAGTCACCTCCGTTCAATCCGGTGACAACGTGCCGATATTCACTGACAGAGCAGTGGAGCTTTTATCTACAGCCATAAGGATCTAGATACATGAACATGTGTTTAAATTGTCATTCACACTACGGCATAGGTCACCACAAGTAAAGAGTAGCTGGCAGATATATGACGGCTTTTTGAAGGACCCAAGGGGCCTATTTTAGTAGTTTGGACTCATTTTCCACTAGGACTTGTGTATTAATGGAGATGGGTGATACTTTTTTTAACCACTTGCCCCATTTTTTCCAGTGGTAATGAAAAACAGAGCAGGTCTCTAAAACCCACAGTGGAAACAGCAGGAGGAAGCATAAGTCAGAGAGAGAGAGAGAGAGAGCAAGTGAGGATAGAGGTAATCAGAAGCAAAGACAGTTGATTTTCCATTTGATTGTAAACACTTGAAGAAAACACTACAATACAAGAAACATATAGATGCAAAGACATTCACCACATTGTTCAGGCTTTCTTGTTATATTGACCCACAAAGACTTTTACTGAAAAATCAGTTGTCCTACTTCACTTCAACACAGATTGATGGTTTGAAATAGGGCAAATTCTCAGATGAGTTGTGTTACATGAAGCCACGTCGCTCCCCATTACTAGCCTTGCAATCTCCCCCCCCCAACACACACACACACACACACACACACACACACACACACACACACACACACACACACACACACACACACACACACACACACTACTGCACCCTCTTGGACACATGTGCACACACTTTCTGCCCATGAGAGAGGATCAACCTTCTTGAGAAGTGTATAATTAGAACAGGTCTCACATGATCACCAGTGCATAGCTGTGCAGGTCACACCCAAACCCAGTCATTTCCCCAACAGCCACTCTCTCTCTCTTTTTGGCCTCGTTTTATACATGTAGCACACACACACACACACACACACACATACACACTGGAAAACACACATGTGCACATGCCAATACAGCATCTCACGCACATAGGGAGAAAAAAAAACTCTCCTGCACTAAACCACGAGTCCATGCATAGTGAATTAGAGCAGGGAATAAATTTGTGCCAGAAATAGCAAAAAGAGTTAAATTGTAATTTTTCATGGGAACATGTTCATGGCACGTTAATCAGACGTGGATGACATACCCTCAAGCAAGACAATCAATCAGAGGCAAATATTTATCTAGGCCACAGAACTAAAACTAAGTTGTGTTTTGTGCCCAAGTGTCCATGCACACACGATATGCAGGCCTGTGTGGCTGTTCGCTGGCCTTAGACTTGGCCTTAGACCCGGAGTGCAGTCCTTTCTGTTGCCTGTCTATCTGGTTGGTGCAGCACAGATGGCTCAGCTATGTTGAAGTAAGGTAAATATTTGGAGAAGGATAATGGCAGCTTGGAGTCCCAGATTTAAAGTCAGCTTTGGAACTTTGCTAATAATTAACTACAGTGCAGGTAGTTTAGGTATAACACGCTGATTTGGAATCTGTATAAATGACACGTTTGGAGCTCAGACTGATAAAGGCGACAGATTATCTGATGAGACAGGTGGAAAAAGTGTGATCCTTTAAACTGCACTGGGTAATACATAGAGAAGAGTTTAAAATGTGACTTTTTCAGAAAGTAGAGTAACCAACTTTTCAAACTTCAGTAGCTGGAATCACTTGTGTTCTTTTACAAAAGCTTTTCCAATATTATTGGAGTAGCATAGTAGCTTAGGTTGCAGAAGCAAGTGAGCTAATACCTGCCTCATTAGGTTATCCCAGAATGGGTGTGAAGTAATGTGGGTTTGTCCCTGCAGTAAATGAACTTGTTGTTGCTTGTTTTCATTCTCATGGTACCTCCTTCCGCTTTGCTTTCCCGCTCAGTCTGGTTTTTGCCTCATTTACTTTGGGCCCCACCCATCCCCAGACAGGATGGTTCACATTACGCCCGCGGACCCCCATCCCTGGTGGCATAAGTGTAGGGGGTGGAGAGACATCAACTCTGATATTGTGGGAACTCTCAAGTCCTCCGAGATCTTCGTTTGACCTCAATATTGCCATCCATGCCATAAAAGAAGGAGTGGTAATTGTCTGCCATGAAAAACAGTTTGAAGACACACACGCTTTCACTCAACATAGACTTTGTGCTTTGTCTACCTGCCAGCCTGACACACCCACTGTCATCACGTCTAAGGTCTGAGCAAAGCAGGCCAAATGTGAGGGCAAGCATGTGTGTTGCATCTGTATGGTGGTGCTGTTGCAGCTGGTTCCTTTGCGCTACTGCACTGTTCGGAGCTGTGATTATATTCTTACAGAGCAGAAGGCAGCTAAATACTTCTTATTTACAGTCCATACAGTATTTGGATACTTTTCTGTTCTCCATGCTCTATGCTTTATCACAAATGCCGAGTCTTATGTCTTATTTGAGTAAGCTTTCATTATAGTATGAAGAACTATGTTCTGGTTTGGACAGAGGTGGATTTGTTTGTCAATATGAGGGGTAAAGAAGTGACTATTCAATTGAAAAAAATAATAATGAAGTTCAGGAAAGCAAAAATCTATCTGTATGCCAAAAGTAACTGTTGGTCATGCTCTAAAAAGGCAAAGCTCAAGGGAAAACTAGAAAATGTTGGTAAACCAAAGTCTTGTGGATGACCGAAATATCATTTACATGGTATTAAAAAAAAACCTTTATTACTGCAAAGCAAGTCCAAAACATTCTCCAGGATGTAGGCGTACGTGTTTCCTTGCCAATGTAAAAGCAAAGATTTTATGACCTTAGAATATTTGGGATGCAAACCCCAAAGCCTCAGAAGCAGAAAATTCAGGCTGCAAAAATGAGTTTTGCAGCAAAGGTGTAAGGACTATCTTAAAAGAGATGAAAAGGGGAAAATGTTGAGATAAAAGGAATAGTTTATGACCCAGAGCACTGACATCACTTGATCTCAATCCAGTTGAGTGTGCGTTCAAGATGTCAAAGTTCAGAGTAAAGCAGCGAAGGCCTGGGAGATCGCTACCTGGGATTAGCGTATGTTAATATCTCAGGCTTGAAGACTGATTGCTTAAAAGAGATTTTTCACAAAATCTGTTTTTTTTTTTTTTGACTTCATGTGTATCTGTCCAAATACTTTACAACCCCTATACTTTTAGGACTTTGCACTAAAAGAGCTATACCACCAACACAGTTCTTTCTATATTGATGTAAACATACTCAAATAAAAACTGAGACTTGGTGCTTGAATGCAGTATCCATTACTTTATTTCAAATGGAATGTGATGAAGCACAGAGCCTGAAGAGCAAAAAAAAAAAAAAAGAATGTGTGACTGTCCAAATACTTAACAGTCTGGACTGTGTCTCAGTGTCTATCTTTCTTGCTCTGTGTGTGTCTGTGTCTCTTTCTGTCTTTCCTCTCATTTTGTCAACCGTGTTTTGACAGCATGTGTATATTCAGCGGCTAGATGCAACAGTCAGGTTAAACACACACACACACACACACACACACACACACACACACACACACACACACACACACACACACACACACACACACACACACACACACACACACTCTACCACACACATATAAACTGAGTTCTGGTTGGCCAGACAGACACGTGGGGTAAATGTTAGCCGTGTCGCTAGCTGACAGTGTTTTCATGATTCAAAAGAAATCGTCCAGCCAATCTCTGGCCAGTAAATGTCTTTTTGTGTAAGCATTTGGTTGTAAGTTCAGGAGGCTAATGTGTATTTGACTCTGCTGTCACACACTGCAGCCTACATAGACAGGCATACTTTATATGGCCACATACAGCCAGCGATTTTCATTTCCTTGGACCGAGATGAACTGCTAAAAACCAGAGCAACAGCAGTGCAATTCAGTTTGTGTTTAGTTTAAGTGTTAAGCCATTAATTTAGATTTACAGGGTTTTTACTTAAATCATAGTTTAACACTTGTTTTAAACTTTTGTATGCAGTTATTGTGTATTTTGGTTAAGCATTCTTTAGCAGTGTTTTTTCCCCAGATGCTGTAACTTATATTAAACATAATTGTGAATACATCTGACAGGGAAAGATGTGAAGACTATTGAGTCTTCCCTGTTTGACGTATACAGATCAAATCGCCTCCTTAATGTTGTCTAAATAGATATGTGTCACATTCAGAAACGATCCAAATGCAGTATTCATTTTACAGCCACTGTTAAGTGCATGGAATTCAAAGCTACTCATAGACTGAGTGATACATTGCTGGCTTCGCTGACTTCCTTCCAAAAACTACAAGCCCAAACAAAACACAGAGAAAAGAAGGAAATAGTACACTATGCACGCTGTGATAAGGTCACAGTCTGACCAACACAGATATGTTTTCAGGATGAAGATTTCATCGTAACTGTGATCAGCAAGGTCGGTTTTCAATAGCACAGTGCTAATCTCCATTCAGCATACTGTAGTGATGCTATAATTCAAAAAAAAAATTCCGGGATTCTATGGGCTTCTCTCCCCAGTGGCTGATGCATAGAATCTTCATCCTAATTGGATTTTTAATGGGATATCTGTAGGTGCATCAACAATGAAAATTTCCCCTCTGTAAATTAATTTAAGGGGTCGATTCAGTCATCCGTAAGATGCAGCTTATACAAGAAGGACCCTGCTCATATTACAGCGTTGCCTGTTTGGCAGTGCTTCTACTCCTCTGTAGCTGATTAAAGTTAGCAGGTTGCACTAGATAAGAGCTGAGACCCATTATGTGGGGTTTATTTTAGTAAGTAGGTTCTTACAGGTCCCTTTCTCCTGGTGTTGATGGGTCTATTCTTGCGTCATTCTCACTTCCATGCTGGAGGGATTTGTGCTTGGACCACACTAATCCCGGCCTAAACCACACAGAGCCATTCTTTGGTGTGCTCGTTTCATGGCGTGTGCATCCTTGTCACATCAGTGCGGCTATGCATCTTGTCTGTGAGATTATGTGACGGAAGATCAGCGACAACAGTCTTTTCTTCTCAGTGTCAGCCGTCCCTGTCCCTTCATCACACTGGGCCCATTTATAACACCAATGATACAATGATTACTTCTCTGGCCGGTCTTTCTGTCTCTCGCTGTAACAGACAGACATACCAGAAAGCCTCAGAAAGCCTGAGGGTTTGTTTGCTTTGCCAATTTGCAAATATTGACAGATCAAAGCTAGGATTGCAGTGTTAAATAATCTAAAACTCATACAGGCATCTACAACAGGTATTGTTGATGTTGTTTGGTTTATATTAATGGATTTACCTGGTGAAGTTGATTGGATACAAGTGTTCATTGATTAATATGTGTCCAATTCCGAGCAATTATTGAGGAATTACCAGTGTAAATATTTGTATTTACTTATGATTTTAAATTATGAATGTAATGATAATTTATCCCAACACATACTGTAGAAAGGAATTAGCTGTAATTATTGCAGAACTTTCTATATTGAAATTGTCTAGAAATTATTTTTGTCTTCAGCAGTTTTTACTGATATGCAGAAAAATCATTGCTCAAATTAAGGATGCCATTTCGAAGTTGCATGGCACCATAAGAAACCTGCAGCCTTTTGGTTTGGATATTTCACACAGTTTGAACAGCTCCAGTGAGAGCTGAAATAGCCACCAGAGAGTGCAGAGTGGAATAAGATGATTTTTCCAAACTTCTTTTGATTTTAGTCCATGGTAGGACATCATGGTAAATGCAGTTTAAAACTACAGGTAACACTTGTTGAGCAGGCAAAATTTTCTAGGTGTGTTTTTCGCATGAACAGTCACCATAGTGACAATAACATTGCGTTGCCTGAATTACATGCATACTTTGGTTTTCATTGAATCATTTGCACCTGAGTAAGCAATTTAAATCCATTGTGAGAATGACAGACTAGTATTCAAAGCTGCTACATAAAGAGCTATTGAATATGAATGCATTTATTGCCTTTTGCAGAAAAATGCTGAAAATAAATTGTAAAAATCTAAAAGATTGTAATTTTAAGGGGATAGAAAATGGAAAAATCACAATGTACCCTTAGTTCCATAACTAATTTGGCTTTTCCTCTATACCACTATATATCTCTGTTTCTAACTTTGTTTTTCTCTCTTTCCTATCATCTTTCTCATTACATCTCACCTCACATGCGAACACTCAGATATCCATTGAGTCAGCTCAGCCATTATCCTCCCATTAGACAGGTGACAGAGGAGCTTGAGGGCACAGCTACTCACTTAGACTCAACTCTCTTAACACCTTTTCAGTCTGCCACTCCTTCTCGCCAGCTGTTAGGTTCTTCAGTCAGGCTTGCGCTGCTCCTTTTCTCTCTGTTGTTGCCAAAACATTGAGTTGATGCCAGGAGCTATGTGATGAGTTTCCTGGCGAATGTGAGGCAAAAGGGGGGATCATCAATTTGATCGCTGCCCATGTGTTTTTCTCTCACTCAATCGTGTGTGTGTGTGTGTGTGTGTGTGTGTGTGTGTGTGCGTGTGCATCGTTGCATTCCTTCTCAGAATCACAGTGTCTGGGCCTGTCAGTCCCGTGGCATCGCTCTCAGTTGCTTTCTCCCTGTCTCTGTTTCAGTGTTCATTCTTCTCATTGCTCTGTGTTGAACAGGAGGGAAATCCTGCTTTATTTATTTGGTGAATCTAAAGATTAATCTGAACAAACCACTTAACGTTATTTGCGTGTTTCATGATTTTGAGCTGTCAGCATGTCAGCAGTAAACACATTGTCAACATCCTCACAAATGAACTAGTGTCCATTTTGGCCAGTCAGGATCCATCATGTGTTCTAGTTTTTTGACCTGAAACAGTTTCACAAGCTAAAGTCTAACTAGTGTTAGCCCTGATTAGTCTTGGGTTATACACACACATACACACACACACACACACACACACACACACACACACACACACACACACATATATATGCTTTCATATAATAACATGATATTTCTTGTAGTATTATCAGTAATATTAGTAGCAAGGATGAATATTTTAAAAGCAGTAGTGCATGACATTTCCTTCCTTATACTGACTTTGTTTTCATGTTTTTTTTTTCCTTTCAGTTCAATGACAGCATAACCAGTTAAAATTCAGGTCCTTTCGACTGCCTTTGACACTCATTGGATGTAAGTTAGCGGTTACACCTTGGTTGTGGAAGCTAGCTTTATTATAATTTATGCAATTGACTTATTAGAGGCTTTGAAGGTAGTAGACCTAGATAGATTTTTAAGGAAATGTATAATGAAAGGATACGAGGGTAAAGCACTTCTTAAACTGCCGTCGGAGAGAACAAGAGCGAAAGCATCCTGCGTGCGCTGGTGCCAAGCCTGAAGGAGATAATCGCACACAGAAACAGGATTAGGCCAGCTGACAGTGGGATTAGAGGCGTGGATAGGATTACAGTCTGTGAGATCAGATTAGCATAATGCATAGCAGATTAAATTTTTTAGTGCTGCAAACTTAATTACCTAACCTGTGGATGTTATGTGGCGACCTTTTCTATATCTGTCTGTAATCCAGGTGTCACTGAACTGAGGAGGAAAAGAGCCTTGTGCAGGTGCTGGTGGTACTGATGGGGGTTAGAAAGAAAGAAAAAAAAGGGATCCAGGATCAAAGAAAGTAATATAAAAGAGAAGAGGAGTAGTGATATGCTTCTAAACTTTTTTCCACCTCTTGAAGTTTTAGGATGCATCACAAAACTGCCACCGTGAAGTTGTAGAACAATGATGTAGTCTGCATAAAGGAGATGAAAAGACGTGAAGGCATATATGGCACACATACTTTTCCTAGCATGATTTTGGTTTCTGCATGACTTTCTCACCTCTGCCTTCCAGGATCCTTCCGTTCGCCCCATTTTTGTTATCTGTGGACTATTTTTGCAGTCAAATGTGTAGTTATATAATATATAGACCAAGACAGGGAATAGTAAATGTCTCTGCTATGGATGTGGATATTTTTAGTCAGAAATGTTTATTCAAAAAAGAGCTAAGACACTAGAAGTACATTCTAACTATTAGTATGTCACTAGATTACTCTTCTTACAGATTTAGATAAAATGAAGGTTAGAGGTATTGATCCTCACCTAAAGGCTTACAGATACTGAAGAAAGGGCACACCTCAGTCAGTTCAGAGACAATAGTTTCATTATTGACACTTCTCTGCTGCCTTATGATTTCTGTGAAAGTGACTCTTTTTCACTCCCACTGGGAAGCGGAGCTCAGAGATGATTAAATGAACGTTCCCAGGCTGCCTCTCGTACTCACGCTGTGAGCACTGGATGGCTTTCATAAAGTGCTGCTGCTCAAATCAATACTTGCGTGATTGCTCCGTTATTACTGATAATGAAAAGTAAAAAAACTAACCTTGTTAGCTCTCACAAGAGGAAAGACAGTACAGAACTGAGCTGCCTCTCCTCTTGTGAGGAGAGAAAGATTACAGTAAATAAAATCACATGAAAGTATGTTTGTGGAAAAAGAGATAGCAAGAGAGGGGAGGGGGGATATTAGGAAAAAAACACAGAGGTCTAAGTTTAGATCCAGGGCTCCTGTGTACGTGACATCTGACCTGAGGCATTTCTGAGAACCAACACCCTCTCAAGTGTGAATAACTCATTGCTCTGTATGTGTCTGTCTGTTTGGGCTATATGAATAGTTAGGTTTGTGTGGGCGCTAGTGTGTCTAATGCGTGTACGCTTACATTTAAACACCATCTGCAATTTGCACAGTATTACTTCCTAAAACCTCGAAAAGCCACAGAACTTTTTCCTTTCAAATATTTCCCA
This sequence comes from Amphiprion ocellaris, assembly GCF_022539595.1. Classification (NCBI taxonomy): domain Eukaryota; kingdom Metazoa; phylum Chordata; class Actinopteri; family Pomacentridae; genus Amphiprion; species Amphiprion ocellaris. The sequence goes on along the minus strand of NC_072775.1, from coordinate 15,487,881 downwards.
CAAACACGATGGATTTATCTGGCTAACCTTATCGCACTCGGTGTGGTCCGTGTTGTACATCTGCTCTAGCATATAATCCTTTTCTCTGTGTCGTTGTTTGGTGAGGGTGGTAATGCGTCACTGGGGGCATATTGTTACTATTATCATAGATTAGCACTCCCTCCCTTCTCCGTATCTCCACAAGGCCCTCTGGTCACATCAACTCCCAGACCACAGAGATGCACAACATTGGTCAGTGTGTACATGGAGTCCCAGCAGGGAGATATAGACATAATCACTAGAGTATGAGTGTGTGTTATGCTCTGATATAGAAAAAGCAAGCCCCAGCAAAGAAGCAGCCCTGCATCACAGACTGTAATGTCTTCTTCACCCTCTTCAAAACTGTTACTGCTGATTTAATGCTGAATTAATTGGCTGAAAAAGGAAATCAATTGTACTCTACTCTAAATGGGTATTGATTGTGAATTGCTGTTTACGTTTTGGTAGCTTAATGCTTGCAAATGTACTCAAGTCAGGATGAGAATACCACATCTGAACGTTTTCTGGCTGGCTGTGTTTCTAATCATTTGCATGCTATTTTACTGACTATCAGGAAAATCCAGTTTACATGCATGATGCATATAAAATGATCTGCACAGAAGCATATTGACTGAGTCGCTATATTTTATAATTTCCACCATATCTGAGCGCACAGTAGACAAAGAGACCAACTACTGGGCTCAGTCCTTTGAGTCTCCGTTGCTCTCCAGCAGAACAAAGCTTCTTTCACAGCGTGTGTGAGGAGAAAGGCCTTTCATCTCTGTGTATGTTTAGACAGAAGTCATTGGAACGCAGGGCAGAGAACAGTGTAGCTTCACACCACATCCCAACACAACTGAATCTCACACCATAACATCACACCATAACACTAGAGCATCAAAGATACGAAGGAAATAGGTTTTGGGTAAAGTGTAACTGTGACTTGAAAGATGTGTGATATATAGTGCAGTACAATAAAACATGATATGAATGAATTCATAGCCATGCTTCAAATCAGTGATGCAAGCCTGTAGTAACTGGTTAAACACAAATGGGTGGGGTTTTTTTTAGGTTTCTGATTTTGTCTAAAGGTTTTGAACATAGGAAATCCTATTGCAGTGGTTCCAAGGCAGCTGGACATCCTAAAGGGTCTCATGACAGAGCTAAAGGATCATGACTTAATTAACAAAGAAAATCTGCTACACAGTGTGTTTTGGAGGGGAATTACTGTAATTTGACCTTTTCTGGCCTCTTTAAATAAATAAAATAAATGGACGAAGCCTGGTGAAACTGATACTATCTTGTTGACATATAGAGCCCCAAATCGAAGAAAGTATCTTTTTAATTTAATGGAAGAAATACAACATATAGACATATATAACGTATAATAATATGAACAAAAGCAATGTTAAGATAAAGAAAAAGCTAAAGAATAAGCTAAAATTGCATAAATTACATAAACAAGAATATAAATTTCACAGTGCAGTTACAAGGCCATGCAAGACAAGAATAAACAGCTTTGATGTCAAGGCAGAGGAAGACAGAAAAATCCTGAACCTCAGTTTAAAAGAACTTAAGATTAGAATTGACTGCTAATTTTCTTGTAGCTTGTTCCAGATAAGTAGAGCAATTGAATTAAGTGTTGCCTCTCGATGTGTAGTTTTGACCCTGAACAGTAACTGACTTCTCCTGGACAATCCAAGAGGTCTGGACAGTTCATAGTATAGCAGCAGGTCACCGCTGTTTTTTTGGCCCTGGACAGCCTTGAAGGGTTGCAAGTCAAAAGCGCAGTGAACCGCAGGTTTATTGGATATATTTTACTACAGCCGTCAGGGAGAAGCCACTTTTCCTTCACCTTTCCGCCGTCTCACTCTCCCTTTCTGTCTCGCACACATGCGCAGTGAAGCGTCTTGCTGCATGCTTCATCTCTTCTCCTCAAAAGGATGGGATGCAGCCCCACCCAGCATTCTTTACACATTGCTTCATTGTTTGTTTAAATCCCACACAGTCACAAAAGCAGGGTGTGTGTCTACGGGTGAGAGACAGAGAGTTAGAAGAGAGCGCGATCAGGGTGGGACATGTTATTACAACTTATCATCAAACAGCCTGCCCAGTAGCCACCGGGATTATTGTTCCCAGTTTGGCCTGGAGTTTGGCAAGTCTGATCTCACCAGGACTCAGAGACACAGACACCCTCTACTAATATAAAACATGGCCTGGACTGAACTTAAGGAAGGCAGGGAAAGTTCAGTAGAGCAGCAGGAGCCTGTTGAGAAAACAACATAATAATTTATTGTATTTGAAAACAAACTGAGCTTTGTAGTGGCTCAGTGTTATCAGTAATTGTCTTTAAAACAATTGCTATTACACTTATTGAATTAAGCTATTAGATTAACTTATTATTGTAATCCCTCACACATAACTTTGTTATTGAAAGTAATGATGAATGATGGTTTTTTTTCCATCTGTGTATCTATGTTGCACTATAGTTTAAACCACTTATCAATTAACTTTAGTCATTTTACAATTTGCACATTTTAGTACATAGTTATTTGAGTCAACTAACACTTGTATAATTGAAGATAAAAAGAATTTAATTTTTTGAATTGTGGTCCTTGACTATGAGACGTATAGTCAAGGTTTATAGTTTTAAAGTGAGCCTTTGCTGTAATGTTTGAGGTAACTGCTCAGAAAAACATTTCTTTATCTGCTGAAGTGGAGGAAACATACTTGAAACACACTTTAGATGATGAAGACAAATATGTAGCTGCCTTCTGCTTATCAACCTACACTGGCACTGGGGAATCAGCTAATGGTGCGGATGAATCACTTGAAGCTGCTCATTTCGTTGTTGTCATCATTGCTGGCATGAGCACAGAGCAGTGACAAAACTGTTTATTCACTCATCATACTCTCATATTTGTCTGGATTTTTGTCACTTTGCTAACTTTCAGCAGGGCTCTATAGCACTTCCAGTATTTTATCTGCATTATTACCATTAAAACTTGTCGGTGATAGAATTCTCTATTCAGTTTGGAATCCCTCAGTGGGGTCAAAAGAGCCGGTCAGCAATTACAAAATGTTAGAGATGATATCTATCATTCATCTCCAGTGAGAATTAGCTTTTTTGCATGATTTTAACAGCACAGACATAAAATAAAAGCCAGAACACGGGGCAGATAGTGGTGGTGCAGTCCTCTGAAGCTAGTTGTTGCTGTGGCTTTGCGTAGTTTCTGTATCTGCCAGCGTTCAGGCCAATTCCAGGAATGACTGTGTATCAGAGCAGGCTGCTCTGTTGCCGTGGACACCATCTGTAGCTGCTCCTCAAGGCCGCTGATGTCACAATAACAGACACAAACATGATGTGAGGGGCGACGTCTTCCTCTCCTCTCCGTCTGCGTCTCTGTTTCTGCCCCTGCTGCCTGCATGCGACGACCCCCACTAATCACTTCTTCTGCAACTTCTAAAATTTCCCTGACGCAGCCCAGCTCTCACTATAGAACCAGAACTCTGTCTCACTCTCCTCGCGCAGCCTGATGTTTCCTCTTCTGGGAACTGATTTTTTATTCAAAATGGCTGCCAGCATTGGTTGATGGCGTTGTCTTCGGATGATTCAGCTGGAAGCAAATTTAGTTTGCTGAAGTCAAAGCAGCGTGTTTCTTTTTCAGACATTCGTCCTTTTTAACACATGCACATACATATACATGACTGCATTAGTGATTCTAGCAGTCGATGGTTGGGGTCATGTAGGGTGAAGGCAACATGATCTTTTATGCCTCAACAACCAGCCCCCCCCCCCTCTGCACACACACTCACGTAACACACACACACACACACACACACTCTCCCTCCCCTCAGTGGATGTGGTTGTCACTCTCTGGATGAGTGCTATGAGAAATCTGCTTTCAACTCCTCTTTTTTCAAAGGCGTACACAACTGTTGCTCCCCTCGGACGCACACATCTCAGCGTTCTCGGTGTCAGAATTCAACTGAGTGCCAGCTCACCTCATGTACACCTGGTCAATGTGCAATTTGGTCTGTTTTGTGTAGATATATATATGAGAGCAATCATAGCAGTAGTAATAGATTAGCTATAGACTCTTTGTAGAGATGATAAAAAAATTAAACAGAAAAAGGAAAGAGGAGTGTATAATCATTGAAAGTTTCAGTTGAGTTTTGCTACCCTGCAGCTGTCCTGTATGAGCAGCTATTTTATTTATTGCATTACTTGGATTCGCTGAAGGTTTATCACATACACTGTGAGTGGTTATTGATCCAGGGATGCCATTTTTGTGGCTGTACCTTTTTGTGTGTGTTTTTTTTTTTGCAAAAGCCTTACACTTCGCTTTATGTACTCCGTCACTGATGTTCGACCAACATTTTCAGCACATTTAGAAAATTGAAAATCTCAACAAGTGAATGCAGTAAATCCTAACTAGAATTTAAAGGACAAACTGATGTCGTGAAATACACAGTAGTATCCTTCATCAGTTAGCTTTTCCTCAAAGATTTTATATAAAGATGGACCACTGACAAGCTTCTTATCCATGTGCTCCATTCTGTTATTTAGGCATTCGAGGAGATTACGGGCAAAGAGAATAACAGAGGTGTGGCTGTAACCTTAGTCCATGCATTATGTATTGCTATTTGTAACACAATCTGTAATTATGTTAAAAGAGAGATGCATTGAGAACTTGAGATAGCAACTTCAGACAAGTGGACAAAACAAAATATCTTAAAAAGGCCCCCCTGCCATTTAAGTGCCCCTCTCCCTGATCCTTATCTCACCCTCGTTCCTTCGCACCTGTCTGCTGCTCCAGTGTCAGTGAAAGTGAAGGAGGTGGAGGAGTGGAATGAAGTCGTGACAGAGTATAGAGATGAATCCCGGGGGGGTCAGCTCTGTCAGCGAGGGAAAGTACAGACTGCCACAGTGAGATCAGCTGTGCCACAGGGCTGAAAGTAAATACACGTCTTTCCTAAACGGTGGACGTGTTTGTGTGTGTGCGCTCATATGTTAGCGTGACATGTATCCGCCACCTGTTGCATGAACATGACCTCGACGTCCATGCATTAACGTGTGCGCGTTCTGACCTGCGCCAGAATGTGCATGAGTGCGCGTCAGACTTCTTCCTCGACTACTCCGCTTCAGACAGAAGGTATAATTGGAGGCTCGCAACAAGCATCAGAAAGGCATCCCTGTCTTAGATAATTATTCAGAGGCTTTGAGGCGTGACCTCCAGATGACTGCTCATACAATATAGACAGATCATATGAGTGGACAGTATTTTTAGCGTCCACTAGACACGTAGCTTAGCTGAATGTCTGGAGAGAAGCACCACGGTATCAGCCATGACCTCCTGAGGCTGGTGCACACATACACACATGTCCCAGCTGGGGCCGACAGAAATAGCAAGCTGTTAACAATTAGTGACAGACTCAGCCCAGACCTAATGTGAATTTGAGTGTCTGACATTGAGCCAGCTATAAACAAGGTAGCAAGCTTTCATTGGGAATATAATGCCTGTCTTTTAGAACACACGTCATCCAATCCAGATGGATAGTTTGATAATATAATGTTGCATGTAATGAAGGTTGAGGAACATGCTTGTCTTTTTCCATATTCACATGGGACAGATATGTTTACCGTGTTTGCTGTCTTATTTTTGGAGTATTAGCATTCTAGCATTTAAGCAGAAAGTAACATTGAGACTGCCATTACTTTTGCAAGTATTTGGTCATGAAAGCAAAAAAGTGGAGATATAGAAATCTTAGCCAGGTATAGGTGCTAAAAGAGCCAGAGGATCACCTTCAATCATCTTTAGACAAAAAGACCAAATTTTGTAGCAATCTGTCCAATTATGCTTGAGACATTTTGTGTAGTAGTTGAGTGTAACTGTCATACTGGTGCATTGCAATCCATAGAGCCATGACACTAAGAAAACCTAAAACACAATAAACCTCATTTTCACCCAGTTATTGATACAAAGTCAGTGAAGTTGTTTTCCAAGATAATCCCACCAGAACTTTATCCTGGTTGTTTTAGCACTTACCTAAATGAACTGTGTGGATGCCATATTTCAATCAATCAATCAGTCAGTCTATCAAAATTTATTTATATAGCCCTTTACAACGGCCCAAAGGGCGACCAAAGTGTTTTACAGTGAAAACAAGAGAATAACTCAAGACAATACAGTAACTAGAAACAGAGACAGCAGTAAAATACACAATAAAACTATAAAAATAAACAGCAATACAACACCACTGAAATATACATCCAAAGGTTAGTACATAAAAACCGAAATAAAATGCCACCATGCCGCTATGTATTAAAAGCCATTTTAAACAGAAAGGTTTTGCGTTTTCATTTAAAATGACCTAGGTCAGTGATGGTGTACATAAAGGGCTATATAAATAAACTTTGATATTTCTAACATGAATGCAGCCCAACCTATCACGTTATTGTGATTCTGACGTCAAACACTATCACTTCTTTCTACCCCTCTCAGGGCCGCTGTTCTAGGGAGAACTGCAAGTATCTGCACCCTCCACCACATCTAAAGACCCAGCTGGAGATCAATGGCAGAAACAATCTGATCCAGCAGAAGAATATGGCCATGCTGGCCCAGCAGATGCAGCTTGCCAATGCCATGATGCCCAGCACACAGCTACCACCAATGGTGAGAGGACACACACGTATGAACACACCACAGCAACTGCCCATGGTGAGATCGCATATATGTAAAAGCTCACACATATCTAGCTTCTTTACTGTCTGCCAGGCATTTCCAGTCTTTTGAGTCCCCTTTCCGTCAGTCTCCCTCTTTGTCCACGTGGAAAACTTATAGTTTGCGCATACATTTTGTCTACAGTCTTTTATTTTCCCTGCCTTTATTTTGTTTTGCTCCAGCCCATGTTCTCGGTGACACCAGGCCTGGCCACCAACGCCAGCGCAGCAGCAGCAGCTGCAGCAGCGGCCTTTAATCCCTACTTAAGCCCTGTGTCACCAGGCCTGATGCCTCCGGAGATCCTGCCCAGCACCCCTGTCCTCATGGCCTCGAGCCCCGCCGTCAGCCAAGTCCCCAACGCTGCTGCTGCTGCAGCCCAGAAGCTGCTGAGAACAGACAGACTCGAGGTAACAGACAGACTGACAGACACAACCTGTTTTTCTCACCTTTTTGTTTTGTGGCGAGAATGAATCATGTAGAATGGAATCTACCCACTCCTCTCAAAATGCTCCAAACTCTAATAAGCTCGTCTTCATGATGTGTCTTTTGTTAGTCGGAGTGCAGTCGACCATGATGATAATGAGCCTGTAAACAAGACGAGTGTCGTTAACAAGTAGTTTAACGAGCATAAGAATAATGGAACTCTTATTCGTCTTGCATAAACAGCTTCTGAAACTGAACTGTAATATTTATGGCAAGAGCAATTATGCAAAGCAGAATTTCATCACTTCATGACATCAAGCATATTCTAAGACCTGTTTGGTAATTAAGAGTTGTTTACATTTTTTGATGTTTGTTTCTGGTATCTGCTGTGTCTAGTTACACACAGTTTGTGTTTTCATCCAATACGAATCCCAAAATGTCATGAGTCAAGTACGAGAGCTGAATGTGAATGTGTTAAATGTTTATTTAAGTGGAGAAAGTATGAACAGTACTAATGATAGTATGCAAAACAAAGGAGCACATCTTTGTAAGTCACTTTACACTGTAACCAGTGTTGAAATCTAGAAACCTCCACCAAAATTATACTCTGTTGTTGCTGTACTTAAAATATGTGCAATGTCTCAGTTTCATTTTTTTCACTTTGGATTTTTTTTATGTTTGTCTACAAACTATACAAACTATACTGTAGAAGGACTTTTCTCTAAATCACATGAGGACCAGTAAAACATAAAATATGAAGTCAACTGACTTAATTGTGTTTACGGTGCACATGTATCCATTTTAACCATACATTACTGACACACTATTTTAAAAGAAGGTGCTGCCCTCTGGTGTCTCCCTAGTAGACTTTAAAAGTGTCTGAGACTCACACACTAACACATCAGAGTTGTTCAAACAGAAGATTTTCCTATTTATTAAAAAGTTGAAGTTTCAACATAGTCTGGACCTTCCTGAATTTATTAAATAAACGGACTAACAGTCCTACTTAGACAGTAACTACACTATATACATGTTACATCTAAATAGATGGGTTTGATGTGAAGGGACGTTGCACAGAGAAAGGCTCAACAGAAACTGAGGTGATTTGCACAGAAAGAGGAACATTGTCTTTTAAACCATGTTGCTGTGGGAAAGTATGATGGGTTCATACATGATATATATGGCAAAAATTCACAAAGCATGAATGTTTTATACATTTAGTTATTAGGTTTGCTGAATTAGGTTCTCGTTAACACTCTCCTCCCTGTTCCTAGGTGTGTCGGGAGTATCAGAGGGGCAACTGCTCTCGGGGAGAGAACGACTGTCGCTTTGCTCACCCCGCAGACAGCACTATGATCGACACCAATGACAACACGGTCACTGTATGCATGGACTACATCAAGGGTCGGTGCTCCCGGGAAAAGTGCAAGTACTTCCACCCACCAGCGCATCTGCAGGCCAAAATTAAGGCTGCCCAGCACCAGGTGAACCAGGCCACAGCCGCCGCGGCCATGGTGAGCAGTCTGTACAAGTGTGGTCACACTCATTCACACCCACACAACAAAGCTGAGGAACAATTAGGAGAAAGTTTAAATTCTCATTAGAGCTAGCTACTATAAATTATATGTTCTGTGTCTCATACTCGCGTTCATGTTTGAACTTGTCTCACCTTCTTAGTTGGTATTATGTAGCTTTTTCAGTCCTGCTTTTGCCAGGTCAACCTTTAAAGGGCTGCATGTTGGTTTGGGTAAAATCTGCTCAGTACTGGATGATAGGAAGAAGGATCAGACAATAAAACAATTAACCCTTATTATTCTCACGTGGAGCCGTTTTCTTCCTAATGCGACAACAGGGTTGTCTTGTTCCTTGTTCGTCTCATCCCAGACCACAAGCAAGAGAGTCCAGTTCCTCTCTCTTTCTCTCTGGTGGCCTGGCCCTATTTGTGACTCCATTGTTTCTGTTGCTTCCTATCTATAACTTCTCTTCCTCTTGACATTATTTAAAAGGATTCATTGTGCTTTCAGTCCTGTCTTACAGTAACAGCACCTGTGAATAATAGTACAGCCACACTTGTCTATTGATCAAAGTGTTTTCTACATGCTGTTACTGACGTAGTGAAACAAAGAGCTTGGGGTGAATCATTGCAATGTGAACCTGACTATGATGTGCACAGTGAAATGGAAAACCTGTGAATTGTACTTCCATGTAATTTTTTTTTTTGGGTCCAATTACGGAGACTTACTTGAAGTAAAATTGAATAATTTTCTCATGGCTATATTCATCCATCTTTGTGTGACAGTAACTAATGTAGATTGGTAGTTATCATTTATTATTGATGATCATTTAACTGTTGAGCAGTAGAGCTAGTGTCCACACTGTGCATGCCTTAGTCCTGTTATCCCCTTGTATATTGCATTCCAATGATTTGTTTTTTTATTTGTTTTTGTTTTTTCTCACCTATACCCAAACTGCACTGCTGCCCCCATGATGCACCTCTGCTTGCTGGTTTATGTTAATGCGCTTGAACCCCATTGGCCCATTGCCATCATGTGCTCGCTGCCTGCTAATTAAGACTCAGTCGGCTGTCAAATCACTGAAGCGACCCCTCGACGCAACCTTTGACCTGGTACTATGACCTTTCACCTTTTAGCTTGGCATGTGGCTTTGTTGTAGAGCAATGTTTTAACCAAAGATACCTAGCTTTTTTGTTGTCGTTGTCTGAGTGCAATGTCTGTTTTTTCCTCCTGTTGATCTGTCATTATTGCCTGTGATAAAATGATTGTGGCTTTACGGGGGTTTAGGTTGCATCCAACGCCAAATAACTTCTTTCTTCATGTAGAAATCACCTCAAACACGAATTCAAATGTGGAATTTGTGACAAGGAGCCACAATCAATTCATCACCTGTAGCCTAAATAACAAAAGTCAGCGAGGGCTAGGGAATAGAGCTTCTATAATGGTGGCATGGCTTCAGTCTTACGTCCAAGTCAGTGGTCAGTGTTGTGAAGCAGCTCAATCAAATGTGTGCATGTCTGTGTTGCTAGTGCATGTCAGATGGATAAGGGTGGGGCTAAGAGGAAAAGTCTTTAGAACCATACAGGAGTGATCCCACCATAACAGATTACAACAGTTCAAATGATAGTTCACTCCATCATCAAATCTTCTCACAGATATTCAGACCTCAAGAATGGCCTCATGTCAAGATAAAATCTTCATACAAAGTGTTTCTGGAGTAAATATCGAAAATCAGCTTCTGACTCATGTGCCTTGGCCTTAGACCATTTTTGACACTTGTCTGAGAGTGAACCATCACTTAAACATGGCTTACACAGTTTTATCATGGAGCTAGCAGTGCAGCTTCCCTTTCTCTGTGCTTCCTACCTGTTCCACCTCTTGTTAGCAGCCTTATTGTTTCAATAGTTAATGCTTGCTTATGTTGCATTCAGTCAGCCTAGGAGTACAAAGTTAATAATCCAATATAATGAATATATGAATGCTTGTTAGCTAGTAGCTCCAGTAGGCACCATGCTCCTGCTTGTGTAGTACTTGTGTCAGACTGCTGCTTGCTTGCTACTGATGATATGGTGATATTATTGTACACACAAGGATGTTGTGAAACTGTTCCTCTGATGTCCTCTAACGTATGTACCTTTTTTGTTTTCTTTCCCGTTTTTGCCTCTGTCCACACACCCTCTCTTTCTCTGTTCCACGCACCTCTCTCTCTCTCTCTCTCTCTCTCTCTCTCTCTCTCTCTCTCTCTCTCTCTCTCTCTCTCTCTCTCTCTCTCTCTCTCTCTCTCTTTCTATCTCTGCTTTTTTATTTTCTTTCTCACTGACCTCCCTCCATCTGGATGGGCAGGGCATCGCCCCTAGTGTCATGGCTCCCCTGCCAAAGCGGGCAGCCCTGGAGAAGGCCAACGGGGCCTCTGCCGTGTTTAACACCGGCATGCTCCAGTATCAACAGGCCCTGGCCAGCATGCAGTTTCAGCAGCAGGCTGCTTTCCTCCCATCAGGTATGGCTCCCAAAGCAGTCGCCACGAGTGCTCTTACCACCCAGAGGATGCCTGGATCAGTCTAACCTGGCTCCTGCTTGGCTGGGGTTGGGCAGAGTGGTAGATTGCAGTACAGAGCAGTTTGGTTGTGGACTGTTTATCAGCATTATTTTTTTCTTCAGGTAGAGGAAAATTCCAAAGATAGTAAAAAAACAACTCTAGATTTCATTGTAGGTCAGCAAGGATTGCACGTGTGTATTTCAGTGTACTTTACAAACTAGGAACGCTTCAAAATTTTGCTTTATGCTTTGTATGGCATTGCATGGCCACTAGGTATTAAGAATGGGTTAGAATGTCTACCTGCCTACTAATTGCCTTAAGATAGAACCAAACAGCTATCTGCACCTCTAAGTAGATGCAGACCAAGAGAGATAAGCATGATTGTTAACAACAAAATGAGATAAGAATTGTATACTAGTTTTTTAGATTCAAATTTCTCCATGTGATCACTCATATTTTGCTCACTGAGGCTTTGGCTTTGGCCGGGATGAATGGGGTGGATGGGTTGGTTAATGAGTCTCAGCTTGGTAAGAAACAGCAGGCTGAAGAGTCTGGCTTCTGCACACATCTTCTGTTCCTCTCACTTCTGTCTACAGTGTATATAATGTTTAATACTCGATAGTTGCAGTCATAACCCTGCTGTCACTCTTGGTGTATTACACATTCATATGCATCACACTTGAGACAAGAGTTTAGATTTAGAGCCTCATTTGATTAACAGATTGCCTTATGATGAGTTCCCCACTTCGCCTTTTCCAATCACTGATGTCTGTGTCCAAGAGATATTAACCTTTTTTCCCACGTTATCTCTCCCTTCACTCTAACGAACCTTGTGATGGGCTGTTTTGATTTCTCTTCCCTATCCAATCCACTTCCTGTTGCACTGCATGATGGGCAGGCTCAATATTGTGCATGACACCTGCAGCCAGCGTTGGTAGGTTCCAGCTTTCCTTCTTCAGTTATTTGTAACCTTCATGTCTGTGAGTCGCAGGTCATAAAGCTATTCACTGAATTTTACTGTGTTTTTGTAGGTGATTTGTAATTTCGGTGACCTGAGAGTCCTTGTTTAGGTGTTACACAAAATACCTTTTATGATATGAAATATAAACAAGAGTCCACATAAGGAAGGACAAACATTGTGACATTTAAATGTTGTTTTTTACATGTATGTGTTATTTTAATAGTATCAGTTTAACTGATCCATATTTTGTTAATCTGTCTCCTACTGTATATTGCTTGACCACTCTCGTTCACATGCTCGTTCTAAACATGGCTTTTGGCTGGTCTAAACTGACACCTATTGAAACCCTTTAAAAACATTTAAAAAAACTGAGGGAGTTCAATTATAATGTTCCCATTTATCTCCTCTGCCATACATACTCCATCCTTAAACCTTATGAGTCCTGTTTGTGAAACCTTTCAAAGTCGGCTCTCATCTGTTGTTTAGAGACAAAGTACAGTGCTAGCCATTCAACTTCTATTAATACACACAAATATGGAAGTAAGTCAGCGGTGCCACGGCTACACTGTGTCACATCAAGTTCTCCAAACACGAGATTGCTGTGAGTGTTGGCAGATGGACAAAAGGGAACCAGTTAACTGGAATTCCTCTCTGACTCCCTCTCTCTCCTTCTCCTTCCCTCATTTGCCTGGTGTGTATGTGGCTCCACTGCTCCTCTGTGTATTTTTGCTTACATGATTTTCCCTCCAAAAAAGTTCCCATGATGCACGGTGGTACTCCAGCCACTGTGTCTGCAGCCACCACATCTGCCACAAGCGTTCCCTTCGCAACTGCCTCCACCAATCAGGTTTGCACCTCTACCGCCTCAGTCTCTCTCTTTCTCTCTCTCTTTCTTCCTCTCTCTCTCTCCCTCTCTCTCTCTCTCTCTCTTGCTCTCTCTCTCTCTCTCTCTCTCTCCCTCTCTCTTTCTCTCCCTCTCTCTCTCTCCCTCTCTCTCTCTCTCTCTCCCTCTCTTTCTCTCTCTCTCTCTCTCTCTCTCTCTCTCCCTCTCTCTTTCTCTCCCTCTCTCTCCCTCTCTCTCTCCCTCTCTCTCTCTCTCTCCCTCTCTCTCTCTCGCTCTCTCTCTCTCTCCCTCTCTCTCTCTTGCTCTCTCTCTCCCTCTCTCTCTCTCTCTCTCTCCCTCTCTTTCTTCCTCTCTCTCTCCCTCTCTCTTTCTTCCTCTCTCTCTCCCTCTCTCTCTCTCTCTCTCTCTCCCTCTCTCTTTCTCTCCCTCTCTCTCTCTCGCTCTCTCCCTCTCTCTCTCTCTCTCTCTCTCTCTCTCTCTCTCTCTCTCCCTCTCTCTCTCTCTCTCTCTCTCTCTCTCTCTCTCTCCCTCTCTCTCTCTTGCTCTCTCTATCTATCTCTCCCTCATCTCTGTCTTTCAATGCACATGGACAATTTGGGAAAGCTTGTGTCTTACAGCAAGGGGTGGGTTGGGTAAAAGGCGGTACTCCCTCTTGTTGGCCTACACTAGAGTCCAACATGTAGTCTTGTGTACACATTCCATACTGTGACGAGTTTAAAACATACACATCCATTTTAACTATAATCACAACAGTCAAACTCTTCTTAGATTATCTATCTGTCTTTCTGGAGAAACATACTGTATTGCATTTAATGTCTGTCCTCGTTGTAACCTCGATTTTTGTCCTTTCCCATTTTGAGGACTCTTCCTTATCAAAGTTGACTACCAACGAATACATGCAATTGGTATGTATGAGGTAGTTGTTTTTTTTTTACAATTTTAGAGCCATTTGCACAGCTTGTGCAACAATCGCTATCTGTGCCCTTTGGTGCTTGGCTTTTTTTTTTTTTTTTTTTTTTTTTGCTGCTGCTTCCAACGCGTAAAGCAAAGCTTTACCATGTTCCTTGTGTTTAAAAAAATGGACATAATCATTATTAAAGTCAGAAAAGTTCTCAAAGCAGTCTGTAAAAAGATCTGCGACATTTTGATTTCAGTTCTGCTGAAGGCAATTTGTAAGCAGCTGGACACATTGCACAATTTTGTTTTACCAGAGAATAGATTTCTAAGAACTAGAATGAGTCATCATGTTAGCATTCCTCATCCTGAACTAGTTTTCTTTATTTTATTGAGGTGTGCAGGTCAACAACATGGAGGACTTAGGTTTGCATGGGGGAAGCCACCTTACTGACAGTTTCCCATCTGCCCCCTCATCTCTCCCTTCCTTTTAAACCTCCTCTTCCCTCCCTGCTACCCAGAAGTGTCTGTTAAGTCTCATGTCCGTCTTATGTATGACAGCTCTGAATCAAGTGTGCCTCAACTGTAGCCAAAATGCTTTTTCTATCTTGTCATCTTTGTCCATTTCCAGCAATGAAGTCATCTATAAAAGTGAGAAAAGTGGTTAAAATGTGTTGATCTGTGTTTTTCTTCTTCTTCTTTTTTTTTTTTTTTTGGTCAGCCAACGTTCACTTTGTGCGTTTTTGGTTTGGAATGCTTCGTTTGATCTCCGTCTCTTTTCTATCCCCAGATTCCAATAATATCTGCAGATCATCTGAGTAGTCACAAGTACTTGACTCAAATGTAGTTCCTCTCAAAAACAGTGAGTTCCCATTTCAACCCTCACATTGTCTGTGTTCATTACAAATTATTTTTTGTGTTTTGTGTGACTCATGTAAATTTCAAAATTTCCTTGATTTTGAAAGAATCTAGAGTACCACTTAAAACCTTAGCATCAGCTTATTTTTCAGTGAAATCTGTCGTCTGTTACAGATCAAATGAATGTGTGCTGGCACCGTCCAAGCCAAAAGAGTTCAGCCTTTATGTACATAACCTTCAGAATGTCAAGCAATGGGACAAGGAGGGTCTGCCATCTCTTACCCGGTCCACAACGATGGTCTCATCACACGTGTAAACAACAAGGGTACAACACATGATCTGTGCCATCTTCCCACATATCAATATCAAGAAGAATTTGCTGTCAAAATCGACATCCAACTGGGAGAAGAGGATATCTTGGTGCCAGGGTCAGTGTGTCTGTCCCTCAGTGGAAAACGTTCACTTTATACCTCTGTGTCGGATTAAATCATAGCACTCAGTTTGTTCTAATTATTATCATTACTGCATGCACAGAAGGTCAAGAGCGTTGTTACATGAGACATCAAGTGCTGGTACGTTAGCAGACCAAGATCTTTCTTTCCTTTATTTTTATTTTTTTTTATTTGTTCTGCTTTAATTTTTAATTAATAGCCATATTTCATAGTTTACAAGTGAAACGTAAACATGCACCTTGAATTTGAACTGAAATCTGAAAAGGCACAATGATTTTAACAGGAATTTTATTCGCCAAAAGAATTAGGCATGTACAGTATTGTGTTTTTACGGCTACTAGTGAAACTAGATGTTGAAATGAGGGTCTTGGACATATGAATGTTCTGGGTAAACCAACATACCTGTGTACCTTGAAAGCACAGCCAGGCTAGCTTTTCTCACCTTGTCATGTGCCATCAAGGCCATACAGCTAAAACCAGAGTGTTATCTCAGCAGTGTTATTTGTTTACCGAAGGTAAAAAGTTTTGTATGGCTCTTTTTTTGTATTATTTTTGTTTTCAGAAATCTCAATTATGAGTGTTTTTTTTAACTCTTTTTTTTTTTTTTCAAATTAATCAATTTTAGAAGTGGGGCTCTTGCCAAATTTTGTTTGGTGTTTGATGTTTTGTTTTTGTTTCAAATCAAAAACGGAGGGTTTTTCTAAAGTTTGTCATACCTCTTTTCATAGACTAGTGTTGTTTTTTTTTGTTTGTTGGGATTAAGTTGTTGATCAAGTCCATTGACTCTAAAGCCTGGTGAAGTAGAGGGTGTAGCTTCAATTGACGTTGTGTTACCTTGGTCCCCCCTCTTTTAAAGAGGAGCAGCTCTGAACCTGTCTCCAAGAAGCACTGTTGAGCCGTGTGTTGATGGGAATTTTAGAGAACAGACCCAAAGGTCTATTAGGTCATTTAAACCACATGTGCACTTGGATGATTGCTTGTCTGATCACCCTGTTTTAGTTTCACAACTCATCCTGAGTAAATTTTCATTTTTGAGGAAATGCAACTTGTTATGCTTTGCTTGTATTTGAAGCAAAACGTGAAGGTTTTCATCCACTTGTAGATCTGACTATGGAAACCAAAGCACAGTTTTTCTCTCAATGGGTTACAGAAACATCTCTCAAGAGGCTTAAACAATTAAGGAAATGTGTTTATCACATTTCACAAATCTTTCATTCATGTGTCCATTTTATGATCACTTCCCTTTTTCGTTTTCACAGAAGTGTGTAGTGTGTCTTTACCGATTGTAATGTACCTAACAAAGCCTTAGATTACAATTAATGGGTCTGTGCCCAATCAAATGTACTTTCAATCACCATGCAGGTAAAGAACACCAATGATGTTTTATAGTTCTCTCACATGCCGCTTATGATCTTTTATTTTGTTCTTTCTCTCTGTAAAAGTAACAATTACTCTCTTAAATTTCATTGAACTTATGTGTTATGTACTACTTAAGGATTTGAATCTATTTGAGGTATGTAGTTTTAGATTTTTCCTTTTATTTGCCTTACTATATATTACTTGACAACATTGATATAGCCGTTATAGATGTTGAGGTAGTATGACATTCATAACTTTTTCAAACCATATAAATGATAATGTGTTAGTTTTAAATATTCACTTCATTCATATAGCTGGATGTCTTTTTCAGTTGATGTTACATAGTCAGTTAATTTTGTTGTTTTTTGATACAAGGAATGAGATCAATTAATTTGCTGCCACCGCAGCATCTCTGAGTCGGCGAAAAACTGTTTTAACCAACTTAAAATTTTCCTTGTAACATGTCAACATCATGTTTGAAAATACTATATTGTACTGAAATATAGATTGTCCATGTTTTAGAGTAAAAATTATTTTCTACTGTATCCATTTCAAAGAGATATGTACTTTTGTTTGAATATTTCTTAAGTTTGCCCTGAATGTCAGGCCAAAACGAGCAGTGAGATTGACGGGTGTTTGGATGTTTGGTAGATAGTGAGATTAAGGAGTGAGAAAGCAACGATTCCTCCACTCTGGAGGAGTCCGAAATGCTGCAGATAATGAGTTCTAACCTAAGGGACGAAGGTTGACTTTTTGCACTTCTGTATATAGTCAAATGAACAGAGAAAAAAATGTGTATCATATTGAGATATTATTTTGAATAAAAAAAAGATCTATAATTATAAGGAATTTTGTTAGATTAATTTAAATTCTTAAATTAGAAGACCAGCTAAAAAAAAATTGCTTGCAAAGAAGGGCACTAGTTTCTTGGCCAATGCATTCAGAGAAAGCTATGCGCTTTTTGTCTTATTTTGTAAGTGGCTAGTATTTCCAGGGAATGTTGTAGGGGAGTAGATATCCCCATGTCATGCTAACTCCACCCCTCTTGTAGGATGACATATCCAGTAATGTCCATATATCACTTTGTTGGTCATGCAGTATTGCTGCTCCCATGGTACAGTTGATACATGACAAATTTGTATTCTATTATAGTTTGATTTGACTGCATGTAAAAGTACAAACATGTAAACAAAAGAAACTGCATAGATATGTAAGGAAAGACAACACCTTCAGACTACAGAAGACACAATGTTTGTTTTGTTTTTTTCAAATTATTCATACCATAGGTAACATCCGCAGTGGGGAGAAATAATACTTTAAAAACAAGTCATCTTACTCTTGTGTGATGAAATATTTTCTGAGGAAAAACATGTTATTTAAAGAATGATAAAATATTAGCACTCATCCACCCCAGATACGTTCTCATAGCCATATAATTACAGTCGACACTGACTCACGAGCATTTGTTCTGCTATCATAGCTGTGCACTCAGCAGGTGAAGGCTCATCACACCAAATGCGTATTTGGCAAATTAGTCTTTTGAAATGAATGTAACAGTTGCCGTCAACATGAGGCTGCTTTGTATAGTCGCTACACAACCAAAGCACCATTTTCTCCAAACCAGACGTTCAGTGTTCTGGCTGGAACCAAGGTCTCTCTTCCCTGCTGGGCGCACATGAACGCTTTGACTGCTTTTTACTTGTAAGTGCACCCACCAATTATGTATTTGCTAACAGTTGCCACACAATAATGTACTATTCTGTCTTCAGATTTGTTGATGCACATTTTATTGTTGCCATAATTGACTCTTGCTGTATGGATGAAAAAAATCTGAATAAAAAAAATATTTGATTTGCTCATGCATGTTGTGCCTCTGTGTGTGTTGGATGTGGGTCAGGGGAACAGATGAGGCACTTATTTTGGCCCTGATTTTCTGTCAGGAGGAGAATGTTTAGGATGATGTAGTCATAATTGTTTCTGATCATCATCATCTCAAGGGCTCAGTGCCATAAAGACTAATTCTGGAGCAGCTCCGTGGAGAGAGGAAGCTTACATTGATTGTGCTCTGGGCTTTTTTTAAAAATAAGATTGTGTGTATTATCTGGGTCAGAACTGATACCATTGTTAAATGAAGCCTATGTTAACTCACAAAGAACTCTTGTGCCTTGGGTTTATGAAATATGATGGGTATTCTGTCTCTTTTGACTAGTTTTTGTTTGTTTTGAAAGGGAGTGAATTCGTGCAAGTTTTTTTTTTAAATCTGTAATTCAAATGTGATCATGGTTAGACCCGCAAAGGTTTAGTTTGTCTTAAATGTGTGGTTTCTACCTGTGGCAGAAACAAATTAAATACATTTATTAGTTTACTGCACTTAAGTACAATTTTGAGTTACTTAGATTTTAGTTTCTATTTTTGTGCGAGCTTATAGTTCTATTCCACCACAGTCCAGAGCAAATACTGTATTTTTTACTCCACTATGTTTATTTGACACCTTTAGTTACTTTACACACCTTTGGTAAAGTATTATACCATTTTATGTCATTTTGGTTAAGAATAATAATGTGTATTATTGTTTGTATTATATTTTTATCCACACAAAAATGATTCCATGTTTGAAATGTGTTTATTTTTCACTTTTTTTCAACAGATTTTGAACATTTTGATAATTGACAACGAAGAATATTCACAGAACAGCAAAAGCAAAATGTCAGCATCCATGTTGTTGACATTTTTTCCACTCCTTTACTCCAACTGTTGCTGTTCTCCGTCCCTCCCAGTGTGTCCCCTGAATCACCTCTTATATGATACCAGTGATAAAGAGCTTGGGGTTGTAATACAAATATTACAATTTCTTTGAAAGGGTAAAAGGTAACTTAAGAATTTAAATGGAATGATATCAAAAACAGGTTTTTTGAGGAACAGTTGGAATATGAAATGAACCCAACTTTTTATTACAGAGATGTTACAAGAAAACAACCTCAACCCCTTATGCATCTAAGGGTTAATAATATAAAATATGGTCAACAATTAAATATTGTTATAATATTAGGGGTTACGTTTTATTGATTCCTGCTGGGAAATTGACAAATAAAGCAATATAAAGTAGCTAAATCTCCTTTACCAGCTCCAACATTAAGGTATAGAACACATTAATGCATCAATAATTATAATCCAATAAAGTACATCCTTCTGAAATATATACCATTTTGCATAATGTGTACTTTTACTTTACATTTTAAGTCTATTTTGATGCTAATACTTTTGATACAAGTCCAAATTTAAATGTGTGATTTGTCACAGAGTATTTCTGTACTGTGGTGTTGGTAGTTTGATCTCATTAATTCTTCCACCTCTAGTTTCTATGTCCATATTCTACCGCTCAAACACAACTGACAGGTCTTGCATTATCATTGCATTTGTCATGAAAAACGACAAAAATCCAGTTAGGACCTCTATTATTTTTAGCAGATTCCATTGTTAAGTGTACCACATTCTCCATCACACTAACTGGTCCACAGCAGATCTGAGGCCAGTCTTTCTTCTATACTGGTTGTTGTGGGTGGAGTGTCCTCGATGGCCACTTGTGCACAAGTAACAGGTGCCAATAGGAGTCTGCTGTAGATTTTAGCCTGTTTTTGGTTGTCTGTGGGAATCTTCTTCTTCATAATATTTTGGAGGTAATACACCTGTTTCACTATTACATAGTTTGTCCAGCAGAGAGCAAAACAAGTTTATTTTTCAACAATAAAACCCCTGCCTGTGCAGTACATACTTTGGCCACAACTCCTGATTTCAGGGCTCTTCATTAAACAAGTTTGCAAAATTTTACCATCATCACATATCAATCTTAAGATTAAAAGAATTATATTTGCTCGGTTATACTTTGTGGTGTTGTAACATGTCTTCTGATCAGATTATCTCAGAAGATGAGCAACAAAAAATGTAGCCCACTGAAGAGTAGAATCCTAGTAAGGTTTCTGCATGTTAATTAGTCCATCATATTATTCTAAACTGCAGGGTTGGTCATTTTACCCACGTGATGCAAAACAGCAGAATAAAAATACTCCATTACAAGTGGAAGCCCTACATTAACAATCTGTATACATATTAGCAGCAAAATGTCATTTAAGTAAGTAGCGGTTTGGTCTATCTGACTGACAGAATACAATATGTGGCATTATTAGATTATTTAGAGTGAAGCATCAGTGTTTCAGCAGCAGGTTACTGTTGTACAGTAACCCGCTGCTACAGGCGGAGCTAGTTTAAACTACTTTATACACAGTTTTATATACAAGGACAGAAGATAACTGTGGTGGGTCTTCAGATAATGTCAGAGAAAAGAACAATAAACAAATTGGAGTTTCTCTCAAATCTTTAATTCTTAGTGAAATATTGGATCATTTGCACGTGTACTGAAATGAAACGGTGTGACAAGTTTAGAGTGAAAAAATCACTGTTTCTCGAAACTGTTAATGATTTAGAGACATGTGAAATATGACCCTGACTACGCGTTGCTTTTGGAAGACGTGACAAGCCAAAAAAGTTTGGAAACCACTGGTTTAATCTTTACCACTGTGTTGTATTTTAAAATCATGCTGTATTATTCACTGTGTAAAATGATCATCTTAAAGGTCACCTTTACGGATTCAGACTTGCAGGGCTTCACATGTAACATAAGAAATCAGGGTGGGGCTCTCTGTGTCAATAATTCTTCTTGTACAGAATCGGTTTCGAGTTCTAACATGTATAGCTCTGTTATTCCAGTATTACAACTTGCCATTGTGTAGCGCAGAGTAGTTTTACGGTGTTTGAGAAGAGTTAGAGGTGAGCTGGTGTGTTGGAGCTGCAGTGAGTGGGGAGGGGTGGGGACTTCATAGATATGCACGTTTTAAAGGAAGCAGTTGTGTAGAGTTACATATAATCCATCTTAAGGCATGAAGGGATTATTATCATATGGAAAAAGCTTCTAATGCTGTGTCTTCTCTCTAATCTGCAGTTGCATGTTTCCCACCAACCTGTCCAGCGTTTATGATCTCCTCTTTGTTGTGTGTTTGTCTCTGCTCTCCTGTTCTTCCTCTGCTTTTCCCTCACGTGGTCGAGACAGACGACTGCCCTCCCTAGTCCTGCTTCTGCTCGAGGTTTCTGTTTGAAGACAGTTCCTCATCTCTGCTGTTGCAAATCTGCTTACTCATAGGGAATCTTTGGATTCGCTGGATTTCCCCGAATCCTATTCCTCTCTTGGAAAGCACTTTAGCTCATGGCTGTTGTTTTAAATGTGCCGTATAATGTGTGATATATCACACTGACTAAATATGTACCTTTGATACACAGAGATGAGTTTTCAGGGGTTTAATCAATGACGAAAGAGGACTTTTAAAGTAACTCCAATGTAAATCATTTTTAGCTCATTCAGCTCAGAAAATTTATCCTGTGGTTGGTTTGATTAATTAGTTCAAAGTTATCTCAAGTTGTTAAAGTGTAAAAGTGACTTAGTTACATTAACTGAATTTGAGAAAACAAGTTCAATAAACTTAAGTCAGATTAAGTTGTAATAAGTTGAATCAACTACTCACACAAGTAGCACTTACAGACTGACTTGTTTTACTTTTACATTTTCTAAGTTAAAGAGTTTCATCTTCATCAACAATTGAGAACTTCCATCCTTGGCTGTTGAAAGCATTTTATTTGACCAGATTCAGTACAAAGACAGTCTGTGAGGCTGCTCAACGTTACTTTACAGGAGTAGGGACCGAATAAAGCACTAATTCATGGCTAAAACCTTTTGGAATATTATGAAAAAGAACAACCATAACGCCATTTAACAAAGACACACAACCAGTTTCCAACATGTCTGAGTTCTGCAATACCGATAGATAGATAGATAGATAGATAGATAGATAGATAGATAGATAGATAGATAGATAGATAGATAGATAGATAGATAGATAGATAGATAGATAGATAGATAAGAACCAGCTTTAATAAAAAATAGATATAGACATTTAAACATCTAGAAAAGAATATATATAGTAGGGTTATGGCAGTGGGGAATGGCTTAAGGTTCAAGATCTTATGTTTCTATAATCTATTGCAAATTATCCATTCTAAGTGTAATTTACTCAAAATTACTAAAACTCATTAAGTAAACTAGAAAAAAATTACTCATTTGATGAAATGAATGTGTTCATTGTAGAGAATTGCATTTATTTGGCTACTAAAGCTGCCAAATAAATGTAGTGGCCTGAATTTCCCCTCTGAAATGTATCTGCATGACAGTGTACAGTCACATAAAATGGAAACACTCATGTAAAGCATCTCATGATTGTACTTATCCATGCATTCAGTGCAGATTAGTAATGCAACACGTGTAAATGGATAATGAGCTTGTAGTGTGACCTCATTAGCGGACTATTATCTATGATCATAATTACAGGGACACGGTGCAGCTCGGGGCTTCCGGTCGGGATCAGTGGCCGTGAGTGTGTGTGTGTGTGTGTGTGTGTGTGTGTGTGTGTGTGTGTGTGTGTGTGTGTGTGTGTGTGTGTGTGTGTGTGTGTGTGTGTGTGTGTGTGTGTGTGTGTGTGAGGGCAGAGGTCAGACATGAACACGGTAGTCCGGTCATCTGACGGGGGTTTCGGTCGCGGCTCCTTTAAGAAAGCGGAACTGAGTCTGTGCGTTTGACGCGCTGCGAGGATGTGGGCAGGAAACGCCAAGCAAGAGCAGAGAGGCGATCACGCTTCCCAGCGCCGTTGCACAATGCAGTGCGATCAAAATGCGCTTTAATCGGCCCCGCTGATGTCCAGGAGCGGACGTTCCCCTCGGATCTGCGCCCCGCGGCCCTCAGACAGCCGCCGAGGAGGAGCTTCAGCCGGTGTGGGAGTCGAGTCCGATCCGAGCCAGAGCGCAGCCTTCCCAGCCTGCTCGCTGTGAAAACATCGGGGCTGGTCAGCGGGTGGGAGAGAGAGAGAGAGAGGAGGCTTCGTCGCTGGGAAAAAAGGAGGTGTCTGCCTTTTTTTTTTTTTTTTTTTTTTTTTTTTAATAAACTCTCTCCCCCAACCCTAAAAAAAAGCCATGAGGGAGTACAAAGTGGTTGTTTTGGGGTCGGGCGGAGTCGGTAAATCGGCGCTGACGGTCCAGTTCGTGACGGGCTCCTTCATCGAAAAGTACGACCCGACCATAGAGGATTTCTACAGGAAGGAGATCGAGGTGGACTCGTCCCCGTCCGTCCTGGAGATCCTGGACACGGCGGGCACCGAGCAGTTCGCCTCCATGCGAGATCTGTACATCAAGAACGGGCAGGGCTTCATCCTGGTCTACAGCCTGGTCAACCAGCAGAGCTTCCAGGACATCAAGCCCATGAGGGACCAGATCATCCGGGTCAAGAGGTACGAGAGGGTCCCCATGATCCTGGTGGGCAACAAGGTGGACCTGGAGGGGGAGAGAGAGGTGTCCTCCGGGGAAGGCAAGGCTCTGGCCCAAGACTGGAACTGCCCCTTTATGGAAACTTCAGCCAAAAATAAAGGATCTGTGGACGAACTGTTTGCAGAAATAGTGAGACAGATGAACTACTCCACTGTTCCCAGCGGTGGAGACCAGTGCTGCTCCTGCGTCCTGCTCTAAGGCTCAATTATCACCTTCTTAAAAGTTGTCCTGCAGGCTTTTATTTTGATTTTTCATTTTATTTTGCTAAAAACTATTCTCTCTCTCTCTCTCTCTCTCGCCCCCTCCTCACACTGTTGTCTTATTGTTGCACACAAACTTAAAAAAAAATCGACAACAATCGATTATGTATCATAAGTCTGGAAAAGTGTTTACATGACAAAGTACTTGAATGTTTTGGGATTTTTTTTATAGCTTTGTATATGACACTTCTCTGGAAATGTGCCTCAATGGGAATGTCTTATTGTGAAACCTAAGAGACACATGTTTTTCTGGTTATTTTTTTTGTGTTTTTTCCTTCTTTTTTTGTTGAGTTGTACTGTTAGATCTTCTGGGATGGGTCCTTCTGTCCTGGAGATTTGATGGCGGTGGGTTTTCGTGCCAAATCCCCAAGCCGAGATGGGATGTTTAAGGTCTTTATTTTGGGGCTAAAGGAGGGCTGGGAAGTATTTCTAAATCTCCCAGAAACTTATCAATCACCACTCAAGCCTTGCACAGGTTTACTCAAATCTATTCCTCCAAGAGGCACAGACCCACCCAGTTAGATCCTGTATTTGAAGCTGTGGACTGTGGTGGAGTTGTGTCATGCCATGTTTTGTTTTTGTTCCCCCCCTCGCTCCCTCTCCGGTCTGGTGAAAGTGGATTTATCATGGAACTTGCACTTAGCTGACGGTGTCCCTCCTCAGTGTGCACAAACGTCGCTGCATGGGGGAAACGCCACGACCCCATGTCAAGTGCCTTCCTAAGAAATCTCCTGTGACTGTGCCAACTGATGAGTCCTACTTCCTCTGCAGTGCGTCTTGATGGCAATCAGAACTTCTTCTTTTTTTTTTTCCTTTCGCAGTTTCCAGTGTACACTTGATTTTTTGGTGTCGAAGAGAGAAGCGCCTCTTCCTATTTTGCTGTCAGGAAGCTCAGCTTGTAATAGACCTGCTGTTTCAGGGTCACATTCAGGCCGTTTCTCGAGGTACTAGTAGTCTGACAAGAATAACTTCTTTACTTACTGGGATTTTGGTTCAGTGAATGGCAAGCCATGTCTGTATGTATTATCTAGAGTTTTGTTTTTTTTCCTTTTCTAAAATGTGACATTTTTGACTTACCGTAATTGTAATTCTCCCTTTGGACAAATCTTCTGCCATCCAGCTGTCAGTTTGAAAGACTTGTAATACAAAAAGCATTTTACGTAAAACGTTGTGTGTTCTGTTCGTCTCTGCTGATGATGTGAGTTTATACAGTTTAGTTTAGGAGCGTGTTGCCGTGAAGAAATTTAGTGCTGAGAGAAGTGGCTGATTTGAAAATCCATTTGAAATGTCGATAATGAATTAATTGCATAGTAATTTACACCCACCAGCCGCTTTATGGGGTGCACCTGCAGAATCTGTTGTGATCTATTCAACAGCTCTGCTTTTAGGAAGCTTCGGCATTTTTTGTATTGATCTTTCTGTAATCTTTATCTATTTTTTAGTAACTGATGTAAAAAAAAATGATAATTTTGCTTTGTTTTTGACACTATAGTGGCTAGTGTTCCTAATAGTTTGCCTCCATAATGTACACTACCATTTGAAAGTTTGGGAGCACTTAGAAATGTCCTTATTTTTGAATGAAAAGAATTTTTTTAAATGAAGATAACATTTAAATGAATCAGAAATACAGTCTAGACATTGTTAATGTGGTAAATGACTATTCTAGCTGGAAACAGCTGATTTTTAATGGAATATCTCCATAGGAGTACAAAGGAACATTTCCAGCAACCATCACTCCTGTGTTTTAATGCTACATTGATGTTAGCTAATGAACAAATAATACTACTAATAATACTTATGAATGAATTTTGAATGGTATGTATGTTAATGGGGGGTGAAAATTATTAGCAACACTTAAATGTAATACAGTACAACAACACCTACTATCACCTCAGTAATAAACACAAAGTAGAATCATTGACGTTTTGACATCTACAAAAACTAAAATGCACATTTACTTATGAAAGTCTAATTTACGGTAGAGTCTTTGTTTTGGATTGCATTATACTTCACAAATGTGCTAAATATAGTTGCAGGTGAGTGTGTGAAGCCAAAACACCCAATAGAAATCATGACAAACGGGATAAACGGGCAAAACAAGTCATTTAAAGCAATGGACACTGCTCACTTACATCACTGATATGCAGTGTGTAATTTATTGAGAATAAAATGTTTAAAGAATGGACGGTGGAAACCCAAATTATTAACCTCACAATCAATTATGCTTCCTAACTGGACAGATTGATATCCCAGAAGTTTAGTTGAATAGGTGTGATACTGTGATGATGAAGTGTTCACCTAATTTTTTTTGATCAATGTATACCTATCCATGGGTTTGAATATTTAATAGGTATCAGTAGCTGCATCTTTACTCTATATTTTCTTGTGTCAGACAGGCTGTGACTTCTCTTAGATGTACCATATTTGACACGTTTAAAGAGAGCAGCCTTCAGCTACTTGTTAGTCGTATTAAATAAGTGACCACAGCCATCGTGAGTAAAAAAATAACATGTCAGTCCAGCTGTT
Source organism: Amphiprion ocellaris (assembly GCF_022539595.1). Taxonomy (NCBI): domain Eukaryota; kingdom Metazoa; phylum Chordata; class Actinopteri; family Pomacentridae; genus Amphiprion; species Amphiprion ocellaris. The sequence continues at coordinate 15,461,089 of NC_072775.1, read as the reverse complement.
TGGCTAGTGGGTAGGGTTTCCAGTGTGTTTAGTTGGGGAGAGCTGCTTCCCCTCTTCCCGCTGCATGTTTTCTCGGCTGGAGGACAGAGAGGCCTTTTTGTGTCGACAGCCAAGTTCAACCAGCCATACATACTGTAGACCGGCCTTCGGTAAGCCGCTCCTCAGACGGCCAAAGAGCTGCTGCTTCAAGTGTCTCTCTCACAAACAGAGATTGAAGGTCAGATTACCAAATTCAGTCTAAGGTCGAGCTCACAATGTTCAGGTCCTATAGAAAGAAAAGGCTGCTTCTTCTAACAGTGCCTGCGTTGTTTTCCTCATGTATGGCTGCGGTGGCCGTCGCTGCCAGCGCACAGTTATCTGAGCTACTAAAGCATTTAGCTGTAATTCTCAGTCCTTTTGTTAGAATTTAATTAAAACTCAACAGAAGTACTGACAGTTAAAAACAACCACCTGCCATTAATGATTATTAATGAATAGGAGGCCTTCATTTATTTCTGTTTGACTGCACACACAGGAGGAGATGAATAAACAGAAATAGTGACGCCTCATCATCAAAACCCCACAGTCTTGTAGCAGCTTCATCAGGATTCTATAGCTCACTTTGTAAGCTAAAAAGACTTAACAGCTGTAAATGGATGTGTCGAGCTGATTTAGTGTGGCGATATATATTTAGCTACTGATTTTTATCCTCGGATGTGGTTAAAAGTTTCACTTGTTGTTTTCCAGGTGTAAAATACTGATAGCTCTGAGGCTAGAATGAGTAATAGCAACTATAGTCACGCACTGAATGCCAGTGGAAAGTAATACACCTTCGAAATTATTGCACTAACACACAGGTTAAAGTTTCATACTAAACATGTCTTCATTTATTTTTGTTTTTTGCTTTTTTTCCATGTAAGACTTGATCACCTCAAACAGTGCATATACTGGTAACTATTAAACCAATTTTTTGTCAACCTTTTGGCAAAGCAGGTGCAACTTGTTGGCTCATATGTAAGTTTTTTACATGTAAAAAGTGATTTTCTCTCTAAACATATCATACATTTCTATTTAAGGTATTTTTAAAGGCCCAGTTTGGTCAAATTCTCTAATATTTTGCTGTGAATGTGTTTTTTTTCTTCTTTTTTCTGTCCCCATTTGTCATCTCACAACCTCCTGCAAACCACTGAAAGAGGCCTGACCCCTAAACTGGTCTTACACAACTTGACACAGTTAAAGCTAACTCCACCTTCACCAGCTGCAAGAATAAAGTGCTGTCCGAATTAACAATCTAGAAAAAGAGTTTTGCATACAGATACCAAAGCTAAGCCACATGAAACAATGTCTAAAGACAAAACTTAGGGTGGAGGTGTTGCAAAATGTGCAGGATGCAAACATTCTGACGTATTATGAACTTCTGTCAGGCCACAAATCTTAGAGTGGTTTCATGCCTGCAGGACTTCGCTCATATGACCTGGCAGGTTGGAGTTAATCTAGTGACTCCAATAAATTCTTTGTAATGTTAGACTACAGTCATGCATGTGAACTATATGAATCCCTAAAACTCCTGGATTTTTCCACACATAAAGGTGTACAGAAAGAAGCAGCAACAGACCTTTAACTCTGCAGTAAACGCTTACAGTTTGCCTCAGTCAAGTGGCTGTTTTCCTTGCAGCTGTGTTGGAATAAATAGCTGACAGAGTTTTGGCTCCTCTAAATGTGTACAAATTACATAAATATAACACTACAAATATACTTTTCCAACTATACAAGCGCATCCCAGACAGCTGGATGTTCGCCTAAAATCTGACACATATCTTCTCTTTACTGCAGTATTACACAAACATGCTGTTCATCCTGAATTTCACAAGCTGTCTGACAGTATAATTCATGTAAAACATGAAAGCTGAAAGCAATTTTCCTTTCAGCTTATCCCTTGCAGCCTTTAAGATTTTTTATTTTAATGCCTCCATGCTCAGAACCTGTGTTATGTTGTTTTTTTATTGCATAGAAATATATCAACCACAGCTCACTGATACGTTTTTTTTTTAGCATTTAGAAGAAAGGAAGGGTGGATGATATGGCACTTCCTGTGCAACTTCACCTCAGATCTATGAAATGTTACACAACAGTCAAGCAGTTCCTCTTAACCATTTAGAAAAGAATAGCTTGTACTGTCACAGCCTGCCATAACACAGAACATGACCCCAGTGTTGTAATGTTCCGAGACTTAAAGCCTTGTATTCTTGTCAGCCTGAACTTAGAACTAAACAGTGGATAGAAAAAAGGAGCAGAGTGGAAGGATGGGAGAAGAATGAAAAGGTTTCATCTATGTGACTGTGGTGCCAGCAATGGCTTCATGTGATCTGATTTGAGCAAACAAGATCATATGATGCTAATTTACCGTAGTAGCCACGGCTCGTTATCAGTGAGCTGCTTGGATACACAGAGAAAGAAACTGTAGCGGTCAACAAGATTTTTTTTTAAAGGTCACATATTGTGCCTTTTTACAGCAAATGAATGCAAGTTTCACATATCCTTTCAATGTGTCTTTTGGTTTTTCAGCGCTAAATACTGCAAAGATGGCAAATTTTTACGTCCAGTATATAACAACTGTTTTTGGCCCCATTTAAAACTCGCTATTATGCCGCCTCCAAGAAGAAAACTCTCTCTGCGTGTGTGATTGACAGCAAAACAGCTAACTATAAGCCTGCTAACACCGGGAGACCAGGACCTTCTTGTTAGATTATACTGCAGTTATAACATCAGTAGTTTACAGGTGCAGAGCTACAGCATGGGAAATGGCAGTAGTCTTTCTGGGCTGTGTTTCAGTCACTATGTCATACTGATTTCATTGTCTGACAACAGAAGAAGAAATATATAGGTAAGAACACCTTTTTTTAGGGATTTGCTGTAGTATAATGCAGTTTATTTGGGCACAGAGAGCAGGAGAGAAGCAAACAGATGTAAACACTGGCTGAGTTTAGGTTGCACTGAAGCATAGTAAGCTCAAAGAAAACACAGTAACCCACCCATTACCTATTAGTTTTATGTTGGTCCTAAAGTTTCCACCATCCCTGAATGTCCCTCAGCATTACAGTTTCCACAGGGCTCTAACCTGGATGCATATGATCAAAGCTAATGGTAACATTCACGGCATTAGCAGCACAATACGCTAACATTTTGCTCTTGTTCTGTTGACGTCGCCGTCAATAATAAATGCAATCCACTGGGTCTTCAGTTCCTCAGTTACTGACAGTGCATGAAGACTGTGGTGTTTACTCTTGTAGCCAACAGCAAAACATTTGCTGTGTTTTGCTTAAAGTTAGCAGAAGCAGCTCTAGAAAGTAAATAAACTTGGTGGACTATGATGCAGGTGTTGATTCTGAATGACTCGCCTGGAAGCAGCAGGCAGTGAGGGGGCAGGATTACACAAAGCTGGATAGGTTGGTTAGGTGTGAAGTAGCACCTGGGTCGCAGTCTTACAGGTGGAAGGCTCTTTGTCAGGATCCTTCCCCCGGCCCTCTGATTCGCTGGCAGTGTCTCCTCCTCCTTTCCGTTCTTCCTGTCTCTGTTTGACTGAGCTTCTGTCTAATCAGCAGCATGTGTAGGCACCTGAGCAGAGGCTGCCTCACCTGCCTCCAGTTACCACTCACTCTATAACACCTTGGCTCAGACATCACTGTCTGCCAGATCGGCAGTCTACACACCATCTTATGACTGGTTCCCTGCTTTGTCCTCCCTCATGGAATCACTTTTGATCACTCACTTCCTGTTTCTGTTTCTTCTCGGCTGGATTCCATCATTGAGAACAAGAAACCTGGATCACCTGCCTGCTTCAGTTTCCCACTGGATTTCTCAATCCACACTCACACTGACCTCCATCCCACATGATTCATGCCTGCCTTTTTCCAGCCCCTATTTATCAGCTAATCAGGTAACTTCTTCAGCGTTTTTCCTTGTATCACTCCATGCCTGGTTATACCTGGTCTCAGCTAGTTTTGAGTCCTGTCTCTTAGTTCTGTCAGTATGTAAAGTCTTTTGTTTTCCCCAACAGATCTGTTTCTCTTGTGTGTTTAGTATCCCTTGCCCGTTTCCTTCAGTTAGCCTCGCCTTCTGTTTAGTCAGTTTGCCTGTGACCCCTCCCCAGTTCACATACCTGGTTAGTTTAGTTTGTCTGTTGTTGGTCCTTGTACATGGTACTCATCTTGGGATTCACAAATTGTGAATAAGCACTTTCTGCACCAGGTCTCCGATACCTTCATCCCTTATTAGTGACTGCGCCTGAGTTCTCCCTCAAGAAAACTGGGATACTATCTAGTTAGGGGAGGAGTTGAGGAATGGAAAAACAAAGCTTTTACTTTACACCTCCAAATTTATAAGAACCACATACCCATTAAACATGAATAGTCACCGTATGGGACATTTAAAGTTCCCCTCTGGTCATTGATTAAAGCCCTAAAGATTCGCCTCAGTGTATCAAGGTTACAAATTTATATATTTTTTTCTCGATGAAAATAATCCTTCCCTGCCTTAAAGTTGCTTAGATGTAACTGTGTGTCATTCATTCCTCAGTCTAGACTGTGCATCTTTATGAAATCTCTGCCTCTTTCTCCACTTTCTACTCTACAGTACACAATGGAAAGTTGTAATATTACAGTAATTCAGTTGATTCTGAAGAATAAACGTATAGAAAGCCCCATTCTGGAAGTTGAACTGTTATAAGGAAAACTTGAGTTTCTCTGGAGGGGGTCATTATACCACCTTCCATCGACTGCAGCCAGTCCTTCCTGAAGGCACCCACCACTATAAACACCCCCTGCATTGTCCCTGTATTACTGTTGACACACTAAACCGTATGAACTGAAATCAGCGTGACAGCCGACAACACACACATTCAGTCTGACCACAGCAGTGAGAAAGGTTTTACTATGTGAGAAAATGTGGAAGAAAGTCTTCTTTCATCTTATGAAGCTGCAGCTTGACTTCTTCGCTGAAGTTTCGGTGATTTTCTGGTAAATGGTTTCATGATCAGTTTAGAGTGACATCGTTACCATTTCTCACTGTGATACAGTGGGAGCTTTGATGGCAGACATTTAGAAGATCAGAACAGAACAGATCACTATACAGCTGAAATAAATGGACTGACTTGTCCTAAATGGGTTGTTCCACCCAGCACGAAGTTCTGTTAAATATTTTTTGGCTCAGTTGTAAGAAATTTATGTTTTTGGATCAGGGAGTATTTTTTTTGTATTTTCACCCTTTAAAAAACTGGAAAGACCTTTTTAAGGGGTAAATGTCTCCAGAAAGTCCCCTGTCATAAATTTTGGTGAGGACACTGACAAAATTGTTTGCAGCAGATTCAAATGCTTGAATAGCTCCAGCAGAAGCAATTTCTATCCATATTTCCTATACTCAAAATACCGATTTTGGTCGACATTTGACCAACTTTTGAGGCCTCTAACTTTAGTAGATTTTGACTTGTGGCAAATATTTTAACCCAAGGTTCAAAATTTGAGCTTGAATTTATTGCTATTTACATGCCAAAATGATAATGTAAACTAATTTGTGGGACCACACAAACCGGGGTGCATAGGGGTCTGTATATTGTCGTAGTTGCAAAGTTACAAGCTGCTTCCATGTTTCCTTGGTTTTGCCTTACTAGATGTCCCCATGCATACTCTTGCAATGAATACTGAACAGAGAAACCGAGAAACGCACATCACAATAAATCTCAAGTTTATTGAAGTACATCACAAGTGAAACAGTAGATTAACGCTGTACTAAAAGCAACAAAAGAAAACAATGCAAAATAATTATTAATACTCCATGAAGAAGATTGTATTCTCCTCATTGTAGTTGGAGCTGGGATGGGTGACAGAGCATAAACTATAGGCACCAACAGAGATCATCAAATTGAATCACTTGAGCAATGCAGCTCTGTATGATGACAAAAAGAGTCACCACTGGCAATGATGAAGAGGAGCAGGATGAGAGTATAAAATTTATACACTGAAGTGGACCAGCTCAGTGTTCAAGTGGCCTCCATGTCATATATCTGTTGGGTGCGAATACAACATGATTTGTTGAACATTGATTCTACAGTTGTTGAATTTATTGACCAATGCCAGTGAAGTTGTAGATCGCAACCACCTAAATACCCCTCGCCTCTCCATTCCCTTCTCAGCATGCAGGAAAACTTATGGCCCCTTGTTTGGTTTGTCTGCTGTGGGCCTCTGCAGAATGTGGAAGAGTGAGAGGGGAAAAAATTAACAGCAGTGTTTTATACTGATTAGTATATCTGCTAAACTAAGATAGTGACCCCACAACCTCACTTTAGATTATACATTTTGGCTGGAGAAGTTGAACGAACAGCCTCCTTTGATTGGAGCAGAGAGAATACCTGATAAACACAGTTGCATCCTATGTTATTTTAAAGACCCCCTCAGTTGAAAATCAAGCTTTTTACCTTGTTCATGTGTCCATATGCTGTTTTTTTTATATCCTAGAAGATGAATAATGAATTAAATATCTAGTCAAGATCATTTACTCCTTGAAATGACAGTGTACCAAACACTGTTTTCACTGTTCAGTGGTTTCATACATAGCAAACCTAAGGAACCGTTTCCATCAAAGTGCAGGGTGAGACTGTCAATATTTTTATTCATCTTGACAATTGGCCTTTGGTTCGGAACATTCATCCATTATCTATACATCGCTTAATCCTCATTAGGGTCACGGCAGGGGCTGGAGTCATTCCCAGCTGGCTCACGGTGAAGGCAGGTGACACCCTGGACAGGTTGCCATTCTATTGCAGGGCTACACATAGAGACAAACAATCACACTCACGATTGTGAGTGGGGAATGAGGGGGGTGTAGATAGAGGACTTCAGAGATTTATATATTCTAAAGGAAGCAATGGTTACATGTAAGTAATTTTAAAGCAGTAAGGGATTATTTTTCATGACATATTTTCATTCATTCATAGATATGTAACATGGATACATAAAAATGAGTCTTTAAGGGTTTTATCAGCGACCACGGTGGAACCTTAAATAGGGCACCCATTGTATTTTTCATCTTGTTCACAGTAAAAAGGCCTTATTTGTTTACCAGATACACCATATATGTATGAATGCATACTATTATGGTAAATGTACCTGGTGTAGGATTGTGTGTGCTCGTGTTTGTGAAGACATTATTATATGTCAATGTGATCGTAGTGTTCCCTCAGATTCTGTCATCAAGTGCTTGTGAAATGAAATGTACTCATCTTTTTAAGTATATATTCTCAGTTGTGCTTTGTGTTGGCCCTAAGATAGAGCAGTACAGATAAGAAGATACACTACATAGCACGGAATATGTGTATTACAGCACCGACGGATCGTTCAGAGTGACTGATGCCGATCTTTGAGGGAACATTTAGGCAGTGTTTGACCACGCCGGTGTTCCACTTTGAGGGTCTGGTTTTGCTGTTGCTGCCTGCGGAAGTCAGATTGTGTACAAGTGTGGATGAGTCACTCTGGTCTTGGAGGGAACAGTGGAGAAAAAGACCTCACATATCCAGCCACTGAAATAGACTAAATGTTCTGCGTCTGCCTCTCACACTGCACACTGAGTGGGAGGACACAGCAGACACAGAGGTGCTCTCAGCTCCCCCACACTCAGCCAACATCTTATCTTCATTTTCAGCCCATATACTCGTATGCTGTGAATGAGTGATGGCTACAGCCGTTCGCTGGCGTGTACAGCTCACATGCATCCACTTTCAAAATATGGCATGATATTGGGGTATGTCCCCGAAAAAACACAGGTGGACTTCAATGTGGAAGCCAACAGTCAGTGTGGGTCAAAATGCCATTGCGTGCTAATTTATCAAACTCATGGTCGCTAATGTTACAATTCCAAGGTGATTTTGCTGCAGGTGGGTGGCAACCAGTCAGCAGGCAGATGCTCTAGGTCTACTAACAGTAAAAATAATAATGATAATAATAATTGCATACAAAATAAATATGTTTTTCCCCTTAAATAAAGAAAAGGCCCAAACTGCCAGAAATGCCACACTGAAAACATTTAAATCATAGGACAGTAAATCAACAGGTGAACTCCCACTTCAGCTACTCCTGCTGCCAGAGGCCTACACCAGCCTGCAGCACTAAACACAACAAAAGGAAAAAAAAAAAAAAAACAGGTTGGCAGGTTGTCAACTAACCAGTTTGTGGGGTGAACTGATGGAATAGTTTGAAAGGCAATCTCAAAATGAGCACAAGAAAATGTTAAAAATAAAAATAAAAACTGCTTGAATAATACAGTAATGTGGAACAGTAAAGGTGTTCTTGGGGTTTCATAAGAGGTACAGAAGTTTAAGGAAAACAAAATACAAAACAGAAAGATATGATAAATTAATCTTGGTCCCTCATTTTCAGACATTATTTTAAGGTTTTAGGTTTCCTGTTCATTTTGTGTGATTTATTTTCGCTTTATTTCCCTTAATGGTATTGTGGTACATCTAAAATAAATAAAGAAATGAAATTAAACCTGACAATTACTAAAAGAAAGACTATATTAAAGAAATAATAGAAAGTAACGGGCAACCATCGTTTTGTCTGTGAATTTAAAATGATGGGAGTAAATCACTTGTAATTGCAGGTGGAAACAAAGCTTCATATGAAGATACTCTAATACAAGGGTGTCAAACTCATTTTAGTTCAGGGGCCACATTCAGCCAAATTAGATGTTCAGTGGACCGGACCAGTAAAATCATAACATAATAACTTATAAATAACAACAACTCCAAATTTTTCCCTTTGTTTTAAAGCAAAAAGGTACATTCTGAAAATGTTCTATCATTTTTACAAAACCTGATGTTTAAAAGAAAAATAAGTGTAAATTCATCAAAATTATGCCTGTAGTTTTTCATTTACAAATTACAGCTTACAGATCACAGTGTATCTACAAAGGCACAAAACATTTAGTTGCAGGTACCTGGAATTGAACAATATAACATTTTACAACTTGCCAAGATCTGAAATGATTTAAAATTTGCATTCATTTCCACATCTGTGTGGTAATCCTGACCACCTGAACTGACTCACCATACAAATTAAAGTGGCAACTATTAAGAAAAAGATTAAGTTGTCCCCCCTGCATTGTAAATGTATCAAATTTATACATAAAAAAATGCATAAAAGTTGTGGCAGTGCATCAACAATGGGGTTCCACCAATCTGTCTTACTGAAACTGCTGACTGACATTATATTGCACAATGTTCAATGTCTTTAGATATTTTTCCAGTAAGGTTTAATTTTTACCTTTGGAATTCGGACACTGTAATCCTGTGGGCTGGATTGGACCCTCTGGTAGGCTGGTTTGTCCCACGGGCCGTATGTTTGACACCCCTGCTCTAATACTTTTCTAAAGCTACTTCTGGACTTTTGCATCGTTATTGCTAAGCTTGGCTAATAGTGAAAATCCCATCAGTAGCATGGATTGCATTTAGTAGCAGATGGTGAGATACGTTCTGCATCCCCTCAGGTCCCATGATGAGCAGTTCAGGAGCAATGATGACCTCCTTTATGCACAATGTTAATAATAAAGCAAGAGCATGTTATAGCCCGAAGGATGATATAATGATACAGTAGTCTTCAACTTTTATCACACGCTCAGCCTTGTTGTCATCCAGGAACCTCTAAATAAACATCAATTTCTCCATCGCATTATCAGACCCTAATTTGTACAAATCCAGCACTACAGCTCAACTCACATCAGCTCCACTTACAATATTCTCCCTGAAATGAGGTGCCATGAATCTTCCTTTCTCCTCCTCCTCTCTGCTTCTTGATTACCATCCCAGAGTCCCTGTTTCATTCTTCCCATGAATCCAGGGACCATAAAAGCTGTGTTACTTCATGAAGACTTTGGAGGTTGTTTGCTGCATCTGATGACAGTTGCTGGAAATGCTGCTGATGCTGCTTCTTCTGATGGGATGCAGGTCTCACCCTCCCTCACCCATATTTTATAGAAAATAATGACGACTCCAAGTGAACTAACTTTGCGTGCATGTGCTTGTGTGTAGATGTAATTTTAGCTGTTTGGCAGATAGGAATAGAAATGATGCAGTAGTTAGTGTTTCTATGACAGCCTGACCTTATTTGAGAGTGTGTTTTACTGTGTGTGTTTGTGCATACTATATGTCCTGGTAGTGTCACTGCTCTTTAGCATATATTCTACAAATGTATTGTAGGAAGATTTTTTTCATTTAATCACTTGTCAGAATGTTTGCTTTGTTACTTGTCTGTCAGTATAGCAGTTCATCTTCTCTCTGTTCACACCATAATTTACATCCACATCATGGAAAACATTCCAGAGAATATAAAAAACAAGACTTATGATGATAAGGAACTAGTATAATAATGAAGGCAAATTAATACAGTTTATCTGCCAAGCAGAATTGCCTCTGTGGTGTCTTGAATCAACTGAGCTTTATTTTATGTTTCTAAATCTACATGTTTGGCTCCATTTTAAGTGTTGTAAGTGGAGAATAAACCATGAAAAAGTTAACAAGCATGCAATTGTGCACATTCAATTTAAGAACACTGCACATGAAACTTGCAATAACCGTTTTTTTTGACCACCTAAGGGCAGCACAAATAAGCTGTGAGGACAACACTGAGACATTATTACCCTTTAAGTTGAAATGTTGGTGCTGAGTAGGAGGTGTGCTGGGGTTTTAGAGTTTTTTCACTGAAAACAGCTGCCAGGTGTATCTGAAAGCAACACTGATAAGAGTGGTGAGTGAGTGCACCCCTTGCAAAATGAATATAAAGAGATACAAATGTCCAGAGGTGAGAGGGAGCAGAGAGGGATTCATTGTACATATATTTTATTATACTGAAGCAACACTAACATGGAATTTTTTATTGTGCTCATGTCTGTTGCAGTTCCATAATATTTGATTATTGATGCTGCTATTTTATGGTTAAGTGCAGCTTGCATAGATTCCTTTAATTTAGAAGTGGGCTAATACAGTCTCCCAAAGATTAAACATGATGTTTGCTTATTCACTAAAATATCCCGCAAACATCAGAAAGGAGAAGAGATTTAGTCTCGAATCTTAATTTAAGATGGACTGAATAAACTATGTAAATATGAGGGATTAAGTAAATATTTAAGAAACTAAATGGACATTGAAATATATGCACTACCATTCAAAAATTTGCATTCACTCAGGCAATTTCATGTTTTTCATGAAAACTCCCACTTTTATTCATGTGCTAACATAATTGCACAAGGGTTTTCTAATCATCAATTAGCCTTTCAACATCATTAGCTAACACAATGTAGCATTAGAACACAGGAGTGATGGTTGCTGGAAATGTTCCTCTGTACCTCTATGGAGATTTTCCATTAAAAATCAGCTGTTTCCAGCTAGAATAGTCATTTACCACATTAACAATGTCTAGACTGTATTTCTGATTCATTTAATGTTATCTTCATTGAAAAAAAATCTGCTTTTCTTTCAAAAACAAGGACATTTCTAAGTGCTCCCAAACTTTTGAACGGTAGTGTATGAAAGACAAATGTATAAACGCAGTGAAGGAGCATGGGGATTTGGCCAGAAGACAAATTAAAGACGAATTGAAATGACTTAATAAGTTAGGTGGTAACTACTCAAAGTGATTTGACTTAATAAAAAGCATCATCATAAACTCATGTTGTGCTTCCTGGCTGGAAAGAAGAAAATTCCACTCCATACTTACATACATTTTTATTGAATGATAAAAATATTTGATAGGAATACAGTTCTGGGGATCCCACATTATCAATTCATTATATGGAACAGATTTTTCATCTTTACTTTTCATTATGTGACTTTAAAAAAAAACAACAAAAAAACCCCCAAAAACTCTGTAAATGAGTTTTGTTCAAGCAACAGGCTTATATTTGCTGGTAATAAGTGTGAGTTTGTGATGTAACTTTTGAAACTGAATCAGATTATAATATTACACTTGTCTTCTCCTTTTATCAAAGCAGCGTTGTGAATGGAAACATAAAAAGCTTTCTTATAAATGTTTGCACAATATCACAGTAACACACTTCAATTAACTTAACAAGCTAGAGATACACTCTTTTCATTTTTTATTTTTGCGTTTTGTTATTTCCTTCTGCTAGTGATGGCATTCATGTCATTCACCACAAAATTGAGCTCCTTTACTATCATAAACCCATTCAAACCAGTTAAAGCACAGCATCACTAAAAGAAAGTGTCTGTTTAGCTAATGAGCTCATATACTGTGTGTGTTCGTACACATCATTATACAGTTTACCTGTTGGAAAAAAACTGTTTGCGTAGACTTTGCTGTAGGTGACTGTGTACTCTGTAAAAAAAAAACATGAAAATGCAGAATAAAGAAATATTTATCCAATTTTGATAATGCATCTGCAATTGTCAGTCTGTAAATATGGCTGTTCTTCCCAATTAGTCCTTCAACGTCCATGAAATAATCCTGACAAGAGAGAAAAACCCGCCTTTGATTGCTTACATCATATGCTGTAATTGGCATTCAGTGCTTCAGATTTTGGTCTCTGGATCAGTGATTGTATCATCACATGGCAAAACCTCCACCGCAGGCAGACAGAGGAGGCGAACAGCAAACACAGCCACTGAGGTCCTCATGTTTGAAACTCTCCTTCACCTCGATCAGCCCATCAGCTGCATGTTCTACTGGATCAGCTGTGCTTTACATACCGCCCCCAGGAGGAAATGCCTTTCCATTTTACAAAAATGTAAAACCTGTTCCTCCTCTTCTTTTTTCTTTGACAACATGGCCTATATATACATATTTTTTAGTCTCATGATCCTTTACAGAAAACATTTTTGCCTCTACATCTATGAATTCTACCTTAAAAACAGCATAAAAGCAAAATAATAATCAAAATTGGACACTGTGAAAGGCAGAACTGCACACGAATACCGATTAATGTTTCGTGCACAGCCTGTACCCCTGCCAGTCTGTGACAGCAGCGTAAACCATTTTCTTGCTATTGACTACAGTGGCATTTTGCTGTGAGTGTCTGATTTTTCGAGCAGCGTTGCTTTGCTGCCTGCGGAAGTCAGATTGTGTACAAGTGTGGATGAGTCACTCTGGTCTTGGAGGGAACAGTGGAGAAAAAGACCTCACATATCCAGCCACTGAAATAGACTAAATGTTCTGCGTCTGCCTCTCACACTGCACACTGAGTGGGAGGACACAGCAGACACAGAGGTGCTCTCAGCTCCCCCACACTCAGCCAACATCAAATCTCCATTTTCACCCCATATACTCGTACGCTCAGGCCCGTGAATGAGCGACGGATGTGCATGTTAGTGGATCTATTTCATGACCGTCTCTTAAAATCTTTAATTTTCCACATGTGTAAAGTACATGAAGTACAAATTTATCAGGTTTTAGTCTCTGCAGGCTTGGTATGGAGATCTAAAACAGATTTGTGTGGTTGGACCTGTCGCAGCTACATCCTCTCTGTCCACTAGAGGGCAGGCAGGTACAAGTAACCAAAAAAGAGGAGGCTATCCAAATGTAACCTCACCTGTAACATAATACCGTGGTGTATATACATGTTCTTTCTACTGATTTATTTGTATTTGAGGATGATTGAGAACTTGTCAGCTATAAATGATCAGCCTTTCATTGACCCTCAACAAATGATGAACAAAAACTCACCAAACGATATATAAATTACAGTTCATAGAAATCTGTGTGCCTCTGAGTATTTTCAAATACAGATCTTAAAGCTACATATCAGTCAGTATATTTTTAAAAAAGTCACTGAGATCCTTAAGATTTATTGTCTGGGAGCCAGGAAGGTCTGACCTAAATTTTGTAGCAATTCATCTGGTTGATGTTGAGATTTTTTTAGAATAAGTCAAAACTCTGACCTGCTGCTGCAGAAAAAATATCAGCAGGTCATCACAGGACTCACCCCTACGGAAACGTGGATAAAGCAACCAAACGTCATGGTCACACACAAAAAAAAGCTAAAAATGTCAACCTCAAAACAAGGGTTCAGTAGGATTCATCCTATGGGTACCATGAATGTCTGAATCAAATCTCACTTCAATCTGTTCAATAGTTGTCGATATTTTTCTGTCAGTGTAACGGTGCTGTACCTTCACATACTGCCATCCATCCAGCAGCTTGTCAGCTACTTGGCTAAAAATAGTAAATGTATACAAGCTGAGTGTTATACAGCAGGAGACACAGCTAGCGCCTCAGAGTGACCCTCCCTGCAGGTTTGCCCACGAACAGAAGCATGATTCAGCCTTCAGTTTATTTATTTTTATTTATTTTGGAGCTCATTTTGTGCTGTCCGTCTTTGGCATGAACTCTTGCAGCACTGCAAAGTGTGGGTTAGCTTATTTTTACCTTGACAAGGCAATCAGAACCAGTGAATTGTGTAAAATGAGACACAGTTTGAATTTGGTGCAAATACATAGGCAGGTGAAAGCATGAGACTAAATTGGCATACACACAATTTTTGTATAGCAAGCACACACATTTACAGATATAACTGGAATTTCAGACAGCTCAGGAACGAAAATAGGTGAAATTATTCCAAAACATAATGGAAGAGTTAACTGACATACGTATGGTCTCATGAGAGCAAGAACGTAAAGTAATGTCTAATGTGTAGACATTAATATATAGCATACTCTGCTAACCAAACTGATGTTGCACATCTCTGAGGCCTGAGAAATTGTTTTTCTTTTTTTAGTTTTATTAGTAAAATCTAATATTCAAGTTATCACTCTGACCTTTAGAACCCCTCAGTGGGTTTGAAAGACAAGTTGTCTTTTAAAAACTGGCACAGCTGTGAAGCCATGAGTGAGTCAGCTGCAACCAACGACTTGACAAAAATTCTGTGACTTTTTTTTTTGCTTAAATGCAAGCTGTGTTTACATGGAGCAGATAAGAGACAAGGATGGAAACTAATTAAAAAGACTGAGAGGGAAATCAAACACACTCGATCCATAAAATACATGCAGCAGGTCTCAAAAATGGCATGCAGTGAAGTAAGTTGTCATTAAGTTATTGGAAGATATATTCAGCTTGATGAAATATCTTTCTAGAGTGCAAAGGACAGTGAAGAAGAGGTTGTAAAAATGCAAGAAGTAGAAAATCTACAGTATGTTTTCTTTCAGCTTTTGCAAAATGAATGATCCAAAAAAACTCATTTTTGTCACTTCATTTTTTGTGATTTCTGACATTATAACTTTGTCATACTGCACAAAAGACATTTCTGAGTTCTCTCTACGTCTAGCCGTGGTTGTGCTGTTTCCTTAGAGGTGCAGGACTTTATATGGCAGTGAGAAATGAGCCCAGTGAGTAAAAATGGACAGAAAAAAACACACCCAGGAACTGCTTGGAGTTCGGAGAGTGAATAAGATTTTGTATTAGTGGGACTATGACTCTTACTAAGAGGCAGCCACTGTAGTGTCGCTGTGCCAGCCCATTCTGTAGCACATAATACAGCTACTGTGGCCACAATCTTGTAAATTTCTTGTAATTATCACATATTAGTGTTGCAAGAATCATAAAAATCAGTGAACTGATTTAGTAAGATAAGTTACCAAGCAATACATATCTAAAATATAGCAGCTATTTAACATTAGCCACCATTAGCTACTGGTCAGACCAGGCCAGTTAGTCTCATAACCAGTGCTATCTTCCCAGCATAGTGTCAGTACTGCAGACCAGTGAACATGCAGCTGAAAACAACTTGATCACCTTGATCACATTCAGCTGAGTAATTATATTTTTGCTGACCACTTTAATATCAGAATTACTACTGAGGATATTTACAACTCTAAATCGGCCATGTTTGATTGGTTTCCACTCTTTAAAGAACTCGTCGTGCAGGGATAGAAATCTACATTAAGGCGCCAGTTGACAAGTTTTTTTTTTTTTGCTTCTACTTTTGATTCTGTAGTAAATGCTGATTGCACAAAGTAATGGCTGTAGAATAATGGCACATCAGTGTTTCAATGGGTTCCCAATGAGCCTCACATTCACAATGCAGTTCTGTCTGCCACCGGGTAGGAAATCTCCCAGGGAAACGAAAGCTCCATTCACATCACAAAAGATGTACACCTGCAATCGCATAACCAGAACAAGAAGAGGATAGAGCTTCAGTTTTCCCCAGTAGGTATCAGTTGTTCCCCCTAGTAGCAGCAAGAGACAAAAAGGAAAAATATCCCCATTGTCAAAGGAGGTGATGTAACTTGAGAAGGTTCAGAACTGTCATTCAGTTTGTGACAAACCCTGCCTACTTATGAATACAACCTGGTGTTTTACTCTGCCTTTATCACTGAGATCAGAGTTTCTACAGGGTGGGCCATAAGTTTCCATACATAGAAAAATGTATAATGTGTATTTTTTTTATGCTTCAGATACCCTAGATGATGCATTTGATGCTATCTTTGGGGGCACTTGAAGGCCATGGTGTATCAGGTGAAGATACGAGACATAAATCATCTCAAGGAACGTATCACCAACGCCATTGCAAGCATAGCTTCAATTGTGCTAATGCAAGTTCATCAACAGTGGAAATCAAGTATTAATATGTGTTTTCGAAACAGTGGTAATCAAATAGAGCACATTGTATAAACAAAAACGTTTGTCCAAAATAAAATGTTTATTTTTCCTATGTATGAAAACCACCCTGTATTTCAAATTGGGAATCTTTTTCTCCTCATAGTTTCTTCTTCTCCTTCTCTGACACCAACCCCTGCTGTAGACACTTGAGTGCGTGAAGAAATGTTCACTATATTATTTCGTTTAAAAGTACGACTACATTGAAGATGCTTCTCTCCTATTTCCTAAGTGGTGTTGAATGTTTCATGCCCTGCATTGTGGGTAGTTGTGAGATTCTGAGGAAAACAAACGGCAATCTGGACTTTGCAAAAGTACCGCCAGTAGTAATACCACCTGGAAACACTAGAGGGAAAGAGTTGCTAAATTCTCTGTTGCTGCAATGTGCAAATTCTGTCTCCCCCTGCTGGCAATAAGAATAACTATGCAAAATGTTCCGATAAAAACATCAGAACACCACAAAGCATCGACACTGGTGCACCAGCCTGGGAAATTTGCCACAGAAAGCAGATTAAAACTCAAGAATCTTGCTAAAGACAGAAGAAATTTCCTTGGCTCTCATTTAGGACTATCAAGCATTTTGTTGAGTTGTTTGGAGAGAGTGACAAAGAACATAATGGATGTTTATTTATATGTAAAAGTTCATTCTAGCCTTTAGTTTCTCTATTCTATGTGATGTCTTCTTTGAAAAAGATGCTGATATTTCTGAGTTCACAATGCATCTCCATCTTCAAATACCTGCACTTGAGTTTCTGTCACCTTTTAGTAACTTGCTTAAGGACATGTTTGCAGAGCTGACTGGATGGATCAGGTTGTGTCCTCAGTTGTACCTTGAATTGCCTCTCTATGCAACAGATGTATCAAGGAGATATTTTTGACGAGCGGACGGAAATATCCTTGTCGGCTTTGTCCAGCTCACCTCACAGACAAGCAGGCTTCTCTCTCTGGAGCCACCAGGAGCTCAAACAAAAGCTGCCCGAGTCTTTTAATTTGACAGTCGTCTAAGAATAAAGTTGACATCACAGGTATGGCACACAGGAATGGCTGCTTCTCTGTTGTCTTCTGTTGTGCAATTTTTATTTATGTGCTTCTATGTCTGATTGTCCGTCTGTGTTGGCTCTTACGCACATGTGTATTTTGTTTGATACATCTGTGGAAACCTTGTTGGGGTGTTACTCTAAATCACTCTCTTATCCCCAGGCATGACTGTTCAGCAAACAAATATGGATATCCTCTGCTGTCCTGCATGACCGGCATTGTGTTGTACTTACATGGAGACGCAAGCAACAATGAACTGCTAAATATATATTTAAAGAGATTTGCTAACAAAAGAAAGCCTCCCATCCGCCTGTGTGAGACACGACCGATCTAGACATGTATCTCAAGGCGGCCTGCAGCGAGATCCCAGTGTCCAGGCAGAGAGGGGGGCTGAGGCTGGATCGCTGCCCCAGTTCTACCCAGCAGAGGCAGCGGGAAGGAAGCCGCTCGCAGCCCTCAAGCCCCACCAGTTGTCTTCCAGGAAGTTTTGAAGCCATCAGACTTCAAGGGCAGACGAGTGTGGACGAGCTCCATGCACACAGACTTTTATTTCAGGCATCTCCTCGACCTTGTGCCAGCATGGTCTACAGGTAGGATTATCGCGTTCTGTCAAAGGATGCATGCACTTTAAATAGGTGCAGTATCACTTTTCATGGTCCTTTGCAGTGACAAAGAGCTCGTAAAAAGAAAAATACAGCACACAGCAGGTTTTGCTTACAATAAATTTGGGTTAACATATTGATCATGCACTTTTTATTTAATCTGCTCAAGTCATTGTGAACTATCTGCTCCCAGACAGGGTAAACACCAGTCTTTTGTGAATTCTCTCCAAATTCCTATCATTTATAAACCAATGAAAGTAAGGATTAAAGATAAATTTTTCTCAGCAGGGTCCCTGTCCTGTTAAATACCAAATGCTTTCATCACTTCCTGATAAGAAAGAGTCCTCCTTCTCACAGCGAGATCCAGCACTAATTCCCCTCCGTAATTAGACTTGACGTTTAAGGCACATGAGGCCACCATCAGAAGAACTGCTCTGTCCTCAGTGGCTTCGGTGGGTTTCAGGACTGTGGAGAGGAGGAGGGATATGAGTAAGAAATAAAGAAGGGCTGATATTTGAGTTTTTTGTCATAGCAGATCGAGAATAAAGTTTCTTGTGTCAGGAATGTGACATTTTTTGTTTTCTGTTGAAAAACTGGAAGTACAAGTGGCTGGGCTGATGTGATTTGCATGTCCGCAAGCTAAATACGAAGCAAATTCAATGAGACTGTTGTTCTAACTTAGCATATTAAGTGGAAATAGGGTGGCTGTGTCAGATTTTTTGTTTTGTTTTGTGCACAAAGAAGATAACTTTGTGTGTGCTAGATGTGCTTCAGAGGTGGATTTTAGGTTTGGAGTTAGAAAAACTGTTCCCTCCTTCGTGCTATGCTAAGTTAGCTGGCTGTCTCTCTTGTCGGTTCATACTCGGAAAACAGATCAAATACTGTGTAGAAAACATGGACATAGCTGCCTGACCTGAATAGTGAAGCCAATGTGGAAGTAACTTGCATTCTTTCAATCAGCCAGCAGGGGGCGACTCATCTGGTTGCAAAAAGTCAGATTGCACAGAAGTCTATGAGAAAATTAATTCACTTCTCCTTTGATTTATAACCACAGCAAACAGTTTTTGAAGAATTTGATGGACTTAATCACAAGTTTCATGTCCCCTTTAATACAACACGGTGTTTATTTGGTAATCTATGGTCCCTTTTAGTCTAAAATAGACTGGCTACCTCGTGAAGTTGCTACTATATCATTGTATGCAGCTTCCTGGAATTTTTTGTAGTCAGATCCACTGCTTGCTCATCACATCCAGTTTTAAAAATCAAACATGACAACAGCCAAATTCCAAACTTGAGGGTTCAAAGCGATACTCCACGAATCAGTGGGTGCCGTCACGGTGGATACATCCATCTTATATACAATCTATAGTACAGGCACAGAAGTGGGTTCAGTCTTCTCATCTAAAACAAAATGTATTTGGGAAAATGGAGAATTCTTGCTGAAACAGACTATATTCAAATTTTCTTGTCCATGTATGTATTAAACACGACACACATCATTTATTATTTGGCTTTGGAAGTTCTAGTAGGTGGGCTTGTCACCTTTTAGTAGATCCAGGGCAGCTGTTTCCTTGTTCCTAGTCTTTTTTATCTAAGCAAAGCTAACTGGTTCTTCAGATTTAGTCTACAGACCTGTGAGTGGTGTCTTAGCAGGAAAATGAAACTCTGTCTTTAATGGTAACTCCACCCTATACTGCAGTTGCTGATAACAAATAAAAATAGTTAGATTGCCTTGCCAAAATGTTATTTCTACATTTCACACAACACTTCTAAAACTGCATCCTCTGTGCATCGTTAGCATGTTTTACTATGAAAAAAATGAACGTAATCCATCACCCAACACCTTTAGGAAGAGATGTTACCCTATACTATAAAATAATTTAAAAATAATAATAATAATAATAATAATAATAATAATAATAATAATAATAATAATAATAATTTCAGAGAGTTATTTTACATGTTTGAAATGTACAAATGTATTGATAAAATTGCAAAAACAGACAGTCAATTTATATGTTTAATGTTAAAGACCCACAAATTATGCCCATGTAAAATTAAAGCTAGAAAATGCAATTTAATTGGGAAAAATTACGGAATTTAATGAAATGGCTATTTTACAGTATTTTGTTAGCACTCCAACTGAAGGAAACGCACCACCATTTTTTTTTAAAGTTTTTTTTTTTAATCACAGTGTACACAAATGTTGTTTCACTAAAACTCCATAGTGTATTTGTGTGTTTGTTCTGAGGCTGACATTCTACAGGTACACAAACCTTTAATAAATACCGAGTCTATGAACCGCAGAGTGCTTCACTATTACAAATAAATGGCCCTGCATTCGCTTTTCAACATCCCTCAATATCCCCCTATGAGGCCTTTTGCCCGCTGGGCAGAGACATAAGGTCAGTGGACATCTGTATGAGTGCACATAATAAAGATGTCAGCATTTGTCAATGTCTCCACATGCAGTGAATTCAAACTGGGATGATGTTGTGGCAGAAGCCGGCCTGATAATGATGCAGATGATAATAATGGCTAATGTCATAATGGTAAGTGGTGAAAATGACGATAGTAGTAACAGTAATGAGGATGCCGTGGTGGGATTGCTCTGATGCTGTGGATGGAGGAGGGTTCGGCTCTGAATCATAATGCTGCCTTTTCAGTCAAAACCGCATGCCAGACTCAGAGTCAAGCTTCTTGATCAGTAATTCGTGTATGTTTTCTGGCCCGGAGTGAAATTCGTGGTGCTTAATAACTGTGTCTATTATGTCTACACAGAGCCAGTGCCACCCTATTAGGGCAGATTAATCTACCAATGCTCCCTCTGTGGTGTTGTACGCACAATGCATCACAATGACTTGCACTCCTGGTCTAATCTGCAGCACAGAGGAAAGACTATGGACTTGGAGTGAGGAGGAGAGCTGTGGAAATGGTGATTTAGAGTGAAGAGAAGGAAAAAGGGGGAAAAGAGAAGGGAGAAAACAGATGGCCAAAAGATGTGAGCAAAATGGGGAATGGAGAGAAAAATACATAGAGAAAGACGTAGTGATGGAGCAGAGAGAGATGGGACTGCTGCGACACTGACGTCATAGGCTGCTTGGAAAGATTTCCCCCCTTATTGTCTCTCATTTTCTCAACAGGAGGTTTGCGCTGATAAAGAAAACTATCTATTAGACACTGAATAGCCTTTTGAACTTGGGAGTAAAACGTGGATCACAAAAATTTGTTAGTGGAGCAGCAGACTGTTTACAAGGCTGTAATTATGTGACACAGAATCTGATGTTACTCTGGGCTGTATCTGTGTGGATATTATGGGGACAGAAAATCACTGCTCTCACGATAAGTAGATGCAGTATTTGAGTGAACCGCAGGCAGTGCGATCAAGCTATGCTGACAGATGTTCCAAACGGCTGGAAATCCAGAGTTAGGTTACTGTAAAGGAGGATTTATCAGTGTCCTCGATGCAGCATCAAGGTTGCTCATCTCAACATATGCACACTCACCGTATGGAGGTTTGTGTCTTAGCAACAAAGTTTCCGAACTCTATTCTAGATTCTTACTGGAGCAATTAAAACCGAGTGATATGCCGCAGGGTAACGGTATTATCGACCACTGGGGATTCCAGCAGGGATTGTAACAGTTCTAGTTGACGCTTTTGACTGACACACTTTTAAATGGGATCAACAGGGAGGAAACGGAAGCCTTGGAGGTGCTGGTGACATTACAGTGGTGTTTGCAGCTTCATCCGACAGCACACTCCCCTCTCCAGAGCAATGAGGAACAACATGATCAAGCCAGAACGAGGGGGTTTGCCGGGGGGATGTGGAAGATGTAGAAGTGGCAGCACATCAGCAGCTTCTTTCAGTCGTTGGAAAAGGTTGCATGATTTAAAGGAGACACTCCTCTAATCTTCAAGATCAGTTTACCCTTGATGTGGAAGCAAACAGTTGTACAATGTTTTATGAGGCCCTGGAGGAAGTTTTCCACAGTCTGCAAAAAAATACCCTTGCTGATGTCTCCGGAGTTCTTTCCGCTTGGGCTTTGAGACTTCAAATCCATAACAGAAAGTGTGTGCTGAGAGTAGGGGGCAGGAGTTTGGATGATGTAGCATTTTAACAAGCGTGTTTTTGACAAATGATGCCATCAAGTTGCATTTTGGGAGTGGTTAGATCCAGATTTTTTACATCATGACCTATATGAACGACAAATTAAGATATCTTGACCTCATTTTGATCATTGTAACAGTTGTATTGGCTTGAAAAGACCATTTTTGGACTGGAGTCTGTAGCGTTCCTGTAATTTATATGCAATTCAATGGAAAATGAAATGACACACTGCATGAAACAATACAGAACAGCTTATAGAGTGTATGAAAATCTTATCTCTCACACTGAACAACCTCCAAACTGCTCCTACTGACCTAGTAGCTGTCACCGACATTAAAAACGTCAGCGTCCTCCTGAACTGACTTTTACAAGTGTCTACTGTGATCAAACGCAATCACAACAATCTAAATAAAGCTGTGTTGGCCTCGAGGTTTGTCGGGGAATTCAATGAACCGTGAAACCCTGCATTGTCACATTACTGCTCAGTGGGGGAGGAAAGTAAGACGCCGCTGTGCTTGAACACTGATTTATGCTTTATTTCACTGTAGCAGCTCAATCGGCCTGCGTTTAACATCTACTCTGACAAGTCGGTGCAACAGTAGGTCTCTCTTTACAAGACTTGTTAGGAAGCTTATGTGCTGTTATTGTATTTTTACAGGTCATAGACTGGATGTGAGTGTTAATTACACGATCAGAAAGGTAACAGCGCCGTAAAGAGCAATGTAACAGAAAGTGGGGGTAGCAAGTAAAATGAACCGCATCCCTGTGACTTCACATGTAGGTTACTGTGATCAACCAGCCTTCGCCACCTTTACATCCTGCCAGAGGTGGATTTTTTTTCCTTCAGTAAATTACCTCACATACATGAAGTCGCATTAACTCAGCCTGGTTTCCATTCAGAACCTGCCTATCTCTCTCCCCCTCTCCTCTCTCTCTCTCTCTCTCTCTCTCTCTAAGTGTGTGGCGCCATAGTGAAAAACGCTGCAGTTCTTTCAGCCAGTCAGTCAGAGCCAGTAGCCTCTACTCTCATTCTCCCTCATTCAGCGACTGGCTCAGTCTCTCCCTCTACGCTCAACACGCTGCTCCTCGCCTCCTCACTGCATCTGTCCTCCTCTCCCTAAAGTGAGGGACCATGCATCCTCCTTTCTCCTCCTCCTCCTCTCTGCTTGTCCATTACCATTCCAGGGTCCCTTTATCAAACAGAGCCTTCTTGCTGCAAAGCCGAGGACCATAAAAGCCCCGCTCGAGGACTTTGGAGACGGGACAAGGCTATCTGCCGGGGTCTGAAGACAGCTGTGGGAAACGTCTGTTGGGATGCAGATTTTGACTTTGCGGGACCTCGGCTGTCTGTTTAACGCCGCTTGATCCCTCTCAAAGTTGCAGGAGAGGACACATCAATCAAGACACTGCCTGACTCTGGCAGCTCACCGAGTGTAAGAACACTTGTACCAATTAAGATTTGGTTTGTGTGTGTGTTAGTGTGCTGTAAGCGGAGGAAAATGCAGCTTTTTTTGCCAGAAAACATTTGTGCATGCGCAAGTCTAAAGGGTTCTTTGAAAGCATGACCTTATTCCTTTAAAAAACACATGACAGGAATGTGTCTGTGATCATGTGTCGGAAGCACAGTGTGGTGCTGCAGCGTTTCTCTCCACACTCCAGGTGTTTGACTACAAGGCTTAGCCACGGCTGGAGGGCGAGCAAGACTCCCCAGACACCCGCAACTCCAGGCAGCCTGACAAAACCTTGTACGCCCTCAGGAGATAAAACAAAAAAAGGCATCAGAGATAGACTTTGTAAAGACAAATAGACTCATCAGAAAGCAAGGCTTAAGTTGAAAAAGTGGAAAATGCATGTGAAGGAAATAAAACAGGACATATGCAGAAGAAGAGAAATAAGATAGAAAGATGAAAAACTAGGGCAGAATTTTGCTCACTCCACACAATGCCACGTCGAAGGAGCTTAGAGATGTGAGCAGGAGGCGTTAAACTGGGGATAACAGCGCAGAAAAAGACAACATAAAGAGGTTCCGCAGGTTTTTCTTAGATCAGTACTTCTTATTTTTTGCAGGATATCTTTTTCCTCTTCTAGTCAAGTGCTCTTCTCAGTTGGACGACTTTTTAAGTGACTCACCCCGTGCCTCTTCTTCATCCTTCTCCCTTCATATCCAACCCCTCTCATATTTTCAGGTGGATCCATCAGGACGTCCGTCTCAGCTCCTCACACTCTGACCAGGACCGCAACACTGATATGTCAGATTCGTCTCTCTCAGAAAAAAAACCCAACAAAAAACTGAAAAATCTCATGCTCCCATCATTCCCTCCTGTGATTTCCATATGAGATTCAGCAGCACCAGGCAGAACTGGCCTGGGCCGCTGACTTTTAACTTCACATAACAACCACGAGGACAAATTTAAGTTCTACAGACAGAACAAAAAGACTTTCAAGCACTTTAGGGATACAAACAAAGCCTTGTTTGTCTGGGCGCAGCCTTAGTGGCCTTTTCTAACAGCCATGCAGGTGTCCTTTGCATGTACGGACCACGGGCTGAAGGCCCCGCGTAACGGCGAGCACAGCAAGCAGAACGCCACCAGTCCCAACACAGCCAGCCAGGCCCGCGCTCGCTTCCGCACCGTGGCCCTGATCGCTCGCAGCCTGGGCTCCTTCACCCACCGCTACCACCACAACCTCAAGGAGTCCACAGCCAAGCTCACCGGCATGAAGTACCGGTACGTAGACTGATGCTGCTGGAGGCTGTGTGAGAGAGGAGAGTGAGGAAGGAGGAGGATAGTTCATTCAGTTTAGTTTTCTCCCTTCTGTAAAGTGTGTGCTGTGAAAAAAAAAAAAAAAAAAACTTGCCACGGTTCAGATTGTGAGGAATCTGAAAGAAAACACAATATGATAATGGAGAAAATGGTTGAAAGATCCATAAGCAGTGACAGGTGATGAGTGGGATGATGTGTGTGTGTGTGTGTGTGTGTGTGTGTGTGTGTGTGTGTGTGTGTGACTGTATCTGCGTGTTTGTGTCAAGACAGACACAAAGAGATAGACTTCCTTTTTTTCTGCGCTTCGGATTTATTGGCAGCTATTATGCCACAATTAGTGGCGTCTGCAGCAAACAGCAGTTTGTGTTGTTTAGATCGTTTCAGACAAGAGCATGTGAATTTAATTGCTCGCTTCAAATTGCTTCCTGCAATTTGAAGAGGCAGGTAAGACATTTTAGTGCAGTAATGACAGATAAAAGTGCCGTAAAGATAAAGTTCTTCAAGCAAAACAAAAAAAGTTATATTGAAAGATTTTATTTTAAGCGTATTGGTTTTGAAGATGTTGTCAAGGTGTGACCACAAGGGTTCCTGCAAAAATGAAATGGCTAAAACAGAATAATTACAGGCACAAATACAGAATATAATACAGAATGCACTATCATTTGGTGAATGAAATACAAAGGCATGACCATACACCATTTGAATGCACTCTCATCAGTGTATACAATAAAGACAAGCATACAAATCTGTTGCTCTGAAAGTGTAGCTGATCTGAACATCTGCGGCAGATGTTTGTAGTAACAAAATTAAAATGAGTTTAGGAGTTTGGTGGTGAATGTGGCTGCACAAAACATGCTGCAATAAAGAACAAATAGGTCTAGTAGTTCAAAACTTTCACTGACAACGTGGGTTTTAATTGAGTCAATGAGGATGACCCAGAAAAAGAAAACTATCATGAGTGAAATATGTAACAGATGTTGTGGCGAAGTGCCCTCAGGATTCATTCTGTGCATTTGTATCGATGCTTGGTTTCATCTCTAAGGCGTCAGAGTCTGACTGCGCCGCACACAGTTTCTCAATAGGCATCCGCAGCCATACAGTACATTCTGGAGAGTGTGACAGTAAAGCTGAGCCTCTGCCGGGCGGTGAAGCTCTTCATGTGTGTCGTGTGGGAGCTGTAACAAGGCTGGGCCAAGTAAACAATGCTCTCTTATCTCAGTGAGTGGGCTCTTAACCCAGACCGCAGGAGCAAAATAGTAGCTTTCACCTCGCACTGTTCACTCACTGGAGAGGGTGACATCATAGTTTACAGTGTCAGGATCATGAGAGACGGAGAGGAGAGGATGGTGCGAAGGGATGGAGTCGGGATAAGAAGGAAAAGATGAACGAAAGAACTAACAATGATACAGAAAATTGGGGCACACGGGTCAGTTCACAGAAAAGAGGCAATTAGCAGAATACGAGCAGACTGGATGCGGAGCAGCTAAATGTGATAAGTGTCTGCTTGTCACACAATCTCATCTCGTTTCCATAACAACATTGAAATGGGCAACTTCAATCTGCTCTCGGCGCTAAACATGCCTGGTGACTCCATTGTGTGAAGTGGTTCACCATTTAGAATTTTTTTTTTCTTTCTATGAAGCATGTAAAATGGATTTTTGAAATTCTATTGCCTTTTTCATCACCGTTATCTCGCCTTCACAAAACCAATAAGACAACAGAGAAGCCACAATCTGATCATTCTTGTAGCTCCTTGAAAAAACAGGTGGAAGATGTTTGCAGTAAAGCTTCCTCCAAGCCCTCAGCAAATCCCCTAGAAGCAAATATTGGATGAAAAATCTCATCTCTCACGTCCCCTCGCTGCTCCCTGTATGTCCGATATTTTCTGTTTCTCTCTTTCCAAATCTCTGACCCAAAGCTGCTCAGTTGATACTTGTCTTACTTCAGATGCCATCTGACAGGGAATCTCTTTGTCTTGAAGTGAAGCCAAGTCCATGACTAAATCTGTGTTGCGCAAATTCTTTGAAGTTACCTCCGTGTGATGACAAATTACGCAGAGAATTTTCCTAAAGATGATAGCATGTGCAATTGTGGGCGTGCGCATTGGCACATCGCATTACACACTTGAGTGCATGTATGTTCATTTGATGTGCGTGGCACTGACGCTCCACACTGGGAACATCTGAAGGCATAGCAAGTTGAAGCAGAACAAGTAGTGTGCAGAGCAAGCGAGCATAAACTAATAATACCGCCACCCCCAGCATTTTAGTTGTCATGGGGATCCAAAAATAGTGTGGTTCTAATTGTAGCGTCCCCCGGTTGCAACCTTTCAAGGCTGTGTGACCTGTTCTCCCTTTAAAAATGATATACAACCCAAAAAACAGCACCCATGCCGGCCAAAAATATGTGATGTAATAAAACATGCTGTTGTTGCTGGCTTCAGAAGTTGCGCAGATCATTTCTGGTTCCGAGTAGGGAAGCTTCTGGTTGCCTGGATTGAAGTTCATAACGGTCATTAGGCAGCAAAAGGCCTTTTGACAGTCCAGGAGGTTTGGGGAAGGTTCCGCTTGGTTGGTTCAGAGCTGCGCTGCAGATGGGCATGCAAAAACCCCGTCTGTTGGTTCCTTCGGATGCAGGCTTATCAGTGGCGGGCAGAGAGAGGCATCCTCGGCCGTCGGTACTTACATCAGTGCCGACAGTGGGAGTGATGCATAAAGCAGCCATGTGAGGTGTTTTTTGTGTGCATGGAAAAGCCAGAAAATGTGGTTCATTGAGGTCATTTCAAGGCATTCCACGCTTTGTTTTGTCACACAGTTGAGGTGAGTGAAAGTTCTGCTGAAACTGTTAGGAGTCTGCTCCATTTGTAAGAGTGAAGCAGCCTCAGAGCGAGTGTCATTCTTGCATTAATGGATGCATCTGCTCTGCCTCCAGCTTGATCGTTTTAATTAAAACTTTTCCTCTTTTGAACCCCTCGATTTAATGAACCAGTGGGCTAGCAGACCTCACAGCAAAAACACTGGTGTGAGGGAGTTTCGCTTAACACCATCATTTCTCCTGCTTCACCTAAATCATTAATAGCTGAGGGGTTTATCTCTTCTACTCAGATTGCAAAAGTCGAAAGCTTAAAAATTACTGATGCCGTACATTACATCACTGTCAGAGCCAGAAACTACTTTTCTTGTTACTGTATGTTAATCAACTCTGTCAAGGACATATTATCGCATTCACTGCAAGCTCTTTTTACATAACAAGAAACAAGTCAGCAAGAAATTCTTCTGTGCACCGTCCAAACATTAAAGGTCCCATACTGTGCCACTTTTCGACAAATTAATCAAAGTCTCTCTACAGTGCGTTTTTCAGTTTTTCAACACAAATTACTGCAAAAAAAAGGTACATTTCGCTACAACCGTGAGAGTGCTGCTTTTAGGGATATTCGAAACATTTTGCTCTGGAATCTAATAAGCAGCTGCTGTTACCACCCCCTTCAGGAAGAAAACTCTCTCTGTGTCTGTTTTCTGACAGCCAAAGCTGGGTTGAGGATGGCAGAGAAAAATGTTTTCTTACTTTAACAACTTTTATTTTCCACCTCCACATTTATAACAAGGACAAAACACAATAAAAATGGTTTTTAAAATATGGGACCTTTAAGTGAGCATTAACAAGATGCATGGATGCTGCAATATGCCATTTTTAGGATTGATGGAACCACTTCCTCTGTCTGCTTGACCACAGATGATATTCTGTTGTTGTGGCTACACCATAGATCACTATTTATTTAGTTGTTGCTGTTGGTGTGTTTCGAGGTGAAGCTTGGGTTTGTGTGTAGGTGTGTTTGCGTGCGCTTGACTTCATGCATGTGTGCACTCGTGGAGCCCATCACACTGCTTTTGCTCAGAGACATGCTGTTTCTGTGTCCTTCCACACTCTGAGCTGTTGTTGTTGTTCTTGCCCAGTTTTTCATCAAAACGTCTCCATCAACCTTCAATAAAATAAATGCATTTCATGTTCCAACATCGTTTACTTCAGTGCTGGTCTCAGCCGTTCCGCTGTGATGTGTAGATCTAATAATATGAGCCAGGGTGTTGCACAACAGGAGCCCTGCAGCTGAAGCTCCACTCAGCCTAAAGACCAAACAAGCCCCTGAGGAACAGAACCACACAACTAAAAAGCCTGGAAGTTTGCATGGACTTAGTGCAGTTTAATTAAAGGTCACAGCTAAAGTGGTTTCCTGTAAGCATAAGGGTTTTATTAAAGTGCAGCCTTGCAAATGCAGTTTTCGCTTTGTCTTTTGAAGTGGCTTCCATAAACAGACTGTAATCACAAAGATAATTGGAAGTGATAAAACACAAAGAAAGCCCTGCTGCATGTGTATAATCCTAAATGAACAGAGTTACTGTAAATTGCAAAACAATGCTTGTTGGTTGAGCCAACAAACCTAATAATGTGATAGGATCAATCTGAGCATTGTTTTTTCCCATCTTTACTCTTATTATACACTTCAAACGTCACATACCGATCAAACAAAAAATACTTTACAATATATTTTCTGTTACTGTAATTAAACCATAGCGAGTTAGGGGTTTCTGGTGTATCTGGTGATTTTTTTTTTCCCTGTTGCCTAGCTCTCTCTGAAATTCACACCATACTGAATCGACCACTTCAGATCTGCCCACATGTTTTTCAATACAGGGTCAACCAGCTACTCTCTACAGTCATGGGTCTCTTCCTAAAATAGCTGTTTCATGTGAGATTCTCTAACCATCAGTCACTTGAGCGATGTTTCAATTAAAGAAAAGAAACGTCCAAGCATTTTGTGTGCTCTTCCAGACCGCAGTGAAAACAACAGTGTGTATATTTAATAGAGTGTTTGTGTGAGCCTGTGTTTATACAGCATAAAAATGAAAAAAAAAAAAAAATGAAACCAGTGTTGACTTTGGCCCTGTGGAAAAACAAAGCAGAAAGTCGTGTCTAGACTCTGGCTTTTTATTACACACACACACACACACACACACACACACACACACACACACACACACACACACACACACACACACACACACACACACACACACACACACACACACACACACACACACACACACACACACTGTGCAGGGCCCTGTGGGGAGCTGGCTGTCATTTCCTATTTCCCATTCTGTGTCATATAGAATGCTTTATCTGTAGAGGGCGTTTGATCTGCTGAGACTCCAGGCTTGGACTTGCAACTCTGCAAGCATCAGTCTGTTGCTGGTGTATCTCTCCTTCTCTGCTCGCATCACTCTGTCTCCTTGTCTCCTTCGTCCATCAGTGTCATCAGCGCTTTTTACTCCAGCAACTCGGCAAGCAGTTTTTCTGTCGTACTTCATATAATCACTTTTTTCCCCCGCAAAGTCCTTGATTTCACTTCCCTACATTCTTCCACCCACACAAGCCTTGCTTTTCTATACATTTACACCCGCCTTGCTCCCTTGCGCTGAATTATTTTGAAAAGAACATTATGGTTACCATCAAGAGAGTGAACCGAGGAGGTGGGTGTCGTCTAATCCTTCTGCCCATCAAGGTTGGCTTGTGTGGGTTTCCTTCATCTACATTAATCCCCTGCGAGTGAGGAGTTTCAGCCGTTTGCTCATAACCCTGACGAAAGTGTTTGCGGACAAATATTGATCTGAACAATCCAACACTGGGAAATAAATCATAAAAAATACACTCCAGTGTGACTGAAGGGCCATATAAGTGCCTTCCAGGAAAACAAAAACAGCTGTCTTCCCTCAATAAGGCCATTCCTCCTAAGGTTTGAGCTCAATATTAAACATAATATACCAGCCAGATGTTCATCTTTTATTTCAGCTACAGCTCCACTAAGAATAGCACAGGCAACATACAGTAGCGGCTCACAGGATTTTCATAAGTGATGACAGGTTTGTGTGAGGGGGCGTCGTCAAATGACTCATTTGTCATTTTACTTCAAGGCTTCTTTTGGGCATCATCCAAGCATGAGGGGCCGAGCACCACTCGCAGGCTTGCAAAGCTGTTTACGTCCAAGTTTATATAGACAAATTTTCTCCTTCTTTACGTTATCATTTACAATATAGTATATAACATATTCGTGCATTCGCCTCCCAGCAGCCCTGTTTTTCTCTCGGCCTCACACACACACACAAGCAGCCCACTTTCTCTTTAACTTCAAGTTAAGCATTGTTTTTGTCTTTGTTGCAAATGACACACTGTAATCCCCTGAATCATTAGCTTCTTTAGCAACGTGCCTCTGCTGCCTCAGACCTGGACAGATCTATTAATGCGCTATAGTGGGCTGCATGGTTAATAACCAGTGTTTTTCTGGGGTGTCAGGAAGCGGCAGCACCGGCTGAAGATGCAGAAGCGAGGCGCCTTCTCCGGCTCCTTTGTTTTTTGCTATCATTAAGACAGCTGGTATGCATTTAAAGCAGCCCACGGGCGCCACGTATTTAGCTTATGGTGGAACTCCTGATGCGAAGTTAGCATTTTGCCAACAACAGCCAGCTGTATTTGTAAATGGATTTTGCTGCCGGCTTGTTTATTGTGAGAATAGTTTGCATGAATGAGCCCCTGTAAACATGAAAACAGAATCAATGAAGTCCTGAGGCAGATTGAAATACAATTTGCAACTATTCCAGGCGTTAAGGACTGAAAGCAGCTTCCAAAAACGTGTAGCAACGAAACACGTTCGTCAGCATCAGTGAGGTTTGTCCTCAGTAGCCCCCAAAAACGAACACACACACAGATTGAGTCTAGAACACACTTCTAACCTACAGTCCCACCCTTCCCTCACACTTTCATGGATCAGAGCTCCCACTCTATAATACATCAGAGAGATGGAGGATATAATATCCAAAACTCCTCCACCATAGTAGAGACAAGAACGCATCCCACGATTTGTGACAGCAGTGAGATCTGTCTCTTACTTTGCTCCTGTCATGCTTTTATCAGTCTTTTAATTACATAATACATCAAACAATCCAGAAATCTATCAAACTGCTTGATATGTAAACATTTTCATTTATATGTTTCGGTCTGTTACTTTGGCAAACTCCTGACTTGATGACTGATGCATCCCCACATTGGACACCTAATTGAATTGGCTAAGGGCACAGTTGGACAGCACGGGCTCGAATTAGTCCGCCTTCATCTCGACATAGGCACAGGCCATTAGTTGTCAGGCACAAGAAAACGACCGCTGGCATTTTTTTAAGGCCTCATTTGTTGCAATGAGTAAATGCCTGCAAAGCCGAGTAGAAACCGCAATTACAGGTTGTTTCTGTTCCTACTATATGAACACTTTTTCCTCCTAAAACAAAGAGGTTTGCTTGTGATGCTGATTTTGTGTGCTCATGTGGCCTCGATGCTTGTGTCCAAAGAATGTGTCTCAATTTCACGCCGTTTGCTTCGTATCATTTCCACCGTTGGATGACTGTAGCTGCCTTTGCAGGGCTGTCGATTCCCTTGTCACAGTTTTCTTTCACCTGCAGTTCGCATCCATCACAATGTGGAAAGACACCTGTGGCGGCTGGAGGGAGAGCAATCTGCTCCGGCTGCTATCGTCTGTGTTTAGCAATTAAACGCTCGCACCGCATGAGTTCTCCTCTCAGCTGGACTTGGTTTGGCACAGATTGAAAAGTAGGATGCAAAGTACAGAGCTGAGAATCTGAATGAAGGGTGGAAAGAAATCTGATGTTTGGGTTTATCTTCCGTGGTGTTAATGAGTTGAAAGTGCCTTATTGCATCGCCGCAGATCAGTTGGATGTAAATGAACTGTTATCAAGGAGGCATATATCAGGAGCAGCTACGTTATTGCACAGTTGATAGGTGCAGGGATTCATTAAGGGAGCAGAAAGAGGAACGTATGTGAGGATCTATCCTGAGGAGTGCCGATATGATACAACCTCGGTGCTCGTGAGTGAGCTTAGTTATCTGCATTGTGTGGGGAAGGTAATAAAAGTAAAGCCCGAGGACTGAAGTGCTCCCTGTTGTAAGAGGATGTCGAAAAGCTCTGAGGCAATAGAGTGAGGAATGAAGGGGGACAAGCAAAGGCCAACACTTGCCAGAAACTTTCTGCTTCCGCAGTACAATCAGTAATTGTTTTCTCAGTTATTAGTAAAATGTTTTCTTCCAGAGAAGGTGGGATCCATATCGATGGACTAAATCAACCGTCCTCCTCCTCTGTAATCTCTCAATTATGATTCACGATTGCCGGCGATAAAGGTGACCCTCTGACTCAGTGAATCTCCTTCTGATCAAACATGACAAGATTTCTGTTGTTACTAAGCCCTACATACTGAAATTACAATTGATTTTTCTCTTATGCTTTAAGCAGAGCAATGGCTGTATGTTATTTCATTTCAGTCTCTGGAGTTCTAATTTGGAAGCAACATAGATTTTGGCTTATGTTGATGCAGAAATGGGCCCAGAGTGAAATACGTGTAGGAGCATGTAATAATTGCATTCATCATTTGACTGATGACATCTTGTGTTTAAATACCACTGGTTTTCTCAGTCATGCTTTGTTTTTCTTCACAGGAACCTGGGGAAATCTGGGTTGCGTGTCTCCTGTCTGGGGCTCGGTGAGTACATTTAATTAGCATTAACAAATGGCAAATGTGTAATGATTTCATGAGCATCCGAGTGTGATTCAGCTTATCTGTGCGTGTGTGCTGCATGTGTGCAGAGAGATTGTGAGGTTGGCAAAAAAGAGCCAAACTGAAGGGGACAGTTTTTTAAAATTTCATTGCATCATTTCACCCCATTCTAAACCTCATGCATCTTTTATGCGTATGGAAAGTCATGGGAGACCACAGAAAACTGTTTGTAGAGCATTAATAGTTTCCCTGTTAATAATTAATCAATGGCTGTGGCTTCAGCAAACAAGTTGCTCAATTATCACACATATCCAATGCACACCAGTGGGTAAATACACTCATTCATCTTGAGAGGACTGATTCATTTAGTAAATCTCTCTCGTGTGTCTGTGTGTGTGTAGTTGTTTTCATGCATGTATTCTGTTGCAGTGTTGTTGTTGCTTGAAGGGGGTGTGTCCCTGAAGACAAACTAACTTGACAAAGCGGAGGATTGATGCGGTGCTGTCCAGGCCCAGCAGACAACGAAGGACATCTTTAAAGGAGTTAGTTAATCATCTCCTAGTGATTTCTCAAAGATTTGTCCACAGTATACTGCAGTATACTACAGCATGGAGGAACAGTGGAGAGGAAGAACATTCATCAGCTGAGGGGAATGAGATTCGGACCTTGATATTGGCAAGCCTCAGCCGTGCTGTAGTGTCCTTGGGCAAAGCATTGATTCCTGCCTGTGCCAGTTTTCTCTAGAGGGGAGAAAGGAAAGAGAGAATTCCACTGTGCAGATGCGTCATGTCGCTTTTGGCATTTTGATTCTGTGGGATTTTTGTGCTTCTGTACCTCAGCTGTTGAGTTAAATTCTAAAGGAATAATTTCACATTTGGGGAACATACTGTCACTTTCTTGAGAGCAGTAACTGATAGAAGATTCTCACATCTGTGCACTAAGCATGGACGGTATATAAAGTTGACATCTCTCACAGGTTTTGAGCTCAGTGTGGTAGCTCCAGCTGTCACTATCTTGGCAGCGCCTGACTCCTCCTAACTCCCACCTAATCCAGAACTGAGCAGAGAGTTGGAGGGAGAGTGGAGCTGATTCATGCCAACTCTGTAGACCATGGACTGTCCTGTGACAGCATCCACGTCACTCAAAGCACCCCCTTAATTATGCATGACTTTAAGACAAATTAAACTGGTGAGCTACTGTATATGAAAATTCACCACCTGTACAGCTGTCAAGAGCTAAAAGTATTTTTTGGAACCAGGCTGTAAACATGTTTATTCCTGCTTTAAAGCTGGTCATTCTGACATGAGGATCTATGGGAACTGACTCACTTTTTTGGGTCAGCCTCAAGTGGCCGTTTGAGGAACTGCAATTTTTAGCACTTCTGCTTTGGCTCCGTTTTCAGCCTTGAAGCTGCTGCTTGATGACAAGACGGAGCTACCACTGGCATCCAGTTCAGTTTATCACAACTACTGGAAAATATTTCAGCTAAATATAGAATATTTCTTGGCAGGGTAGAGTTATTTTTATATGTTTGCTAAGGCAATAGCCTCACATCGCCGTAAAGACAGTAACACTGATCTTGTCCTCTCGCTCAGTAAGAAACTGAAAAATTCTACTCCCCAAAATGTGTTGCCTAAAGATTTGACAGAAAGTGCTTCTGCATTATCTCTTATTAGATCAGGTGACATAAGATTGACAAGAAAACAGTAAAATTGGAGCAAAAACTGTGAACCTGCAGAGCCTTTAATTTCTTCTTTCTATTCCATATCCAGTACATCCCTGCAGTCAGTGCATGTGTGTATATTTACTTGTGTGTTGAAACAGTAAGAGTACCTCACATGACCCAAGACTAAATCCGACCCTTGATACATGGGTGTTTATTGCTTGCTATTACTTATCAGTCCTGTTTTAAATTTTGACAGACAGGTGCTGTCAGTCTCTGAGCACCACTTTAAGCCTAGAAGCAAAGAATAAGGAAGGATAAACCAAATTATAAAACATGTTTCCCTGAGTGGTACTTTGGAACCTTTTAAAATGTTGAAAGGAAATGAGAAAAATATAGATTAAACTAGAAATCCAAGTATCTGTCACCAGAGAGCTGCAAAGAGGATAAATGTTTAAATGTTTTATCTAGTGTTGCATTAATTCCTTCTAGCAGCTGCTGTTATGGAGGCAGTAGGTTCCTTGTTTCACTGCTTCATTTGTTTATTAAAGTCTTTTATTAAAAATGAGCAGCAGGTAATAATTTGATAGATTTTGCTTTGACTATTGCCAGGTTAAAATCAAACTGAGCCTACGCCAATCTGCTGCTGTGCTTCTGGTGCAGTTAGCTACAGATTTAACACCAGCTTTTCCATTATTTCTTATTAGTGGGAAACAGTAACAAGCTTCATGTGACAGGATCAGGCAACAGAGGACTGGAAGGAGAATATAAAGATTCTAACATTAACGGTGTTCTTACTATGCTGTTTGAAGGAAGAACAGGGGCTGGAAATGCATCTGTCCATGTGCAGGAACAGTATATACATTAGTGCAGTTTGTGCATGCTAATTCTGCTAGACAATACTGGTATATTTCACATGCTCATTGTTCAACAGAAAAATATGTAAATAAGCCAGAGTTACCCATAAAGACTAATTTCCATTTACTGTTTTGAGACAGAACAAATAGCAACAGAAACTTGCGAGCTGGGAAAACATGATAAAAAATAAATATATGCAGTCTGTTTGGTTTCTGGTCACAAACTCTACTTACATGTTTATATGTTTTAGCATTGTTACCAGTTTGTTCAATTCAGAAGCAGTACCTCTGTGTTTCATATAGATGATTGTAGTAAATCTAAATTAAAGTGTAGTCAGTTTAGTGAGATTACTCATTATGTTTTTAAGTTTGGAAGCAGTTTGTTGTTTTGTGCAACTCTGCATATAGAGCTCGGTATCATCAGCATATAGGTGGATCTCTATAGACTCTGTGAATGTGGTCAGAGTACGGAAACCTGTGGGACAGCAGTATAAAATCTATGTAAAGAGTAGTGGATTCAGTGCCTTTGGTTGTACACTTTGTGCTCTGGATTTAGTTAAATAATGACATTTATGTGTATAGCATTATAGTAGTTTTATATCTTTATTAAAGTATGTATGTGTGTCCTTATGTCTGAGAACTGTGTGACTGACGTGAGAGATATTTTGATGACTGATGTAATAATAATGACTGCTTCAGAACTGCTATTAACATCTTTTAGCCTCTTTTGACAAATGATAGTTAATACAGTATCTCTAACTGCACACCAACCTTTTTGCAGAGAGAAATAATATAAGAAAACAGATTCATCTAAAGAATAAAACATGATTATAAATTTCCCAGCACCTGAGCTACTGCCATATTCAAAATGAGAAAAGTGAGGAAGCAAAAAAATAAAGGCTAAACACGAGCCAGCGTACCTGTCATCGCAGGTTAGTAATGCAGGTTAGTCATGCAGGTGGATGACTGTGACTGGTTCCTGGGGAGTTAGCAGCTCTTTACTCACACGTCAGAGCTGCCCAGAGAAACAAACACAAAACACAAAACACCTCCAGTGAAAGCACCTAAAAAGACCTTTGACATAGACTAAAGTCTACATGCAATGTTTGTAACTAATGCACCAAAATTATTTTGCAGTTTGATAAATAGTTTTTCACGTACTCACTTTACAGAATTACACATTGTGGCTTAGAATAAAAGAAACTCATTTCTCTCTTAATCTACTAACACTCAACTGTGGCTGTGATGGCTTTCAGGCCGGAAGCATTTTTGTCCGATGTTCATGCCAAAAATGTCAAATTAATAATAAATGAACATCACCGACTTGTTCAACATGCAAAATGTCTCATATGTTTTCATATTTTTCTTCTACAGGAACATGGGTAACATTTGGAGGTCAGATCTCTGACGAGGTAAGACTTTATGTCAAATCTATTATTCAGCTCATGAACAGATGCTGGCTTTCATTTCAGACCCAACTTGATTCAAATGCCACTTGTGACAATTTGTGACAGCTTGCAACACCCAGTTTGCAGAACCCATGGGAGCAATTTAGTGTAACTGAAAATAAAATGGTGTGAGTGTACCACAGTAATCAGTCTGGTATCAATTTCCCCAATATCATAGCAGACTGTTAAGTCCCTGTTGGCTCTACCAAGGCCAAGTGGTCAGGTCTGATTCCTGCCTGTCACAAGTTATTAAGCAGAGGACCTCTTCAAGTGCCTTGATCTGGCCTTGGAGGGAGGAAAACACTTGACTGGCGACAGCTCATCACTGTC
This sequence comes from Amphiprion ocellaris, assembly GCF_022539595.1. NCBI lineage: Eukaryota > Metazoa > Chordata > Actinopteri > Pomacentridae > Amphiprion > Amphiprion ocellaris. Next base: position 15,423,040 of record NC_072775.1, on the reverse strand, counting down.
TGATTACCACTGGGACTAACTCACACACAGTAACAAATAAAATCACCCAAACTAAAGAAGGAATGTACACAGACGGAGGAAGTCATCCTGACAAAACTGGCCTTCCAATCTGATCCCATCTCCCCCTTTCTGAGTAAACTGCAGGCTCGAAAACTAGGTCAAAAAAGTCAGGGAAACATATCGAGCAGTAAACAACTTTAATCAACAAGCAGCCCGTACAGTTTTCTTGGTGATGTGTATCTAAGCAGCAAACGCATTTACTCTCCTTCTGCTTCTTCGGGGAATTCCCTTCCTTTTTGAAATGTAATTGGGGTGATATTTATAGGAGTATTATACCAAAGTGAGGCTCATGACGGGAAACTTTTTCTTCCCTGCGTCAGGTGGCTGAGCAGCTGATGACTATCGCCTACGAAAGCGGGGTCAACCTGTTCGACACGGCTGAGGTCTACTCCGGGGGGAAGTGAGTGATGCCTCCCATTTTGTTATCCATCTCACTTGCTCAGAGCACTGTTCTGGTCTTGTCAGCTCTTTTCCCCATATGACACGAGATGTTAACAAGGTTTGGCCCCAGACCAAGAATTATGCACCTGAGGAGGCCAAAAATGAAAGGTAGCTGAGACTGTAAAGCGATTTACATAATCTTATTCATCACTGGAGGCGCCCCATTATGTTCACAGCTCAGTCTAACTTTATAGTCCTGGACACTGTTGAGGTGAGTAATGTGGGATGCACAGCAGCTGCGTGGGGATAAACTAAATAAAAAAATAAAAAATTCAAGCGTACAGTAGAAGAGGCGTTCATCCTTTATCTTGTACTCCTTCTGGTTTTTAATCAGGCCGTCATGCTGCTGATGTGTGGCAGATAATGCTCACGCTTACATGCTGTATAAGAAGTGGCCATCTTAGATCTAATCTCATTATGTTTTGTGTATTTTTCTTTGCAGAGCAGAGATAATCCTGGGAAACATCATCAAGAAAAAGTGCTGGAGGTAAAGTGTAGTCTCTAAACAAAACAAAGACATTCCATGTAATGGTTTAAAAATGTATTTTAGATTTTATATCGACAATATATGGACATTAAACTCATAGGTGTATATTATGAACGTGCTATTCCAAATCTATGGGCTGTAATTTGCTGTTATAGTAGCATTCACTCTTCCATGATGGTTTGCTGCAAGACTGTGGTGCCTTGCTGCAGGGTTTTTTGCTCCCATTCTGTCACAGGAGCATTAGTGAGGTCAGGCACTGATGTTGGGTGATAAAGTCTGGTTCACAACTGGCGTTCCAATTTATCACAAAGGTGTTGGATGGGGTTGATGTTATTTCACCCAGAAAACCATCATTTTTTCGACCTCAGTTTGTGCATGGAGTCTTGTCATGTTAGAAGAGAAAAGGACTTCAGGAAATGCATTATTGTCCAAAACATTTTTCCCTTTTAGGCCTGGTGACTTAAGATAAAGCAATATTTAATTATAATCCCTCGTCACAGACTGTAGTCTGGACCCTGGATATGTTCCTAGGCTTAAGCTTTGTTTCATCTGAAGAGTTTTACAGCCTACAGAGGTAAAAGTATGGAGTATTTCTGTAAAAAAAACAAAAAAAAACCAAACAAAAAAAAAAAACAAATGCAACAACAACAGCAAAAAAAAAAAGCTTCTATCAGGCATATTAAGCTGTGTTTATGCTTTTTTGCAGGTATAATATATACTATGGTCATCATGGTAGTTTGCAGTGTTAGCATGCAAAAACAGGAAGCTGAGGCTTATTTTGTAGGTGTGTAGTCAGAAGCAAAATTAATGGAAATTCTAATGTCATGATGCTTCTAGAGGAGATTCTTAGGATCTAATTATTATAATTAATGCTGTGGTCACCATGAATGTCTGTGTCAAATGTCAGTAAAAAGAATAAAAAAGAAAAAAGAAAGAAAAGGAATATATTTTGTTTAGGGACCATGGACTTCTGAAAATAATTTTATTGTAATAGCAGAATGGCTGGATGACAGAGCAGCATTACCATAAACATGGTTTCAGTGAACATAATTTTGTGCAACAGTAGGTTTTCGGTCTTCCTTCAGTGCCTTCTCAAATTTATGCTTCACTCATAAGACATAGAAATGTTAAAAAATATAGCAAGGGCATTAATATCACTGTAGATAAACAGTAACTGGCTGCACAATCCATTTTTTAGGTATAGTATCGGCCATTTTTTTTGTTTTGTTTTGCTTTTTACAGCAGGTAGACCATAAAATATCTGAAATCTTCATTTCTTAATTAGAGGAAACAAAATCTGTGTAATGAACTTCCAGTACATTTTTGACTATTTTATGTATTTACGTAACAATTGCAGTTTTTGTAGATAACTTACTGAATGACAGACAGTGGCTTATTTCTACTATAATTCACCATTAAATAGTAGCAAGCATCCCTTTAAAAACTTAAAGTGTTTTTAATTATAGATTATAGATAAGTGTTGCGTTTATAGATTAGATACACATAAGGCAGATAAGGCCCCATTTTCTGTTTATTTTTAAACTTTGGACACACTGTTAATTAAAAGGAAACTTCTATTTTTACTTACAAGGCAAAATCTGGGCAACGAGCTGCCAGCATCTTTATTTTTTTTCTTTCAGGAATGACTTTGTGTGTATGTGGGACCCCCTGGTGCTAGCTTTCAGTTTCCCCATCAGTGGAATCAAGGGACCTTGTCCAAACCATTAAAAGCAGCTCAACAGTTTCAGCCACGTCATGTGTGTGTACAACATGTTTACACCTAATATGTCTGCTTTCAAGCACTCCATATAGTAAAATTAAATGTTTGAAAGTGCAGAATGTGTATCTATCTCATCTCTCTCAGGTGGAAGGTTGTTAATAAGCTCAAATTCGCTGGAAAAATCCCTACCTATCCATGAAATCCAGTCATTATCTGGAACATTGGAAGAACATCAGATCTGAATATCTAAACAAACAGGCGCTGCTGAGTGTCGGTCTGTCACGCCACAATAGAAAGCATCACTTTACTGTATTGAATGTACCACCACACTGCAGAGATAAAACCCAGTTATGTGTATGGCCCTTCTACGCAACTCATGCCAGCTCTCTGCCTGCCTTCACCTCAGCTCTGGATCTGTTTAAATTATTGATCATTCAAGCATGGGGGATTTTATACTGAGGAGCTATCTTGTTAGACTACAAAGAAAAGAGTCCATGTGTGACTCTTCATACTAGATAAGTTGCATGTTTGAAAAAAGGTGCAGAGCTGATCTGACACTGAATAGACACTCTGGCTTCTGTGCACGTCGTCATGCACACATATAGGCACAGTCATGAAAACACACATCTTTCTGCGGCCATCTTTAAAGTCTTTTTTATGGCCTTTTGATGTATCTGTCTGTCTTCCCTCAGGAGATCCAGCCTGGTGATCACCACAAAGCTCTACTGGGGAGGAAAGTAAGTGTGTGTGCATACATGTGTGTGTCCAGCATGTGAATTTCCCTCCTCAGATGTTCAGACTATCTCCGCACAAACAGGCTACACATTAAAACTTTTGCCTACAGCTGCAGAGAGCGTGACATAGGATCAAACATTTTAGAAAAAAACCACAGGCACATGGTCATGGGTGGCACGCTCAGAAAACATGGCCACGTTTCCGTCCTCGCTGCCTCGGCCATCCTCGGACTTCTTGCCAAACGGCCAACAGTCATATCTACTGGTGCCGTCATGCTGACGTATTCTGCTCTCTATCTGCACCAGTCACGTTCCCTCTTTAAAAGTCTTCAGGCTTGTGCTGAGAGAAGAACAACTTCCACCACTACATCCACATACTTCATCTCTTTAAATCTGATATAACTCAGTAGACTGGTGTAAATTTAACTTAAGCTCATCCTCTCAGAAAGTCAAGGTATTTCAGTCTCCACCCCAGATGGATTTAGAGAACAACTGCTTAACCCCCAACCGAGTGAGCTGTGAGACTGAGAGAGGTTTTTCAAGCATCTCTTTCCCCTGACATACAGGAGACATTTGCACATTTGATATTTTCTGCCTATTGCACTTCATGATAATGTGAAGGAGGAACGGTGTGTTTTTGTTTTTTGTAATACAGTAATATTACCCTAAGCAGATTGGAAAACCACAGGAAGGAGAAAGGGAGGCAGAAAGACAGAGTGAAATGAAGCAAGATGGGAAGGAAAACAAATAGCAGACAACTTAGCAAAAAAAAAAAGAAGTAGAAACACAGTGGAACAGAAAGAAACAAAGTAAAAAAAGAAAATGCAAGGACGGGGAAAATTGTGAAGTGACTGAGTAAACACATTTTCCGATGTACCGGCAGCTGTTTTCCGCTTTGGGAAGCACTGCATGCTTAGTGCTACATGGCAGGCAATTTAGCGGCCAGCTTGTAAACATAATGAAGCATTTAACATCTACAGAGCCAGATATCTTCCTGAGGAGCTGGTGGAGACCAAAACAGAGGAAAACAGGACACTGAATATCGGGTATCCATTTGGTCTCTGAATGAAGGTTAAAGTAAAAGGAAAAATACCACAATCGAGTGTTGCATTCTATTCTTACTTTAGATGTTAGTTACATCGTTTTGTGTTGTACATTGTCTTGGTGGTAAAAATGTTGACGATGGTGTTTTCTGTGCCAGAATTTAGCACAATAACCTGTAAAAACTAGTAACTATAAAAACGTAGTTGGGATGAGATTAAGTATAAAGTTGAAAATGGAATTTAAAAAATGTACAAATCTCTCTACATAAATGAAGCACTTGAATAAATGTACTTTCTTATCCTCTATCTGTTCTGTATCTAAAGGCAAGTGCTGTATGAATCTTTAAGTATTTGGGCAAAATAATCATGTTAAAATATTTAAAATTGCTTCAGGCTGCACAAACTTGAATTTTTCAAAAAGTGATTGTCCCGTCTTTCCTAGATAGAGTTCCTATAGGCTGCAGTTCACCAAAACTGTGCTAACATGGAAGTCACTGACAGCAACGTTGTGTACATGGCCTAAAATGATTTTGGTTGGACCCCAAAAACTGTAATGTGGTTGTGAGGTTGTTTCATTGAGATACATGCATGTATCTTTTTTTTTTAATACAACAACATTTGATTCACAATTTATTTAATTAATAGGTTGTGATCAGACAGTCACAGGACTCTACTCACTGCTCATAAATCTACATTTAAATTATATTCCCGTCTCCTCATGTGTCGCATGATCAACTTATTTGTGCTGTCTGGACTGTCACAGTGACAAGTGTCCCTCTGTCCTTGCTTAAGCCTGTGGTGTGAATGTCTTTGATGCAATGGCTGGTTAGCTCAGGATCAGAAATGTCACGGTCACTGGTTCCACTCCTCCTCAGAACCTCATCTGTGTTCTGGCTCTCTCTTAACAGATTTTTTTTTCTTTAAATTTGCAAATGGGTAATATAGTAATATTCTGGCAAACAAAGCCCCTCTTCTTAGAACATCCAGGAAGGACGTCCAGCAGACATCCGAGTAATGTCCTAGACGTCGGGACAACTTTTATTTCAAAACTATTTTTCAATCGCAACAGGACATGCTTACTGGATGTTGTAACAAAGGTCATTCAGCATGAAAATGTTTGATGGATGACTACGCACTGCTCAGACACACTGCTCAGTTTGTTGTCTGTCTGCAGGCACACTGAGGATCTTTGAATGACTGCATTTCTCTTTGGTTATTTACATATAAGATAATTATGCATATGTGCATTAACGTTTGTGCTTCTATGTGTTGGCTAAGCTGACATGCACTTTTCTCCCTCCTGCTTGCAGAGCAGAGACAGAGAGAGGCCTCAACAGAAAACACATCATTGAAGGTAACAGGTCAATTTCCTCTCCTCTGCTTTGTCCTTCATATCACCCCATCACTACGAGCCTCACTGCACTCCTGTAATCTCCCTCTTTCATCTCTTTTCCTCCTCCCTCTTTGTTTCTGTCTGCATCTCTTTTTGCCTTTTTGATGTGCACGCAGCTGAATCTGAAAGCTGTATTCGCCGGTGGTACATCGGACTTTGACAGATGTTTTGTTGTGTTGTTGCTTGTAATACCTTTACAGGTGTCTGTCTAAGAATCTGTTGCATCGTAGGATCCAATTTATCATCTCCTCTGTTAGCCTCTTTAAGAAGAGTTTTGGTTTTGCTGCAGCTTATAGTGGGAAAACTTTCATGGTGCCCTTCACTAGATTCACACCGCTTCTCCAGCAGCTTGCCATCCGGTCCACAGCGCAATGCACCTCCTGCAATGACTCAGCTCTCTCACATTATTAACATTCACTGCAGCCTCTGCAACTTTCCCCCTAAACAAGACATGGGGAATACACTTAGAGGGGGTGAGAAGAGAAAAACAGAGTAGACAGAAAGTAAAAGGGAGGGGAGGATGGAGAGGGAGCACAAATGTGGCACTACAGTTGAGCCTATCCATGATGGATAGTATTCATGAGATAGTAAGTTGCAGTGTCTCTGTCACCTCTGGTTTGACACGTTTCATCTGATGAACTAACAGAGTGAAACATCTGCTGACACCATCCTCCTTAATGCTGGTTGTAGGGCCCACCACAGGCCTGCCAATGAATCGTTTGATTGATTATGTGACATTTGCTGGTTATGATTGGATGTCAACATTTAATGATCAGTAGCAGAGATCCTCTGAGATTAAACCTGAGGTGGCAGTGCAATAAAATGTCAAGGTCACTCGAACAACCAGCAAGTGTGTTCACAGCAATCTCCTCACAGGACAAAAGAATCCAATGATAATTCAAGCATTTAAAAAACTCTTTTGTAGAATACAATTAAATGCATTATTCATTGCAGACACTAGTAGAGTAGCTTTGTTGTGCAACATCTCTTCCCAGTTTCCAAAAATAGACCCCCTTCACAGCCAGTAAACTCCAGCTAATCCAGGAGACAGAAAGCGGAAACTGCTCGTGATGACGGTGCAGGCTCAGATTAGGATCCATGTAGTGGGTGTTTCTGGGATAGTGGGGTTTCAGATGACAGAGGAAGGAATAAGTGGCTGTAACGGTGGTGGAGAGAGTATAACTGTCAGCTGGGATTAGTGGGTGATGATGACGCCTCTGGCGCTAATCTGCCATACGTGCACACACTTACTCCAGAGCACCGTGGTGCCTCTTGCCTTGTGTCTCTATGACTCTGCTGTCCTCCTTTGTGACAGCCTCCTGTGTGCGCTTTTCACCTCTCATCTGCTCCTCTGTGTGTGTGAATGGAAGCTCATCTGCTCACAATACTTTGTTGCCATCTCTCAGCCTCTCCTCAATATACAGTGTTACTCCTCCAGCAAATTCTGAGCGTGACCTTTCTTCCGATCACTCGGTTTTCTTGCTATGCTCTTCCCCTTGAATTGCTTGGCTCCTCAACCGACTGCATTTAAGTCTGTAAGAAAGCGAAAGGATTGCACAGGTGCAGGGTTTTTGTGGAGATAGTGATGTAGGCTCAGCTTGACAGTGATTAAACCTTATCGAGTTATCAGTGTGACTAAAAAGCAACGAATGAGCTGAAAAAATTACAGCAGTGTAAAAGACACAGCTAAGTATTTGTGATAGAAAAAAACAATCATTAACAACAACAATTCTATTATTTTTAGAGAGCCATATCTCCTGGATCCTACGTCAATCAGCCACAGCATTAATAGTGTGTAGGTCCCACCAGGACATTGGCAGCCAATCCTTTGGGCTCTGTAAGGATCTGCCCAGATGCATATGGAGATTTGGGGATAATAGATTAACATCCTGTGCTCTTTATCATGTTCCTTGAACCATTCATGAGCTGCAGTGCGGTGGAGCACCATGTCCCGCTAGGAGATGCCTCTGCCATCAGGGAGTGCTGTTGCCATGGTTCAATGTTTATGTGGGTGGTACGTGTCAAAGTAACATCCATATGAGTGCGAGAAACCAACATTTGCCAGGAGGACATTGCAAAGTATTGAGATGATCAATGAGTCTCACTGTACTTGACAGTAGCATGTTGTGGCTGATCTGTTCATGTTGCTAATATAGAGCAGAATTTCATATTTCAACAACAAAAAGGATGTCTTTTTTCAGTTTGCAGTTTTTTTACTTCAAGCCACATCTTGTATTATTTACGCCACACAAAGGAGTCCCTTTGTTTTACTTCTACTTTGTCCTTGTCTTTTCTCTCTGTTTTGTAGCAAAGAATAACGTGAAGCAAGAATATTATCCATTATTTGCTCAGAGTTTGCTAAATGAAGCTGCCATTAGCCACCATTAAGCTGTATCAGTTAAAAGTGGCTTTAGCATACATTTTTCATTCATAAGATAAAGAATGTGTTTTTTCACTCTCTCAATCATTATTTAGTTTTGCTTTGATTAGAGGAAGAGTCAAAACAGACATGCCCAAAAGCTTAACTATCTGGATCATAGCACTTTGCTCATTTATAGTAGTGAAATGTGCTGCAGTGTGAAACATAGAAAACATAACACATGCAATTAATTACATAAATGATGGCTGAATCCCAATCAAGTGTTTAGTTACTGGTGTTTTGCCCACATGTTCACTCATCACTCATCTGTCATTACTTACTGGGACATGTTAATGGAGTGGAGCCATAATTAATAGCCTATTATAGGTAACACATTTTCCTGGTTCGACAAGTCAACAAGTCTGACATGACAAAAGTATATTAACCCAGCATATGCTTTACTTTTTGCTTTTTGATGGCAAATAAACTCATGTGAATATTAATCCTCATTTGGCATATAGGACACAGAGGCTTTCTTTTTCACAAACTAGCACTCAGAAAATCATCTCCTATTAAATTAAGCATTTAGAAATAACATTTTTTGACAGTTTGTGATGGAGCGTAGGATTGAAGTGATAAAGGACAGTTTGGTTTTTTTTTTGTTTTGTTTTGTTTGGAAGTGCTGGCGGGGTTGCAAACGGTGTCACATTTTGTTGTTTGGCAAACACAACATGGAGTCTACTGGGTAAACCAGACTGAACATGACAACTTAGATTCACATGCGAAGCTAGCTGGATCTAAAGATGTGGCAGATGCAGCTGGAAGGCCTTGAGTCACATGTGGTCAACTGTCACTTTGCCATGTTCATGAATATGCTGACTTCAAATCCCCTGGGATCTAATTCACCCTGCTTTTCCTTTAACTTGACCTTACTTGGCTTTTGAATGCCTTTTCTTTGGTGCGTTGTTCCTTTGATCTGAGCATCATCACACGCTTAGCATCCTGCAAACAAACCAGATGCTCTATAAAGTTGTTCCTGTCTACATGATTAAGATCATTTGGATTAACAGCAAACTGTCCAAGGTGATTACGAGTGCTTTTCTTTATGCTAATGTGTCTTCCTTCACTCAGGTCTTAGCTGCTCCCATCAGCTAGAATGTGAGAGATAGGATACACCTGCATTTTCTTGCTTTAAGCTCCTCCAGAAGAAGCTTCCTCTTATCTCACTCCATGTCTCCTGGGCATTTAAGGGATTGAAAGATCCTCCATGATGTGTGATTTCCATGTTGCAGGAGGAAAGAGAAGCATAATGAAAAGCACCCTATCAGTCTTCTCTGCAGATCCAGGCCACATGCTATGAATCAGCACACATGCACACATATTCCAGCTCTACAAGAAATATGCCCACAGCTAGTGCATCCTATGTGTTTTCTCTTATTCTTCAGTTTTTCCAGACCATGTCTTACTCAAACATCTCTTTTCTCACTTCAGGCTTAAAGGGCTCCCTCCAGAGGATGCAGCTCGAGTATGTGGATGTGGTTTTTGCCAACCGGACAGACAGCAACACTCCTATGGAGGGTGAGTGATTGTGACCAGGGCTGGTGGGGCTGGTAGGGCTGGTGGAGGGTTGGGCCAGGGACAATACATGTTGTTCTGTAAAACGAGAAGGTGAGAAATACTGATGAGACTGCTGTCCTTGCCCGACTGGTGGCCTTTGACTTTGACCAAGGGGGTTCGTCTTTGTGACCAAGTGTGTGTGTCTCCTATCTGACGCACACACTACAAGTAATCTGACAATCTTGCCTCATGTCTTGTCCTCTATTTTCGTCTACCAGTCTCCCTCTCTTTCTCTTCCGTCGCTGTGGGATCGCAAGCTTCCACGGGGCCTCTGAGCTGCACCGGCTCCCAGCCCTGCCTGTTCTTCAGAAGCAGGATTATCTGGCCCCTCCGGGGGAAGCTGGTGTATTTTTGGGCTGGTCTCACTAGATACAAGCCCTACTGTGCGCTCTCTTCCTTCTACACTCCAGTGCTGCCTTTCCCACACATCTACCATATGTCACCATTTACTTCTTTGAGATGCTTCTTCCCTTTTGATGCGGCCATCACAGATACTTGGGCCCCCTTTTTTCTGTCTTTTCACACAAACCCCCTCATCCACAAGTAGTATCCGACGGAAAAGATGGAGCCCCACTGATCTCCCTAAAATATTTTCCATTCTTTCCCCTTTGCCCCCCTTTGCTTCCTCCCATGTGAGCCAGCAGACCGTGGGAGGCCAATCTGTCATACTTATCGTTCCAGGGGCCTCGCTGTCACTGGTAGTGCTGGTGACTGGCAGGTGGGCCCCGCAGCATGCTCCGTCAAACCTTTTAGTAATTTGGCTGTACAGATAAAGTCACTTCACTATGTCGAGAAGTCTAATCTAAATGACAGAATGATTAACTGAGGGTCTGACAGGATGATGGGAATTGAACAGAGAAGGTTGTCAGATGAAAAATATACCCGGATACATGTAACAATAGATAGGCACAGGGGGGAGTGCTTCCATGTGGTCTGTGATACACCTGATCTCATTATCAACATAAAACCATTGCACATGTTGGTTTTTATCATTCATTGCAAAGGAGAAAGACAACTAAGATAAGATAAGATATTGCACATTAAACACATAATGCAGGAAATAATATTATATTATGAGCCATTGTGGAGAGGCTCGTGTCTTCTAAATAGTTCATCTCTGTTTCTCTGTGAGCATTTGCAGTTTGTAGGACTTGTTATGCACATGTCTGAGGTATCGATCCACACACCCACATCATGCTCCAGAAACTTAAACTGGATTACCCACATCAATGGAAGCATTTAATCTCCAAATGTGTTATAAAACTAAGAATATTGAGCCAACTAACAGGTGCCTCTGCATGCACTTGTGTTTGTAAATGTTCTTGTGACTTTAACTACTTCCGACTTTGTGTGAGACGACTCGTGTCGCCTTGGGGACAAAAAAAAGTGATGTCATGGCTACAGAGTCGGTCTTTGTTACCGTCACTGCTTTCCTTCTCCTCATCAACTCATCCTTCTCTGACTCCTTGCTACTCCACCTCTCTCTACTATGCTCTCGACTAGTTTTTTTTTTTTTTTTTGGGCCCATGTCCAGGCAGGGACGGCGCCGATGTGTGTCACAAATGTGTGACTTTTTCGCAAGGCTCGGACTCCGTCTTTCATGTCTTCTGCTGCTCCTTATTGCTGGATCCGTCAGCTACGGTGATGAGACTGTAAAGAAGTTCTCCCCAGGCTGACATCTCATGTAGCATGTCACCAAATTGTGCCGTTTAGAAAAATACTCAAATTATAGCAAAATATGATGAGAATGGTACCTCTAGGAGATGCATCTGTGCCTCTCGCGTGCGTAGTCAGTTCACTGTATTAATAAATACAGAGTAGCCTGCAGAGTAAACTGTCCGAGTCTCTGCACAATGTTGCCAGTCAAAATACGATTTTATTTGACGAAGCAATATGAAATGAATTGAGTCCATTCAATCAACTGAATATGAAAATATCCCAGACAGAGAGAATGAAGATACAGAGGCAGAAGGAAAAGAGCAGACATCACATCAACAAAAAGATTTTATATCAATCCCTCCGGCCAAGTGTTTTCTCTTGAGACCAAATGAAATTTTACTTCCACTGCATACTGAACACAAATGTCAGGACATTCTTTTAAGTGGATGTCGCCTCACCCCTCAAATGCTTGGCAATAAAGGAGAGAATGCAGGATGATCTCACCCACTCTGTACATCTATACTGATCCTTCTTTTCATTGCACTTTCAAAACCTTATTTCCCACAATCTCTGAACTAAGACGGGGCTTCATCAGGCATTGAAAATCTCCTGGGATGTGACATATTGATGACTGCCCTGTGTGTGAGGATATAAGCTTCAAAAAGGAGAAGCATCTCCCAATATGCAAATTCTCACGTGATTATCTGCCCATCAGTGAGGAGGTGACTGTGATACCTGCTGGCTGAAGGTAGCCAAATGTTCAGACTCGGGGGCATGTTGCTGCTGTGAGAAGGCTCAAGGACAGTCTGACACCGGCTGGCATCCAAGCAGCTTGTAAGATTCTCTTATATACATGCTAATGAGTGATTTCAGAGCTGCTATACTACACAGTTAGCTTCCATTTCCCCTTTTTCGTGCCTTTCTGTTGAGCTAATTGCCAGCTGGATGCACAACTGATGGCAATCCTTGCATCTGAATGTACACTAAATCATATGTTCACTGCGTAATGATGGAGTAGATTTTGCAGATTCTCCACATGCACTTGCCCACAGCTTCACCCACATCAAAAAACTGCTGTGGGTTTTTTCGTGAGCTGCGTGTTGATGGCGTTCTCTAGATATCTCACCTGAGCTCCACGCTCGGTGTGGCATCTGTTGGTGGAGCTGATGACTCACTGTGGCCGTGTGGAAAAGAAACTTGATGCTAAGACGTGGACGTTGCCATGAATCAAGCTGTCGTCCTTCCCTCTAGGCGCCAAGATTATTCATATAGTGGCAAACTCATGAACTGTGGGTGCCTTTACGGCTCCTGCTTGGTTCCACTATTTTTCCTTCTGTCCATGCATCCCTCCAAAATCTCTCTCTCCCTCCCTCTCTCCTTCTTTGGAGCAGATGTACTGTTATTCCTCTACCCTCCCACCTGCTTCACCCACACACACACTTGCTCTCTGTCTCTGGCTGAGCTACATTTCGGTCCAGAGAGAGAACTACTGATGAAAAGGAATCACTCTTTTTTTAATCACGCTCTGCTGTGGTCTCATCTCTTCACCCTCATTTCCAGTCTCTCTGCTTCGCGTCTTGCACCCAAGATTTGCATTGTGCTCATTTAGCAGATGTTTCATTCATGCATTTGAGTGCAGTTACAAACCAAAGCAATCACAGAAATGACTTTATCGCCTTCTTGTTGTTTTCCTCGGTAGTGAGAAAGTTTGTGTGAAGCGTTCAACAGACGCGCATTCAAAGTAATAGCTGTATTTCTTCCTCCTTCTCCTCCTGCTAGAGATGTACTTGGTTAAAAACTCCTTTGAGAAAGTCGTTCACGGTTTTTATTCAAAACAATTTTGCTTGTTCACTGTTACACCAACTAGGACTATCATGCTGCATCTGCAGGCAAAAATACACAAACCACCGAAGGCCATTATGGTTGACTTCAGCCCCTTCAGTTCCAACTTGCTATAATTTGTTCCCCTGAATGAGCAACATTCGGCCAAGGTTGGCTGAATCTTTTCATTTAACCCCTGCAGCATTTGGCCACATTAATCAATGTGACCCCAGCAAACAATATCTGCCTACATACGCGTTTCAGAGGAGAGAAGCCTTTATCACCAAGAGGCTGACTATGTCTGAAGGATCTACTTAGTTTTTTACTGTTACTGAAGATGCCACCTTGAACAACGGTGAAATTTTGAAGTTCCTGAAGTCCTCTTTAAATCTTCAAGTCTTTTTCATATATTTTTCATCATCTTATGAGAATGACACCTAAATCTAGCTCTCTTGTCATGTAGGTTTTGAATGCAGGATGTGAAAACATTCTAAGTGAGGATCTTGCGAATCAAACTGAGCAGATTTATTTTTCCTCCAGTTTGCTATTGTGGCGCCATCCACTGTTCAATTATTGACATTGTACATCTGTAATAATATTGTTTTACAGAGATAGTGAGAGCAATGACACACGTGATCAACCAAGGGATGTCCATGTACTGGGGGACATCACGCTGGTCTGCCATGGAGATCATGGTGAGTAATGGAAAAACATGTTATGACTCTTAGAACAGACAGCATGAAATGAAGACCAGCTGGGCAATATGTTTGTATGTATGATATTATGCAGATTTTTGAAACACCTCCAGAAACACGTGCTCTCTAAATTAGTACTACTAAGCATGTACAAAGTCACACATCCTACAGAATGATTTCAGACGATGGAAAGTTGCATTTACCTGCATAGATTTAATCTAATTTTAAGAACATCATCATGATGAACATTTCAAATGGTTAGAATTCTGTAAATGTGTTTATCATAGTATCCATTTTAGCTTCACTACTGAAGTTATCAGCCCAGTGATAGATATCCAGTCTTCTTTACGTTCTAAAGGGTGACATGAAAGAAATCCAAACCACGTATGCCGCTCAGTTAAATTGGTCAGTTTTTGCAAGTCTCCTTATCTCTTGAACAATTCCTCTGTTCTTGTTGTTCCCTTTTCCAATACAATTAGGAAGCATATTCTGTGGCCCGGCAGTTTAATCTAATTCCACCGGTGTGTGAGCAGGCTGAGTATCATTTCTTCCAGAGGGAGAAAGTGGAAACTCAGCTTCCAGAGCTCTACCACAAGATAGGTATGTCTATATTAGGTTTTCTCCTGATGTCAGGTTTTGTTACAGATTTTTTGTCCTGTTGCTCAGTGGTAATTACACCGTTGCAGGTGTGGGTGTCGTGTCTTGGTCCCCTCTGGCCTGTGGAATTATCACTGGAAAGTACGAGAACGGCATCCCAGAAACCTCCAGGGCCTCAATGAAGGTACAGGTTGAATTTCATTAAACCACCCCTCCAGTGCTGTATTACTGAACTCATATTTGCGTAGTACAACCAATGCAGCATAAACTGGTTCAAAGCTACTTTCCCCTGATTTTCATGTGTTATTCTAATGCTTCTGCTTTTCCTCCATTTTTAGCCATACCAGTGGTTGAGGGAGAAAATAATGAGTGAAGATGGGAGGAAACAGCAAGCTAAACTAAAAGAACTGACTCATATTGCGGAGAAGCTCGGGTGTACTTTGCCACAGCTAGCCATAGGTAAAGCACAGATGGCACCGCAGATACTACGTCTGCTTTCTATATCTGTCATGGTAATTTTTGTCCTTGTAAGACTTCTAGTGATGTCCTCCTGTGTCCAATCTTTAGCCTGGTGCCTGAGGAACGAGGGGGTGAGCTCAGTGCTTCTGGGGTCCTCCAATCCAACCCAACTAACAGAGAACCTGGGAGCCATTCAGGTACAAAGGCATTTTCAAACCTGTATAATCACCTGATTAGCTGGTCTTTAGCACAGCCTTGTCACTTGATGCTGATGCAATTTTTCTCTATTTTGTGCATCTCAGGTAATTCCAAAGATGACAGCAGGCATCGCCTCAGAAGTGGATCATATACTGGGCAACCGTCCACACAGTAAAAGGGACTACCACCATTAGAGAACTATGCTCAAAAAGCTTATCAAAGCTCACTATTCACAGCCATGGCACCATGAAAACGTGTGCCCAAGATTGCTTGTGTGTGTGTGTGTGTGTGTCTGTGTGTGCGTGTGTGTGTGTGTGTGTGTGTGTACGTATGACTGTGCGTGTGACTGTGCAGTGTGTTCTGCTTGGCTCCTTCAAACAGTACTCATCAATGTAAAGTGAGCTACTTGACAAAGCATGCATGTTACAGCTATAAGCAGGCAGCCACTGAAGTAAACATAAGCTAGAGGATCCAGCTAGAGATGATTTCTGGTGTGAAAACCTCTTCCACTCCGACAAACTGCATGTGCAGAAAGTGCTGAACCATAAATTCATGAAGCAAAATATTACATAATTTAGACATAACACTTGTTCACATTACTTCTGTGAATATGGCTGTCAGTGCAAGTAAAGAAAACTTAAAGGAACTTATTTTCCCCCAAAAAGCATCACATTAAGCTCATGACAGTGCAGTAAGCACACAACAAAAAGAAGATCTGTATCAAAATGTACTTAATGTTGAAGAAATCTACCTTACTAGATGTTTGTGGTGTGTAAAAAAGGTTCATTGGTGATGTTTATAATTCGGCCTGGTCTCAGCACACGGCATGAACACTCCTCATTGCAGCTGGAGCTGGCCTGTTAACATGATGTGTTGTTTCAGTACTGGATGAACTGAAATTCTTCTCACGATGTTTCCGCTAAAACCAAGAGAGCTAATTTTAACAAAATGTTTCAAAACATCTGTACTGACTGTTTTATATATATATATATATATATATATATATATATATATATATATATATATATATATATATATATATATATATATATATATATATATATATATATATATATATATATATATATTTCCTAAATAAGCAGCTATGTCAGAATGAGATTCTTGTCTCCTTATGTTGTATTATTTTTTATTTTTTACTTATGCAAAAGCACTTCAGAGTGTACTTTCCTACTGGGACCCTCCAACCCTTTTTAGTTTCTACTCTTCCAGACTTTCTGTCAGTAGTGATAAAGTCTGACTCATTTAACTTCAGTCTGTGTTGTGGCTAAGTCAGTCGGAGTTGGAGAGACGATCCTCCTAAGGGGGAGCTCATGAATCTAACATACAAAGCCATGTAGCTAATGAAGTGACTCAGTTAGAAAAAAAATAACACCATATGGACCCCTGCAGTAACTGCACCTGGAACACACTGAATTTGTACCCAACTTCTCCCTGATGCCAGTTTTACATAATGGAATTATCTTTATTATGTTTTGTTTGTCAAAACATGTATTTTGGTGTTGTTCATCAGATTTGTACATGGAAATAAAAAGCTCATAATTCTCATGTGATATGTTTTCAAGATGTATGATTATTTTCTATTAATGTAATGGGTGCATTATTTTTTCTAACCCAGTACAATAAATCTTAACTTAAAGGTCCCTTAAGATGAAAATCTATTCTTATTGTGTTTTGTGCTTGTCATATACAGAGAGGTGTAAAGTAAAAGCTGGTATGATGTGGAGACATTTACTTTTGTCATTTCTCGAGCCCAACACAACTATATAGCTTCCAGCTTTACAGGCCAGTACAAATTTGACCTATATACTACATCAGCATGACCAATACTCCTCTACCTAAAACTTTGTACAATCCTGCCCCCTCATTGCCTACTGTTCCCGGGTGACCCATTCAGAATAGCAGCGGCCTCACAGTCTACCAGTTTTTTGGTTTTTTTTTTTGTTTACTTTTTTGAGCTGCTTCTGCTAACTCTAAAATGTCTCAGCCATAAGCAAAACACACTGTATATTCTGCTGTTGGCCTCAAGAGTGAACACAAGAGCCTCCATGCATTCCCAGCATCTGAAGATTCTGAAGACCCAGCAGATTATTATTAATTTTACTGGCAATGTCACCGCAATAGGACAATCCTAAGTGTTGGCCTGTTGCATGGCTAACAGGCTAACATTAGCTTTGATCATATGGCCACAAGTCAGAGCTCTGTGGAAACTATAATGCTAAGGGACATTCAGAGAAGGTAGAAATCATAACATTTAAAATTAATGAACAAGGACTGTGTGACTGTGATTTATTGCCACTAGTTGTGCTTCAGTGCAACCTAAACTTATCTGGTGTTAACATCTGTTTGCTTCTCTCCTGCTCTCCTTGCTCACATGCACTGCATTATAATTTCCACATTTACTATAAAACTGTAATCATTTACATATCTTTATGTTTCTGCTGTCATAAAATGGAATGAGTATAACACAATGACTAGCATAGCCTATTAAGACTACAGCGCTGCTACTCCGTACAGCTAGAATATTGTTTTTATAACTGCTACATTGTCTGACAAATTAACCATACAATTAAAAACAGCGGCTGTGCTGTAAATTCAGCAATATTTTGGGGCAATATAGAGAAAGTTGGAAATGATTTTTTTAAAAAGTCTCCATCTCACACATTCACACAAAGAGAATCTTCTTCCAGAAGCAGGCAAGGACAGCAGCAGCTCAGCTGCATTTTAAGCTTCTGACACTGACACAGCCCATTTCGAACAGGGGAAACCAGAAGTTAGACAGTCATGGGAAACTTACGGTATTCGTAGCTGAAGAAAGATACATGCTGGGCAGGTGTGAGACTTTTATTATTTTGCTGAAAGGGGGCACAATATGGGACCTTATTAATTAAAAGTATTGCATGCTTATTTAAATAGTAAACAGCAATTTAAAAAGTTGCTGATGTTTACTGTTGAGAGTTGCCTGTTTTTTCTCTAAAGATAAGATAAGATAAACCTTTATTACTCCCCATGTCAGGGGAAATTTCCCGTGTTACAGCAGCAATATACAGTAAAGATAATAATTATAATAACAATAATATGTACAAGAATGAAGGATGAAAAATGAATGGAGTATTGCTACACTATAAATAAATGACATCAGCAAAAAGTGACTTGTGGAATAAATGTAAAAGTGCAAATAAAATATTTCTGACCTAAAGATACGCTTTTAAGACGTTTCCTCGTGTTTATTTTATTTTTTCGTTTTTTGTGACAGTGTTTCCATGGAAACAAAGGCGGACATTTCCGGTTAATTATCCAATGAGAGTATCCAGATTGAAAGCGTGACATTTGATTGGCTGCAGGAGACTTCCGTCTAATCGTCTCTTCGACTGGCGCTCGAAACCCGCGGCTTACAAAAAACAGTGCTGGATCAAGTCAAATAGTAGCAATAAAATCTGCTTTTTACCAAGACTGACCTGGTTGCAAGGCGTCGAAGTTGTGCAAAGGTTACGGTAACGTCGACTAAGAATAAAACCTAGAAAAACTCGCTGTTTTCAAACAAAACACAACACGACCGAGTTTGTTTATGGCAGCGTTAGCACTAGAGTTAGCAGATGGCTAGCTAGCTCGGTATCGCAGGGAGGTAACGTTACCTTGTCGACTAGCGTCAACTGAAACTGCAGCGCCAACAGCTGGGAAAACAGGCCGAAAACGAGCTGGGTGAGTGTTATGCCCGGCTTGATCCTTGAATCAGACGCTAGAATCCGAGCAGCTCTAATGTTATAAATAAACCATTTTCTGTGTTTGCAGAAACTGCTCAGTTGACCTGTCTTTCTAAACATTTTTCACCGCAATTCAGCCATTCTTTCTTCTTTATTTTGTTAGACTAGTCATTGTTGGGCCCAGCTGGATCAACAACGATGTCGCTGTCGACCGACGCTAGTCTTGCGGCTCACCAAAGCTTCGGAGATAAGGGACAGACTATATGTGTGGTGCCCGACCTCTCTTCTGATCTCCTGGGAGATGACTTTGACATGAACAAGTCCTTCCCATGCACTCAGAGGTCATTGTACAAGAAGAGGCTTTTGGCATTGCAACGTCGTTACTATCCAGGTTCCTTGACAGGTAGAGTTTAACCTTTTGGTTGTGATTCAGAGTAGGGATCAGTTATTCCATAATTTATCAAAGACACTGTTTCCTTTATCTCTGAATATAAAATATTGACTATACATGGGTTTAGATATGTTTTTTTCAGTGAAAACAACCTCACCTTGGGCTATTCAAAATGTTATTGTTTAATTACTGTTTCTTAATAATCAGGATGAGGGTGTGAGAAAGTGATTTTAATCAAATCTGACTCTTATTTTTGCTTACAGGTGACCGTTTGGATGTTTGCACATCTGTGGCGCACAGAAATCACCAAATCTCTAGTTTATTTCCTGCCTCCCCAGTTTTTGCTGAGTCCCTGCCACACCCGTTCACTATGTCAGAGACAGAGGAGAGACTCTTAAATCAGCTATTCTCTGGAGATTTTGGCCTGCTGGGAAATCTGGCTGCCATCAACCCAAACAAAGTCATACTTACTGTCAGCAAGAAAACCAGAGAGGTACTGTGTGTGCTTTTAATAGAAGCAGTAATGGTTGACAGCAACATTAGTTACACAGTACTTTAGGAATTATCGACTGGAAATGTGTTTTATCTTCTCCTTTTATCTTAATTTTTCAGATTTTATCAGTCAATGACCAAGCGTGCAAACTGTTTGAGTGCACCACTAATGAGCTGACTGGAAGAAAGCTGTCCTCTATCTTAAAGAAAACCAGTCAGGTCCTGGAAGAAGCATTAGAAGAAGATTTTCTACTATCAGATGGAACTATTGCACCTATTTCCGGAAAACTGGTACTTAATATACTATTCAATGAATCACTGAATTTTTCTTAAAACACAGTTAAATCATACTACCATTTAGCTAAATGTTTGTAATTTTTTTATGTGATTGTTGTAAATGTTTGTACATGTTTACAAGCTTGTTTTCTATGCTTAACGGGGCTGATTTTTCTGTAGATGGATGCTGTAACATTATCTGGAGAGGTGACAGTGTCTGTGTGTACACACAAACAGTCACAAAATGACGAGCACTGGCTTTTCATGATGGAAAACGTGGAAAGGGTATCAGCCTTTTTGTCCTTTTCACAAGATGTAAGTACAGCATTCTGTAGCATCTTTTATGGTATGATTGTTTTTTGCTTCCTTTTAAAATTTGTAATATATGTATGAATATATTTATAAAATAGATAACATATTTGATTTATTTTCTAGGGCAGTATCCTAACCTGTGACTTGGCATTTGCTCATCTCCATGGATACCACCATCCCGAGGACTTGAAAGGAGTGTCTGTTCAGGAGCTAATCCCCTCTTTACAAATCCCTCTCCGCAGTTATGCATTGCCCAAAGTAAGCACACTTTACAACTAAAACTCTTCCACTCAGCTAAGTAAAGCTCCCTTTCTTACCCTTTGCTTTCAAGTTCCCGTTTACCAATACGCTTCTTAGACATTTTAGAGGCACGCAGAAGACAGAAAAGAAATGATATCCCTAAACTTTATAAGCTCAGGTATTTCTGTAAGTCTGCCCTGATTGACGTTGCTTTTTCTTCCCTTTTTCAGATGCTGAGGGTTCAGAAAGTTTGCGGTAAAAGCAGAGGAGGTGCATCAGTCCCTCTGTGTGTCAAACTTCAGGCGGCAGTAGTGTGTGGAAAACCCCAACACCACAAAAGTGGGAGTGGGACTGATTGTACCTGTCCAACAGATAATCTTGAAATATCAAATGGCGAGGGCAAGCATCCATGCTCCTCTGTGTGCAAGAGAGAAGCATCACCCTCTGCACACTGTAAACAACCAATTCATGGAAAAGAGCAGTCCTCAGGTATGTTGTTTAGTTGGACGTTAAAACTAAGCTGGGACCTATAGATTGGTTGCAGGAATTAAAAACACATCCAAAATTACTTTGAGGAAACTGGTGCCTAATCTACTATATTGCAGTGTTATCCAAAAACCCTCCAAACATTTTTGCAGCATAAGACTCCAGACTTAACATCGAAAAAGTGCAGCGGATAAAAATGAAAATCTCTGTTGGAAAAGAAATCAGAATGTGAGGTAACTGACAAACATTGCTAAGATGTTGGTTTGTGCTGCATGCTCCTAAAGGGTCTTGTTAAGATGTACAAACTGTAGAGAAACTTATTGGATTATCCAAAAACTGGATAGTAACAAAGGGACAATGGGACTGTTTTTTTGGGGGGGCTTATAAACACTTACAGTTTGAAAATACATGGTTTTTCTATAGCAGTTGAAGTTTGAGTTGAAAAATACAAGGCAGGCCAAATATGACATATATTGATCATACATGGTTTTTGCAATGGTAGTTTTTAGCACCTTTTGTGTCAATATCATTTTTCATTAAATGTTTTTATGCCTGCAAGCTGTAGTGTGCATTAGTTGAGTATTATCCTTTAAACTACTTAACTTTTGCATGTCAAACCAATTTAATACGTAACACTATAGAAAACCAAACCATTTTGAGACCCTCAAATGCTATATGAACCCTGAAAATGTTACTCAGCAGACACTGTAATTGGACAAACAGTACTGGTTGTAGCTGACTGTGCACCTTAACATGTGTCTGCACTTTCACAGAAGTCAAAGCAGACAGCACGGTTCTCTCCCCCAGTCCAGCACTGGAGTACTGTGGAACCGTTTGGGTGTTTGCCCCTGTGAACGGACTCCTCCTGCTCCACCCTGATGGCTCAATCTTCAGCATTCATGACCATGTGGCGCTCAGTCTGTTTGGCTACAACAAGGACGAGCTGCTGGAAAAGGTGAGCCAACATGACCAGCTGATCAAGGCCGTTCAGACTGAGGACCATGCCAACGCTCACTTCTGTCACTGCTGCTTTGTCATCAACAGAGTGTCACTTTCCTGATGCCTGGTTTCTATGGATGGATGACGGACAGAAAGGCCAGCCCCTTTTCTGATTCTCATGTAGAGGCTTGTAAAAGTCCGGTCTCATCCAAAATATCAGGAAAATCCGGTACGCAGCTGTATGCTATAGTGACAAATTATAAAATGATAGTTCATGTTTTACAACCAACTTGCTATGATCGTCTACATAACTCATAGAAGAAATATGCAGTGTGTCGTATCTATCTTACTAGATGTTTTGTTTTTTCATGTGCTCCTCGCAGCAGTTTCCAGTTTCAAGAGTTCTGTTTTTTTCATGTCTGGATTGTTTCCATCCTGCAGTGTGTTTATATTTTGTCATGTCATGAAGTACTTGTTTACGCTGTGTGTCATTTCTTCATTTCCCTCATTCTCTCATCTTAGACCATTCCTCGCTGGTGGCTGGAGACATGGCCATGGTGCGTCAGGCTATCCTGGCCAGTACCTCAGTGGGGAGAGGCAGGATCTTCACTGGAACCAGCACCAGGCTGGAGAAACAGGGCAGCGCTCTGTCTACCCTCTCTCCTCCGGCAGTTACCTCCACACGTGTGGTTATGTAAGTTAGCAGGCACGATGGGCTTGTTGTCAAAAACAGGCTGGATGTTTTTTTTTTTTTTTTTTTACTGGCGGCAACGACTATATCCCCAAAGGGTGAAAAGCTTCCTGAATGTGACCTTGTTTAACTCTGACAGAAAGTTTTATGTTAGCAGATGTTAGACTTAATTAAAGACACCAGCCGCAATTTGTATTCTCTTAAGTTTGGGGCAAACAAAGGCTGCCGTAGCAACAATCAGGGACCTAAAAGCAGCAGAGTGCATGCATATTTAATGTGCTTTGCAGTAAATCTGGAAACACAGCAGCTCTGTGCTCAAGCCTAATACCCTCTGTGCGTCTCTGACCAGCCAGAAAGTAGAAGTCCTTCCATCTTTCTCGTGCTGAAAAAGCGTTTACCACAAACACTGTTTTAGTGTTTGTAATTTGATCTGATTGATTTGTGAATAATTGTGATACTGGAAAATCTCAGAATCTGGATTTACAACGTTTTACAGCATGTCCTCTTTTGCCATCTGTTGGACAAATGATATCACAGCATGTTTGGTACCCGAATAAAACACAAATTTTTACGATAGTGACTTATATGAGTTTCCACAAATTTTAATTATTTAAAAGAAAATGTGTTTTTTTCACCATGAAATACTTAGTATGGTCATGGACCTGATATGTAGAGAAATATGATAACGGGTTCCTCGAACAGTACTTAATTGGTTCATAGCCTTCTTTATCATATGATTGACTGCTAAAGAATTTAAATGGTCTTTAGCCTTTATTCTAGCCCAACATTTACGATCTATAGCATCCTGACATCTGTTAGAATTTTCATTCTGTATATGCATATAGTACTGATTTCCAGAAAATAAGTGAGCGTGTAATTGTTTTTTTTCATGCCAGCTTCTACTTGTAAATGTTGTTGGAACAATTCAGTTAAAACAGCCATTCTTTCCTCAGGGCCAATGACACTGCAGAGCTGATGGAAGAAGCAGCCCAGGTAGTTTCCTGCAGTAGCCAGCTAGACAGTGCAGGATCCACCCAGGCACTCCTCAAGACCTTTGCCTGGGTGGAACCTCCTGGAGAAGACACTTGCTGCTTGGTTCCACCTGAACCATCACCCCATAACAGAGAGCAGCAGCTGACCGATGGGGTTCAGAAAAATGATGGACCTGGCATCCAGAATCTCCAAGGTGTGATGTGGTTATGTGTTTTTTTTTGTTTTCTTTTCTTCACATTTGTTCGTCTCTAGTTCTGCCATGTAACTCAAACATGTCAGAACTGCAGTACATACTGTGTGTAGAGTGAATTTTAAAAAGAAGTTCTGTAAAAATTCTTTAAGATTGTATTATGTGTGACAGACTGATGTTTGTCTTGTTTTATAGACGCTCCTGCTCAGAATGGACAAGCTGTTTGCAATGTGGGTGGCAACTCTTCTGATGCTGGAAAAGACCACCACTCATGTCCGTCTGTCCTCCAAGACTCAAGCTTTGAGGTCATCTCACTGGAGAGCAGGTGAGGAGCAGTGTTTTTCAGCTGTGTCGGTGCAATGCAGCCCTTAAAGCTACTGAAATGTCTGGCCAGATTAGATTAAAGGAAACATTTTCAGCAGTGTTCACATTTCCCCACCTCCTTTTGATGACGTAATATCACCTAGATGGAGTTTTTATGAAAATAAAATGCTGTAAGTAGTTACACTATGTAATCCGTTTATTGAAATTTAATTTCTCAGATCTTCCTCTGGCTTCTGTGAAAAATTTGGTGGTCATGGTGGTTCTGATCCAGCCCAGGCAGAGGATAGTCATTCAGCACATTTAGTGGACTCGGCCAGCTGCTTCCTGGACCTCAACAGCAATGGTGATCTGGTGACCAGGGCCCTAGCTGACCTAGACCTGAGCAGTAGTATAGAGCTGCTCAGTCGCAGAGAGCACAACGATGACAACCAACACTCCATGACTTCCTGTGATACAGCTGAGCTCCTGCGGACACCCTCCCCATGCATGGTGGGGTCTGACCAGGAAGCGGAGCCTGTTGACACTCGGCATCCTGCTGTGAAGATCAGAAACAGCTTGAGTGAAGAACTAGGAAATCACCAGGGCGAACAGGATCAGTGGGCAGCTCTCTCTGCCATTCATAAAGGAAAGAGCCAAGAGTGCTCCATACAAATGAATGGTGGGATTCAGTCAATGGCAGACATTCCTGCCACGTCAACTCCTAAAAAGCAGAGGGTGAATGGACGCACTCTGTCCTCAGACACCGCACAGATACTGGAGGGGAGATTCGAAGGAAGTGGATACCACAGAGATGGAACAAGAGTTGGTAGGTATTAAATGTTTATAATTTCCTTAATGAAAATCATAAAGAATCAAGACTAACGGGGTTATTTCTTCTCTCCAGATGTGCAGTGTGACATCTGTAGGACTGACTTGCCTGATGGAGGCTTCATGTTCTGTGTGTGGATGAGTCGACCCGGCCAGCAGGGGGCGCTGCTGCAAACAGGTCGATCACTGCAGAACCTATCAGCAACCAGTCTTGGAGAAGTAAGTGACAGTAAAGATTTGAGGTTCTAAGTCAGAATGGCACATTATTCTGCTTTTTTAAAGCATAATAATGGTTATTCATCTTTCAACTCATTCATCGTTGACTCATTCTTTCCTTCAGAAGATTGGTGAAGCCAGTCAAGGGGAAGTGTTGCGTTCCACCATGGACCTTGAGCAGTCTCGAGCCTGTGACGGACAGTTTGAAGAAGAGTACCAGCCACTCAGAGCAGTGGGCAAAGGAGCTTTTGGTTTTGTCTGGAAGGCAATAAGACGCTGTGATGGACAAGAAGTAAGGCAACATTTTATTTCTACAGTGTGTGCCGATTTCTGTTTAAATGTAGCTTTGTTTAGGACTGAGGATTGTGATGTATGTTAATGCCACTTAACCAACTTTACAATCTGCAGGTGATTGTGAAGTTCATTAGCAAGGCCAGAATAGTAAGTGACTGCTGGGTGGATGACCCCATGTTGGGACGAGTGAGCCAGGAGATTGCCATACTGACACGAGTGCAGCACCATAACATTGTCAAGGTAACTGGGTTATTACGTCAAAACACATAATCAAGAAAGTTTCAGCAGCATTTGTTCATAATGTTAAATTGCTTTGCTCTGTGTGTGTCACTAGGTGCTGGAGGTGTTTGAGAATGGGAGTTACTTTCAGATGGTGATGGAGAAACACGGAGATGGTTTGGACCTTTTTGAATTCATAGACATGCAGCCACGACTGGATGAGCCCCTGGCCAGCTACATCTTTAGACAGGTATGTGCATAGTTAAATATATACACATGACGGGAGAATGGGCTTTGAAATGTAATTGAGTAATCTGTTCCTTGTTAAATTCTCTTCCTAGCTGGTTGCGGCTGTTTTCTATCTGAGGACTAAGAACATCCTTCACAGAGACATAAAAGATGAGAACATCATAATCGACAAGTGTTTTCACATCCGACTGATAGACTTTGGCTCTGCTGCCATGATGGCTCCCAGGAAGCTCTTTTACAATTTCTGTGGCACATTGGAATACTGCTCCCCAGAGGTGCTTCAGGGAAATCCGTGAGTATATAATAGCTGTGAATGACAGGTGCCGTTTGTTCCTTGTATAGTTTGTTTTTTTTATTTTTTTGGAAGTTCAGTTTAAAAGAGTAACAAGTGTCCTTATATGCAAGACTTTCACTCAAATCATTTAACCTAGATGCAAAATGTAGGTAATTTCAATTGCTGTTCTTCACATCTTTGTGTTCTTCTGTAGCTATGAGGGTCCAGAGCTGGAGATGTGGTCTCTGGGGGTTTTGCTCTACACTCTGCTGTTCAGTGAGAACCCCTTCTGCGATGTGGGAGAGATCCTGGATGCCAAACTAAACCCCCTCTTCCGCCTCTCTCCAGGTATACAGCAGTTTCTTTGCTGCTTGTTGTATGTAGTTTTAATTGAATAACTCACAAAATGTACAGTTTTAGACGGCACAAACGACTGAATTTCTATGTACACTCTCAGAGCTGCATGGCGTGTTAAGTGGACTGCTGCACCCTGAACCCACTCAGAGAATGACTTTAGACCAATTGCTGCTGCAGTCCTGGATCAGCCAGCCCATTTCTCTCGCAGAATACAGCTGGGCAGAGGTGGTTCCTGAAACTCAGAGCGTCTGTGAGTCCTCTTCAACAGTGCAGTTAGACAATAGTCAGTCATGTTTTAATACACTGAGGATCCTCTCTTCTTTTAACAGGCTCGCCACAGCATCAGGAATCCAGTCCTAAGCTGTACGTCAGGCAAGGCTTGTTCCCAGATGACGGCGATGAGACTTTGCCTGAGGATGAAGAGGAGGCAGAGGATGAGGATGAGAGGTTGTCTATGGTGGCCCTGGAATCTGAGCTCCAGAAGTACCTCCATGAGGATTAAAGATCGCATTTAAAGGGTGTGAAATAAGTGAAACAACTATCCGTCCAATGCTTAGTCTGCAGAAGTCTACAAGGAAATAAATAGCAACATGAGAAGCTGACACCTTAGTCCAAGTCAGTAATGAAGCCCTACTGTTGAGACAAAGTCATTTAGAGACATATGGACTTTTGCCTTTGCCGTCACTGGTCAGTTACAGTGTGCTTGTCGACAGATTTCTCAATGTAGCAGAAGAAGGCAAAAGCATTAATGATGTATGTGCAGAAGTGAATCATTTATTTAATCTGCTTTATTTATTCTTTGCCGTTTGGGAATGTTTGAAGCCGCAAAATAGTAGTGATAGTTAATGGCTTCTCCAGCTTTGCTACCAAAACCCACAGGTGACAGCAACCTTTTGCTGTTTACCTCAGAAACCTCAGAACTTCAATGAAGATCAATGGACACTTGATCCACATTTATTTAACAGATGGCCCTTTTATCTTCCTCGTTTTAATCTTGGATATTTTGATTAAACGTGTAAGTATATTTACAATATTTTATGTATTTATTTTTATACATTAATAAATATCTCACTGCAAACATGCTGTTCCCTTTGATTTGAGTAAAGATTTGCATGTAACTACAGGATGATTTTAAGTTCCATGAAAAGATTGTAAAGATATTTGAATTTTATACCCTACCAGGACATAACAAACAGTAAATCACTGCAGTACTTTTCACATTGCAGTTCCCAACAAATTAACTCTGACTTGAGAACCGAATAAATGACATTTGCTTTGCATGACTGGCTGACACAGAATATACCGATTTTCAAGATGTTTTCAAAGTAGATTTCATTTGTCAGAAATTCACAGTAGAGTGGCAATGCAAAGAATTCATCATGAGAAAGGGATCATTAGGTTAACTACAAACTGTCAGGGATTGCAATACATTTAAATACTTCAAAGTGTGGACGTCAAGAGAATATATACATGAATCCAAGCCAAGTTGACTTCATAATGGCAAACCAATACAATATCACTGAAACGCAAATAACCGTAAATGACCATCAGTAGTCTTCAATGGAAGGCTAACATACGTTGATTAACAAAAAGCAATGCAGTATTTCTCGTGATGAAAATAATACAGTAGAGATTAGTTAACAAGTACAGAAAAATAAAACCACTAGTCAAACTTTGCAAATATCTACCTGCAGCAAGAAAATTAGAAACTTATAATGCACTTTGCGACTGTTTTCAGTGCTCTCTGTCATATTTTTTTAAACTAACATTTTCGCTTTCATGTAAGCCTGCGCGTAGCGGAACCTTTGGACTGAATACCTTCTTGAAGACGGAACATTATAAACGTCGGACAAGCATGTGTACCCGTGTTGCTGTGCGACAGGTGAGCTAAAATGTTCCAAAATTTAAAAGGTTTAATATACTGCTAACTTAATACGATTGCAGTTGTATAACGTTCAACGAAATGAGCCACGGTGTTTGGAAAATAGGTTAAAATGCTGCTAAGCGAGCCAGTCTTCGGCTTTAACCTTCACGTTTGCTAACTTAAGCTAATGATAGCACAGTAAGTTCATCAGCACATTCCTGTCTACTCTTTAATATAGACATAACTACTTTCAGTGTTTTCAAGGATGATTTCTTTCCGCAGATTCTTCGGTGGGGTGTGAGAAATGCTACTTCTTCTGTCTTCATTCCCCTCCAGTTTGAGAGATGCTACCTCCAGTCTCTTAGCAGATTGTTGTGTTCCTCTGCACACCAGAGCACTTTACGGCCCAACCATGAAGCCTCTCCTGTCACAACTAAACCAGTTCCTGAGCTGTCTCTAAGCTCACTGATTGATATGGGATTTACAGATACGCAGGCAGAGCAGATATTTGAGTCTGTGTCCAGTGTCAGGGGAGGAAGTGCTGCCAAGCATATTCTGTCAACGCTTACAGTTCTGTTTGTGTTGGGCCTGAACCCCTCCAGTGTGCAGAAACTGCTGGAGAAATGCCCTGAACTTTACACTGTCAAAGAAGCACAGCTTCAGCAACGCATAAGCAACCTGCGGAAATTAGGTTTAGTTGAAGGTGAGATGGCAATCTGTGTGCTGCTCAGTTTATCATTTACGTGCAAGCAGACAATGCTCAGAATGCTCCATGTGTATCAAACCCATATTCTTTCCTATCTCTTCGATAGGCAGTCTTCAGAGAATGGTAGCCCATTACCCCAAGATCCTGACTGTGCCTGTGAAGACAGTAAAAAATGTGGTGACGTTCCTCAAAGAGAGGTGTCTGTTTACTTCCCAGCAGGCCTCAGACATCCTCAGAGACAGTCCAGCAGTTGTACTGGAGAACCTGGACCAGCTGGAGTACAAGTTTCAGGTCAGCAAGTAATCAAGCAAATTTTGACAGCTAGCACTTACCATTCTACAGATTTTAGTTTTTAGGTGGATAAAACATGCAATGTCAAAGAAAACCTTGGCACGGTTAGTTACTAATCTAATTGAGATGTTGAGTTTACACACTGAATGTGTGATTTTATTTGCTATTTATTGTCAGGCAGCAGTTTTCATTGTGAAGTGTTGTTTACACGGTAGAGCAATGCTGGTTTATTGACTTCCTGAAACCATGACTAAACAGTATAGTCAAGGGCATGTGTTTTACAAGACAATGATGACCAGGTACTTTAATCAAACAAGCTGTTCCAGTTATATAAAAATATATCATATAAATAGATATGCACTGATCAGCCACAACATTAAACCCACCTGCCTAGTATTGTGCA
The DNA here is from genome assembly GCF_022539595.1 of Amphiprion ocellaris. Classification (NCBI taxonomy): domain Eukaryota; kingdom Metazoa; phylum Chordata; class Actinopteri; family Pomacentridae; genus Amphiprion; species Amphiprion ocellaris. The sequence goes on along the minus strand of NC_072775.1, from coordinate 15,393,021 downwards.
GGTCCCCGTTGCACCGGTAAAACAGCTCTGATCGGCAATGCGTGGTCACACAGTTACAATTTAGTTTCATCCAAAGTGACATACAGTACATCAGAGACTAGATACAACACGAGGTCGGCAGGCAGGGCAGCACCAAGTACCTAGCTTTGGATCCTCACTAGACAACTGCACCCTGACTGGGATTTGAACCACCAGTCTCCCATGCCAAAGTCAGGGATGTTAATCACTGAGCTATCCAGCTGCCGCAAGTTCATACACAAATTCTAGAAGTTGCAAGGTGGGGCCTCTATACATCGATTTGATTTTCCAGCACATCCTACTAATGCTCTATCGGATTGAGATCTGTGTCCTTTGGAAGCCAAGTCAACACTTTGATTTTTGTCATGGTCCTCAAGCCATTTCTGAACGATAATGGCAGTGTGGTAGGGAGCATTATCCTCCTGAAAGAGGCCACTGCCAACAGAGAATACTGTTGCAACAATGATTCGGTACATGTTAAAGTAACATTCAAATGAATCCCAGCAGAACATTGACCCCAGAGCATCACCCTGCCTCAGCTGGCTTGCCTTCTTCCCATAGTGTACCCTGTGCAATCACACTCTGCCATCCACAGGATATACATCATTAGACCAGGTCTCATTCTTCCATTGCTTCATGGTCCAATGCCCATTGTAAGCACTTTGGGCAGTGGACATGGGTCAGCACTGGCACTCTGACCAGTCTGCAGCTACACAGCTCCACACACAGCAAGCTGTATTACACTGTCTGAACTGACACCTTTTTGTCAGAGCAATCATTAAGGTTTTCAGCAGTTTGTGCAACAGTAGTTTCACAGTTAGATCGAGCCACATAGGTCAGCACATCAATAAGTTTTGGGTGCCCATAACCCTGTCAGCAGTTAACCAGCTGTCCTTCCCTGCGCCGTTTTGGTAGCTTACTAACCACAAGACCTGACGTGCAGGTCCTTAAGTTGCTCATTTTTCCCATTTTAAACATATCAACTTCAAGAACTGGCTGTTTACTGGCTGCCTAGTGTATCCCACCCTATCATTGATGCCACTATAAAACATAATCAATGTAATTCACTTCACATGCCAGTGGTTTTAATGCTGTGACTGATTGGTTCAATTATAAATGTACCAGGCTGTGCTATTTTATCATTTCCTTTGTACAAAGCAGCATAGACTGATATTGTAAATCCATATCATACTCAGAAAATTAAGCATCGGCTGTATTCTCTCAGTTTTCAAATGCGAGCACAGAACATCTTGCTTAGATTTGATCTGCTATACAGTGTTGTAATACAGCTGTAGTGCTCCCCCTGTTGCCTGCAAGTGGCTGTTAATGGATTGCAATGTTTTTATGAGGTGATGCATGACTTGCTTGTGTCTACAGAATAAAACAAACATGGTTCACATGAGGTTTTGCTCTGCCTTTAGCATCAGACCAAATCATTTAGCCACTAATAATCCAAATATTTGCCATATTGCTAAATATAATAGCCCCCTTATTGCTGAGTACATTTTATCTGAATAACTGCAAATATTATAAAATATTCTCAGTTTTTTTTCCCCTTTTCTATCCTTTCATGGTTCTGTACTGTCAAACTGCTTTCATTTTCTCGTTTATAACAGCATGTGTTCTCTCGTCTCTCCACAGTATGTCTATTTCCGAATGGGTGTCAAACAGACAGAGATGGTGAAGTTCAGGTTGTTCCGTTTCCCTCTGGATGAGGTTCGCTGTCGACACATTTTTCTGGAGCGTCGGGGTTTCTACCAAACCCCTGACAAGAAAGGACAGACGACCATCGTAAACCCCAAACTGGACAGCATCCTTAACACTGACCTGGACACTTTCCTCACACATGTTGCCCAGGCGACAGCAGAGGAGTATGATGTATTTCAGAAACTGTTAGCAAGAGAATGGAAGGAAGAAGAGCTGCAACAGGGCAAGATTGAAGCTGATGATGATGATGAGGATGATGATGATGATGATGACAACGACAACGAGCAGACTGGAGGAAAACGTGGATATGAGAAGAGGAGAAAAAAATGAGTATCCTGTGAGATTCTTGAATAATTTTTATGAAATTACATGATTAGAAAGAATGAATCATCTAATACAATCAATGAAATGCTGCCTGGGGGTTATTACTATGTTGTGGAATATACCTGTCTAAAACACACATGGCAACATAATATTTTGGTTATTGTTACCTAGACTGCTCTCTTAAACTGAGTGAATCTTTTCTCATGGAGTTGATTTTTCTGTTGATCTAAGTGGCGTCATCAGGATGTGAGATGTGATGACGATAGTGTGAGGTCAGCCTCATGAATCAGGACTATGTGGAGCCATTCTTACTGTCAGATGTGGACAGTGTGACAAATTCCTCCCCTGCAATCTTTTTTCAAAAATAAATGATCCCAAGGGTTTTTGGCTTTTCTTAAATTATTCCTTGAATTAAAGCAGTTTCAGAGGTTTAGTTCTTCTGGTGCTTGACATTAGCAGCCTTCACTAGAATTAAGATGGAAATTTGAATCCAAACAATTTACACAGTCTAGATGGTTTTCAAATGTGTTGTTAAACCAAAATTAGTTTTTAAACTTCTTGAGCAGGAAAGACTGTAAAGGAAACGACATGAAGAGCACCGAAGAGGATGAAAAGCTCCACCCCGTTACTATGTAACAGCCAAGTGGTTCTGCTTTCCACATCTCCATATTATCTCTTTGAATCAACAGAGAGTCCAGATAAGGCCAGTGTGTGAGAGGAGTCCTATAAAACAACCATTGATTTATAGAAGAGTTAAGCCTCATGGATGTGCAACAGGGACAGATGTTTCAGGTTTGGACATCAGGTAAGATCACTCATCTTTAGTTAATCGATAATTTGTCAATAAGCATGTTTTTGCAAAGTTTGAATAGATCCAAATAATATTCCGTTTTTGTGTCAAGTGAATTTTAAACATTTAGGGAGGTGGTGGCATCATGTTGCTGTTATTCCACTAAAGATGTTGTCCATTAAATCCTGATGCCCCGCCTGATTTAGGAGAGTTAAATACAGGACCCCAGTAAGAGTTCAATGTTGCTATAGTCAGTGCACCTTTTATTACTGATATTCAAATTTAGATTTTTCTAATGCTTTGAATCTTTATTTTTGATGACAAACTCAATCTTCCTCGGAAGTAGGGATTACTAGTGTTGCACAAATTTCTAGAGATATTCTGCCAGTTTTTATCAGGTATCTTTGCTTGAGGGCTTGTGTGTCTTTTAATTTCTCTTTAAAATAAACAATGAGGGTCCATTGGCTCTAAGTTAGGTGATATATTTGGCCAGGATATCGACTCTACATTTTTCGTCCTTGGAAATCATGCTGGAAAATTTCTCTTGTGCAAACTGGGAGTCATCTTGTCAGCTAATGTTGTTGTATCTACAGACGGTGACATCATGGTGACATCTGTAAATGTCATCTCCCCAACACTTTCTGAACTCATGCAGCTCCACATCACAATTTCACCTCTGTGTTTCACTGTCAGGATTATGCATTCACTGTGGTAGTCCTGGCCAGGTTTCATGCCAAACATTCTGAAGCCCATCAGAACAGAACAAAATTAGTCTCATCTAATCAAAGAATGTACTCCCAATGTTCAACAGGCCGATTTAATGTTATTTAGCAAAGTAAATGTTTGCTCGTCTGTTTTTTCAGAGGTGCACCGTTAAAATGTAGCGCACTGTATGTGGAGTCATTTTAGCTGCACAACCACTGTAGCTGTGATTAGTTGTTCTGTGGCTTTTTTATACCTCCTATTCTGCAACTGTGTTTTACCTGTTTGTTTTTTTTTAGCTGCTCTCCCATCATCCTGTATCCTTTTCCATCTTTGTGAAGCCTCACAATTAGATTTTTCAGGTCTTTAGTAATTCCTTTCCATATATGATGCAGACATGTAGATCAGCACAGCCCATGAGTCCAAAACTGAAAAAGGTCTGGTTTTCACGGGTCATTTTAGAACCATGTTCATGCAGTTAGGCTGATTGGAAATTAAACATATACTCAGTTGGGTTTCAGTGATCCCAGGTTTTCTAACTTGTGTCAGTGATTGCAGGTGTATTTGCTTTAGTTGCACTGAGTTTCTATTCTGAGGTCTTTAATATAATACCATTGCTAAGAGGTGATACAGTTTAGAATTAGGAGTGCAATTCTGCACATATGTGTACTTATTTCTCTTGTATACTGTGTCTACTGTGTGTTTTCTGCTTGTTTGTTCTGCGTTTCTTTTGTTGCCTTAATTATTCACCACTTCCCTTCGATTTGCATTAGTTTCCATTTGCAACATGCAAAGAGCACAATCCATGACTGTATATTGTTCATATTTAAATTCTGGTTGCATGTTATCAGCTGCACATTTTAATATTCTTCTAGTTTATTTAACCTGGACTAAACCTTTAAAAAACACATAGATATAATTATGATCAGGACCCAATCAGCCAAAACAGTATCTAAAAACTACATATAGAAAGTCTTCCCAGCCTACAGTACATCATTTTGATTGTTATATAAGCACCTAGAGAGATTATATTTTATCATTTTCTTCATGCAGACCCACATTTGTTCACAGTGATGTTGTAGCAATAACATGAAAAATGTCTGTAAAATTGTGTTTCTGTTCAAATAACTGGACTGCATATATCCATGTATTTATATGCTTACATTTTGATCATGGTGTTAATTCATGGTACTTTCATCTACAGGACGCTGTTGGAGACAATAGAGATCACATCCCAAAGCACTCCTGTGTCATCATTAACTGTGTTTCCCCCTTAACTCGAAAACACAATGTCATCAACCCTGATGCTAGACCTCGAAAAGAAGTGGTTTGAGAGTTTTCATAAATTGCACCTCGAATTTCTTATCATACCTGCCGTAGTTATCACTCTAGCCACCTTGTTAGCCAATCCTGTTCTCTTGACATGCATTTGTCTGTCCCGTGCCTTGCGTCAGGAGACCCGTTATCTGCTGGTGGCCAACACTCTGATGGCAGACATGCTTTTCCTCATCTTCAACCTGACCACAATGATTTATAACACTGTGAGAGCTCAGATACCCTGGAGAGTCTGTGAGCTCATCACAGCTGTCTCCGTCATAGCCTACTGCTGCGCCATCCTCACCGTCACTCTCATGGTGGTCGACACCTACACTGCGGTTCGCTGGCCTCTCCAATACCACGACATCCTTCCCCCTGCCCGCACCCGCCGCATCCTGGTGGGGATGTGGGTGCTGGCAGCCGTATACCCTTTCATCGTACTGATCCTGATGGAAATACACAGGAGCAACTCCCACGAAAAGGTGCGTGTGTGTCTGGCTCTCATCTCCTTCTCCTTCCTTCAGATCAAGGACACACTGGGGATCCACATTTTCTTCTTTGTAGCAGCAATCATCTGTGCAATAATGATTTGTTACTGCTACGTTCGACTCTACATGGTGACAAGAACGCAGGGAATCTGGCAGAGCCGTTTCTCCAGGGCCCGGGTCACGCTGCTGGCCCACGCCGTTCTGCTCCTGCTCTACTTTGCCCCCGGCTTTGTTTTTATTGTGGAACTCTACCTGTTCGACAGGAAAGATATAAGTCAGGAACTTCGCGTGTGGATCAACACGGCCAACGTATGTGTTTTCATGTTGCTGCCCAGAGCGCTTGCTCCTTATCTGTATGGGATGAGATACAGGGAGATCTCTGATACTCTATTGATCCTGGTGCAGCGCAACAGGAGGCCCAGCCAGAACACCGTGTCATGAAGACACTGAAGAATCTTTATTATTCATATTTATTGCATTTTTCCACTGAGACTGCTTCTGATGAATACACATTTTTAAATCATTTCTAAGTATCAAGATTTTAGACTCAAGTCACAAATACAGTGCAATCCACAATATTAAGAAGTTTTGTTTTGATGAGCTACCTAACATACTTTTCTTTCTTTTTTTTTTTTTTTACCTTTTCTAGATTCTTTTCAAAATAAATTGTCTCTAAAAGTTGAACCTATATATTTTTGTCTCAATGCTTTTTCAAAACACAGGTTCCCAGTGATGTGATTTTAGCAGAGAAACACCAAGATCCCTTTATTGTATCTTTGTATATTTTGGCCTGCAAATTTTAAAAAAACATATTGACTCCAAAATACCATGTGTAATTTGTCTCTAAATAGAAGCACAAACTCCTCCTCAGCTCGATAAAGCCCCAGCTTCCCAAAGGACATGTCGTCAGTGTTCTAGCAGCCTTGGTTGTTCCCATGTCCATGTTTTACATCAAGTAGTAGTTGCTCCAACCCAGGTGCCCCTAATGTTTTTCTTGTCCTAATCAATATGTATCATGACTACACTGAAATGTATTTGAAATGTAGCATCCCTGCCAACTCTAATCTGTGCTCTTGTGTGTGTTTTGTTAGTTTGAAGCAGTAAATTGTTTGGATTTTTTTTCTCTTTTGTTTTTTTTTTGTCCAAGATCTCTTTTAGTGCCCTGTGGGTCTAGATGAGAAGATGCTGACCAGCCTTGTTTTGTAACTTTGTCTCATCATTGAAGGCTCTTAAGCCATTTTTAAATAAATTGTAAAACACAAACATGCATTTTATCATCATTATGTAATGTAAAAGCCATGCAAAACTGATGTTGAGCCACGGTTTTATGACCATAATAACCAAGCACTTAACGCCATTTGCTTTCAAGGCCTTGTCGAGAAATGGGTGTATAAAGAGGTCGTTCACTTGGCAAATTAAGGCACAATAGGAGCAGTGGATAGTGGTGAGTCAGGCACTTACTGTATTTCTGTCTCTGCTGTGTGCTATTTGTAACTGGTGCAACAGTTCAACAGCAGAGGGACACATTTGTCTGTCGGCTGGGCTTCATCCCTGCTGTTTCCTGCAGCAAATGCGATACTATCATTGCTTGCTTGGTACAATCTGCTCACTATTAGCTTTTCTACATCTGCATGTGGATCAAACAAAAAAAACGCATTTACTAATTTACTGGATTTGTGATATTTTTCTGTCACTGTAGTTACAATTTGTCTTCTAATGCTGCATATCTGATTCATGTCTGTGCTGCCTGATTTATCTGTTCTCCACAAAGCCTTTTGCTCTTGTCAGTGACACTAACTTGCTAATCTTCCATGTGGTCTTCTCTGATTACACAGTTTTGTTCTGGCGAACTCAAACAGCTGGTGCCTGAAGACCAAAACAAACCCATGTGCAGTATTCTCACACATTCCTGACCTATACAAAGGTCTTCTGTTTCTTAATTTTTCTTATTGAGCTGGAGATGTCGATACTGAGCGTCTCATCTTGTGAGTGGTCCTGTTAGTGTGAATTATTTGTGGTAATAGTAGCAACAGGTCTTTGTTTGTACCTACATGACTTTAGAGCTAGAAAGTCGTGACGGTGAGATGAAGGTTTACAATCATGGTGGTGACAAATGCAGCACTGTGTGAATCTGTGACCCATTCCTCTTTTTATATAAAGACGGGTGACAAATTAAAGGAAAAGGGTAACATAAAGTGTTAAAATGGCCACCAAGTGCACTATGAGAAGAGCTTCAGTGAACCTTGGCATTGATTCTCCATGTCTCTAACTTTACTGGAGTTCTACCAAAAGATATTACCTCATTTGGTGTTTTGATGATAGTGGTGAAGAACACTGTCTTAACATGGGCTAAACTCTCACAATTAGACGGAGATTTGGTGAATGCGAAGGCTGGAAGAAATCGTGAAAGAAATGTATCATTATATGATAAGGGTGATTCCTCTCTGTCAGTATCAACCAGGATCGGGAACAAGATATTCCTTTAATTTGTAGTACGTTTGCCAGTGTTCATTTGTATGAAAAAAAAATATTTGTGTGTACTGGCCTAGCTTCTTGCCAGTACTAGTAGCACATGGTTCAAAACGCTGTTGGGCACTGAAAACATCGTGGGGTCCTTTCAAGGAATCCAATCGGGGCTCTCAGAAATATTTTGCAACAGGGTAAGGAAGTTGTGACATCCTTTGTTCCAACTAGGCTCCTCCTTCCTTCTCACCTGAAAAAAAAAACCGTGACATGATTCGTTTCATCCTGTTTTCACGTGTTCAAAGGGTCACATTACAGTCAGATGTTTTTTTTTTTAAAAGCAAAACCCTTCACACTACTCCTTATGTCTGTCATTGCATATTAGTCTATATAACTATTTAAATACACTTCCCTAGGGCTGCGTTTTTTTAACGTGTCATAAATTCGACTTAATGTCGTCTGTCTACTATTTATTGCCTATATTGCGTTACTAACTATCCTCTGTATGTCCATGCGAGTAATGCGTTAAAACTTTGATTATCTTCCGTGTTTTCTTCAACCGCTGTCACAACTTCTCGACTTTTTCTCCTCCAAAAGTTGTGTTTGTTTGCAAACAAAGGGAAGCCACGTGGAGAACCACAGGAGCCTGGGAACTGTTGTTTTCCTATTGAGCAAATCTCAGCGACACCTTATAAGTAGAACTCCGTTACCCAAGATGCACCAGTAGCACCAGCCGAGTGGGCGCAGTGGGGATGGATTTTTTTTTTCAGCTGACAAGTATATATGGGTTCTGTGTTTACAGTTAGCCAGTTGGAAGTCTTTGTTTTTGTCATCACCACAAGTCAAAATGTCCCGGCTGAATTTCAGCTCACTTTATGTTTCGTAACCTTTCGAGAGTAGGCATTGTTAAAAGATACTGCTAAACTTGTTCAGGACAGATATTTTTTTCCTCCATACCTTTTTTTTGTTTGTTTTTCCCCCACTTCAAACAGAAGAGGAAGCTTCATCTGGAAACTTCTGCTTAAGGTAACAGTGAGTGTCTGTAGCTAAATACATTTTTAAGTGCTTGAATTTGCTTTATTTCTTGCTTTTTGGTTGAATTTGTCTTAACATACTGAGCTAAGCAACAGCGGAGCTACTTTTTTTTTTTTAAAAGTATATTCAACGGTTAACGGTCGGCACGAGCCAAGTCTCCTTTGTCTAATTAGCTAAACCGAAGCACATAACTTCGCTTTTTTGTGCAAACTTTGTTATCTGACCATATATTAATATACATTTTAGCTTAAAGTCCGTAATTAATACATAAAATGTGTATAATCCTGCCATACTTCAACACCTGATAATATTGTTAGCTAACAAGCAATAAATGCCAGGTGTTTTGTTGGCATAAGCTAATTTTAATTTAAAATTAATTTCATTTAATTTGTGCTACAGCAGCCACTGAGACAGTAATGTAAAACTGCTGTATTTAATTTTATGCGTATTGTTTACTTATATAATATTATATTTGTTTACTTCTCAGTGTGTATTAGTCATTAAGTTAATCTGCGTCAGACCTCGCTGGATAAACCTGTCCTCCGGTCTACATGACTTCAATGAGGTGTTGACACGGAACCCACGTGAATAGGTGAAGTCTGTCGAGTTAAAAATAACAACAGATAAATGACCTCATAAGAGCAAAGGCCAGACCTGATGCTAATTATAAAATAAGCACCATGGCCTTAGAGAAAATATTTTAACGTTTTCATTAAATACCCTGAAGAACTTTGGAACTTCAAATAAACACACAATCTCAGCGGGGAACCTTGGCTGTTTGATGGATGTGTTTTTTTCTTGCAGAGACACATCAAAAGACTGCTGGTGTAACAAAAACAGAAAACATAACTCAAGGTTATCAGTAGCTCTGACTTTGCACTTGTTCAATCATTATGCTGTGTCTGATAGCATCCCTGCCCCCGCTCTCTTTCGAAACAAACCTGACTGACATGTAGGTTGGCCCTCCAACCGTTGCTGAACCTCTCTCCCGCCTGTGTCTCTTTGTCATCTTGCACCACGTGCAGTCCATTGTGCTGCAGGGTACAACTGTTACACATGAATGGCAAGCAAGCTCCAGGAAGTGTCACGCAAAGTTGTGTGCAGTTTAGAATGTATTCCTTGAACGCCTTTTTCTTGACCTGTGATGTAAGACAGTTTATCTCTATCCCATGGGCTTAAAAAATTTGTTTATGAGGCTCACGTGTTTTCATTCTTCACACATGCTTTGTGGCTCTGCTCTGAATGCTTTGTTTGCCCGTGGTGAATGTTCTCAATTTGTAGATGAGTGATCCAATTAGATTACTATTTATGCATTCATGACCATTCCCTGCCTATCCCGTACTACCACATCTGATAGGCTGCTATTTTAATAGTGTATAGTGATATGTCACGGATACATTTGTTATAATAGTACTGTGCTACCTGTTTACCATCCGCAGGTCATCCTAAAGCTTAGAGAAGGTCTACACTGAAGGTGGTCGCCATGGTGTTGATTCTGGGCAGGAGGCTGAACAGGGAGGACTCTGGCATCAGAGACTCCCCCGCCGTCAAACGCAAGGTGCTACACACAAACAATTTTAATGTTTTCTGTATTGAAACTTTTGTCTCAAGTCACAAATTTCATACATCTTTCTACATGTTGTTGTCTTCTAAGGTGTTTGAGGTTGAATCCAAAACTTTGGGCAGCCAGGATATCTTGGACTTCTGCTCCGGCTCCTCACACTCAGAGGGCATCCTGCAGGTATTCAATGAGTTTCGCGACTGCCGTCTTTTCACCGATGTGGTCATCAGCGTGCAGGGCCGTGAGTTCCCCTGCCACCGTGCTGTGCTCTCTGCCTGCTCCTCCTACTTCAGAGCCATGTTCTGCAACGATCACCGTGAGAGTCGTGAGATGCTGGTTGAGATCAACGGCATCCTGGCTGAGGCGATGGACTCCTTCCTCACCTATGTTTACACCGGCCGCGCCAAGATCACCACTGAGAATGTCCAGTTCCTCTTCGAAACCTCCAGTCTCTTCCAGATCACCACACTGCGTGATGCCTGTGCAAAGTTCTTGGAGGACCAGCTGGATCCATGCAACTGCCTGGGCATTCAGCGCTTTGCAGAAGCACATTCTCTGAAGCAGCTAGCCAGCCGCTGCCGTAGTTACGCCCTGGCCAACTTCTCAGAGGTCGCTCAGCATGAAGAGTTCCTTGACCTGCACCAAGAAGAGCTGGAAGAGTACATAAATAGTGATGAGCTGTCCATCGGTAAGGAGGAGGTGGTGTTTGAGGCAGTGATGCGATGGGTGTACCACAGTGTGGAGCACAGGAGGCCCATGCTGAAGGCTCTCCTGCACCATGTTCGCTTGCCGCTTTTGCACCCCAACTACTTTGTCCAGACTGTGGAGGGAGATCAGCTCATCCAGAACGCTCCAGAGTGCTACCACCTTCTTCATGAGGCCAGGCGCTACCACGTGTTAGGAAATGAAATGATGTCACCCAGAACTCGTCCACGCAGGTCAGTAAAGTGTTAACTTCCTAGGCATGAAGGAGATGACAAATACCCTAGATATGATAACCCGTTGAAGTAGTATGACTTGTTAACTGACAGTACATGCTGCGCAACAGTCACAGGAATGACACATTGATACATGCACTGATCTTTCTTATTGAAAGCCAGATTTGTGTAATCTTTTCTGTTTTGTTGGTTTAAGTAATTTATTCTGCTGTGATGATAGAGATCAATTTAATATAGGAGAACACTTTCTTTGAGCACTTAGTTAATCTTTTATCACATATTATATAGCTAGAGGTTACAACTTCCGCATGAACTTGGTGCTCTTAGCAGTGTTGTTGTTGTTGTCTGTGCGTGTGAGCGTGAGAGAGACAGGGAGTGTTATTGTACTGAACAGACAAGTGTGTCATTGAATGAGCTTTGTTTTGTAGGCCTATTTTGAAATGGAAATGATAATGGGGGAAGCAGGGCATGTTCGTACACAGACTGGTCGACTGACAAGAAAAAAATGATGTGATGCAAGAAATGGCAATCATGAAATGTTGAGTCTTGTTATCATACCAGCAGTGTAACTCACCTCACTGAGATGTTTTGGATCCAAGTGTCCACACCTGTTCACCTTATACCTGCTTTTCAAATAGGCTTTTATTTCTAGTGTTTTTTGGCTGTTTGTTTGATGTTTCCTGTTAGTTGTTAGAATGTAATCTCTAATAAAGGAGAAAGACTGGTGCTGACGGAAACCTAATGAAAGAGATCCTAAATGGACTGCATGGTAGACTGCTGTACAACAAACAACAGTGCAGCTGCTTTTGTTGATAGACCTGCTGTAAGGGTTAAAGTACCAGTTGTCAGCTACTAAGGCTGTGTGACGTGTGTTTCAGGTGCATTGTCAGTATCGAGACAGATCTGTTCAGATCAGCAAGTCAATCAAGCAGTCGGTCCCTGTACTGCGGGCTTCGTTTGCCCTGAGGGCGAAATCCTCTCCTGCTCAAAACAGATGCATGATTCTCCCCTTCTGTGTCTACACCAGGGCTTCTCCTCCCTTGGGAAGCTTCTAGAATATAACTGATCACATGCACACACACACACACACACACACACACACACAAAACAAGGTTTAACCGCTCCTGGGCTAGACTGTCTCATAAATGTGTACAGACCCTTGAAACAACCCTGAACCACTACCTGTACCCGAAGTGCAATCTATCACATGCCAAGTAAACAGACATGCGAAGACACATAACTGCTTACACATTACACGAAACTATATCTGGTGTTGTTGTGTTACAAAAGCACAGAAAGAAAAGAAGCTGTTGTTAATTAGCTGTCCCCTAGGAAATGTGGTCATATCCCCAGCATGTTTTTGAGCAGCCAAAGAAGAAAGCTTTGTGATCATGGAAATTCAGCTGAAGTATTGCCCCAAGTGTGTTATTGTTGAACCCCAGACTGATGCCTTCATTGTAAATGGAACTTTGCCTTGAAGGTGAATGAAGCTATTGCTGTGGAAACCACTGTTTTCCTGTCGCAACACTAAATTCTACCTTCTGTAATTATAAATCCCTCCAAGTGTTGACATGCGTATGCTTACATGTAAGCATATCCTTTATAGAGGCCTACACATATACAGTATTTTAATTAGACACCTTGCCTGTCATCTGTTCACTCCTCTCAGGTGCCTTATGATGGAAACATATTATTCTTTCATTTGTGTTTTTATGCTTGCTTCAGCTGTGGTGTTTTTCTCTCCCTTCATCTCTAATTTCCACGTCTCTCCCTCTGTCTGAACTTCCTTGCTCCCTTCTGTACAGGTCGACTGGTTACTCAGAGGTAATTGTCGTGGTGGGTGGCTGTGAGCGGGTGGGAGGCTTCAACCTGCCCTACACTGAATGCTATGATCCAGTCACAGGAGAATGGAAATCACTGGCCAAACTACCTGAGTTCACCAAGTCAGAGTATGCTGTCTGTGCCCTCCGCAATGACATTCTGGTGTCAGGTAAGATCCTGCTACATATATTGTAATAAGTTCAGAATCATGCTTCTAGCAAGGCTTGAAATTCACAAAACTATATGTCAGGTTTATAATGCTTTCGATAATGCTTCCAAGTTAGCCAACTTGACAGATGTTGAATTAAATATTAAATGTTGCTGCATCTATCCAAGCTTAAGCCACAATTTCCTTATCATGTTATGCCTTTTAATTTTAACCATATAGAAATGAATGTATGATTTTTTTTTTTTCTAATTCAAGAATGTCGTTTTGGCTGATAAAAATTAGGACAGTTTTGAAGTCATTGATTTTATTACTGTATTATTAATGTTATTACACTGTGTTTTCACTTAATATGTTCTGGTTGCCTTAATTATTATTAAGACTTCTCGTTCCCTAAAACAAAAAGCCACCAGTATAGTTTTAGGGGACACAGTCAATCTGTACTTGACTTGCCATTTAATCTCCTTGTGGAGTGGCAGGAAAAGCCGTTGTGGCTGTTTTCCCAGTGTTATTTTTACAGCCTCAGCCTGTTTGAGTTGAAGGAAAATATGAGCAACATCTGGATGCACTCTCCATTCTCTGTACCGAGAGACGCCTTCATTGGCCAGCTTGGTCCTTCTCTGTCTTCCTATTGGCCTGTCATCCAGGTCACCACCTTCACATTGGTTCAGCAACTTCCTCAGATCTACCTATGCATCATCTAATGACATAGTTTAATTTGAGACTGCTGACATATATTGTATTGTGAAAACTTTTTGAAATACATAAGAACCTGAAGTATATAAACTCTTGGGACCTCCTGGAAAGACTGCTGGATTTAAAAAAAAAAAAAAAAAAAAACTGAACCTGGTCCAAGTATGGTGTAAGCCTCCTTTACAGGAAAAAAAAGACCTGGGATAAACACGACATTCATATTACCTCATTCATTTTTAACAAATAATCTCAGAGCGAAGGTAGTTGCCAAGTCAAAAATCATTTTGTATTTATGCTGTGTGCATGATGCCTTGGATTGAGAGTGTGGAGGTTATCGGGTTTTCTTTTTCTGTGAAATTTCCAAGAAAAGGCATTGACAGGGGATCTGATGTGCCTACTAGGACTGCTCATGTTCAGACATGCTTTGTATAGCTGCAGAATCTACATAGCCAAAAACAGGAGTTGAATGATATAGGTCACGGGGGAAAAAAGGAGATATAGAGAAAAAAAGAAAGTTTTCCCCTTCAGCAGAGTGTGCAGTGTTCGCTCACTGTGCCAAGTCCTCACGTGTGTGCTATCAATCTATCTTCTAGTGCTGCCAGAAAAGTCAACATACCCCTCCTCCACTTCTCGCTGTCGCACACAAACACACGCACCACTACTTTATCGCATATCATGATCTTTGTTGTCCCATTTTCCGTCTTTGTTTTCCATATGTGTTTTGATGCATTTAATCCACTTTTGTTAAGTTTATTTTTATCTTGCACTGTGCCTCGATTACATTCCTGCACCTCCATTCTCTCTCTCTGTCCACACCTCTCCTCACTGGAAACTGGTGCAAATACCTTACTGGGCCTCCAGTCTCTAGCACAGCTGCAGTTAGCTGTGGTCTTAAATAGGATTTGACTCAGCTGGCTACACAAAACATCTTTGGTCTCTCTGTCTTGGGACAGGAAGTCTGGCCACCACTGACTCTATACATCAATAACATGGCAGTCATTTGGATAGTGTATTATCAGCTAGTAAGCATTGAAACGCATGTGCTTGTCCCGTATTAGAAATGGTTACATGTCATAGTCGCAAGTTTCCTTCTCATATGTTGGAATTGTTTGACATATTGAGTAAGGTCATTACCATTAGCAGTAAAACTGAAAATAAATGTAAGCAATGCATAACTTTCAGAGAACTGTCACACAAATCATGGTGGGACCTCCCAAAGTCACAGATTCTTGTTCCTTAAAAACAGTGATTAGTAGCGGTCCTCCCCATCTTCAGCTGGAGGACTTGACCAACTGAAGGTTTTGGAGAGAAACAGCCCCCTTTCTCAAGGAAGCAGTTCATTTATAACTGGCTTTGTAGATTCACAAGTCTGTCTTTGAAGTGGTAAATCCTCCATCAACATGTCTTCGTCATGCAACTCTTTTAACTGCAGAAGCCTCAAGGGCAGCAGACTGTCTGGCTCTTAGACTATCCAGCAGACTATCCAACAGACACTTGCTGCGGCTAACTTGCCTGTCTTGTTCCCTTTTGTCTGTGCTGCAGTACAATACAAAATGACACAACCTTAATTAATGAACCTATATTATGCCTCAACGAAAAACAGAAGTAGACATGTATAGTCACTGGTTATTTAATGTGATAACCATTGAAGAAGGATATTTTTTTTGTTAGAGTGAAATACATACCTATTGTCTGTACCCACCTGTTCAGTCTGTCTGTCAGCCAGTTAAAACTCTTGCTTTGTTTGGATGTGATAGCTGAACACGGCCTAGACATCTTTGTTTACACAGACAGGCTATGCTTTTATCATTACACCATATTATTACACATTTGGGTGCTGTACAAAGAAAACACCCAACAGAACATTGTAGACAGAACCACAACAAATAAGAATGGATTGAGAAATGTTTGATTTGGTTTGAAATGTTTTAGGATTATTATTTTTGAATCCCTGCTGTTTAGAAGGTAACTCTTCTTCACTGAAGGAGTTTTACGGGGAGATATGTGATATGAAGGCTGAAGTGTTCTTATTAATTTTCAGAATCTGTATTTTATTGACTGGTGTCATCAACATGCAATCAATTTAAGTCCTGGTGTGAAATTACACAGATTGTCACTGACCTTTCTGTTTATGTGGTTCAATCATGTTGGTATCCATGCTGCACCTAAACGCCAAGACAGTAAACTTCTTCTTTCTGGATAAAAGCCAGCGAATAACTGTTTCTGATTCTAACAGCATAACAGTGATAACCCGTTCACCACAAAATTCCCTTATTTTTTTCTTTTTAATATTGGATAGCATTCCATTTTTCCTCTTCAACTTTACTGACAACCCTTTTTGTTCAGTAGTCGAACTCACTGGATGTAGACTTGTTTGACTTTCAAACACTACTGGAAACAACAACGTCTAGGGCACTATTATCAAAGTATGTTTGCTTTTTTTTATCGTCACGTCTCTGTGGTGCTTTTTATTACAAGGAATTAGCCTTTTAATGGCAATGCTCACCTCACCATGTGCAAATGTTCCACCAAACACTCCAACTTACTGTTTTGCAGGGGCACTGTCACTGCATCCACAGCTCAGCCCACCTAAGAGGTTGTGTTTGGTTTTAAGAAATATAAACAAGTCAGAACATTTTTCCCCCTAGAGCAGAATAATAGTGGGTGCAGCTGACACAGTGCTTTGGAGGTATATCTGACTATGGAAGACTATTTTTTCACTTAATCTACATGTCATCATGTATGCATATGTGCTGTAAAACGTTTGCGCAGCACAAGGGGTTATTGAGAGAGAGAGATGGAGCACATGTTAGAGCCTGTTAAAAATGTGTCTGGGTCGCACTGTCTCAATAGTCACTAATAAAACTGACGGTTACTCATCCTCTGGGCATACAAATTAAAAGGTGATATTGTGTGTGTGTGCATGTGCACATTTAAATAGGGAACGTGCTGTGTGTTCAGCTGCCTGTAATGTAAGGAAACCTTTTATTTGCTAGGTGAACTCGAGACCCAGTTATGGTCAAAGTCAGATAAGACTTACAACTCTGGCCTGGTTTGACGATAACACATAACACATTTCTCTCACAAAAACACACTAAGCAAAGCTGGGTTTTCACCAAGAACAGCTCAGGTTTAATCACAAACTTTTTAAACTCTCTTATATTAGATCAGTGTGATTTAAAAATATTGGTATTACTAAAGGACTATATCACCATTTTCAATCTTCTAGTACGACTAAACTCAAAGTAACAGTATTGTTGACAGCATCTGAAACGTGAGTCCTTCTGTGTTTTTAGGTGGTCGTATCAACAGCAGGGATGTGTGGATGTATAACTCTCAGCTCAATCTGTGGATCAGAGTGGCTTCTCTTAACAAAGGCCGCTGGAGGCACAAGATGGGTGTCCTACTGGGGAAGGTAAGAAGGGTCCTCAATCCAAATTTATGAATCATTATCAAGATTTCTGTGGACCACATCACAGATGCCTCTAATATATGAATTGACTATATTTTTGCATCACATTTTACCAGTGATAGAAACACAGCAACACCACATGAGTGTTTCATGCTCCAGTGCTACGATTTTCATTCAGAGCCTCATCACTGTCTCTATTACTTACTCATTTAGGTGTTAACTTATCTGAGACAAAACAGAGTTGGACATTTGCACACAGGAAATTCTGTGGAGTCACCTGGAATCGCTGCAGGCTCGAAGGAATGTGTTTTTAAGCATACCAAGGGCTTTCCATAGTAAGGGATGATTGACATTATAGGAAAGGAGCCACATTCTTTTCCTTGTGTTTTGTCATATGATACATTGTCAGTTGTATAGCGAATACTATGAGATAAGGATTTTTAAAAACTGTGAATCATGCAAAGCTACTGTCTTGAAGTCTTAGAATACAAAAATATAGAGATGGAATTGAACATAATAGGTCCCCCTTAAGTATCTAGGCTTCACCCTGATTCATTAATCAGTGGAAGAAAAGAGGCCACTCTCATACCTATTCCAGTCACATCCGACTGTAACCTGCTTTGTGCTATCAGAGTTCTTCTTTGTTAGTCTCTGAAGGTGCTTTGTGTCAAAGAATGGCATTTTTGTGTGTGTAACATATCTGTGTGTTGCCTCGAGGTTTGTAAACGGCTGGTGCCAGCTCATCTCACATGTCCTGGATACATAGGAACAGATTCAACAGAAAGAAGGAAGTTTAATTTCTTAAAAGTGGCAGACAAACAAGTTCCTCAGGAAACAGGAACAGAGTAGCTGATTTACCCTGCACATAGAAAATAATCAGCTGTTGCTTGTAGTTATTCCTACAAAGTTCTGTTCATAGTCCCCTGTACACTGTATACTACTGTATATGAGTGTCAGGTCTGGCACCAGTTTGGATGTGAAGTTTGAGTGACGCCAATATCTGCCTGTAAGCTGATCAGTAATCCTCGACCATTGCTTTACTCTTGCTGAACTGTTGCTATTTACACTCTTTCGTACAGGGCAGGTGGAAATTCTTGTTTGAGGGCAGTGGGAGTTTACTGGATGTGTGCCAGCATTTTACACATCCAAGTTCAGGACTAGCTTAGTCCACTCGCCTGTATCATGCTTCATGTGCTTCTTCTCAATAACATAAGCCTGGAGCTGCTCCTGATGAGTCTGTAAACACACACTGTTGTGCATATGTCAACAAATTTCAGCACACTAAAATATGTACAGTTTACATTTCTGTGAAATTCTGAACTTCACCTGCTTGAAACGAAACTCTATCATTAGTTTTAATAACTATATTCTTCACCTTTAAAGCATCTGTTTTACATGTTAGAAACATAGGCAATGGTTACATATTGTGTTTTGAAATGCTCCTAAACTAGACAGTCAAGTTTATCTTCATAGCATTTGCATTTATAGCATTTCTGATGTAAAGACCATCTGAATGCACAACAGATTACGACCACTGGTATTAGAAAGGCATTTTTACCCAATGAAAAGCTTCTAAACTGTAGTTATTTGTCACTCGTGTTGCATATTTAAGAACAGCTACTGACTGAAGCATTCACAGCATTGACACGGATGGTTTAGGCTAACACATCACTCACAAACAGCTGTGTGGTGTGCTTTGGCCGTCATGTGTACAAATGCACACATGTACAAGTATTCTTCACAAACTTTGGCCTGATGCCAAACGTTATTTACTTTTTTAGAGAGGACTTAACGCAGGGAATTGTTGACATTTGCAGCAACGATGGAAACATCTTTCCCTTATTTTTTGGATGTTAGCTTTAAGCCAGTCTGTATTGGGCTGTCCGTGACTTCTAGGAAAACCTAAAATAGTTAATTGCCTTACCACAACAAGTAGACGTGTGCATTTGATCTACATGCTGGTCTTCCACCACAGTGGAGCTGTATGGTCACGCTGTGGCTATGAAAGTCAGTAATTAACTCCAGTCACATGTCATGATATGGTGAAAACAAGTTCATATTGCTACAGTTTAACATAGCTATAGGTGGTAGAATGCAAAAATTGTTTGTTGTTAAAGTGTGCAAACACAGTGGAAGTTTTTCTTCATTTGCACTATTTTTGTGTACCGTATCTGTATTTGAACTCATGCAGCTTAGCATTAAACTGGCCTGTGCCACACAACATAGACCAAAAGAATCAGTAATGCAAATATGTATTATAATGTCTGAGCAAAAACACACGCCTTGGAGATGGTAAATCACAGGAAGGGTTCTCATTTTCCATCCCCGTCTCTTGTTTTCTTCTACATGCCATTTCCTTACACGCTCTTAACATTAGCGATTCAAATGACTGTACTTTCTTGTATTTGGATTTGAAATTTTTCCTCTGAATTCTTTCATCTGATAAGCAGTGGTCATTCTCGTGAACAGCTCTTGTCGTATTCCAGATTGTGTCTGGCCTTTGATCTTCAATAACATACAGTATCTCTTCTGTTGTCTTTCCCCAGAATTTGGTTCACTCTCTTCCTGAGTTTATACCCAGTCATTTCCTCATTCACTCTGTAATTTCCCCTTTTCGTGAACTGCACCGATGCTCCAGTTGCAACTATGAAGTAACTAGGCTGAGTGTTGTAAACAAGTCTGTATAATGAGCACATATGCAAGTTCATGCTGTAATATGAAGAATTTGCACCAGAAGCAACTATTCCAATAATTTGCATGTTCAGTGGAAAAATCATGTATTTATTTGCACACATCAGCACACCTATTCTTGTCTTACTAAACATACACTGATTCATTTACTAAGTTTAAGTCTAAACTTAAGCTAATTCTCAGAAGGATAAAGGGTTAAGAACGCACACACACACACACACACACACACACACACACTTGTCACTGTCTTATAGTGTGTGATGTCCTGTTGGACTGGTCTTGTTTCTACGGAGTATAAGCTAAAATAGGTCACCACTTGTTTTCCTTTCCCTGTTATGGCTGCACTCAGTGACGGCTGTTCTAAGCTATCATAATGTTTCTCTCTCTCTCTGTCTCTCTCTTTTTCTCCCTGTCTGTCTCTCTCTCTCTCTCTCTCGCTCGCTCGCTCTCTATCTGTCTGTCTCTCTTTCTCTCTGTCTTTGTCTCTCTCTCTCTGTCTACCTCTCTTTCTCTGTCTACCTCTCTTTCTTTGTCTTTCTCCTATGTTG
Organism: Amphiprion ocellaris; assembly: GCF_022539595.1. Taxonomy (NCBI): domain Eukaryota; kingdom Metazoa; phylum Chordata; class Actinopteri; family Pomacentridae; genus Amphiprion; species Amphiprion ocellaris. Next base: position 15,372,347 of record NC_072775.1, on the reverse strand, counting down.
TTTTCCACTTGTTGAGTCGCTCAGCCTCTGTTTCAGTCACAGTCTTCTCACCTCCCTGCATGTTAAGGAAGCAGTCAATCATTCAGCCATCATCAACTTAAACATGGTCGTAAAATTAGTCATGCACGTGCTCGTTCGGGGGCCCGAAAGTGTGTCCGCGGAGAGTTTGAATTATGTTTGGCTCAGTATTTATGCGATAACCACGTATATCTAGTCAGTATTACGTATGTGCTACGATCATCGGGCTTATGTGAAATGTGCCAGTATTGATATACTGACACTTTCATGGTGTATTGAAACCATATGGAGTGTCTTAACGAGTGAGTGTAGAGTGGCGAGGAGGAAAAGACTGATCCAGTGCTACACCCCCACTCCCCAACCACTACCCTCTTCAAACAGGCTAGTGTCTGGATATCCTCAGTGGGGCTTTAAAGGGTCAATTCACCCATATTATAAAATTCATACTGTGTTTTCTCATTTAAATCTGTTGTACCTAGTACTATGGGAAATCCATGGACCTCACCATTTGATAGTTTACATATTTTTTGGTAGAATGCAATTTTGGTTAGCCAGCGTTTGTAATTTTGCAATACTTATTTCATCACAAAACAAAAATAGATGTTTATTTGCATTATATTGTGAAATGAGACAAAATCTCTAAACCCTGGCAAACATCCCTTGGAATAAAATTACTTGGGATAAGTGAAAAGAATGGGTGAACCTTGGCTTCCAGGCCATTAGAGAATGTCACTTAATTAGCTTTTCTTTACACTTGATTAGCTTTATCTCTTAGGACCAGATGTTTCTTTTTCATCTCTGTCACTAATTTGTAGCAACAATCAACCAATATTTAATGATTGTAATCAGCTGTATCAAGATAGAGAGAATCTATACTTTTCAGTTGGTCTACGTGCCTGCAGTCCTGTTCTGTAAATGACAGCGTGGCAGCTGCCATCCACCAAATGGGGAATAAATTGTGTGTTGTCACTGAAACTAAAGTACATGAACACAGACACACAGAGACAACACTTCTTTGGAAACACCACCTGAGCTGTTTACAAGTGTACGGATCATCAGGTTTTGAGTTGGGAAAAGAGGTGGTGTTATCCAGCATTTCTCAGGTGTTGAATACAAATATCCATGTGCCTTATCAGCTCTCTCCTCCCCTTCTTTCCCTCCATCTTTCTTTGTTTCTGTCTCTGTCCTGTGTACTTATTTGTGTTTCCGACTTTGCGGAGAGACAGGAACAGCCTGAAGGGTTTCAGTTGCATAAGACTGGCTTGTTGATGAGTAGTGTTATGCTCGTAACCAGCATGCTGCTCCATGTTTGCATTTTTGACGTGTTCTCTTTGTCGTGAATGTTATTGTCAGAATAGAAGAACAAATCTTTACCTTTCACTGCCTTTTGTTAAAACTTTTTCCTTTCTATTCTTTATGTCTCACCTTCCCAATTTTGTTCATGTTGCCATTTTTTCCACGCCAGGAAGGTAGTGTATGTAACCACAAGGTACTCGTTAACACAATGCACAATGCTCCAGCTTGTGCTGCTTTAGCTTGTAGTCAGATTTATGTGTATTTACGGCTATGTTTTTTTGAAGTGATGTTCCACTGCAAGACATTGTGCTGTTGAAGTAGAGGACAGAGTTACTGTAAACCCCAAAGACATTTACAAAGGTATGCTTGGAGAAAAGAGTGGCTTAGGGTATTGTTTGGTTGTTACTGACAGGAAGTGATGCTCAAGGTTAGAAGATGCACTGGTGCCTGCAGGGGTCCAGTGCAGTGATTACTGATGTAAGGCAACAAGGGCAGGACTAATTGTGTTCGTTTAGAAGCATTACATCAGCTTTCTTCTGCACCTGATAAACTGGTTCTCTAAGTGCTGATGAACAAACTCTTGTTCATACACAGCGACTGGTAATCTTAAATACAAATATCTTTAATACAGTGATTAATGATTTTGTGTGTTTCTGTTTGCGTGGCATATGTAAAAGGTAATCATCTTTCTAAATTTCATCATCTTGGTCTTTGTAAAATGTTTGCTATGCACATCTGATGCTTCAAGGTGGAAATCTCTTCTTCATCTGATCCATAAATGTTTGCGTGTCTGTCCTCAGGTCTATGCTGTGGGTGGCTATGATGGTCAGACCCGCCTGAGCAGTGTGGAGTGCTACGATTCCTTCTCTAACCGCTGGACAGAGGTGGCTCCCATGAAAGAGGCGGTCAGCTCTCCAGCTGTGGCCAGCTGTGCTGGCAAGCTCTTTGTCATTGGAGGAGGCCCTGACGACGAAACTTGTTCAGACAAGGTGGGAAACAGATGTGTGCTCCTGTACCTACACAATCAAGCACATAGTGATGACAGTTTAGGTGCTTTTTGTCTCAGATAACCTTTTTTCATTGATTATACCTTACACACACAAGGCATGTGCAAAATTGCTTTTTTTTCAAAGTCATTGTGTTGTCTGAACAGTAACACAAAAGTACAAGCTAAAATTTCTTGTTTGTATTGATAATAAAAAGTAAGCCCAAAACATCAGGGCATGATAGGCTACCTTGGAAGAGTTCTGTTATGTTTTGACTGACAGCTTCTTGCTAGTAGTAAACAGGAAGGCAGTGGCTTTCACAGGAATCTTAACTGTTATTGAAGCAGTTTTTTGCTTCCATGGAAGAGCTGGCTAACTGCATTACTGATTACTTGCACTAACTCTGCATGGCCGAAATGGCATGTTGATCACAGTTTCTTTGAGCCCCCATATCTCCTGAGTCATCGAACAGGGTCATTTACATAGATCCCAAAAGTCGTCATCTGTTGGAGTGTGATTCTCTGCACATTAGGCGTAGTCACTGACCAAACTGTTAGGAAGGAGGCTATTTTAAAGTTAAGTGAGTGAGAGAATGCTTGGATTGTTTGCAAAACCACATGGACTCAAGCTTATGTCAGCTCACAAAGTAGTCAGTAAAACCACGGAACGAGATACACATATTTCAGTTTTTGTCTATTCAACAACTATTTTCCTGCCTAATGACATAGATTTGAAAAATATATGGAGAATATGACTTTCCTTTTTATATCTCTGTAAAACACCACTACATGTACCTCTGTGTCACAGGTCCAGTGCTATGATCCGGAGACAGACTCCTGGTTACTCCGTGCCAGCATCCCAATTGCCAAGCGCTGTATTACAGCAGTGTCCCTTAACAACCTGATCTATGTATGCGGGGGTCTCACCAAATCCATCTTCTGCTATGATCCTGCTGAGGACTACTGGATGCATGTGGTTCACACCTTTAACAAACAGGTGATAAATTGAATGCTGATGCTGAGCACTCCATGAACAAATTGACTTCATCTTCAAGAATGCTCTGTTTTATACTCTGAAGCTGCATTCTTAATTTCTTTTCTAACTCTATCTATCTCTCTTTCTCTCTCTTTTGCAGGAGAGCTGTGGCATGTCAGTATGTAACGGTAAGATCTTCATCCTTGGTGGCAGAGGGGAAAGTGGTGAAGCTACAGACACCATCCTGTGCTACGATCCATCAACAGGAATTATCACAGGAGTGGCAGCCATGCCACGACCTATCTCCTACCATGGCTGTGTAACCATCCACCGTTACAATGACAAGTACCACAGACAATGACATAAACACACACAGAGACACACACAGACACACTCACTTGAGAGCACACACTAAAGAACTCTTTAAGTGCAACCCATACACAGCACAAAATAACCATACACTTTTTTTAAAAATAAGAGGCACATTTAATAGTTAAGTCCACGTTAGACGTGAGCTTTCCTCACAGTAGCATGTAGCAATCTCACTGTGTTGCTGTGAATCTTTTGTTATTATGTACCACAGTTGTAGCACTTCTGTGGAAATACTTAGTAATTACAATGATAATGACTTGTCTGTAACCTGGGCTAAAGCGGAGTCAGATAAGCACAGTAGATGTACCTTGTATTAGTAGTAACTGCACAAAATGTTGGGAAGCAATGCGTCAGAAGTCTGCAGATATTTGGAGAAAAATGTGTTTGCTAGTGGAATTACTAAAAATGTTTTTTTCTTAGAATATCAATTGCAATTTGAGCTTTGAGAAATAACTTTTAATATTGAAGACATATGTGTGGTAGCATATATGTGGTGCAAAGTGACACCTTTTCACAGAGATTTGATTCAACCAAATCAATTCAAATTAGATCTTGGCTAGCTTAGAGCAAACAGAATTTGCAAATGATAGTAGATTTTGCATAGCCAACTGCATATTTCATGGATTTTATACTAACTGAAATGGCTAAAATCCCTAAAACAGTTGTAACTTTTCATCAGTATTTCTAAAATTTGAACAGGTTATGAGTTTGAAAGGTAACATCCCAATACTGTGCTTTTATTGCTGTGCAAAGTAATCTGACTGTGAAATCTAGGTTGCTTATGTTGAAATGATCACAGATAGTGCTGATGAACAAAAATAATGCTTATAGGAAAACACTGATCATTTTCACACAAAGTCGTGAGGGATCTGTCAGCCGAAAGAGTTTATGAATTTGGTTTTGAATGACAGATTAGTGCCCAAGTCAGCTTTCACCTATGGCACTCCAATGCAGACATGTTCATACAGCAGAGTACAGCCCAGCGCTGGTAACATGAAAGTACTCTCCTCCATTTTTTAACTCTCCCCCTTGATACTAAAAATGACCTGATAGAAATGTGGTAAACAGTCAGCCAGCTGCTCTCCCACACTATCAGCTGTCGTACATATGAGTAGCTCTCAGCCTCAACACAGAGTGGAGGGAAGAGAAGAGATAAAGAACAGAGGCTGCACAAAAATATTGGAATATAGCCACTGTCGACGCTGTCCTTTTGTTTCCTTTTTTCTCACCATGCAGTTCCCCTTCCACCTGTGTCCTCACCTCACATTTGCTCATCTCCATTCTACGTCTACATTTCCTCTAAAGCTTTATTTTGCTCCATTATAATTATTATCACTACACTCATTACTGACATTTTATTTTTTTAAGTTATACTTTTTTATAATTGGATTTTTATTGTATTGTACTTAGCTTTAGCGTGTCTAATTTTATATCAATGTTAGTTCTGTGGTGTACTGGGCTTTTGGGTGGTTTTGTAGATGTGAGAAGCCTTTGTAGATCAAACTCAAAGACTGCTCTGAATAAGTGGTGTGCATGTTTGGTATGTATGTATGTGACTTTTACGACTTGGTCTGGATGTGTTGGAGCCAAGCAGGTTTATCAAAGAGCTGTAATGTAAGCATTGCACAACTGCCAACTTCTGTAATGGAACTCTTCATGCTGATGCTGGCACCTTTCACCTGTACACTTACATGTAAAGATGTAACTCGGGGTAACCAAAGATACCTCCAGGTGTGTATGTGTGTATATGTGTTTACTGGTCAGCTAAGGTGGTGTGTGTAGCAGTGCTATACCTCACACAGAGGTGTTAAGAGTTCTGAATGACAAGGATTTTGGATTGTGTGGCTCATTGTCAGTAAAAGTCACCTTTTGGTATTGATAGACTAGAGAAATTGCTGTGAATATAACTTTAATATGTTTTAATATGTTTTCTTTGTTTAACCTGTATTTAAATGTATTTCTTTCTTGGTTTCATATTGTGTTTTTGTAACTGAGAGCCCCAATTGTGCACTTTGACAGAATCCTGTTAAATGTAGAATTATATGACAATGATTTCCTTTTTTTTTTTACTGTATCAGTAAATGTTCTTTGCTTTCATGTGACGTAGAGAAGAGACAGTAAAAGGGCCCGTCAGCTCCTCCTGTTGGCCACTGCCTGCTATGCTCTGACATTCTAACAAAAACCAAGATTTGCTGCAAGGCAACAATGTCAAGAGAGAGAGTTTTGACTTTACATTTTAGGATGACGAAAGGGATCAGTGACTTTGTCACTCCCCAGCAATGCACAGCAGACTGAAAAAACAGCACAGCTGATTCCATCTGCCAGCCACAATGGTAAAAACAGGTTCGGATATTTGAACTTGAACTATCCTCCAGGCATGTGCTTAGTTGAATGAGTTCAGTATCAGATGCTAAACAGTAGTACACACTGAAAAGAAAACATCCCGAGGCCTACCCATGCTCCTCAGCAGCGTAACATACTTAGGGTAACTCAGGAGGCCAACAAGAGGAGTAGAGGGATAAGAAAGTGATGAGGCAACAAAGTAGGAGTTAAATAGTGAGAAAGAGAGTTTGAGTGTGTGTGCGTCTGTGATTTCACTGAGTATTTACTCAAAATAGGACACAAATACTGTCCTGTTGTGCTGATTTATTGATTTTCATTATTACCTTTCAATTATTGTTTGCTTTTGATAAGATTATCTGCTGTTTTTGTGCCTGGTCTGATTTTTTTTTTTAACTTTTTATTATTTTGCTTGATGTGGTGAGTTGTGGGATTGTGTGTCACTGAGATATTTGATGCCAACATTCAAATGGCATGTCGCAAATCAAGCCCTGAAGAACTGATGGTTAAAAGTTAATAAACAGAGATGAATATGAATGCTGATAAAAGCCAAAGTGGAATTGATTCAGTTCCAAAGGTCATTTTTGTTGAAAAACGACAACTGTGCCTGCATGGAAGATGGGAGCTTTAACCTGTTAACTGCTTCCCCAAATTGCCTTAATAAAAGAATCATGAGTGGCCAATTAAATCAGATCATTTTGACATTAATCTTTATTATTGTATGTGTGATGAGATATTTTCATGCCACTTTCTACTCAGATGCTCTTTGTCATACTGTGGGAAAGCTTTGGATTTTTGTAAACTGCAGTATGTTGAAATGTAATGTTTGACTTGTGTAAAAGACACATCAATAAAGTTTTTCTTTATGTACCAATGCCTTGTCTGGTGTCATCAGTGAGAAATGTTTTTGAGAATGAAATAGTCAACAGAAATATTGCCTGGTTTCAGGTTGAGGGATTGCATAGGTATTAATCAAAATCTCATTATTTCACAAGCTGTAGCTGGGTATATCTGAATGTATGTATTTTTGAACTGAGTCTTTCATTGCCTGGTTAATTTATAGTGAAAAATGTTGGTGTGTGTCATCCTTGAGCCAATTTTTAATCCAAAACTCCTCCAAGACAGACATCCATCCATCTATTGACTACACCTGCATTATCCTGTCGAGGTTCGTGGAGAGCTGGAGCTTGTCCCAGCTGACACTTTGTGAGAAGCAGGCAACCATGCACACTCACTCCCACACCTACAGTCAGTTTGGAATCCCCAGTTTACATACCATACATTTCTATGAGTTTTGGCTCAATATGTAATACATAGGAAGTGTCAAGTGAAAATCAGCTGTTGTGATGCACAAATCTGGCCCAATTATTAGTAGATATTTGAAGTAATATCAGCAAATTGGTCTTGATTCAAAAGATGAGAGAAAAAGAGCTGATTTTTGCTGAATGACTGGAGCCACAGCTGCTGTACAACAGAAGATTCCACACATTTTTAGTTAACAACTGCCCACTTATTTTCCTCCCCACTGTCGCCAAGTTTGCTCTCCAGGGAACTACTGGGATTCTCTCTCTCTGTCTAGTTAGATCTTGACCTAACTATGTAAAGCATCCTGACATGACTATGATGTTATGACTTTGTGTCTTGTACAGTAAATGAAACTGAATTGATTTGAACTAAAGGATTTAATTGAACCAACAAGACAAACCAAATGAGAATTTTTAAACATTCTGCTCCATATGACTGTCAAATCTTTCACTTCTTCAAGGGACCAATCAATCATTCTGATGGTGTTATAATGAACCATTGTGTCGAACAAGGAGACAGTGTATAAAACCAGACACACCATTTCAAGTAAGATTGAGCAACTCACACTGTTGATTAAAACATTGTTGGGCCTTTTTTTTGTCTTGTGTAATTTATATTCTGCATTTTACGGTTTGGTTTCATCAAAAACCACAAACATTCTTCTCATAGATTCTTATGGGCACAGTACAGTAACACGAAACAATATGGAAAGAATCCAAGTCATGTCTTCCCCCAAATATGTGCGTTCTGATTTATGGTATGAAGCCACCAGGAATGCACACTAGCAGACAAGAAAACACTATACATCAAAGTTCATATCAGTGTATAAATTAATCTGGCTTTTATGACATGTGGTATTGGCAGCCCACTGTCATCTCACACCCACACTCATCCTAGTGAAGGAAGGCATGAATTAACGGCCACATGTCTCTCTGGTACGCATTCAACCTGTTAGAGGATTACCGCCTCCAGCGGGCTGACTCCAACCTGGATCACAGAACTGAGAGGAGAGAAACAGATCAAACACAGACAAAGAGATTTCTTGTACAAGGGCACCCTGCTCAGCTCACGTTCTGAGGCAGAGACGCGCCGAGCAGTTCCTTATCCCTTTATTTATAATAAAGCATAGGTTACAAAAAAGCAGAGGGTGGGGCGGTCCCACGCTCTGAGACAAAACATATGTGTGGTGTGAGAAGAAGAATTTTCTCGTGAGAATGAGAATGTTTAGCAGGTGAGGTGTATGTGTGTTGTGACTGTAAGCTGCATGTGTGGCAATGTGGTTACAACATACATTCTTGCGAGTGTACAGGCAAGTAGAAAACTACTGAAACTTAGCACAGAGATATATGATCATGTGAACACTCAATTTTCTTCTAACATTCCCTCCTGTTGGTCATCATGATTATATGCATTAATTCAATATTAAAGAACACAAAATAACATGATAAGGTAAACAAGATAAAATAGGATAAGAGACAGAGAGAAGTAATGACATAGGAAGTTCATTGGCCTAGTCACTAGAGTATTTACACAGAATCTTCTGCCTCGGAACCAGAATCCGTTGACGAGTCTGCACCTCCAGGTGCGTTATTGGTGTCATCCTGAGGCAGATGTTGATATTGGGAAAACAGAATATGCATTTGTACAGCAACAAGGCGAGTAATACAAGATTTGATGCATGGGATTACACAAGTAGTAAAAATGCAGAGTAAAACTAGAATTACAATTGAAGGCATTGCTAAAGAAAGAATTTTCCCTCTCCAGTCTCCCCATGATAACCAATCCCAAAAACTCCATCCTCCTGCGAGGTCAACGTCATCCTTTTTCATTTCTGCCAATAGGTCATTAAGATGATTTACTGTGTTGGAAATGTTACCAGCAATGTCAGGTATGTATGTGCAGCACTGATCACCTATAACGTGGCAGAGGCCTCCCTGTGAGGCTAAGAGGATGTCCAGTGCCATGCGGTGTTGTATTAGAGTGGCACGTACAGCTGCAACCCATGGAGTGAGTGCAGCAAAACCGTCTGACACAACAGAAGTTAGATTTTCCAATTGTACATGTAATTTGTCAATGTTATAAGCATTATTAATGGTTCCCCACCATGGCAACGATCCTCCTAAGAATTTAGTTCCTTCTGAGGTTAAACCAACATCATGCTTTGGTCTATAATGAGGATAGTGATGAGTGCTATACTTTAATTCATTATATACCTGAATTGTAGGTGTGAGATACACAAGAGTGCAGATTCCACTCCAGTGTGGTGGCAAGGCCTGCCATAGGCCTCCATCATCAGATGGACCGTACACTTGGGTACCATTCAGAGTTAATGGGTCAGTCACCTGCAGAGAATACATAGGGCGGTTTTGGCCTGAGGAGGCATCCGCGTTGGTTTCTTCACTAGCCTATAGTGCCAGACTTGTCAGTCTGTGTCCCCAGACGCATCAGGCTAGTCCTGCATACTGTCCAGTAGACTGCCCTATAGGAAACTCTAGTCTTGGTCACTATGTATCTCTTTGACTGCCTCTGTTATTAGTTTACAATGTGATAGATGTATCCAGGATGGTCTCTCTGCTATTTTGATTGCGGTTGGTGTTGTTAATAGTACTTGGTAGGGTCCCTCCCACCTGGGTGTGTTCAACAAGTCTCTCATCCAGTCTGCTAGATTATTTTCTCTTTCTGATTTCACTAAATCAGAGTTAAAAACTGGCATGGGAAAAGGTCGTCCATACACTATTTCAAAAGGGGTTAAACCTTTTTCTGTTTTAGTTATTCTCATCCACATTTTTACTAAGGATAAACAATCTGTCCATGGTCTCTTTGTTTCTTCTACTGCTTTTCTTAGCCTTTGTTTTATGGTGCCATTTGTTCTTTCCACCAGTCCTGCACTTTGTGGGTGATATGCACAGTGGTTTTTTAGAGACATTCCTAATGCTTCTGCTAGGTGCTGCACTGTTTCATTCACAAAGTGTGTGCCATTATCTGATCTAATTACTCGTGGTATGCTGTATGTTGGAATGTAATGTCCTGCTAGACATTTAGCCATGCTTAGAGCATCATTTTTCTTTAATGGGTAAATTTCAACCCATTTTGTACAAAGCACATACAATGACTAATGCGTATTTTCCGTGTCTGGAGTCGCTTAATTCTATAAAATCCATATGTATGGTGTGAAATGGATGTGGAGGTGTAGGAAATTGTCCTCTTTTCGGTCTCTGATTTCCCTGTGAATTGTGTTTTTGACAACTCATGCACTTTGCAAACATGTTGTTTAGCAGAAATTTCAAAATTTTTAAAATTTTGTGTTACCATCCCTCCTGTTGAGACATGGTAACACCATGGCTCACCAAAGCTGCTGTGGCATGCAATGATTTAGGAAGGATAGGTTTACTGTCAATATGCAAAATGTCATCTTTTGTGGTCTCCCCTCTTTTGTGCCAGGTTTTTTGTTCAGAAATGGGAGCAGATAGTTGAGCATCTTTCAACAGTTCACAATTCAGAGATGGGAAAAGAGCTATGTCATAAAAGCGGCAGCTTTTGCAGCTAGATCAGCTTTGTTATTTCCTCTAGTAATGGAGGAATCATCATTTTGATGAGCAGCATATTTACACAAAGAAAGTGAGGTGGGTAGTGAAACTGTCTCTAAGAGTGTTAACATCATTCTACTGTGAGTGAGTGGCTTCCCAGTTGCTGTGGTTAAGCCACGATGTGCCCAAACACGTGAAAAATGGTGCACTGAATCAAAAACATATTGGCTATCAGTCCATATGCAGATGTCTTTCCCTTCGGAGAGTTGACACGCTCGAGTGACAGCATGTAATTCAGCTGTTTGAGTTGAGAAAGAAGGAGGAAGTGAACCAGACTCAATAAGTGTGGTTTCTGTAGTTACTGCGTAGCCCACACGGTTCCTTCCTTTTTCATCTTTCTGTGCAGAGCCATCAACAAACAGGTGCTGTTGTTGAGGCTGTGGTATCTTAAAAATGTCATCACGAGGCACAGTTTCATGCTCCACCTCAGTTTTACAGCAATGATGTGTTCCATCTAATGGAGTAGCAAGCATGCTCGCAACATTAACCTTTTTGCACTGAGTGTAGGAGATTTGAGGATTAGATAACAGAATGGAAATGAGGCTTAGCAGTCTTGTGTTTTTAATAAATGGTAATGGTGTCTGTAATAAGACTAAAGGAACATTGTGTTCAACTTTGATGTCTAATGTGTCAAAACAATATCAGAACTAGCTTCTATAGCTTCAGCTATAGCTGTGCATGCTTGCACGCAGGTAGGTAAGCCAGAAGCCACCACATCTAGTTTCTTAGAATAAAAAGCTAAAGGTCGGTGTCTCGCACCAAAAGGTTGGGTAAGTACAGCGGACATGAATCCCTGATGCGATGAGACAAATAAAGTGAATGGTAGAGAGTAATTTGGGAAAGCTAGCACTGTATCTGATTGCAAATACACTTTCAACTTTGTGAAACAGTCCATAGTTTCAGGTGTCCACTGTATTTTGTCTATCATGGTCATCTGTTTCCCATGTATTAAATTCTGTAGTGGCTGAGCACTTTTAGTATAGTCAGGAATCCACGTTCTGCAGTAGTTACACAAACCGAGGAATGACATCATTTGTTGTTTGGTTTCAGGTTGAGGAGTATTCAAAATGGCCATTCTGTGAGAGAATATGACCTAGATATACAACCTCAGGTTGGCAGAGTTGAATTCTCGTTTTAGAGACCTTATGACCTTCAGCATACAGGTGTTGTAACACTGTCAACGTGTTTCTTTCACAGTCTTGTTTGGTATGTCCAGTTATTAATATGTCATCGACATATAATAAGTACTGACCGTTTATCAGGGGGGAACACCTAGTCATAGAGGCACGCAGAGCTTGGGAATACAAAGTTGGGCTATTTGTGAAACCTTGTGGAAGTCTGGTATAGGTATACATTTGACCATTGTATTGGAATGCGAATAAATCTTGGGATTCTCTGTCCAATGGAACAGAGAATAATGCATTGGATAAATCTACAACACTAAACCATTTGTCTCGAGAGCCTATACTGTTCAAAAGAGTATGTGGATTGGCTACTTCCACAGGTTCGGGTTCTACTATAGCATTTACTGCTCGTAGATCTTGAACCATTCTCCATTTTCCATTTGCCTTTTTTACAGGAAAAATAGGAGTTTTGCAAATAGGTGTGTCAGTTTTTCGTAGTATTCCTGCCTTCAACATGTCCTTTATGACTGGTCCTATGCCCTCCTGTGTTTCCTGAGTCAGTGGATATTGTTTTAATTTTGGTCTGTCTGATTTGACTAATTTCACTTTTATAGGATCCTGATCTTTTATTAATCCAACATCTGTCGGGCTTGTAGACCATAATGCAGATGGTAACGTACCTAATAATTGCATATGTTCTAATGACAGTGCAAACTGTGGTTTTTCTAATGGTCAGTTCTTTTCATCTAGGTGTGTCTGTGGCGTGACTCCTACATACAGTCTCAAAACCTTTTTCCTAATTTGTGTGTTTTTGCCTGTACTCCAACCATCATCATCAGGTTTTGAATAGTCATCTCTTTTAGCTTTCTCCAACATAAAAGGCATGTTTCACCACTGGCGACTCTTAGCTTTTGTCAACGAGACATGTGCAGGTGTGATTTTGCTTATTGATTTTAGTTCAAAAGTCCCATAAAATCGATTTTGGATGAGCACAAAAGTTCCTAGTGAATGAGTGCAAAAGTCCCAGAAAAGACTAGTCTGGATGAGGACAAAAGTCCATAATGGATGAGTCCAAAAGTCCCTTGGATGAGCACAAAAGTTCTTAGTGAATGAGTGCAAAAGTCCCAGATAAGTAGCTACAGAACAGTCAGTCAGTACTGTTACAAAATACCCAGTCAGCGGTAAATAGGAGTGAATGAGTCTGTTTGTGTTCTGTGTTTTGAGAAACGCTCATTAAAAAACTCTAGTGAGTTTGCGATCTCAATTTTTTATTTTATCCAATAAGGATCACGTACAAACGGTGTTTTGAGTAAGCTCTGCCCGCAGTAAATTAGTTACTGTAGAAGCTTGGTGGAGGAACTTCACTCAATTTCACCTCATGTTTGTGACATCCTTAGAGGAACCCTCATAGTGTAAAATTAAAAGAGTTTGGTAATTATCCATTTTGTATCTAAAGACGGAGAAATAAAAACTAAATATTTCTGGACTCCTCCGTCAATAAACTCTCTACTAGTAGATTTACAAGTTGAAACATTTTATGAGAGCGGTGGAATAACCCAACAACCCAACATATAAAACTGACCTACTTTTTACAGCATCAACCCTCCTAGACATGCTGTCTTATGTAGTGACATGTAGTGACATACAACAGAAGAAAACTGGTGTTTGTGGCACTACAGCAAAGTAGCTTTTGATCGATGAGTAAATTTAAAAATAAAGGGTCGAATGTTAAAACTGACTGGAATGAGGAGTCTTTTATACTGTTGCTAGAGAGATTTATACTTTGGTAAGACACTGGCTGCTAAAGGCTGGAAAAGCTGGGCATGAAAGCTTGTCTGAGCTTTCAAAAACAATGCCAAATATGTCCTCTACTTCTTGAAAAGAAACTTTACTAACTGAAAGGGTGATTCATTGCAAGAAAGTTGCAAGATAATATTTGCTGTGCTGTTTTAAAAACTGTCTGCAAAACAAGCATTTACTTTACAGCACTTCATGCTTCAATGAGTTAAAAATTGTGCCGTCTTACAAAGTGTGAAGCTCGAAGTTGTCTGTTCTAAATGGGCTATTTCAGCTTCTTTAACTTTAAATGCAACTGAGCTGCTGCTGTCCACGCCTCTTCAGAAAGAAGACTCTCTCTGCGTCTCTGATGGACAGCATAGAGAAAAACAGCTGACAGCATAACAGCCAACACAGATGTGATTGACTGTTAAGACCAAGACTTTCTTTCTGAGTAAACACTTGACATGGAAATATTACTGAATTTACAGCACAGCCCTTTTTTTAAACTCGTGTACGATGACTTTTTCAGACGACACTGCAGTTATAAAATCAGTATCTTAGTAGTACAGAGCAGCAGCTTGGAAATGGCTATGTAATGTTCTGTTGTCTGACCACAAAAGGAGAAAATTCTATTAATGTAAACAGCTTTATTTAGAATTTGGCTACATTAAGGTACAGAATAAGTGAGCACAGAGAGCAGGAGAGAAGCAAACAGATGTAAACACTGGCTGAGCTTAGACTGCACTGAAGCCCACTTCAAATTGCTCTTAAAATTTCCACAATCTCTAAATGTCATTCAGCTTTATAGTTTCCATGGAGCTCTGATTAGTGGGCATACAATCAAAGCTGATGGTAACGCTATGAACTTGTATGAGCTTACTATCAGTAATAAAATTCTAGTGGATCTTCATTTCATGAAATCCTGGGAGTGCATGAGAGATCGTGGGTTCACTCTTGCAGCAAAACATTTGGTTAGCTTTACTTGTGGCGGAGACACTTTAGAATTAGTAGAAGGAGCTCCAGAAAGTAAATAAATCCGATGGACTGTGAGTCAGCTGTTCATTCTGAATGGCTCACCTGGAAGCAGTCTGCAGTGAGGGAGGAAGCAGGATTATATAAAGGTCGAACTGGATGACTATTAGTTCCTCAGTTGGAACATAGCAGTTGAGTAAAATTCTTACTTGAGTAACGGCACAAGTAATTGTTTTCATATCTTAACAGCTTTTACTTTACATGTCTAATTTTAAGAACTACAAAGCACAATGAAAACGGATTTTCACTATGTGGAGTCTATAAATTTTATTTATTTTTTTTTAAATTATGTGGGTCTGGAGTTGCAGAGATGAACTTTTTTGGCATTTTTATTCTGTGGATAGTGTCTCACTGAGGATTTCATTCTTGTGTAAGACTAACAGTGGAAATACTTAAAGCTCCAACAAGGAATCACTGCCATTTCTTTTGTTTGTCACAATTCCATCGTGTGATCGCTCTGAAGATTTCCACTGAATCACTACAAATATCACTTGAAATAAAAACAGAGCAGTAAAATTACTGTGACGTTCTTGTACACTGTCATGTCATTAGATCACACCTGCTTAATGAGGTGAGTCCAGTTATTATTCCAGTTATGTAACTAGGTTTAATAGTGAAGCTTGTCATTTCCTCTCATGACTTGTCAGGGCAGTTCATTATTTAAGTGCTTGTAAGGCAGGTTATATTGTATTGAATTTCAGTGTTTATAAGGAATCAGTCTTCATGGCATTTTTTCCTTGTATGTGGTTTTACTTTCTGTACTTCAATCAAACTTGCCCGGACTTTTCTGTATTTTATTTGACACTATCTTTTACATCTTTTTATTTTTTCTCAGATTTTGACTGTAAAGCACTTTGAATAATCTTTGTTTGCAATCAGGTTGTGCGTTTTTGATGATAACAAAACTCATTGTCTTTTCAGTGAAGAAAGAAACATAAAGATGAAAATTCAGGTGTTACTGATGTAACGTGTAATGTGTTTTGTAGAACAGTGGTGCCTTGTGGCTGTATTGATGAATTACAAAGCTAACTATCCACTGTTTAGTTAGCTTACTTCTTCAGCTCGGGATTTAGCAATTTACCAAAACACGAGCGTGTGGTGAATACAGCAAAAAGGAAAGGATATGCTCACATTTAATTAAAGCACACGCCTTTCAAAGAAACGTTCCTCCACAGCACAGGGTACTCCAGTAAGTTTGCATTTCATACAGACTGAATCGGTGTCTACAACTGTGTGCTAACGTTAGCAAAATTAGCAAACAAGAATAGCGGTTGCTAACGTGACAGTGCTGCCGGCTGTACGAACGACTGGCACAGATTTATCTACCAAGGAGTTCATGAGGCACAGTACAGTTGTCTAACATGTAATACTATTAGTATAATTTGCTTCAATGAAAGACTTAAAGTTTTTTAAATAACTGGCCAGCAGTTTGAAACATGCTAGGAGGTAGACAGCTATGTTAGCATAGCTAGCTAGTGCTAAAGTTAGCTGTGGGCATTAACGTTAGCTGTAACCTGTCTGTCAGCTTCTCTGGACATGGGAGCATGGGAGTGATTAGGTTACATTAGCTGTTGATATGCATATCTCCTAATATACTATTCTTCGCAGGCAGCCATGTCAGGGATTAAAAGGAAAATAGAAGGCAATGATCCCGACTATGAGGACATTTCGCTGGTCCAAAATAGTAAGAGAAACAAAGCGGCTGAACATAATGGTAAGTTCATGCTCTCCACCCTGAGCTACTACACCTGCTTTGCATGTTGTGGTCAAAAGGAACTGCACTCTGTCATTTACTGTACCTTAATTTATATTCTTCCCCTTTTATTATGTCAGCTCGAGAAGTAACAGTGCAGAAAATTGAAACCATCATCAGGGAGCAGTTTTCTTTGGAAATGAAGAACAAAGAGCATGAGATAGATGTGATAAGTCAGGTATGTGGATGATACTGGAGAAGTATCTCCTTGTTATTGTTGTATATTTCACTTGTTTGTATTAGCAATTCAGAAAAGTGTTGTACTGATGTGGGAATAACTTATGGATTCTTTTCTGTGTTTAGGGGAGAGCAAAGCATGTTGGTTTATTGTGTCTTCATTGTTTTGCAGCGGCTTAATGAAGCCAGGAGGATGATGGACAAGCTGCGGGCATGTATAGTGGCCAATTACTATGCCAACGCTGGAATGACAAAACTCTCAGAGGTAAATTCCTGTGTACTCTTAAGCAGATGGCTGTCTAAGGTGGTGGTTTAGTATAGTAGCATTAACCAGTATTCCCTCTGTGTCTTAGCATGGCTCTAAGAGTGACCCTGCTGTGCTGAACCATCCAGCCATCCGCCGGTTCCTGGAGTCCCCGTCTCGTTCCTCTTCCCCTCTCAACCAGGGCTCTGAGACTCCTTCTCTGGCCCATTCAGAGTCTGAGTCCCTCTCACAGCAAGGAGAAGGAGCTGAGAGGAATGGAGAGGGATCGTGGAGAGACGACAGCAACAGGCAGGAGCGCAGACCTGGACGTAATGTAGGCAAAGTGAGTTCGACTGACCTGAGATGATGAAAATATTGATTGTTTGATGATTGTGAAGTGGGTATAAGCATCATCCTTTTACCTTTCGTGAAGCCTGCTGTGTTTTTCATTATTTGGTGTAGGACACATTTGGAGTGCCATCGACCTTAGGAGCAGAGCAGAGGGTGACCTACCACACCACGGGAGACGAGGCCTCTAGACTCTATGCAAAGAAGACAATCGTAGTGGGGAATGTGTCCAAGTATGTAACTAAACTAAACAAGTATTTTACTCACTCAGTCATCTTTGTGACTTACTGTGCCATAGAGCCGGTCTTTCCAATTTAGAGCTTGGGGGGCCTCTTAGGAAGTCAGCATCGTGTTTACATAGTCTGACTCACCAGATGTAGGATGCAGTTATAGGCCCGTCACTGGCTGCTCATGTCAGGCAGTTTTGGCCTCTTCTTTGATTCTTTGCATGTTACCATTTTCAAAATTTACTTTACTACGAGAAGCAACAACGGCAACAACTTCTGGGTAGAAACCACTCTGAAACTTATAAACTTTGCTGAGGATTTGGATCATGGAGTAAGGCAGCCCTGTTAATTTTTTTCCACTAGATTTTATATTTTAATGATAATGTAAGTCTGCCTGCATGCATATGTTCCACCTAAAAACAAAAAATCCACCTAACCCTGAAGACACATTCTACACCTAGCTCCACCCTATCAGTTGTGATTGGTTTATAGAAAACAAACAAGTGAGAGCTTTTTCCCCTATAGCAGAATGAAACTGAGGTGCAGCCAGCCCATTATGTATCACATAATGGACTGGTAAAGTGAAACTAGTGTTTATGTGATAGAAGAAAACATCGTCTAATTTGTGTTGAACTTTTGAATAGGTTTAAAATCACAAGTGAACATACCTGTTGTAACAAATAGAAAATGAGAGTATTTTCTTTCTTACAAACTACAACATGAGAAGTCGCAACTTCATCAGTCTTTCTGAAAAACTTTGATAACATAATTTTCCAAATGTGTCTATATTCTAAATGAACCCTTTTGAAAACAGCTAGCTTTTGCCTCCCGAGAAGGAATTGAAAAGTTTGAGAATAAGTGAAATCAGTGAACGAGTTATAAGCTATCAGATGACTTGAGCTTTTAAGCAGGTTGTCGCCTTTTATGGTGTTGTCGAAAATAGATTTAAATTCGAAAAGATCTTTGAATTTATTGGCTGAAATGAACCAAACTAAGAGATAGAGAAAGGAGAAACTAATGCATGAACATTATTGTTCATACATGAAAAAGCAAAATGTGAGGTTAACTGTACAACAGCGGGGAAGTTCTTATTGTTTAAATTACTCAGCTGAATTCATCTCTCACATGACTGTGCACAGAAGCGATGACATATAAATCAGTTTTGCTACAAGTTCATTCTTGAGAAAAGTTGGAAAATTTAAAGCCCCCCTGGGTCTGAGTTCATCCAGACAGTTTCTCAATTAAGGTGAAAATGAAGAACTTATTAATTCTAGGACTCTTGACTGACAAGGCCCATGTATTAACTCTGAATGTCTCAGAGGGCTAAATGGGATATTCGTTTCTCATTTGTCACAGTGTATATTTGTACATAATAAGAGGGCGTTAGATGGTTTGTAAAAGATATATGGAACTAGGTGTGCTTAAGTGCACCAAGAACACTTCATTCTCTGGCAGCCTTTGTAAAGCTGGGATGATTATTGTACCTAGCTTTTTTTGCAGTTGTCCATTTGGAGCTGAGTTTCTGCTTGTGACTTATTCAACACCGTCTTCCCTCTTTCCCCTTATCAGAGTTTTAAGAAACACAGAAAACAAAAAATACCAGGTCTTGCCCTACCAACACGTGTCATCACTTCTTGTTTTGCTACTTGTGTCGTTTTTAACTCCTCCTCCTTTAACCGTCTGAACGCATTATCTCCTATCTTCACATTGGCTAAATCTTCACTGCCTCTGGCTGTTTTTCAACTTTGTTACTTTCAGGTACATTCCCCCTGATAAACGGGAGGAGAATGATCAGTCTACACACAAGTGGATGGTGTATGTCAGAGGCTCCAGGAGAGAACCCAGCATCAACCACTTTGTAAAGAAAGTCTGGTTCTTCTTGCATCCCAGCTACAAACCCAATGACCTAGTGGAAGTCAGGTTTGTGCCAGTTTTTTTTTGTTTTTCATATTTAAGATGTTCAAAAAGCACTTCCCAGACATCTACACATTAACTGAGATAGGTGGGGCTCCTCCTCTTGTTATAGACACTGGCACTCAGGTGTTGTTTCATCTTAGGCAACAATAGAAATCAGAGAGACTGAGATATACGTGTTCAAGGAAGATTTGCCCTCACAGTATTTTGTTGCCCATGGACACAATATTTACGTCTACCCTTTTTTGTTATTGTAAATCAGTAGTTTGCCCTAACTGTTTCTTCTCTCCACTTGCCAAACTTAAGGAAGTAAAGAAACGATTTTGGATTATGTCATCTGCCTGAGAACCATTCATCAGCTGACATGTAATTCAGGATTAACTGTCTTGGAAAAAAAGAACTTCCAAGTGCAAAAAACAGTCTGCTAATCACAGACTTACCAGTAAACAAACCGTTATGAACATCTTTTATTAAACAGTGCCCCCTTGAGTATATTTCCTGATGCAGTTCATTCATGCCCACTAATCATATCAATTTGTAAAAAAACAGTATTTGGGTCACTAAATGATAATTCGTCCAGCTAATTCTCATAAGCAGTTAATGTTTACGAAACTTAAGAAACAACATGTTCAATATGCAGATTGTACACACGCATCAATAGGTGACGTCATGTACCGCAAAATGAGTCAGACTAGGAGTCAACGTCAACATGACTAATCTTGGCCACGCCTAAATTATACATACAAGCTAGTCTGCCCTGGCCCAAAGCGCTAAGGTGTGTAGATCAGTTAATTTAGTAAGCATCTGGAAGGAACAGAACATTTATGGCCTTTAGTTCTGTAGTTTTAGGTATTATCCTCTAAAAA
The DNA here is from genome assembly GCF_022539595.1 of Amphiprion ocellaris. Classification (NCBI taxonomy): domain Eukaryota; kingdom Metazoa; phylum Chordata; class Actinopteri; family Pomacentridae; genus Amphiprion; species Amphiprion ocellaris. The sequence continues at coordinate 15,352,004 of NC_072775.1, read as the reverse complement.
CGGCAAAGGATTTAAGTTTGCCCATGGCTTCTGAATAAATGATCTCTTTCATCAGTCAGCAATCCTTATCCTGAGCTGTAGCCTCCTGGCTGTTTGAGCTGACAAAGCACTCACATTGCTGTTTCAGCCGCACATAAGCTCCCCCTGACTGACTCGAGTCTTCATTCCCGGTGAACCCTTCACATGCCTGATGCTCTCTGCTGACTCTCAACGCAGCACGAATGTAGATGAGGGGATGAATAAAAGTAAGAAAGAACAAATGCAGCACTTGTAGGGTGCGCTTTAACCGACACAAAATATCCAGGGATATGCACATGGCCTCGTAAGTCTGATCACTGTCTGTAATGTTGAGATGAAAACCTCAAGCTTCAAAGGGGGAGAAGATGAGAGTCCTGCAAGTCATTGATTTCAGGAGATTAACTCAATCTCAGCCAGAAAACAGGGTGGGAGTATTTTTTTTACAAAGACATTGTGATGCATTCTCTATAGATTTTCCCCCCTCCAGATCAGTATTTTAATGATGTTACATAAGAAATTTTGAATGTGTATGTTCTCAGTGAGCCTCCCTTTCATTTAACACGTCGCGGTTGGGGTGAGTTCCCTGTGAGGATCCAGATCCACTTCAAAGACCCTCGCAACAAACGTATTGACATCATCCACCAGTTAAAGGTCAGACCACATTATACACCCCATCATCATTCAGCTTCATTTCCTCTTCAGGCTGGTACACAGTAGTTTTCCAAAGGCAGATTAAACTGAGCTGCTTATAGACACCCTAAAGGGTCTATGATGTACTTTGACTCCTGTCACTAACAGTTAAATACACAGTTTGGTGTTTGACAAAAGCAAAATAATGCAAGTGTATATTTAAAACCAAAGTAGCTGCATTGCTGTAGGCATACTTTGTAGTACAGTTCAATTAGAATTTTTATAGATGAGATGAAGAATTATTCATAATTTAGCCCTCTCAAATTATTAGTGATTAGAACTCATTCATCAAGCTTTCTTTAATTTCACATTCATTAAAATCTCTATGTTGATGTCTTTTGTTTTGCTTCAGCTCGACAGAACATACACAGGGCTACAGACACTTGGGGCAGAAACTGTAAGTTATAAATGTTTGCTTTATTTCCTGCCGTGACTTTTTTCCTCTGAGCTTTACCTTGATGATGAGCTTCATTTGTTCCAGGTGGTTGATGTGGAGCTTCATAGGAATTCTCTTGGGGACGACTACATCCCTCACTCCTCTTCCACCAAGGTGACTCACAGAGCAGCCAGCCCCATGTCGGCCACCTCCCTGGCTCAGAGTTATGGACGCTCTAGTTCTCCCATTTCACATGACTCCAGTGTAGACAAAGGTACACCAACAGAAACTTCTATCCTTTTAATGAAAATAGAAAGGGATATTTTAGTACATTTTGAAAACTAGGGCACACCTACCTGCCTGTGGGTGTATATACTGGGCTGTTTTGAAAATTATAAGATCAAGATAATAAGCAGGTTCTAATTGTATTTATTCCGATTTTTTTTTTTTAGATTTTAGGCAATGTAGTAGCTCAGAGAGTGTAATTTTTTTCTTGGCACCTGTTGCTGATGCTCTACCATCAAACCAAATTGTACCAATTCTGTGGTTTCTCAGGTTTCCTAAACAAAAAGCCTTGTCTCTAAAGAATAGAGTTGGATACATTGTATTACCACTTGTTTAACTCTATAAAAGACAGTTGTTATCAGCGCCACATAAAGGTGAAACAGAATTTTATTAAAATCTACTCTTCCGTCTCCAGGTTTCATCAAAACAGAGATGGGGAGACCAGCAGGTGGTCATAGTACAGGCCTCACTGCTGGTGAACGCACTCCAACACGCCCCAAAGCTGGGGATAGGGTGACTCTTGGTTCCCATGGCAACTCTGCCTTCCAGCCCATCACAGCAAGCTGTAAGATTGTCCCCCAAGGACAGCCACCCAGTCCTGCTGAGTCTCCTGGGAAATCATTCCAACCAATCACTATGAGCTGTAAAATAGTTTCAGGTAAATATCGCCACCTAGTGTTCAATTTCACATTGTTTCTAAAGAATGTTTAATCACTTTGCCTCACTTCTTTTTATGTAAATGAAATAAAAATGTACATTTGATAAACTGGATTTCGTCACTCAGATGAAGGAAGTTTGTAATAGACCAAAGGGGAGAGGTCATACAAAACTCACCTCATTTTATAGCTATTTTTTAAAGTAGTTTTTTAAGATCAGTTTTATGCATCTAAGATTATTTAAAACCCTGATAGATGCCTTCAGAAAATACATACCTGACATTTGAATATGTCAGTATTCTAGGTTGGATATTGTTCTGTTGCTTTTATGTTAGTATGAATAGAGACATTGTATTATAAAAAAACAAGTTTATTGTGTGTTCTTGTAAACTCATGTTTGTTCTGTTTGCCAAACATTGTAGAAATTGGTTTCTATATTACTGAGTTTTGTAGATTTGCAAAATGTTTTTTTTTTCTTTTCAAATTGCCTTCACTGCAAATACAAATAAAGTAAATTAATGCAAAAGCACACAAAAGTTCAGCTGGGTGGCACAAAAACCGTGAATAATAGAAAGATTGTAGCTCATAGTACATCAAATAGACACTTGAATATATTATAAATCACACAACCTTTATCCTTTCAGGACTGATCTGAGAGGAAATGTGTTTTTGTTTTAAATTTGAGTCTGTGACACGAGTTGATGTGTGTACACGCCACCTCATAATTTTCCCAGAACTGCTAAATTTCAACAATCCCTGAAGCATTTTTGTACTATGCTTTTTCCATGTTGAATTGTTATTAGCACTAGTAAAGACAATTATTTTGCTAATAGCCCATTTCTCCCCCACAGGGTCACCCATCTCCACACCGAGCCACTCTCCGCTGCCCCGCACACCCACAGCCTCCACCCCTGTCCATAGCAAGCAGAGCTCTTCCTCTGTCCTCAACAATCCTTACATCATTGTTGACAAACCAGGCCAGGTGATCGGCATGGCTTCCTCGTCTGCTGCCTCCACAGGTACGCATCTCCTACTCAGTGTCAAAGTGCTGCTTGAAATCGGAAGTGGACCTGCATCAAAATTGAGAAGCGGTGTCTGTGCCGCCCACATAGAATATAAAAATGGCTATGAGGAATGTACTCCATAGCAGAACAGATGATGAACAATACCGTCCAGACTCCCCCCTTTCTCTCTGTTTCTCTCTGTACATTTTGGTACGTTTCTTTTTCCTTTTTTATCCACTTGTTTTTTTCTTATCTAGCTCTGTGCGTACCCTTTTATTTTTCTTTCTCCCTCTCTCTCTGCCCCTGAGTTTCTCTTTTGTCCCCAATTTGCACTCCTAAAGTATGACGTGTGGTGAGCCAGCAGGATCGTTTCTGGATGACAGGTTACCATGGTGACAGAGCTGATGTGTTTCATGTCCAGATTAGAAGGATATTGGATGAGACCCCACACTCACATTGAATTTTGTATGTGATTGCATGTGTGTATTTGTCCTTAAATATAGTGCACAATTGTCTGCACAAATCACAGTTCATTTCCATATGAAACAAGTGGGCAGTCTGTGTATGCGTCACTACGTCAGAGAACGGTGTCATCTTACATGACCATAACCGCTGTATTTACTTCCCCACATCAGCAGCATCAGTTCATATTCCACTTAGGAGCTCTTTCCCTGAGATTGCTCTCACGCCCACTCAGCCACTCCTACACTTCCTCTACAAATGCACAGCTCGACCAGATCTGGCAGCAGGATTGGAGTGCTATTAAATGATGTTTTATCAAGCTGGAAGAGGCTGATGTGGGCGTTGTGGCTGATTCACCAATCCTGCAATGAAACAAATTTTAATGCAGTAGGTAAGGAACGGAACTTCAGCAGTACTCAGCTCCCTGAGTAAATACCGCACAGCCAGAGCTGGGCTTCAGCACCCACGCTGACTAACCCTGACAAGAAACTGTCACCCTGCACCACAAGAGCCTTGAAATTTTAGGAAAGGATGACAGGAAAAACTGTGGCCCTCACCCATACATGCATTTTTTTTCCATGAATTATTGTGTATGTCTGTTTGTGATTTTCACAGGAAGCCCCTCCACTAAACAGTCTGCTGTTCAAGGCACTCGCTCTCCAGCTCCTAAAGTTCACACTGGCACCTTCCTCTCCTCAGGGGTGAAGGTGAGTTGGTAGAGCTTTATTGGTTTCAGTCTGAAGCCTGAATTGAACAGATTTGTACAGATCTGTCCTCCAAATGTGAAGATGGTCTGTCCCTGTAGTATCTTTAACAAAGCAGTGTGATATTAATAGTAGGCTAGGGTGCTATCTTCAGCAGATGTGAGTGCCTTGGCAGCTATTTAAATGGGACATCATTGTGAACATGGGGGAGGGGGTGTGGGAAGCTTTGCGGAGAGAATTGCACAGTTCTGTTTCATGCAAAATGTGTCAATAGCCTGCTGTAAAATCATCCCACTCCCACATGTTCATCACACTATCAGTATCCACAAAGAATGAAATCTGATTTCACTTTTTTTTTAATTGTAGTGATGCTTTCATTAGTTTCTGATTCTGTAGTTTCCTCAATTGTAAATCGTTGACATTTGCTGTCATACTAAAGTCTGGGGCAGAGAGGACAGATGGTGCACATAAAAGCATCCACTTGATAAATAAATGATGATGCTGTTTTTCTAAGATCTGTTTTAAGCAGCAAATCTCTTCTTGCTGCTCAGTCTGTAGCCTGCTGAGAAAGAATAAGTACAACTTCATTTACAGCTAAAATGCATCATATTAATCATTCATGTTATTTTTTTTTCAACTAGTAGAGAAGCCAGTTTTTCAACAAATGAATATCAGCAACAATATCTGCAATGTGCAGTGGTTTTAAGCCAGCGTGGCCTTCCTGTTACAGTCCCTCTCTCCATGTTTCTTGTGCAGGTTATTATCAAGCAAGAGCCAGGGGAAGTTTCAGCACAGCAACAGCAGATGGTTTCCACAGTAACCAGCCAGCAGCAACCTGCTGCTACAGCAGCACACCAGTTTGTCGCAGTGAAGGGAGGTCACATGATCTCCATGTCGGCCCAGAAACAGGCTGGAGGGGCCACAGGGGCAACAACTGGCAAGGTCAGTCTTAGTTGGATTTACCCAGACACACCTACACAGAGGCATGCCAATAATTCACATCCTAATTGTAAAATACATGTGTGTCTAAAATTAGTCATTTGAAAACTTAATTTGACACTTTTCTTTTTCTAGATGTTAGGTATTCCAGTTAGTTCAGCGCTTCAGTCTTCGGTCAAACAGGTTGCTATCAGCAGTGGACAGATTCTGGTTGCCAAGGGCAATCCTTCTGTCTCAAAGGTGATGGGTGGGAAGCAGGTTTTGGCTCAGGGAGTCGCTAAAGCCATTGTCAGTGGAGCCAGTGGCATCTCTGGTCAACAGGCTGCTGCCAAGGCAGCTGGAGGTTCAAGTGGAAAAAGTGGAGGTCAGAATCCCACATACATGCACACAATACACAATTTCATAGGAGCAGCACAAGTAATTGTACAATTAGTCTAAACTCCAATTTTGAATTCCATGGCCACATAAAGGGCACAAACATATTTTAAAAGTAGTCAGTCACTATTTTTTTGCTAATTATTAGAACTAATTTTCTGACTCATAGTATTGAGTATTGAGCTGGTCGTGTATTTGACCTTGTACTTTGGGTGAATCACTCTTTAAAAAAAATGTCATTTTCAATTTTTTTTCAGGATTAAATGTATTAATTATGTGTGTTGAGATCAGTTTCATTTTTTAAAACTTTCTGTACAATTTCAGGTGAATAATTATTTTTTCTTTCTCTGTGTGTTCTTAGTGATGGCCACGCTTCAGCTGCCAGCCAACAATCTGGCCAATCTGGCTAATTTGCCTCCAGGCACCAAACTCTACCTGACCACCAACAGTAAAAACCCTTCGGGGAAGGGAAAGCTGCTTCTCATCCCACAGGGAGCTATCCTTCGAGCCTCCAGTGCAAGTGAGATTTCTTGTATTAAAATGTTTTGATCTGGACATTGAAAAAAGAACCCTCAGTTATTAGTGTTTAAGGCTTTTGACCTTCCTTCTTTATTCCCTAATCCAGTTAGATACTTGACGCACTCATCTCAAGCTCTTGGAAGTTCTGGATCTTAGGACCAGTGAAAGAATTTATTTTATTCTTACTAATGCCATCTACTTGTATAGCTCTCTGTGTTTTGGTATTGTTGTGACAGCAAAACACAACATGAGGAGCAGATTTCTTAGGATATGTTGGTCTTGTTAGCACTTAAAGGTGCTTATTTGCTCGAGGATACATATTGCTGAGAGAATGGTTAAAACTCACTACCATAGCAATGTCCCACTAGCAACGACATCCCTATAACACTAACATGTAATTAATCAATTAAAATACAAGCCCTGATTTTGTTAACACGTAAATATAATGTCCAAATATACTACAGGGTCCACTTTGTAGATATACACAGATCAGGCATAACATTATGACCACTGACAGTTGAAGTCAATAACACTGATTATCTCTTCATCCTGGCACCTGGTAGTGGGTTGGATATATTAGGCAGCAAGTGAACATTTTGTCCTCAGTGTTGATGTGTTTGAAGCAGAAAAATGGGAAAGCATAAGGATTTGAGCCAGTTTGACAAGGGGTAAATTGTGATGGCTAGACGACTGGGTCAGAGCATCTCCAAAACTGCAGCTCTTGTGGGGTGTTCCCAGTCTGCAGTGGTCAATATCTGCCAGAAGTGGTCCAAGGAAAGAACAGTGGTGAACCAGGGACTGTGTCATGGGTGGCCAAGTTTCATTAATGCACATGGGGAGCGAAGGCTGGCCCATGTGGTCCGGTCCAACAGATGAGCTACTGTTGCTCAGATTGCTGAAGAAGTTACTGCTGGTTCTGATAGAAAAGTGCATACACAGTGCATCACAGTTTGCTGTGTATGGGTGCCCATGATGACGCCTGTACACTGCCAAAAGACCAACAAAGGGCACGTGAGCGTCACAACTGGACCACGGAGCAAGGGAAGAAGGTGGCCTGGTCTGATTAATCACGTTTTCTTTTACATCACGTGGATGGCCGAATGCGTTTGCGTCACTTACCTGGGGAACACATGGCACCAGGATGCACTGTGGGAAGAAGACAAGCTGGCAGAGGCAGTGTGATGCTTTGGGCAATGTTCTGCTGGGAAACCTTGGGTCCTGCCATTCATGTGGATGTTACTTTGACATGTACCACCTACCTAAGCATTGTTGCAGACCATGTACACCCTTTCATAGAAACGGTTTTCCCTGATGGCTGTGGCCTCTGTCAGCAGAGAGTGCACCATGCCACAAAGCAAAAAATGGTTCAGGAATGGTTTGAGGAGCACGACGATGAGTTTGAGGTGTTGACTTGGCCTCCAAATTCCCTAGATCTCAATCCAATGGAGCATCTGTGGGACATGCCGGACAAACAAGTCCAATCCATGGTGGCCCTACCTCGCGACTTCCAGGACTTAAAGGATTTGCTGCTAACATCTTGGTGCCAGACACCACAACACACTTTGAGGAGTCTAGTGGAGTCTGCACCTCGACGGGTCAGGGCTGCTTAGGCAGCAAAAGGGGGACCAACTCAGTATTAGGCGGGTGGTCATAATATGATGTCTGATCGGTGTAGTTTCCAGGATATAGTCTTCAAAAATCTCAATTGTAATTTGATGTCCAAGAAAAGTAAAACACTGATAAATTCAGTATCTTATTACACACTACATATTATTTTGTAGCAGGCAGTTAGCAGATGTTCTCCTTTAGTGTCTCTTACAAGAAAATCTGGCATTATGAACTGTCTTTGTGCAAAATGAAAGTAATATTTAGTTCTGTAGGTGACTCAGTATTTGGGGTTAGCGTCCCAGCCAAAAGCAATTTGTCTTGACATCTTCCACCATGCCTCAAGTTGTAGACAGCTGTACTAAAAATGTTATTGCTCTGGGCTCATCATAAAGTTTGGAAAAAGAAATCCACTTCTAAAGTGACGACAACTTGAGGCATGCTGGTGGCAGTTACAGATATTGGCTGCTGTGCTACTGCGAGATGGTGAGTCAGTCAGAGCATCTGTTTCTTTCTGCTTAAAGAGGTTTTTGTAGCATCCTGTATTTAGTCTAAAAACATATGTTTCACAGCAGTAAACCAGTATTACAATGTACGGTTCCGCTTCATTATCATGTTTTTACTTATTTGAAACTGAAGAGATGATCGTGTTAATTTTGGATAAAGAAAAACAGAAATGTTTATCTGATTTGAGACACTTGTGTGTGTGGTTGTAATTTAGGTCAGCAGTCCCAGAGCAGCTCGTCAGCAGCCACTGGTGGCTCTCAGAACTCCTCCTCCTCCTCTTCCTCTTCAAGCAGTCTGCCTTCCAACCTCTCCTACACGTCCTATATCCTTAAACAGACCCCACAGGTGGGTGGCCACGCATTCGCTCTCTAATACAAACCTTACTGACAGCCGTACTCTGCTGGAAAATTTAAATTTTTTTAGGTCTTTTGTGTGTCTGTGAATTCCCATTTTTGTTTATTACATCATTAGTATTTATTTGCTGGAATGTTTAACCAGTGTTTCATCCGAGTCTGTAGGAAACTGAAGATGCTTTGCCCATGATCCAATTAATATTCCTCACCACGGTTACAAGAATCAGATTTTGTATTTTATTCCTTCGTAGCATGACTCACACTGTCTCTACATGGGGCTTCTTTTCCTTGGTGAATGTCAGATTTTTGTATTCTAGTAGAGGTCGAGCCCGACCTGTTCTTAATTAGACGCATTCATTATAGCAGCATTGATCCTGCAGTCAGCTTTAGAACAGTGCTGTCTGTGCAGTTAGCTGACAGTGTATAATGAAGCTGTCTGCAGAGGTTTCACTGAGTTTTCCACCTACATTTAAAGTAAAACTGTGCGCCGTGTTATCCTAATAGTAATCAATCTTTAAGGTAAGTGTTACTTAAGTGTGATGTCTATACATGTATATATTGTGTACCCTCAACTACAAAACAGCCAGTGCACATACACATTCTCTATAAGACCTACATGATGAATTGATTTCAAAGCCTGTTGAAATTGAACTTAATGACCTTGTAGATTATGGAAATGTAGCATAATGTTCTTTGATTTTAGATTTAATGTAATTTATGTCACTGACTTTAAATTTAATGTAAGTAATAATGTTGTTGGACTTCCTCCTCATCCTATCTTGTCCATTTTTCCCAGGGTACGTTTCTGGTTGGCCAGCCAGCGCAGGGTTCAGGGAAGCAGGGGGGTTCCAGTTCGACAGGTCATGCAGCATCATCTCCAGCAGCTGTTACGCAGCAGGCTATTCGGGTCACAGCTGGACAGAAGGCAGCCATCCTGGCACAGGTCAGTATGGGGAACTTGTCTGAGGGCAGGGTTTTACCAGGGCTGTAACTTCTACAGTGTGTGATATTACTGTAAGCTATTTGTATTTATTAACTATTTCACAAGAACTAAAAGCACTGTCTGATATACATTTGCTAGCCTTTGGGGCATAAACCAGATAGAATCTGCCAGAACAATGACTAGTACAGTTTTGAGACAGTAGGACTTTGATGCCTACTTTGGTGAGTTGAAATGAATTGCTTGAATTGGTCACATGCAATTGAATTAAGTATGTCCAAATTAAGTTAACATTGGTTTAACTTAGATGTACTTAAGTCTTGGGATTCTTCTCAAATGAGCAGATTCTAATTGCTACAGCTTCATTTTAAGGAAGTTTAACTTGAAGTTTCCAATTTTACCAGTTTAAGTATTTGCTAGCCATGCATAAAATGTAAAACATCATTTTGTCATTAGACTTACTGTTCTTCCCTCACCTTTATTCTGCTTGAAGAAAACACAGGTTTTCAGTGTGAAAAAATGTGAATGTTGTGACATCAAACATACAATGCTAAATTGGCAGTAAACCAACTTGTTTTTGTTTCCTTTTTTTTTTTTTTTTTTTTTTACTGAAAATTAGAATACCAATTTAAAGAAATAAAATGTAATTTCAAGTTGAGACAATCCACAAAAGTAAACTACTGTTACCAATACAGAAAGATTAGGGAGATTTATTCAAAACAGTACTTCAACTCTGTCTATTTTGCTTCCAGTTTGACATGATAGTCGTATCAGTTCTCAGAGTTTACAGCTTAAACAGGCGATGGGAATGCGTTCCTGTTTAACGTTGTCTCTGGCAAAGTACACTAAAAGTTTATTTTGCACATTTCCAATAGATTTCTTTTGATTCACTAAGTTATCTGAGTGTCCCTTGATAGGTAGATTGGAACTTTTGATTCTGCTCTTATTCTTCCTGCTGTCATTGAATTTGATGAGTTCTCTTATCTCAGCTTTTCTTAGAGAACATTTTTAATTCAGAGACTGCGAGGAGAAGTATTGTTTGAGTTGAATTAAAATAGTGTAATATTACTGTCTGCATTTAAGGTATTGTGAGTCTGGAGGGTCAGAGAAAACTGTTTTACACAGATGTTTCAAAACCTTATTGTTTAATGCGTCATAATAACAGTATATGCACAGTTAATCAGTTTTCCTCCTGTTCTAATATGTGAATGAGTTGCAATAGTGATGGACCTGTACAGACAACAGGTGTAGGTCTCACTCATTCATGGGTTGCTAGGCTGGAGTTGGACGAGTTCATAAGCACTTTAATTAGTCTCAATTTATATAACAGCATTGTAGACAACTTATTCTCCAGATTGAAGTGGTTGGTTACAGAGCTGGTATTAAAAGTCGCTTCAACATTCTAGTTGTGTGTAAGACTTAGAGGCTGTATTTAGGTTTTGCATGAGTATGCAGACCAAAAGTAAGGGTGTGGGTTTGTCAAAGTCTGAAAAAATTGCATTATAAGTTAAATGATTGACAGTTTTGTCAGCAGGTACTTTTCTCTATGATTGACAGGTAGTGGGTGGCTCCCAGGGTGCACAGGTGAAGTTGTCTGACGGCTCTGTTAAGACAGTAACGGCAGCGGGAGCAGGCCACTTGTCCAAGCCGGGCACCACCACATTGAGGATGACAGGTGGAGTCATCACTGCTGCTAGTTCTACCCCCGGCTCTGTCAGCACTGCAGCAGCAGCAAGCCAACAACAGGCTAGTTTTGCTTTCCTCTTCTTTTTTTTTAAAAATTTTGCCTGACAGCTGTTCCTTTTTAAAAATCATTTTATATCAAGCAGCAGTTACATTTGGAATGGATTTAAAGTATTCTATAGGCTTGCAAAGTGGTTATTTAGTTTATAATTACCTCAGATTTCATAAGAGGTTACACTTTCACTAAATCTGGTTGAATATAATTCCATATTTCCTAATAGCAAAAATGTGTGGTTTATATGTTAGTTGTAAATTATTGTCATGGTAAATAAGGTGCACCAAATTTACATTTAGCAAGCAGTTTGATGCTTTTCCATCCAGGTATGTAACAATTCAGTTTTTTCTACAGTTGTGCGCAAGTGGAATAAATGCAAATCTAGCATTTGCCACTGCAATAGGAAAAAATGAACTAGTGGCAATGCACTAGCATGGTCAGTGAGTTATTCATCTGAAACAGCAGAGAGTAGGAGATGGTGTATAAAGAGCCCTGAGCAGTACATCAGCACTGATCTGGGATGGGGTGATTACAGCTTTAGAGTCAGAGGCCAGGCCTCATTAACTAGAGAAATGGAAACACACAAAAACACTTCCTGGAGGCACCAACACACAAAAACAAATATGTATACAGCATTTAGCACTCTTGAGAGATGTTGGTGCAAGCACAAGAGAGGAAACTGCTCTTTATGAGGACTCTCTGTGAGAGAAATTGACTCCTTTGTCTTAGAGAATTCCATAAAACCAGTGACCTGATCAGCACAGCTCACTGTGGGAGTTACACAGCACTGGAAAACAAACATTAGCAGTATAAAGAAAAGACAGTTAACATTAACTATTCCTGCCACAGTGAATGTTCTTCTTTTAAACACCACTGTACTGTTAATGGATTTTCACATGAATTATTGCCATGCCATTACCACATTCACTCTCATGTACCTGCAAATGAGGTGAGGTGTTGTCCCATAAAGCATTTTTCTATGTCTCGACTTAAAAAGTATTTCACTTCATGGAACTATGGTATGCACACTGTAGCAGTGCAGTTTGTCATCAGAACGTTAGCAGGTTAAAATGAATGGAATGTCTTCTCAGCCTTTGTGCTTTGGCTGTGTTGACAAACACATTGAAAGAATTCCAAAACATAGTGCTTCTGTTTATTTCCTGTTTGACCGATGTGTTTGTGTGTTCATGTAGGCTGCTGATGGTGGGAAGTCTGCATCTCAGCACCACTCACTCCTGGTGGCTGCCAACCAAGCAGCAGTAATCAGTGCAGCTAAGAATGCCAGCGCTGCTGCAGGCGGCAGCCTGTCGAAGGCGTCTGTGGCCTCCTTGGTCAAGGGTGCCGGCAGTTCTGCCACACTGACAAAGGGTGCTGTGGGTTCAACTGGTGCTGTAGTAACAGTTGCAAAAGGGATCACCAATATGCCCGTCATCAGCATGGCCAAGGGTGCTGGGGTGGGGACTGTAGTGGGTGTGCCCAAAAGCAGCGGCACGTCGTTAGTTAATGCAGCTTCATTAGTCAGCGGGATGGCAGCCGGAGGAGGGAAGACAGGTGCTGCTCTGTCAGGTAGGCAGAAACAAAATTCATACTGCATACATATGTTGGTTTTATATGTGCACAAATTGTTCAGATTGTTTGGACAAATATAGTACAAGTCCAACCACAAACTGCTTTTATTATTGATCGCATTTTCTTTTGGCCAGGTATGCTAAAGATCCACTCTGGAGGTTCCAGCTCACAGCAGACAGTCCTAACCATTCCTGCTAACCAGCTCAAACAGCTGGGGGTTGGCGCTGGGTCTGGTGGGCTGCAGACCATCTTCATGCCTGTGGGGAAAGGTAAGTTGTTTTCTATGATGAACAATACAGCAAGTGTGTATTCCTGAGGGAAAAAAATAGGTGCTTAGTGATGAAACTAAACTGTATTGACATTGATTTCTTTGCTGGTGTGCCACATCTTTTACAATACATTTCTGAGGTACAAAGGAAATATAACATGATGGTCTCAAAGGAATTTAATGCAAGACTACAGTAGCTAACAGCTTTATTTAGCTTGTCTTTCTAAGCTAAGTTATTTTGCCGATGCAGATGACTGCAGAATATGGTTTATTTGAGACAGACACTCAGGCATACAATAGATTGTCTTCTTTCTGTAAGAACAGCTTCTGTAATGCCCATCTTCCTCCCCTGTCATTTTCCATCTAACTGCTAAGGCTATTTACCTAATGGGCCATCGATCCATCCATGTGTGTTCTCTCTGTGTATAGTAGTGTCTAAAGGCCCAGTCTCCAGTACTCCTTCCTCCTCCTCCTCTTCCACCACCCCTGGAGCACCTGGAGCTGGAGCCTCCCCAAGTCCTGCCAGTCAGGCCTCCCCCTCCCTTGCCCTGCCTCTGGCACAAGGTGAGAGGGATCCATCCTCACTCCATCGTCTTCTCTCTCCTTTCCTTTTTATTCCAAACTACCATATAATAAATGTTGGTACTGACAAGAAAAGCATAAATTGTCACTACCTTCTTAACCTAAATATGTGAGGAAAGAAAAAGTAAGCTAGAATCTGAACAATCTTTAATAATTGACAGTTTTGGTCAGTACTCAAAATATATTAGGGTTTGATATCCACCCCCCTAGTACTGTTTGGAGCATCACTTCATCATTTCCTTATCTCGCCTCACTTGGGGCGAGATAAGGAAATGATGAAGTGATGCTCCAAACAGTACTAGGGGGGTGGATATCAAATCCTAATATATTTACAACTTAGTTATACAACTTAGTCTTATGTGCACAATAAAATGAGCCTTTGTTTCATACTTGCTTTTTGCTGTCGCTTTCTACTGCCACAGTGAAGACAGAGCCAGGTGCTGGCACAGCCGTCACAGCTGGTCCGTCGCCCCCGGTGACTGCTCCCGCCCCCACTTCTGTCCATGTTGCCTCCGCAGCTACCACCGTCAAGCAGGAACAAGGGGCAGATAACTCTACGCATGACCTCATCAAGTAAGGACGAGTTGTAATGCTTCTTACTGCACATAAACATATTAGTTTATTAAAGGTATAAATAATTTATTGTTTGTTTGTAGAAAAAGCAGAATTAGTCACCAGAAGATAAGAGATTATATTATATTTTACCAGTTAAGTGTTATCAGCTCCATTTTTAACTTGAACTAGTTTGTCATTTCTCAGAGCAGAGCTTCATTTATTAAAGATATCGCAGAGCTGCCGGCAGATGAATGGAGGTTTTTGATAATACGCTCTCTTCTTAGCTGCCATTTCAGTGAATGTATTCTCGATGGTAAACCTGACAGTTGTGATTGCTTTCTCCTCAGCACTGAGCACATAGAAACCATGATGCAGCTGCTGACAGCCGTGGTGAAGAAATTCCCTTTAATAGTGCCAGATAAGAGTACGTAAGCTTGCCATTCGTTTGGTACGCTTAAAAACAGACGTCCTAAAAAACTGAAAACTGTAACACTGGGTTTTCTCAAGCTGTTAAATCCCATTTCTCTATTTGTTTAGCCGAAGACTCCCATCCATTTTGTGCCTCTTCAACAGAACAGTATTATTCCTGGAATATTGGCAAACGCAGAGCATCAGAGGTGACTTTCTGTTTCTTGTCAATGTGTGTATGATTATGACGCTTCAAATTCAGCAATGCACATTATGTGCACCTTCTGGTGACTGTAAGGCTTCATTGCTGTCAAGGACTGTAGATGTGTAAATTTGTTGTGAAGAACTTTTGTGTGGGCAATCATCAAAATATTTTACAGTTCTTACCTACAAGCATGCAAATACTTCAATGGTTTATCAGCATGTGTCAAAAATGGCTTTTTTCTAAAGCTGTCAAGCTATCTTTCAATAAATACAAATGAGGGCAAGTGTTAAGCTAGCTACATTTAACATTTCCACCAATGTATGTTTTAATTTAACCCCATCTAAAAGAACAGTATTCACTTTCTTTCAGCTACTCTCCAGGTTCCAGGTTGAGGGCGTCTGTAGTGTCAGTGATCATTTGCAGTGTTTGCAGTTTTGTTGTCTGTGTAATCTGTCTTCGTGCTGCCTACCAACTTCGAACTTTCTGCTTGCCTCATGTGTTTCTATCAGGTCTGATGTGTATCTCTGCCTGGTTGTCTCCTGTCATCTCTTCCTAATGTGTTCATCAATAGCTCATACAGGCTACCCCATGTCTTAGCGATCTGTTCTCATTTTCTTCGGCTATAAAAGGATCGTAGACAGGCCCAGACGTGGATATTTATAACTACAGTTACTAATTTACTTTGAGGACAGGGGACTTGAAACAAATCATTATACAGTACCAGGACAGGGGAAGATCGGTTCCAAGGTAGAGTACACAAAAAAAAAAAAAAGAATGTGTGCGCACAAATTTCTGCACTTCAGATGCTGGTATTTTGGTCAGTAAGCAAAAAGGGATTAACACAAAATGTGAATCCATGTCAATCTGTGGATTTTAGTGCTTTTAGGCCTAATGTAAGTTTAACAGTGCTTAATAGTTTTTGGCATGCGTGTCTGTGCAGCTTCAGCGAGCAGTGGCGGTGAAGCGGGTTGTCCAGGATGTGTTGGACCGCTCACCCCGCCTGCAGGCCCTCACTCCCCCAAAAACCAGAGAGGTGGTGCAATGGTGCCGACAGAGAGGCTATACGCCACCCGACCCCGAGCCCCAAAACAAGAACGATGACGAG
This sequence comes from Amphiprion ocellaris, assembly GCF_022539595.1. Lineage (NCBI taxonomy): Eukaryota > Metazoa > Chordata > Actinopteri > Pomacentridae > Amphiprion > Amphiprion ocellaris. The sequence continues at coordinate 15,336,141 of NC_072775.1, read as the reverse complement.
TCCATTGAGGACATTCTCACGCAAATAGATAATGAGCCTGGTGAGTTTTTTTTCTCTCTGTGTTTTTGGTGCTTATCTTCTCGTTTTTGCGGTTTCACAGTCTGCTCTTTTCTGGTTTCAGCAGCTCGCAGTGGATCAATATTCAGTGTTTCGTGTGTGGGTGTATTGCTTCTGCAGTTACCAGTTGATCCAGTTATGTGTTTGCAGTGCTGTTGTGTGTGAGGGCGAGCCGTGTGCAGCCTCTGCGTTTTTGTTCAGCTGCTTTGTTTTATTCACTGGCAGTTCTCATTAATTCTGTCTTTTGTTGAGAGACGAAGCTGCTTAGCTCAGTGAGTCTCACAATCGCCAGACAACACAATAATGTGTGTTTGTGTCCTTGTGCCAATCTGTCTCGCACTAATATCTTGATTTAGAATTGTCACATTGTTGATGTGGTAAAATGACCCAATATTAAACAAAAGCTTCAAAAACTCATTAAACTTTTGCTTTTTAAAGTACCTTTTGTAAGTGTTTTATTTTGAAAGTTCAGTTGATGCCAAACTGAAGTAGGACCACAATGACAATGGCCTGGCCAGCCTGCAGAAACACAGAACAGATTGAAACTGAACTTTCAACATAAAATACTTTGAACACACAGCCAGAAATGAAGAATTTGCGATTTGAGTAAAATACTGATGCTGTTTCTGCTTTGCTGCTCCAAAGTGCTGATGTGTGAAATGTACATGTGAATCTGTCCACAGAGTGCCCGTCGACCCTGAGTAGCTGCGATGAGTTGGTGTTGCGGCTGGAACAGATGCAAGCTCTGCTGAAAACTGAACCAGAGGAGGCGGACGATGAAATCGTCGACATTGTCACTGTGACTCCTCCCTGCCAGAAACTAAAGGTGAAAGAGGAGGAGCAAGAAGCTGACGTGGAGCCCAAATTCTTCCTGGGCCCCTGCACATCCACCCAGTTTGTCAGCGAAACTGCTCAGCAGGTCTGGAACTTCTCCAAGGTTTACTGTAAATGCAGTAAAAGCTGTTAAATTCAACTAATAACATCCTGCTACTTTGTTTCTTTTCATGAATGAAATATTAATGAGAAGAAGCTGCACCTCTTTCTCCATTTATAATAACCCCTCTGTCTGTTTCAGATTGGGGTAACCTTCCAGCCAGTAGAGGTGGAGAAGAACGTGTTCGCTCCAGTAGTTGAAGCGATGATTCTGAAGGTCGGTCGCATCACAGAACAGAGTAGAAACATTACCATTCATAGTAGCTCATCATTGCTTCGATACAGTCTCAACTTGGATGATGAACATACATTATGTTTAAGATGTACACCTGCACAGTATTGCATGTGTCACTGTTCATTTGTGACTAATGATGACTTTGTGTTTATGTGTGTGTCTACACTTCAGGCTACAGAACAGTTTGCCAGTGACATCCTGAGAGAAGCTTTGGCTGGGGCCTACGCCAAATCCCCTCCAAACAGGTCAGCTTTTATTTTTTCTCTGCAACATGCAACCTGCTTAGTGCTCCATTTTTCACTTTATTAATTATATCTGGGGCTTGTCCAACCTTCCAGTTTGTTGCTCAGATTATTCTTAGCTTGTCTATAAATTGAATATTGAAGAATTATCCCTTAATAAATGTCCCATAACAATAAACTACACAATTTACAGCAGCACAGTTGGTTTAAGTAATGCTGAAGTCAAACAGGAAAATACTGTAGATAAACCATTGGGGTTGTGTGTTTAACATGTTTTTTGGATTTTAACGTGTGTTGGAAATAAAAGTTGATAAAAGCTTTATATTTTTCTCATATCAACAAATGCCACAAACCACCAAATCCAATTATCTGTTCATCATTTTTAAAATTTTCTGTTTAGCCAAGGTCTCATATAGCTGATCCCAGTGTGTCATAAATTGTTTGTAATTCAGTTGTTGTCCTAGAGCTATTAAAACACATCCATGAGTTTCACACATTATCATTTTGCTGCCATATTTATTTTTAGCCAGTCTCACATACACCATGCTGCTGGCATAAACGCTACAGCACCAAATGCGTATTAATCTACAGCTGAAAATAGTCCCAACTAGATTTGTCTGCTTGTCTTGTGCTCTGTAATAAACACTGGTAGCTCCTGCCTTTTCATGCTGTGGTAATCACAAGTAGAAACTCCTGTTTTCACCTGCACAGTATTTTATCTGTTTAGTGCCATTTGCATTGTGTAAGACAGTGGAGCATAGACCTCTTAGTGCACTGCTTCAGAAATTAGTATTTAATAGCTGTAAATATTCAGGAGCCAGCCAGTGATATCCAGGTCTGAAACATATATTTCTAGTGTGTTGAGGTATTTTTAAAATCCTCACTTGGTTTGCTTTTGGGTTTGCAGAGCACCCAGAGAGATCACAGCCATGAACATCCACCAGGCGGTCAGTAGTATCCCCACCTGCGACTTCCTCACCAACACACACATGGGTTACCTGGCTAAGGACAAGTGATACTGACTGGTAACTGACTCGCTTAGAAAAATGAGGACTGTCTGAACTGCTGAACGACAAAGAGACGCTGCTCCTGGAACTGACAGCTCTACTGTGCAAATATTCGTAGTCCCTTTGCCTCAGGTTGCGCAGTAATAACTAATGTACTGTATTCATTAACTTGATAATAGAAGGGCTCAGCCTGCTTCGCAAAGCAGCCGCACAGCAGCAGAATAACAAATGCTTCTAATACTCTGGGTATATTGTAACGTTTCAGTCCAAATGTGTCGAGAGATGCGCCATCGTGGGGCTCGTGTTATTTGATTTGGAGAAGCTATTGTGCTCTTGCTTACCTCATAACAAGATTATTTTAATGATGAAGTGTTTCCTGCCAGACAGCCAGCATCTCGTCGGGGAAATGACGCCTGAGCGACTTACAGGGCTAAATTATAACATCAGACAGCTGTCCTCTCCTGCATACTCCCACCTCGCTTGAATTTATACGATTCAGTTTCTCAGCTGAGGTGAACCACAGATTTACAGCGATCTGCAAACACTGATGAACATCTGAGTGTTCTCCATCAGTCAGTGGGTACTTTGGGCAAAGCAGACCGAGTGTTTCTTCCAAAAGTATCATTGCCATGGCAACCAAATGATCGTCATTGCCAGCATCCTTTTGATGTGTTTCAGTGTTACCTGGCAGAGGTAATTACGGATCTTGCCGAACAAACAATGCAGGAAGTGACTATGTTGTAAGGCTTCAGAACAGGTAACAGATTAATGTTTCATAGTTTCAAGCTGCAGGACAGATAACGGCACTGAGGCCTTCATTAAGTCTCTCGAAAAAATCTCATGTCTTACTAAGATACAGGTAGTAGTGAACTCAGTTGTGTCATTATGATTTCAAGACACTCTTTAATATTTATCTCCTTCCTCATGACCCAGGTTTAGCAGCCCTTTGAAGTGCTTTTAAGTGTTCTGTTTAGCAACCGTAATGTATCTTATCATGTAATGTATAGTGTATATGACCAGTATATGAAGTATGGTGTTTTCAAATACTGTTTATTTTTTTATCTAATATCGACACCTGCGAATAGTGATGCCCCAACAGTAGTGAGTGTGTTTATATGACTATGTGTGGTTAGTGGATGTAGTCTCCCCACAGAAGTCAATGAATTTGATGGTAAGTGAATGCTAGTGTGTGTTTTTTGTCAGTTGATACAAACAAGGTTGTGTTGTCTCGGTAATTCTCTTTAATGTGGAGCTTTGCATCATGTGAATGTGTGGCTGATTGGACAAGTGAATGTGTTTGGGCTGAGTGGTTCTAATGCCTGTTGAACCAAATCAAACTAGTGTAGAAGATAAACCTAAACATTGTATTTTCATGTTTCGGTGCAAACCAAAAATATAATCAATATTCTTATAATAAACTTTTAAAAATATTTCTTGCAAACCTGACTTGTGTTGAACATGTTTTTTTTTTCAGTTTGTTTTTTGATAATTGTGATAAGAATAAATTCTGTGCAGTTCATTAAACCAGAGACAGTGATGCAGGTAGTTGTTACCCTTGAGTTAAACTGCCAGTTGACTCAAATTCCAAGTTGAAAAGCAAAAAACTAGGTTTAAAATGTGCCAGATTTATATTTCTGCCTCATACGTTGTCTCTGTTTTTCTAAACATCGTCTCCTCACTGTCCATAGTCTTCATCGGAAATGCTTTCTGTAAAGGAAATACTTCCTATAGTATTGTTGACAGCAAGATTTGTGGAATAGTACAACAATATTTTTGAAAAAGAGAATGCCGGTCAATTATTTTACCAGAATAGTTTGACACTTTGGGAAATATACTTATTTACTTCTTAGCTGAGAGTTAGATATGTTCATTATAGAATTATACCTAAGAGGCACAATGCAATCAATCCTTTCATATAACTCTCGGAAAGAAAGCACATAAATGTATTCCCCAAAATGTTAAACTTCTGCTTCATAATAAGTTTTAATGCTGTGATAAAAATCCTCTCACCTCTCTTGTGTTCGTAAGGGGCTTAATTAAAACCAAAACTTTCTGCATGGATATATACTGATTAGATAAGTCAGAAAATATTTTCTTTTGTTCGCTGAGGCTGCTGGTCCTTTGAGCATTGAAGGTAAAAAGAGAACATAAGTATAGTATTGCATTATTTTGACATTAAAAAAAAAAAATCAGCTTTCATAGTACCTGACCTTTTGCACAATAGCGAATTATTGCAATCAGGACTCCATTCATAGGATCCCATAAAAGACTAATGATTCACCAAAAAATAAATAAAAAAATGCAGCCAAGGAGGCTTCAGAGAGAAAGTGCTAAGAACCTAGCTAATCATCTTTTATTGTAATTTCACTTACATTGTGTATTTGCACCTTTTCTTTAACAATAGATTTACAAAATGAGACTGAACAATACTCTCCCAAAATAGTAAGTGAATTGATTACTGAGGAAATAACTTATTTTCGAGCAGATTTCTAGCAACACCGAAGGGCAACATAGTACTGTAAGCACACACTCTCGATGCAGACTCAACATTATGTACAATAAAAGGGACAAATCAGCAGGCTCACACACAAAAAAAACTCTCACACACACAAACACACACACACAGAGCAGCCAGTTTCTTGTGCGTCTATAACCGCAAAAACAAAACCAAAAAAAAAAAGCTTGTTTCAAAACTATTCTGTTACATGCATATTCATTTCCATAGTAACGGGGGGCAGGAAGGAGTGTAAAAGGAGGGTGTCCATCTATGTGTCTCCACTTTGGGACACTGCAGCTCCACAGGCTTCACAACAATACATTCCCTTGCATAGATTCTTGTGTTGTGGAATGGACTGAAAACATTCCCCTGTTGATTCCTTAAAATCGAAACAGGTCAAAGTGGAATGGTTGGGAAATCGCAGCGGCTGTCAGATGTTGAAGACCCTCGATCCGCTTTGAAAGACAGCGGAAGGGTTCGGAGGGAGTTTGGTCCTCACCAGATGTTCCTAAAGGAAGGACAGGAAAGAGAGAGAAAGAGAGGTGTAACAGCAGCCTTCAAAATGGTCTGTGATGCTCTTACTGGACCCATGAAATGAGAGGAGACTGGTCGGACTGAGCCGTCAAAAGGCATCAGGTGTGCTGTCAGAGCTCAAACGGCCTGGACCGTATCGCTGTTTCCTCCTTAGTGCCGCACTGTTCTGCTGATGGCAGCTGTTCTCAAAGCTCTGCTGGAATCTACCCGAGCTGTGGCGAATACATAAATAAACGCCCAGTAAACGCGGAGCACTCGACCATATCCTGGTCTTTCTAGCAATTATTGGATCTGCCAATGGAAATGGACCAGAGCGTTTCAATTTACTTGCATATCTGTGGGGTGCGGCGGCTTTAACCAAACAATCGGAGCACAAAGTCTGCGGGGACATTGTCAGCGTGGGGTCCCCGCACCACTCTGAATGTGACTGTACAGCGCAGTGGGTGGTGTGTGAGTGTATTCACTTCTGCCCCTCCCTCCATACACACACACACACACACACACACACACACACACACACACACTGTTTCCTGCTCTGTGTAGCGGCCAGATCTGCCTCTCTCCTAAATTAGATTGGAGCCAAACAAGACTGCAACCCGGTGCAACATTGCACTTTAACAGATAATCCATCAAGCGGTGCGCTCCACTTTACTGCCCTCCCCCCTTCCCTCTCTCTCTCCACCTCTCGTCCACCTATCTATCACACGGTGCGCCTCATGCCTGTCTCCTCCCCATCTTTGTCTCTCTTTCCTCCCCTCACCCTTCTTTTGCCTTTGCCCCGTTCTTAACACAAACTCCCCCCTATTCCCTGAATAAGCTCTGCCAATTTGGCACCGGACTCTCTCTCTGTAGTCCCGGGCAGCGTGGGAATGGGGTTGAGGTTGGGCTGAAAGAAGAGGGGGAGCAACAAACGGGGAGAAAACTTGGGTTTTGGGATGCGGAAGAAATGGGGGAGGAAAGAGAAAAATAATGTAAGAAGGGATGAAAGGGATAATAGGAGGGCATCTGAAGAAGGAGGCACATTTGCAGAAGGGGAACAAATGTGTTTTGTCTCTTTGCAGTAGTTCTGATACTTCTGTTTGTGGTCCTTGAGCTGACTTTTCAACAAGAAACATTTGCTTCATTATGAAGGCCCTGGTCCATGCAGTAATCCATCTATAGGCCCTTTCACACAGCTTGTTTAAGGTGGGACTGTTGCACCTTTCGGCCTTGTTTCCACATGACTCTGTTCGCATGCAGGTCAACCAGCGGTTCATTCATTTCTATGGGAGCCTGTCTGATCTCTGATGAGTTTGAAATACTCCTTCTTGCATATTTCTCTGTAATTTGCCTCAAGTATATTGAAAATATGCAACATTTGCGGTGGATTTTCAGCTGCGTCATTATTATGACAGTAAAACTGTGCAAATGTAAACTGGTTCATACATTTTTGAAGAAAATATTTTACAAACTGGCTCCACACCGGCAAGTCGACCTCCTCACTTATTTCTGAACCTACCTCATCAGTTCTGTTTATATTGCAACATTCTCCATAACTGGATGGTAAAAACTGATCAAATTGGCCTCTTTTTTGGCCTGTCTTCACCAATCAGAAAAGCAACGCATTGCCTTGCATTGGACACTAGGGGGCAAAATTTTATGTAGAATAACAGACACCAAGCAAAGCTGTGTGGAAAATAGATGTTATTTCATCGCTTTTCTGTGTGTAAGCTATAGAGGAGCATTTTTGCTGTGCTTTGAGGCGGCAGCAGAGATGGTCACGGAGCTAATCGATGTCTGTGTGAAAGGAAGAGCTAGACAGGAAGTGCTGGTGTGTTACACATCACGCCTCTGATTCTGAAAGCCTGGCATGCTACATGAAAGCACATACCTCAGCGCCATCATGCTGGCTTGTGTGGCTCAGTCTGAATGAGCAAAAGCAATCAATGATGGCATTGTAACGCAAATTCTACACTGTTAAAAAAAAAGTTTTTACAGTAAAATTCCGGCAGCTGTGGTTGCCAGAATGCTACTGTAAAATTACGGTGAAACATTTCCACATTTACAGTGAGGAAATGTTTTAATATTGTTGATTTTAGGGTTAAAAAACATGCTTCATTTCATATTTTACTGTAAAAATTTGAAAATTTATATGAAAATACTATATAAAATAAAGTTTGTGTAACTTATTGTGAATATTACAATATTTTTCCATTAACAGTTAGTGTATTAAACATTAAATATATGTATTTTTAGCAAAAATTGCAGTTAAAGCTGTCATAAATATAAAAGCAAATATCCGTTATTAACACAAAAGTACATCAATTTGACCAGTAACAAACTGTATTTTTTGCATGAAATAAACACAGAAATTGACATGTTACTTGTTATAAATATAGCAGCATGTTTCCATTATCAGCACAACAATATACACATTTAATTTTGAAAAACTGTATTCTTTTCAACAATTAAATGCAAAAATGACAGCAGTGTTATACATATTACGGCATTTTTCCATAATAAACTGTGCAGGAGTCCGGAAATGTATTTTTTCAAGAGAAAAAAAAAATTAAAAACACATTTTTCTCCTGATTAACCTATTTACGGTGATTCAATGTCATATAAACTGCATCTAACTGTTTTAGAGTTTACAGATTTTTACCATCATGGTTTGACAGTTTTTTACCGTAAAATGTACAAACGTTTTTTTACAGTGTATGTGAAAGGGCAAGCCAACTACCTTTACTCTCTGACCCCAAAATGGGAGGCACCAGGGGTGGAAAATGAACTGGCCTAGTGCAGCTGGAGAGAGAAGTGAGCGAAAGGAGGCAACAGGAAAGTGAATTTTTGGGTGCATTGTCCCAGCAGGCCATCTAATCCTCTTTATGCAGTAAACCTATTGTGAGCAGCATTTCCATCACTTCACTGCACATCTATGTTACCGCCACAGCAAAATAAAGCACTGTTGTACATTGCATTCGGAAGTTAAGCAGTGCCCACAAGCTCTGAAAGCACAATCCCAAATCTCAGGGCAGCGCTGCCTCTAAGCCGACTATAAAACAACCAAGAATTTGTCATAGCAAGAGTTCCTGCTGAGGTTCCACTCTGCCTGCTAAATGTGTTCCTCATTCAGCACTTTTGTCTTGCTCATCCCTGACACACTGCAGATTATGCAGCACATCCTCACAAATCTGTTTGCCTTGTGTTGCGGTTGCCAGGCCTGATTCTAACACACACACGCACACACATACACACACACATGCACGCACTGTGCTCACAGTTCACGCATTTAAGCCCAAGCAGCCAGGTTTCAGCTTTAACAGACGTTCAGTCGCTGAACTCGCTACAACCTCTCGCTGGGGTGTTTAAAATTAGGTTTGCAAGTTCAGTGAGTTCAAGAAAACACAGCTCGCTCATCACGAAAAGCGTCGCCGTGTTTCAGCCTGTCTGCCGGGTGTCACAAAATTAGAGGCGGCTTTTATCTGTTGAGATGGATTTTATCCGCTATAGGTGAGGGAGAGCACAATTTCACAAATTGATTTGAACAATAATGAGAATTTTATGGCTGCTCATCTCCTTTATCATCAAGAGCAGATTGAATTTGATTTCAGCAGCTTATTTGGGACTTTGCCATTAAATCTTTTAATGACGGGCGCAGGCAGTCTCTGTGAATCAGCTGTAAATGAAGGCGCTCTGCCTGCCGGTGATAACACAGCTTGGTATAGTCATAGATTTTACAGAATGGCATCAAAAACCGGGACTGCCCTCACAGACAAATAGCAGCCGAATGCCATGACCCAGTGTAATGCATACTGGAGTGGGATGTGTAATGCTTGGTCGGACACCTCTGCAGGGGGCTGGTGAGTCAATAATGAGTTGGCAGTGAGTGGGCCATCAGTGACCGGGGTGGATTATCTAAGATCAACTTGATTTACTGCCAGGCAAGTTTGTGTCACACTGGAAGACTGTGGTATGACTGATAAAATGCATGAACACTGAAAAAGTGCACAATGTACAAATCTATTCACTCCCCTTGGAAGTTTTCTCTTTTGAATTTAGCATTTTTTCTGACAACAATTTACCCCGAAAACAGACTCTTTCAAGTCAAAGTGAAAGCAGATTTCTACCAAGTATTGTCAATGAAAATGATAAAAACCTATAATAAATGATTGCACAAGTATTTAGTAGATGCATATTTGGCCACAATTACAGCATTAAACCTGTGTGGATGGGTCTTAATCAGTCTTGCACATCTGGACGCTGTAATTTTACCTCATTCTTCTTTGCAAACTGCTCAAGCTCTCTCAAGTTGAGCAGGGATTGTGAGTAAATAACCCTTTTTTTTAAGTCCAGCCACATACTCTCAGCTGGATTGAGGTCTGGCCTCTGACTCGGCTGCTCCAGAACATTTACCTTGTTATCTTTAAACCATTTCTGTGTAGCTTTAACTGTACACCTCAGGTCTCTGCTTAGCTGGAAAAATCTAATTTTCTCCTAAGTTGCAGTTCTCTTGCAGCCTGCATCAGTTTGTTCTCCAGTGCTAAATTCATGTTTCCCTCCACCTTCACAAGCTCTCCAGGGCCTGCTGCTGAGAAGCATCCTCACATCATGATACTGCCACCACCATGCTTCATGCTGTGTCACTTTAAAGGGGGGGAAAAATGATGCAGTTACTGATATCGCATTTTATATAACTTTCTTTTTTGTAAGTTCTTCTCAAAAAACAAAAAAGTATTAGCCATGATTCAACATTGAGAGCAAATAAAAAGGAAAAAAAACTTCTAAGAAAGATAAATAGTTTTTATAGGCACTCTGTGTGAAAAATACCGACTGCAGTGTTCTGTCCTACAGTCCAACACACCACAAGCAGCACAGCTCTTCTTAATATGCCGTGAACTCTTACTCCAACTGGGCCAGCGTTATTATTAGAGTCTGTCCTGCCATTGACATCCCTCACTTTGACCTCCATCATCATCACACGTGTTCCTATGGGACACAACAGCTTAATAGGGCAGGCATTGTTCAGAAAATTATGCATATGACCAGAAGGTCGTCTTATTTTTCTCCCACGTATTAATCACCTTTTTCCTGAGCAGAGAAAGTTGCAGGAGGGAGAGCAAACACAGCTCTTTGCTACAAACACACATTTTACAACCTTCCCAGTTACTTTTTCAGCTTAAGATTTTTACTAGGACAGCTGTGGCGGCACAGTTTGCAAACAGACAAATTATCCTGACCCGGTCCAGTCCAGAGCAGCCACAGCTCTGCACTGGCAGATGGCACTGAGTGGTGTGGGTGGGGAAGAGGGATGGCACTAAACCTCTGGAGATTCCCCAAAACTGTCCGACAAACTGTCACGCAACAGCTGACCCGATACAGCACCCAAGCAGAGGACAGAGGAAAATGGGGATATGTCCCCTCACCCAGTTTAATCTGGGACATCCTGACTAAACTGATGAGTTCTCAGCTCCCTGAGCAAATCCTCTCACCTTTCAGGTTTGCTTTAAATTGCAATCACATTGTGTATCTGTCTGTCTATGTCCTGTCTCATGATGAGAGCACAAATCTGGGACAAAATATCCAACTGTGTGAATACTTGTGGGATTTTTCAGCTGCAGTCAATTTGTTTTTGGCCACATCAGGAACATATTTTGATGCTGGCTCCACTTACTTGTCTTTACCATATTGCACTTCCAACTTTGCAGTACAAAAGCCCCTGATCCTGCATCATTTAGACTTCAAATATGAAAGACAAATGAATACCTGGATTTAATGTGTTACTAGAGTTGTTTCTGACACACTGGACAAAAATTAATGAGATTAATGTTTTGATTATTTTTATGAACTATGAGTATGTTATTTGTGTGCATGCAAGGTTAATCCCAGAACTGATGTTAAGATCAATAAATTAAATAAAATGTATACAATTTGGAGACATCACTGATATTTAGAGTATGTTTAAGGTCGCAGTGGAAATCCTTCACTCTAAATGTTAGGGGAAAATGACAGCAAGGATTAAATAATCAAGTGTTCCAAACTGAACCACAGCTGGAAGAATTATCCATTTACTTTTTTGTTCTCATCAGCCCTGTTTTATTCAGGTCAACGTAATGAGCGTGGCACCAGCAGCGTTACGTAACACGGTACATGGCCTGTTTTAAACAGCTGGGTCACTTTGAGCTGCTTCGGGACAGAATGCTGTATCACTTTCTCTGAGATGCTCCAACAGCAACAGGCCACCTGGGAGATGAGTGAAGATGACTTTCAGGAGGAGCATTCTGCAGTTCAAACCAGTCGCTCTAAACCAGTCGCTCTTCCGATCAGCTGTTTGAACCTACAGCTCCACAGGCTGAATGATGATGTATGATCCTACCTCTCCCTTGGCGGTTCCACTGAGCTCGGTCCTCTCGGGCAGGATGCTCTGCTGGAGGCTGGAGGGGCAGGGTGAAGATGAGGCGGGGTGGGGGACCGGGGCAGGTTGTACGTAGGAGGCGGCAGATGGGATGGTGTGCTCCCCCTGATGCAGACCTGTGGACCTGCTGACCTCCCCGCTGTAGGCGGCCTGGTAGCTGGTCTCACGGGGGATGTGGGTGGCTTCTGTCCCTGGACTGGAGTACTGAGCTGGAGGGTTTTTCCTCGCACTTTTGGCCGGTTTCACCCCCGTCCACGGCCTGTACTCTTGCCTGGAGGAAAGGATGTGCATCAGTAGGCTGACAGATGTAGGGGTAAAAGTTTACATCAGGCTGATTTTTTAATGCCCCGGGGCAAGTGTGGATGTGACCCAATGGTTGCATTAATGTGGCAGTAATAATGTATGTAATGCATAATGTATACACCATCACCAAAGACTGAGTTAAAGGGGCACTCTGCTGATTTTACTCATGCAGATCACTTTACTCAGCACAATGCTTGTAAAAACAGCTGTATGGTGTCTTCTTTGTGGTGGGAGGAAGCTTTTTGAAGTCTGAGAATATAACTCTGTTGCTGGAGCTATCTTGGTTTGGGCTTGATCTAAGGTGCAACTATAAATAAACACATTTCAACCTCTGCTCTTTAAAAAAACGATTTTCGAAGACTGCATGCATTTTATGTCCAGAGGTTATTAAAATAACTCCTCCTGGGGATCTGAATCACCCTGAGAACAGTGGAAATATGTTTAACAAACATCATTCTGGTGCATAAACTTCTATATTCCTCGAAAAGAAAAATGCTTCTTTTTCAAGTCAGCTCAAAAGGCACAAGCTTCCACACTCTTAAAAATAAAATGCAAGCCAAAATCAAGCATCCACACTTGAGCTCTTCCATGTAGGGATGTGAAATGTGTGAGGGAATTATTGAAGACCCTCCACCCATCCCCATGCAAGGCCTGCTGGGTCGACCTTGGAAGTCACTCAACTATTAATAAATGACTCTAATTAGGCATGAGAGCAGCAGCGGATGGGTGAAGGAACAGGTGCAGGAGGCTGACATACCTGTAGGAGCTGGTTTTGCTCTCCTCCATCACCTGCTGCTCCCCCCACCTCTGCCCCCTGCCCCGCTCCTCTCTCTCCTGGACGTGGTAACTGTTCACCGGACTGTCCGAAACACTGTCCGCCCTGCTGCCCCCGTTACTAATCCACGGGAAATTCTCCTTCCTCGGAATGGGCCAGGGTTTGAAATCCTGCTTGTACTGCGTAACGCTGGGGAAAGGCACTCCGGGCGGCTGGTAGTCCTCCCGGGGCTTGTAGCTGGGTTCCTTCCGCGCCCTGAACGATCCCCGGGTTCCCGCTCCATCACCGGGCGCCTGAGGGGAGCCTTTATTGGCGCGGGGCTCCGGGGTTGAGTAGTTATTCCCGGGTGCGCGCTCCGACGCGGAGACCTGTTTGGTGACGGACCGCACCTCCTGCTCGGCGATGTCCGAGTAGTTCTGGATGGTGAGCGGGACGGACAGGTCCGATTTGTCGAACTGGTTCCAGAAGCGAGCCAGGCAGCACACTCTGCTGATGCACGGCCAAGCCATACTCACCCAAGTGTTCTGACTTAGAGAGAAGAAGAAGAAAAACAAACAAACCAAAAAAAAAAAAGAACAGAAAAAGAAGAGAAAACGCCAAAAAGAAATCAAAGGTTACATTCAGACAGAGTGTCGTCCTCCCTCCTGCTCCGTTTCTGGGAAGCTCAGAGCGCACAGTGTCCAAGAGTCCATGTCAGCAGCAGAGGAGTGCCAGTGGAGATGAGCCGGTCTGTCGGGGACCGTCATTGAATATTCCTCTCACGTGGTCTGTGATAGTGCCTCCACTATGCAGAGGAATCTGTGGCAAATTATTCTCCGCATCTCCAGCCGGATCCCGGTGTCTGCATCCGTCTGATTGGATAAAAATAATAATAATGATAATCAAAGAATCGTCGTTTTTTCGTCTCCACCGCAGGTTTCCACTCGTGCGTGAGATGTTTTATGGCTTCTCCTCTTGCAAATCACTGAAATGAGTGCACCCCAACACTGAGGTTACATAATTGTGATGCAGCGTCCAACGTACAGTAGGATGTACAGTAAAGCCTGGGAGACTGTGTGAACTTAAACACACTCATCAGCTGGAGGATGTGTGGAGACGATTTTTTTCTCTCTCAAACGTTTCATGAAATTTCTCACAGTTAGATTACCCTTTGCCATGTGTTGCATCAACCTGCTAATTCCACTGAAGCAGAGGTATTTAACTATTCTGTTTAAATTTGACTCATCGGTTTATTTAAAGTGTCTATTAAAAGAAGTCCCCCCCCCCCCCCTTTTTCAACATTGAAACATGGTCAATGTCATTTAGATTTTTTTTGGACTAGAATTTGTAAAGTGTAAGCAGATTTTTTTTTTTTAAACAAAGAAATGTCAATTAATTAAAAATGTAAAATGAGTGATTGCAGGAGCATTCACCTCTTTAAAGTGACAAACCTAATTCAACTCCAGTGCACTGAAATGGTGCTCAGAGTCCCACAGTTAGTAAAAGGCAGATCATCTGAGTGCAGTGAATGTAGCACTAAGATGCCTGTATCCAGGTACTCCTGGCTTTAACTACACAATGAAGACAAAACAACACTCCAAGTGACTTTTTGAAAAGGTTACTGAAAAGCATAACTGAAATGATGGATACAGGGGATGAAGCTAGTCCTCAAAGCTGAATGAGGCCACCAGGACACCTATGATTCCTCTGAAGGAGTTACAAGGTTCAGCAGCTGAGATGGGCTCGACTCTGCATACAGCAAATGTTGCCTGTTCTTCACCAGTTAAAGCTGGTGTAAAATGGCAAAGAGAAAGCCACTGTTGAAAAAAAAAAGGTCGTAATAAAACTAGTGTTCACCAGAAGGCATGTGAGAGACACTGAGGTCAACTGGAAGAAGGTTTATTGGTCTGATGAGACATTTGGGCCATCAGACTAGACATTGTGCTTGGTGGACAGCAAACACACCACATCATCGCAAACACACCACCCCCACCATGAAGCATGGTGGTGGCACCATCATGTGAGGAGGCTCTTTAAGCATTGTAAAAGTAGAGGCTAAAATGAGCGCAGCAAAGTTTTGGGTAGTCCTTAAGGACAATTTGATATAGTTTGGAGAAAAACTGCAACTTGGGAAAACATTATCTTGTTTTCAAACAGGATAATGACCTGAAACATAGAGTCAAGACTCCAGAAATGGTCCAAAGACAACAAGATGCATGTTCTGGAGTGGGTGAGTCAAAACTCACACCTCAGTCCAATTGAGAAATTGTGGCTGGACTTGAGAAGGACTGTTCACTCACAATCTCAGAGCTTGAGCAGTTTTGCAAAGAAGAATGGGGAAAGATTGCAGCATCCAGATATGCAAGGCTGACTGAGATCTATCCACACAGGATCAATTTGTATTTGTATTTGCTGTAACTGACATAACTTTGCAGAAATCTACTCTGATTTTGACCATTAAAGAGTCCTTTTTTGTACATTCTTGTAAATAGAGAAAAACTAAACAAATTTAAAGTGATCATGTTTCAATGTCGAAAAGCATAAAAAATGGAAAATTCTAAAGGGGTAAATACTTTTTATAAGCATTGTATCATGGTTGTAAACAACAGGAACACAGAGAACTTTTGACATGCTACAACAGGAAAATCACAGGCATTAAAAATCAAGTTATCGGTGACTGAATTCCATTTAGATGCTTCAGTTTCAAAGTAATGGTATGGACCTTCTTCACAGCTTCTCATGTCATAGCCAGAAACTCTTGAAAGGTGTTTCAGGAAGCCTTTTCAGTTAACCAGGATGCCCTAAACCCGGCTCAAATACAGCCTTTATTACTCTTATTAATTATACTTGTTTTGAAATGCCAAAATATCATCTGTGATTTTATTACTATGGGAAATTATAATATATTCCAGCATCTCAGGATGAAAATCTTCACAAGAATTTACAAATTACTAGAAAAGCAACATAACAAGGATGTGTCCAGCAAGCAGCCCTAAGGCATGGACTAGCTCACACTAAACCCATGCCAATCTCATCTAGATTTGCTTATGTCAGCCCCTTCTCGACACTTCTTCTTGTGGGAAGCAGACAGGTAAGCATATTTGGCACTCTTAGTATTATTAGCTTTTGTCTGGATTTTTTGGGGTTGACGGTTTTCTCATTTATGCTCAGCTTAAGCCAGATCATCAAGGATGGATCTGGCTTAAGCTGATGAGCTTAGTGAACACAGGCTGAGTTATTTCCCTTGCAAAGTATTCCAAAAAGACAAAAAACAACCAATATGAGGCACAAAATGACTGTACAGAGAAAGAATCGCCAAACAACTGCAAACCAACTACAAGGAGACACAGAACAACTGTAAGGAGAGCTATAAGAAATACAAGTGGATACAAGTCTGCTACAAACAGACATAAATTAGGATTAGGAAGAGTCATAAAATAACACAGCAAGTAATGCATTTGCAAGACACGCAGCGCAGCTTCAGGGTTAGCGGTCATTTTATGACTGTCTCAGTCTGAGTATAGTGTTCCTGTGTCAGAGGGCTGGGGGCCGTTTACATGTCCATGTCTAGGGGCCCGATGTTTCAGAATCTGACCCTAATAGAAAAAGTTTCTTCTTTATAGAAAAAAACAAAGCTTCATTTGCTACGCTAGGAGTTGTGTCATTTTCTTGTCATACAAAGGTATACTGTTGACTTTGACACTAGCTGTTGGAAGTTGTTTAAAGTAACTCTGTCCTAACCAC
This sequence comes from Amphiprion ocellaris, assembly GCF_022539595.1. Taxonomy (NCBI): domain Eukaryota; kingdom Metazoa; phylum Chordata; class Actinopteri; family Pomacentridae; genus Amphiprion; species Amphiprion ocellaris. The sequence goes on along the minus strand of NC_072775.1, from coordinate 15,319,444 downwards.
GGGGGAGGCAGGCCATATTTGCTCATATGATTTTGAAAAGATGGGAAAATAATCTATTCTGTTGTTTCAATATATAGACTTAAATAAGCATCATCTGGCAATATTTAGAAAAAAAAATCTTAGCACAATGACCAGTTCATCCTTATTAATACTGTGATTAAACTTGTTGTAAATCAGATTGTAGAAAAGACTGTGAGGTCCTCTTTCTTTCCCCAGGCAGCTGATTAGAAGCCTTAAAAGCACTACAGAAAATAAACGAACATGCTTGATAGTATGTAGAGAATGACAGCTGACTGCATTTCAGCAAGTGTGAAATGGAAGCATGTGCATGAGATTGGCAGAATGACATGTGATGCACTCACAGTAGAAGAACTCGGCTCTTTGAGGTGTTCTTAGAGAAAGATGCTATCACAGACTCACACAAGGAGGCAACAGTTTAAGAGCCAATCGGGTGAGTTTGACGCAGAAAAAAGCAACTCTTGTGGATGAAGACGAACGGGTGCTTACAGCCCATAAATCATCTCCAGGTTCTCTATGCTCTTGTTCACACTGCTGTACCTTCAGTGATAGATGACACAGGCTTTGTAGTGCAAGCAGAGCAGCTAGCTGCAGACAGCAGATAATGAAATGGCACGGCAGTGCTTAGGTTGTCAGTGAACTTCTGGTGGCAGGTAATAAGCTTTTGCCAGGAAGTAAAGACTTTTGAGATAGCAGTGTGATACTACCATCTGCAGGGCACAATGTGACATTACTCACACAATAGTTTGCACATTTTATCAGTATATAAATAGTTTAACGGTGTATTTCTTTAGTGTATGGATTAATTCCCAGCATTCAGAAATATCCATGAATATTAAATCTGAATTCCTTTTGCAGCTGTACAAAAACTCTGTCTCTCCCTCTGCTAAAACCCTGAGCAGCAGCAGTAGCTGTAAGCTGACATCCTGCACCGAGAGATCAAAAATGCCATTCAAAAGAATTCAAAACAGAGCTTTGTGTCTTCCCATTGGCAAACAGTGGCAGTATGTTTTTTTTGGTCCTCTGCAAAGCCGCAAAAGCTGCAAGTCATGTTGGTCTTGCAGTGTGAACAGCAAACACTTGAAACTGGTGAAGCGTGTTTACATAAGTGAATGATGCTGAGATGAATGGCACAAACAGACTAAATAGACATGGGTATCAAATAATCATCCAGCCCTCCAATTTTGGGTTGCAGTGACAGGAGCTAAGCACTGTATTGCCGAGAACCATTTCCCCAGAAACCCTTTCCTGTTCCTCCTGGGGGATCCTGATGCAGTCCCAGGCCAGATAAGATATGTAATCCCTGCAGTGAGTGCTAGGTATACCCCAGGGCACACCAGGATAAATACAATGGCAACAAAAGCGTGAGATAAACTCATCAGACATGCCACTAGGAGACTAAGCCTCCTTTCAAACAAGCTTGTCCAGTAAGCTTCCTCTTTCAAGATCATATTATATTTTCATCCTTTCTCTCCCAGGAGACAGCTTTGATACACACATTTCAAAGTCTGAGTGTTTTACAATGAGGTAAACTGTGGCTCCGTAGAAATAATTGTTCGCATTCACACTAGCAGGACTTGCGGTAAGTATAGGGACAGATTCATCCTTCAAACATGTACATTATTTCTGTGTTTTGTTATGTTATTTTAAAATACATTTTTGGAGACAGGTTACAAATTCAACATGAAGAATGTTAGCAAAAGTATTGGATCATCAGACCAGCCTTAATTCACCTTGGTATTGATTGTCTAAATCTCTGAATTCCACTAGAGGAATGAAAAACTCTTCCTAAAAAAAGACATTCCCTCATTTATTGTTGCACAATGGTTCAAATCCTCCCATCGATGTTCAGCTGTGTTGAGATCTGGTGACTGTGAAAGCCACAGCATGTGATTCACATTATTTTCACCTTCATCATACCATACAGTGACTCCTCATGCTCTATTGATTGTCATCCTGGACAGAAAAGCTCCATCAAAGGGTAAAGGGGAACAACTTGAGATGCAAGTTGACCCAGACCATGCCAGGAAAATGCCCCTCAAAGGAGAACAGAGCCCTCTAATGTAAGACTCAGTGGTTCAGGTTTTAAATTCAATTTGTCATCCATCAATAGTTCCTGTGTAAAAGCTAAACTGACGATGTTGGTACTTTTTTGTGTTGACTTTTGGAAAATGTGGAAATTTTCTGGGTTTGGCAGTCTATTTTTAATTAAACGATTTTCTTGTATACTGACACAAACCTGCTTTGTCTGTAATTTACCTCCAATTTTCTATAATAAAAGCACATTTTGCAGCTGCTGATCTTTCTGATCAGCTTTGTCAGTGCATGTTCTGTGGTTGCCTGGAGGAAACTGAGTGTGCAGGTGTGGCATTAGAAATAAAGATGAGCAGACAGCTATAAAACTGTTTGCACTGGTGCCTGGTTTTTAGCCTAGCACTCTGTAACATTCTGCTTTAACCCAGAAATCCCACACCTCTCTGTGATCAGTTGTGGATTACCTTGGTTTTATGTTTTGCTTCGTATGTGTGTGTGTCCTGGTTTGACATCGACCAGTAGTAGCTTATATCTCAGGCAACGCCAGGGCTTGTTTTACTGTCCGGAGTTTTTAATATTTGTTGTTGTGTTTCTGTATCCTCTCTACACGGTAGCTCTATTCTTAGTATTCTGGTGCATATGTCTGATCTGTGTTCTGTTTTGTGCAGACATATGGGAGTGTCATTTTTCAGAGTCGTTTTTAAAAGACCTGTTTTGATTCTTCTTCTGGCCTGCTTCCCCTGCTGAACTCATTAACACGGAGCCCATCCAGCTTTAAAGGCCCATCCTGAGTCCATGTTGTGTTGGGTGTTATCCCGCCTCAGGTAATAACTGGAGTCATTGGAAATGTTCTTAATGCAGTTAACTCTGATCTTTTTGATTCTTCTTTGAGCTACAGAGACTCTGCCACAGTGAATCCTATCTCACAGACATCTTTGGCTCTGATCTTATGCAGCTGCTGAGGTTACACAGGGCAACAGAGTTTGGTGCATTTACTCAGACTCAGACATGTTGACTGTCGATAGGATCATTCAATTTTAAACTTGTTCTGTAACAGAACTCAACACATCCCTTCCACAGCAGTTCGGCATTTGATCTCTTTTAATCGTGTAGATTAAACTGCCTTTTACTGTACATAGCTTTGAGTTGGTCCCAATCCAGAATGTAGTTCTACATTGTCTTAAATTGCTAAACTTGGCGGGTTTAGCAATTTGGCGTCTTTTCCATGTGACGTCTGGAGTGGTGGACTTTTGAAGCTGGATGACTCCCAACTACTAAGATCAATCAGGTTGAGCTGGGAGCTCAGATGGTTCTTTACCAGTCACTGTTAGCTTCATGGTAATTCTGCTGCAGTTTAGTTTTGGTGCAATTAGGCCTACAAAGTGTTTGTGTAGTTATTCTGCACTGGTTTCAAGATGATTATTTAGCTTATGTAAGCTTTTGAAAAGTCAGAATACAACCCTCATGATGTCATCAGGGTTATATCAGCTGGGGTTTGGAGACTTCAACACAGATGAAGGTGTGGAGTTTGTATTTACCTCATAAAAAAACACTGAACACTGGAAATGCATTTTTTTTAGAGCTTGCAGGTGTTAATCTTGAGAGGATATTTGTTTATTCCTTGTTTTCTGGATTAAATTCTCAGCAACTTCAATTATTTCTTTTCTAAAATGCTGGGCAGTTGGAGCTTTGGAAGTAGTTTGCGATGACATGCTTCAAATCAATGCAATTTATAGCCTAAATAAAGTGCTCAAAACTGTGGGTTTGAATAACTTGGTCTTTTGTGCCCTCTACAGTCACAAGTGAAAAATGACACTTTTACTTTTAATACATCGTACATATCATTAATTGTAACTGTGGGAAAGTAGGTGTCTGCAGTATTTTTTTTGCTACTGTAGATAAAACTGTGGATTTACTTTTAATGTGTACGTCAAACAGCTGTAATATGGATGTATGAACAGGCAATGATGAAAGCAGGAGTCCAGGTCATAGTCGAAGAAAGAACAACTGTAAATACATTCACTGTTTCTATCCATCGCATACACTCTGAATCAGTAAAACACAAACTGCACCACATTCTGGCTGTTGCTGAACAAACTGGTTGAACATTACCACATCTTTTATATTGTAGCTGATATTTTACCAAACTCAGGATATAGATCAGTTTTGACTTTTATTCTTTTGTGTCAGTGTCCTCATAGATTTTTTTTTGTGATTGTAAGACCAAAAGAAGCTTCTCTTTCTGTCTCACCTTGTAGAAAATGGAGGCAAAAAATGTATTTATTACCTACTTTTTCAAATTTATTTTTTCCTACAAACTAAATTTAAAATAATTTCTAGACCATGACAAGTTATTTTGATTTTAAGGTAAAATACTAGATTGCTCATTGTTATTTTGTATCTCATTTTTGTAATATTTTGTTTTGTTGTTTTGTTGTTTTGTTGTTTTGTTGTTTTTGTCTTTTTTTGTCTGACTTATCATTTCTCATGTTTTTGCCTTTTTGTGTTTCTTTTTGTATCGTTTCTGTTTTTTGTCTAATTCTTGTAATTTTGTTTCATTTTTTGTTTTGTTTCTGTCATTTGTGTAATTTTTTGGTCTCTTTTTTTGTTTTTTTTGTCGAGTTGTTTGTCTCATAGGAGATCCCTATTTAGTGTTGTTCATTTGAATTGTTTTTCGCAGAATAGATTGTTTTTTTTGCTGTTGTTTTTGCTTTGAGAGTTTGTAGTATGTCAGATTTCGCATTTCGTAGAGAATATATATATATATATATATATATATATATATATATATATATATATATATATATATATATATATATATATATATATATATATATATATATATATATATATATATATATATATATATATATATATATAAATATAGATATATATATTCCCAACTCACCGCCCCCATGCTACAACACCTGGCACAGAACCTTGTCAGGTGCTTAGCTGACAGATTACAAACCAAAGAAAAGAACAGTTCACTGACTGTTGCTACACTTGTGGCTCTGCAGTTCAAAACTTTTGGATTCACCAATCAGAGTGGCAGCCAGTGTGAAAGAACGTTTAATAACAGAATGCACAACAATTAACATAAAGAATACCAAGCAGCAGTCATCTACGTCACAAGCACCACCACAGCCTTGTCCTCCACCACCAGCAGCACCTTCCACAGGTATTCTTTTTTCTCTTCTGAATAGGGAATGACTGACATTTCTGGTGATGATGATGATGATCTTCAATATTTTTCAGTTCAACTGTGGAGCCTATTAGACGAAGACGCAAGCAGAGCCTGGCAAATGCAAAGCGCCACAGCGAATGCAATTGTAGAAAGAACGGCAGACCCACTGGCTTACTGGGCAACCCACAAAACCGTTTACCCAAACTTGTACAATGGAGCCAAACATTTCCTGTGTCCCTCAACCTCATCTGTGCCGTGTGAACAGGTTTTTTTTTCTAAGGCTGGGGAGATAGTGAGTAAAAGAAGGAACTGCTTGAGTCCCAAACAATGTTCCCTGTAATTTTTCCTGAGTCTGAGCAAACACACAAACTCCCTGAGCGTCCCTTGGACCACTGTGAGCAACATCAGACGTGTGCACTGTGGTCACACCAGCATCACATCCATTCAAGTTACATGGTTTATTAAAAGAATCAAATTACAGCATTTACATTTCTGTTAAAACACTTTGTCAACAGGAGCCAGTTGAAGGCTGCAGTGATTTTAGTGACACTACAATGTATAAGAGTGAAGTTATTGAATATTTGTCTCTCGTTACTGTTGCAGCGGTTTTGCAAATTGCAGACGGACCCTGTTCACTCCATAGACACCAATGTTATTCCTGTAGCTTGGAAGACAGCTACTTTTGATAAAACTGGGCTTGTAGCACATTGTCTGCCTTGCAACAATGGGAAAGAGGCACCGTTTATGTTTTGACAACCTATATCTAATGAGTTATTGATGCTGGAAGTCTGAATCTGTGAATATCTTTCCAACTTTACTGAACTTGGGGCCACTACCACCTAAGGAGTGATATATTTAATTTTGAAAAAAGCATTTAGCCATACTTAAAGCTTTAAGTGCTTTATTAACACGGAACTAAAAATTTTGTATTGTTTTATTATCACAGGTTCTGTCTAAAAAGAGGTGACATCATTTTAAACAGTGAAATCAAACTAATAAAATGTAATGACCAACCAGTGAGCAAGACTGGATTCTGCAAAAACATAAACAACTTTTTAAAAAATCTAAATCTTATCTTAACACAGTTAATGTATTAACTTATTTTTGTGTGTATGCATGTATTTATTGATGTATTTAGTACTGTTAACATATCAGAGTTCTGAGTGAATTTTTCTTAAGATAGGCAAAGGCCATTTATTGATTACATATAGGCTCTTAAATGTTTATTAAAAACTAAAAAGCATTTTTAAAAAAACAACTTAGGCATTTATTGAGTCACTAAAATACTGTAGAGTACAGACCACATCAGCATGATTATAAGCATCCTCTGGTAAATTAACAACCAGATACTGATGTCTCTCACCATATGGACTTCAGGAGATGACTGGGGGATGATAAACTGTGACCTACTGGTTGGGTTCTCTCTGTTCTCATGTTTCTTACATGTTTGTCCCCTGACAGCCGGTTCCTAATGTTTTTTGAGCAACACACCATACTATGACGTTTTTACAATGATGGTTCTACTATGGAACCAGTTTGACATGTTCAGGTGTTCTTTGTGTGAAAACTCAGAGATTTCAGGGATCAGAAGGTGGTTTTCAACTTTCTTTGTTAACTTTCTGCCTCAACTTTAAACTAAATTTCCTTCACTAACCCAGCCCTCTGGACTTCCAGGAAGCTGTGTTCCTATTGGCTGTCCAGGTGGCTGCTTGGTGTTATCAGGAACACCTGAGCAGCTCAGTGTCTTCCTGCTTTATGTAGCTGCAGTCAAACATTTCCTCTGCTTCTCACCAGTGAACTGGGTTTGGCTTTGTTGCTTCAGTTTGTTCTTTAGGTGTTGGCTTGCAGCTTCCAGCAGTAAAATAGACTTTAATGTGTTTCTTGGTGTGTTTTAGGGCTTTGTACTGGATAGTTGTCTTGGTAAATGTGGTTCTTTACCCACATGGTGCTAATGTTTGCAGTGATTAGTGGATTTGGTGCAGCTGAGTTGTGTCTTTATCTTGGCTGTAGTGAGTCTTTAGAGGTTTTTGGTCAGATACATTCTATATTCTTCTTCTCCAGAAGGTAAGAGTTCCTGTCCTGATTCTCTGTTCTCAGAGGTTCTCTGGTAGGCTGCAGGAGACTTTAGCGTTTGGGTTGTACTAGTTTGGTTTTTGTATGGTTTCATTTGGACGACTATTTTGAGGCCCCTCCATGTGGTTTAGTGAGGTTTTCTGCAACAGTTCTACAAAGCAACCTGCAGCAGAAGAGACTTTGAGAGTTTTTAGGAAGTTCTGGAGACCAGACTTTAGAGCAGCAGAAACATTTATCAGCAGTTTGAGCAGGAGAAGGTGAGCTTCAGAGTAGAAATGAGACAGAAACCTTCTTGACCCGTGTGGTGAGGTCCTGTACCAAGAGTTTGAGCAGGTTGTGAAGAGTCTGTAGTTCTTTGGTCTGAAAGCACAAGAAGAGTCGACTCATTAAAGGAGAAAACAGGAGATATTGTTGGTTCTTCTGTCGCTCTGCAGTTTCCTTAGACTGAATATCAAGTTTATATTTTAAATGATTTCCCATGTGAGCCCAAGAAGACTTCAATAAACTCCTTCCATCCCCTGGACACAACATATTTTATTACCATGTTCAATGTTTTTTTTTTTTTAATGTTTGTGAGTTTTAATCATATTTTTTTCTCTTTGCTTGTTTAGTTTTGTCATCTGTGTAAAAGGTGCTAAACAAATAAAGTTGAATTGATAAACTGAATAATTGACTAACTCATGATTGTGACAACAGAAGTATTTTCATTGTGATTTAAGGGTTTATTTCATTTTTAAGGTTGGGGTTAAAATCTTGACAGAAAAAGAAGATTAAAGAAATAAACTACATAACAAAAAGCAATTAAATCAAACAAAAAAAATTAATACAATAAAACTTTTAAAAAGTTTTATTATTAAAAAGATTTAAGAAATTTAAGATGTAATTTTCTAATTAAACATTTAATTTTTTATTAAATGTTTTGTCTTTTTAAAGGTTTAATAATCTAATTAAATGTTTTGCATTTTTAAAAATGTTTAACATTCTTCTTGTTCAATTGTATTTTTTTAACTGTTTAATGATGGAAAATACTTTATCTGTAATTTCTAATATTTGTATTTTAAAAATTTTGTTTAATTTCATAATGACATGTATTGTATCTTGTTGAATGATCTCATTCCATATTTTGTCTGTTTAATAGAGTTAAACATTAAATTACATTAAATTATATTAAACAGACAAAATATGGAATGAGATCATTCAACAAGATACAATACATGTCATTATGAAATTAAACAAAATTTTTAAAATACAAATATTAGAAATTACAGATAAAGTATTTTCCATCATTAAACAGTTAAAAAAATACAATTGAACAAGAAGAATGTTAAACATTTTTAAAAATGCAAAACATTTAATCAGATTATTAAACCCTTTAAAAGACAAAACATGGACGCCCATATAGCTCAACGGGTTAAGCGGGTGATTCATGTACAGGGGCTGCTCCCTGACGCAGCGTCGCGGGTTCGAGTCCCGCTAGTGGCCCTTTGCTGCAAATCTTCCCCTGACTCTTCTCCCCTGTTTCTTGTCTGTCTCTCACTACACCTATCCAATAAAAAGACAAAACATTTAATTAAAAAATTAAATGTTTAATTAGAAAATTATATCTTAAAGACAATAAAAGTTCAAATAGGAATTACACAGAAAATACAATGAAGGATTTAAAAAGAAAATTAAACATTAAAAGGTGGTAAAACATTTAAAAAGAAAAACCTTAAAGATTTAATCGAAACATTAACAGACTGTCTGAAGGTTCAAACTAACAGAGAACTACTCAAGAACTTTTAAGATTTCAGCCCTCAGACTGTGTGAAAGCTCAGGTCCTGAGGACTCGGGAGGTCTGGAGGCTTTGAAAGTCTTGGAACTGAGGGTTCAACCCTCCAGCACAAAGGCTAAAGTCCAACCTCCTAAGAAAAACGGTCGAGTCGAGATTCAAGTTAAAAAAAACTTGAAAATGGCAAAAAAATAGATGATAAATGCGCAAAAAAAAAAAAAAGTATCTGAGTGAGTAGCTCAGGGGATAAGAAGAGAAACGTGCTCTTCAATAGTTATTGTCATTATTATTACTAGTAATATTATTTTTGTGTCCACTACAACCCATACAATCATCTAGTGTAGTCAAACAGGAATGTGTGCATGGCGAATCAAATCCAAAACAATCCATGAACCAACGACCACGTCTTGATTGCACTTCATATTATTGACCACTAGATGTCCTACTCGAGCACTGTGTGTCATTGAGGCCTCGAGTAATGAACCATGTTTTGAATGAAGTGTCGAAGCTTCAACAAAGCCTCGATCAGCCATCACTAGCTGCAGCTGCTGTGGCCATTAGGTTGGTGTTTCTTTTGACGAGGGAAAAACTAGAGCATCCAACAACACTAAAAAAAATCGCTTCTCTGTGTTAATTTTGTGTTGGCCTCACAGCAGTGTTTAAAGAATAACACATTAAACTCATTAGCTCAACTAGGGTTGCCACCTTTCAGAAATGAAAATAAAGGACGGCCGCCACGGTTCAATAAAGTTCACAGATTCAGACTTCCGGCATCAATAACTCGTTAAATATACTTTGTCAAAACATAAACGATGCCTCTTTCCCATCGTTGTAAGGTAGACAATGTGCTACAAGCCCAGTTTGATCAAAAGTAGCTGTCTTTCAAGTTGCAGGAATAACATTGGTGTCAACAGGAGCCAGTTGAAGGCTGCAGTGATTTTGGAGACACTACAAAGTACAAGATTGAAGTTATTGAATATTTGTGTCTCTCTTCGCTGTTGCAGCGGTTTTGCAGTTTGCAGACCGTACCTGTTCACAGCCTGCTGTGCATAGACACCGATGTTATTTCTGCAGCTTGAAAGACAGCTACATCATTTGTGGCTGTTACAGGAAAAGCTGATTACCCAAATGCAGTACAACGAAATGGTATGGTACAATCTCATATAGAAGATATCCTGGTGGATCTAATAGGATATACCGTTGAAGTGAGGAGCCTGTTTAAAAGCAGGGACTTCTCTTCAGGAATTCTCTGGCCGTCCTGTTAGGGTATTTCCTCCACAGAGGAATTTTTGGCAACTCTGTAGTGGTTTGACACAAATGACAAAAATAATTGACTGAAACAGCAATAAATGCTTGAAAGGTTATCTTTAAAATTTGAAAATTATTTCCAAACTTTATCAAGTGTCTTTTATCATTTTGAGTTAATTTCATGTTGAACAAATCTGGAGTCATTTTGGACCAATTTCAAGTAATTATGGACAATTATTGGGTCATTATTTTTAACAACTTTCATTGCATTTTGGACAAGTCTATGTTACCTGAGACAAGTTTTAAGACATTGTGATTCATTTCAGACACACTTTGAAACATTTTGACAATTTAGAACCATTTCATACAGTATTTATGTTGCACCGTTTTTTTTTTGCATCCTTCTGGACAGGTTTATGTCATTTAGGAACATATTTGTCATTTTGCAAATGTTGAAATTCCAAGTCATTATTATTATTATTATTTTTTAGTTTTATTTTTTTAGGTTTTATATTGAAGAGGGGGATAGAGAGAGAGGGGAGGATAGAACGGAAAGATACAGGGTTGGGGTGAAATAGAGAAGAGTGAAAAGATAGAGAGGTGTGAGTGTAGAAAGGAAGAAAGGGCAGGAGTGAAATAGAGAGGGGTGAAAAGATAGAGAGGGGTGAAAAGATGGAGAGGGGTGAGGCTAGAAGCAGGAGTGAGAGCAGAGGGGGAAAAGGGTGAGGACAGAAGCAGGAGTGAGAGCAGAGGGACAAAAGGGTGAGGAGAAGGGAGAGAAAGGAGGAGACATTATGGTGGCTGTCGGCTTGCAACCAGCCGCCTCACTTCTTCTTGTGCCACCAGCTCCAGCGACCTTTCTTCCTCTCAGTCTTGTCATCTTTGTCTTTGTGTTCTTTGTTCTTTGTCTTGGCTTTTTGCTCTGCTCTCTGCTCTCCATCTTTGCTTGGGTTCTGCTCAACGTTTGGCCCAGGCTTCTTGGTCCTTCTCAGGAAGCTGAAGCATCCCGTCTTCTTTTTCGTCAGCAACTCCTGCATGGCTTCATTTTCCTCCTGCAGTTCGTTTTGTTTCTTCAGGAGGTCGATCTTTTCTTTCTGCAGCATGATCTGCTGCTGCTGTAGGTCCAGTCTCTCTGCAGCCTCTTTTCTATGTTCCTCCTGAAATGCGCAGAGGAGCGCAGAAAGACCAGCCACCGAAGCCTGGAGTTGTTGGATTTCCTCGGCCTGCAGCTGGCTAGACTTGGCGTTGTTGTTCTTTTCAGTCTCCAGTGCAGCTTCTGCCTGGACTTTATCAGCCATGAGCAGCCTGAACTTTTTGTCCACTCCCTCTTTGGTCTTGAGCAGCACATCTCTTTCCATCAAGAGATCCTCCTTCTCCTCCAGGATCTGGCTGCTTTCTTGCTGCAGCTGTTGGTTCTCCTTCAGAAGGTCCTCCTTCTCTGACAGGAGTGTTTCAAAATCCATCTGAAGGTTTTTGTGCTCCAGCTGAAGTAGCTTTTGCTGGTCTGCTGCCTCCTTTCTGGCTTGGTCCAGACGTGATTGGAGCTCTATGTGTCTGGAGAGTCTCTGCAGACATGCCCTTTTCTCCAGGGCCGTTGCCTGGTCTCTCTGGGTCTGCAGCTCCTGTTGGGTGGTCCAGAGTTTAGAGGAGAGACTCTTGTTGTTCCTCTCGAGTCTTGAGATCTCTTTCTCATACAGAAGTTGGTCCTGCTGCAACTTCAGGTTCCTCTCTTGAAGCTGTTTTATCTTGTCTTTCAGTTTTTCAGCTTCATCTGGTTTTGGAAGGTTGCCTTCCACAGATGCAGCTCTGCATGCAGCGCTGAACATCCTTGTGCTGGCTCTTTGGGTGTGTTGGGCCATCGTAGTTAAGCAGTGTTGAAGTGTTTCAATTCTCAGTGGTTGGAGAAAAGTCCTCAGTTGTCTTCTCAGAAGTTCCTGGGAGTGCTCTGATTGTCTGAAGAAAGTCGACAGATTTATATGTTTCAGATCGGAATGTATGACGTCGTTCTGACGTCCTGATGTGTTGTTACATCATAATGTGGTGTGACATGTCGGCCTTCGATGCTGTTGTAAGCGGGTGTTGTTGTAAGCGGGTGTTGTTGTAGCGCGCATGCGCCTTCCCCTGTTTGTTTTTTTTTGTTTGGGTTCCCACGCTCTGGGGGGTTGTCATTGGAAGGCCAGACCGGTGTTACAGTTTAACTGGTGATCAGGTTAAGTGCTCTGAAATGACGGTTAGGACGTGGATGGCTGAACGAGTTTTTATTGTTTTCTGAGTGACTCGTTTAAACAACGTGGTCTCAGTTTGTTCCGATGTATTTTAGCAAATCAAGCTGATGTGCTGCGTGTTGTTCTGATGGGAGGCTGCTGAGGGTCGGAGTGTTTCTGAGAACAAACCCGAGTTAAACCTGAAGTTCTGCTCTGGATCTGTTCCACTGAACACACAAACTAACACACAACACAGCAGTGGACGTGCTTCTATGTTGTGGGTTTTCTTGGTGAGACAATAAATAGTTTTGTGACTCGTTCTTAACCAGGAAGCCTGTGTTAAGTTGTGATTATCCCCAGTTAACATGGACGTGTTTCCTGAACAATCACCAGGTGTTAAACACCTGACAGAATGACAGTGATCTATATGGATGAAGCGGTATACCTGCAGAGCTGATCAGTAGCACAATGAGTAAGACGGTGGTCTCGTAATTTTATTGCTGGATTACGTGGGCTCGAATCCTCTCATCGTACTTGAAAAATACGTGTTTTTTATTTCGGCCCGCACATTTCTTTTTACTGTCTGTAGATGATATTTACATGGATATAGACTTTATTAAGTAGTGATGCCGACGTTTTTCGGCGACGTCTTCTTTATCTGGTATCTTTATTTCACGTAAATCCAGGTGTGATCGTGACGAATCTGCGAACGAAACATCTGGAGACGGAAACTATCGCCAGTTAACCTGATCACCAGTCAAACTGTAACACCGGGATACTGTCTCTCTGTTCGCATGACAATAAACGGAGATCTGCCGTCTTTCTCCAAGGAGTATTCAGTCTCTGTACCTTTCTCAGCTCACCACGCTACATTGGTGGCAGCGGTGCTGCGACTGGACTCACTTTTCTGCTTATTTTGTTGGAGACTATTTGTTCGGACAATATGTTTGGAGGCCCTAAGGACGAGGACGACTATGGGAAGTACAGAGCTGCATGGACTGAGGAGGTCTGTAATGTGAAGTAGTTTGCGATGACATGCTTCAAATCAATGCAATTTATAGCCTAAATAAAGTGCTCAAAACTGTGGGTTTGAATAACTTGGTCTTTTGTGCCCTCTACAGTCACAAGTGAAAAATGACACTTTTACTTTTAATACATCGTACATATCATTAATTGTAACTGTGGGAAAGTAGGTGTCTGCAGTATTTTTTTTGCTACTGTAGATAAAACTGTGGATTTACTTTTAATGTGTACGTCAAACAGCTGTAATATGGATGTATGAACAGGCAATGATGAAAGCAGGAGTCCAGGTCATAGTCGAAGAAAGAACAACTGTAAATACATTCACTGTTTCTATCCATCGCATACACTCTGAATCAGTAAAACACAAACTGCACCACATTCTGGCTGTTGCTGAACAAACTGGTTGAACATTACCACATCTTTTATATTGTAGCTGATATTTTACCAAACTCAGGATATAGATCAGTTTTGACTTTTATTCTTTTGTGTCAGTGTCCTCATAGATTTTTTTTTTGTGATTGTAAGACCAAAAGAAGCTTCTCTTTCTGTCTCACCTTGTAGAAAATGGAGGCAAAAAATGTATTTATTACCTACTTTTTCAAATTTATTTTTTCCTCTTCACTACTGATAATGGGAAGTTTAGAAAACACTGTTGTTCATGTTTGCCAACCAACTGACCAGCAACACAACAGCAAAATTACAACATACCACCTGCTTTTACTGTCATCAGTGATGTTTAATATTTTTCAGTGATGGTCCTACATTTCCCAGAATGCATTTCTTTGAGATCTCCTAAATCAGGGGTGTTAAACACGTGGCCTGTGGGTCAAAACCGGCCCTCCAGAGGGTCCAATCCGGTCTGCAGGACGACTTTGTAAAGTGTAAAAATTACAAAGACATTAACTGCAAATTGAAAATTTGTAAACCTATAAATTTAAAATAATTTCTAGACCATGACAAGCTATTTTGATTTTAAGGTAAAATACTAGATTGCTCATTCTTATTTTGTATCTCATTTTTGTAATATTTTGTTTTGTTGTTTTGTTGTTTTTGTCTTTTTTTGTCTGACTTATCATTTCTCATGTTTTTGCCTTTTTGTGTTTCTTTTTGTCTCGTTTCTGTTTTTTGTCTAATTCTTGTAATTTTGTTTCATTTTTTGTTTTGTTTCTGTCATTTGTGTAATTTTTTGGTCCCTTTTTTTGTTTTTTTTGTCGAGTTGTTTGTCTCATAGAAGATCCCTATTTAGTGTTGTTCATTTGAATTGTTTTTCGCAGAATAGATTGGTTTTTTTGCTGTTGTTTTTGCTTTGAGAGTTAGTAGTATGTCAGATTTCGCATTTCGTAGAGAATATATATATATATATTCTCTACGAAATGCGAAATCTGACATATATATATATATATTCCCAACTCACCACCCCCATGCCACAACACCTGGCACAGAACCTTGTCAGGTGCTTAGCTGACAGATTACAAACCAAAGAAAAGAACAGTTCACTGACTGTTGCTACACTTGTGGCTCTGCAGTTCAAAACTTTTGGATTCACCAATCAGAGTGGCAGCCAGTGTGAAAGAACGTTTAATAACAGAATGCACAACAATTAACATAAAGAATACCAAGCAGCAGTCATCTACGTCACAAGCACCACCACAGCCTTGTCCTCCACCACCAGTAGCACCTTCCACAGGTATTTTTTTTCTCTTCTGAATAGGGAATGACTGACATTTCTGGTGATGATGATGATGATGATCTTCAATATTTTTCAGTTCAACTGTGGAGCCTATTAGACGAAGACGCAAGTAGAGCCTGGCAAATGCAAAGCGCCTCAGCGAATGCAATTGTAGAAAGAACGGCAGACCCACTGGCTTACTGGGCAACCCACAAAACCGTTTACCCAAACTTGTACAATGGAGCCAAACATTTCCTGTGTACCTCAGCCTCATCTGTGCCGTGTGAACAGGTTTTTTTTTCTAAGGCTGGGGAGATAGTGAGTAAAAGAAGGAACTGCTTGAGTCCCAAACAATGTTCCCTCTAATTTTTCATGAGTCTGAGCAAACACACAAACTCCCTGAGCGTCCCTTGGACCACTGTGAGCAACATCAGACGTGTTCACTGTGGTCACACCAGCATCACATCCATTCAAGTTACATGGTTCATTAAAAGAATCAAATTACAGCATTTACATTTCTGTTAAAACACTTTGTCAACAGGAGCCAGTTGAAGGCTGCAGTGATTTTAGTGACACTACAATGTATAAGAGTGAAGTTATTGAATATTTGTCTCTCTTTACTGTTGCAGCGGTTTTGCAAATTGCAGACGGACCCTGTTCACTCCATAGACACCAATGTTATTCCTGTAGCTTGGAAGACAGCTACTTTTGATAAAACTGGGCTTGTAGCACATTGTCTGCCTTGCAACAATGGGAAAGAGGCACCGTTTATGTTTTGACAACCTATATCTAATGAGTTATTGATGCTGGAAGTCTGAATCTGTGAAGATCTTTCCAACTTTACTGAACTTGGGGCCACTACCACCTAAGGAGTGATATATTTAATTTTGAAAAAAGCATTTAGCCATACTTAAAGCTTTAAGTGCTTTATTAACACGGAACTAAACATTTTGTATTGTTTTATTATCACAGGTTCTGTCTGAAAAGAGGTGGCATCATTTTAAACAGTGAAATCAAACTAATAAAATGTAATGACCAACCAGTGAGCAATACTGGATTCTGCAAAAACATAAACAACTTTTTAAAAAAAATCTAAATCTTATCTTAACACAGTTAATATATTAACTTATTTTTGTGTGTATGCATGTATTTATTGATTTATTTAGTACTGTTAACATATCAGAGTTCTGAGTGAATTTTTCTTAAGATAGGCAAAGGCCATTTATTGATTACATATAGGCTCTTAAATGTTTATTAAAAACTAAAAAGCATTTTTAAAAAAACAACTTAGGTATTTATTGAGTCACTAAAATACTGTAGAGTACAGACCACATCAGCATGATTATAAGCATCCTCTGGTAAATGAACAACCAGATACTGATGTCTCTCACCATATGGACTTCAGGAGATGACTGGGGGATGATAAACTGTGACCTACTGGTTGGGTTCTCTCTGTTCTCATGTTTCTTACATGTTTGTCCCCTGACAGCCGGGTCCTAATGTTTTTTGAGCAACACACCATACTATGACGTTTTTACAATGATGGTTCTACTATGGAACCAGTTTGACATGTTCAGGCGTTCTTTGTGTGAAAACTCAGAGATTTCAGGTATCAGAAGGTGGTTTTCAACTTTCTTTGTTAACTTTCTGCCTCAACTTTAAACTAAATTTCCTTCACTAACCCAGCCCTCTGGACTTCCAGGAAGCTGTGTTCCTATTGGCTGTCCAGGTGGCTGCTTGGTGTTATCAGGAACACCTGAGCAGCTCAGTGTCTTCCTGCTTTATTTAGCTGCAGTCAAACATTTCCTCTGCTTCTCACCAGTGAACTGGGTTTGGCTTTGTTGCTTCAGTTTGTTCTTTAGGTGTTGGCTTGCAGCTTCCAGCAGTAAAATAGACTTTAATGTGTTTCTTGGTGTGTTTTAGGGCTTTGTACTGGATAGTTGTCTTGGTAAATGTGGTTCTTTAGCCACAGTTAGCACATGGTGCTAATGTTTGCAGTGATTAGTGGATTTGGTGCAGCTGAGTTGTGTCTTTATCTTGGCTGTAGTGAGTCTTTAGAGGTTTTTGGTCAGATACATTCTATATTCTTCTTCTCCAGAAGGTAAGAGTTCCTGTCCTGATTCTCTGTTCTCAGAGGTTCTCTGGTAGGCTGCAGGAGACTTTAGCGTTTGGGTTGTGCTAGTTTGGTTTTTGTATGGTTTCATTTGGACGACTATCTTGAGGCCCCTCCATGTGGTTTAGTGAGGTTTTCTGCAACAGTTCTACAAAGCAACCTGCAGCAGAAGAGACTTTGAGAGTTTTTAGGAAGTTCTGGAGACCAGACTTTAGAGCAGCAGAAACATTTATCAGCAGTTTGAGCAGGAGAAGGTGAGCTTCAGAGTAGAAATGAGACAGAAACCTTCTTGACCCGTGTGGTGAGGTCCTGTACCAAGAGTTTGAGCAGGTTGTGAAGAGTCTGTAGTTCTTTGGTCTGAAAGCACAAGAAGAGTCGACTCATTAAAGGAGAAAACAGGAGATATTGTTGGTTCTTCTGTCGCTCTGCAGTTTCCTTAGACTGAATATCAAGTTTATATTTTAAATGATTTCCCATGTGAGCCCAAGAAGACTTCAATAAACTCCTTCCATCCCCTGGACACAACATATTTTATTACCATGTTCAATGTTTTTTTTTTTTAATGTTTGTGAGTTTTAATCATATTTTTTTCTCTTTGCTTGTTTAGTTTTGTCATCTGTGTAAAAGGTGCTAAACAAATAAAGTTGAATTGATAAACTGAATAATTGACTAACTCATGATTGTGACAACAGAAGTATTTTCATTGTGATTTAAGGGTTTATTTCATTTTTAAGGTTGGGGTTAAAATCTTGACAGAAAAAGAAGATTAAAGAAATAAACTACATAACAAAAAGCAATTAAATCAAACAAAAAAAATTAATACAATAAAACTTTTAAAAAGTTTTATTATTAAAAAGATTTAAGAAATTTAAGATGTAATTTTCTAATTAAACATTTAATTTTTTATTAAATGTTTTGTCTTTTTAAAGGTTTAATAATCTAATTAAATGTTTTGCATTTTTTAAAATGTTTAATATTCTTTAATTTTATTTTTTAAATTTTAATTATGGAAAATATTTTATCTGTAATTATTAATATTTGTATTTTAAAAATGTTGTTTAATTTCATAATGACATGTATGTTGTTGAATTATCTAATTCAATATTTTGTCTGTTTAATAGAGTTAAACATTAAATACAATTAAATTATATGTACATATACCACCTTTTAATGTTTAGTTTTCTTTTTAAATGCTTCATTGTATTTTCTGTTTAATTCCTATTTGAAGTTTTATTGTCTTTAAGATGTAATTTTCTAATTAAACATTTAATTTTTTAATTAAATGTTTTGTCTTTTAAAGGGTTTAATAATCTGATTAAATGTTTTGCATTTTTAAAAATGTTTAACATTCTTCTTGTTCAATTGTATTTTTTTAACTGTTTAATGATGGAAAATACTTTATCTGTAATTTCTAATATTTGTATTTTAAAAATTTTGTTTAATTTCATAATGACATGTATTGTATCTTGTTGAATGATCTCATTCCATATTTTGTCTGTTTAATATAATTTAATGTAATTTAATGTTTAACTCTATTAAACAGACAAAATATGGAATGAGATCATTCAACAAGATACAATACATGTCATTATGAAATTAAACAAAATTTTTAAAATACAAATATTAGAAATTACAGATAAAGTATTTTCCATCATTAAACAGTTAAAAAAATACAATTGAACAAGAAGAATGTTAAACATTTTTAAAAATGCAAAACATTTAATCAGATTATTAAACCCTTAAAAAGACAAAACATGGACGCCCATATAGCTCAACGGGTTAAGCGGGTGATTCATGTACAGGGGCTGCTCCCTGACGCAGCGTCGCGGGTTCGAGTCCCGCTAGTGGCCCTTTGCTGCAAATCTTCCCCCGACTCTTCTCCCCTGTTTCTTGTCTGTCTCTCACAACGCCTATCCAATAAAAAGACAAAACATTTAATAAAAAAATTAAATGTTTAATTAGAAAATTATATCTTAAAGACAATAAAAGTTCAAATAGGAATTACACAGAAAATACAATGAAGTATTTAAAAAGAAAATTAAACATTAAAAGGTGGTAAAACATTTAAAAAGAAAAACCTTAAAGATTTAATCGAAACATTAACAGACTGTCTGAAGGTTCAAACTAACAGAGAACTACTCAAGAACTTTTAAGATTTCAGTCCTCAGACTGTGTGAAGGTTCAAACTAACAGAGAAGTACTCAGGAACTTAGAAGATATCAGTCCTTGGACTGTCTGGAAGTTCAATCTAACAGAGAACTACTGTGGGACTTAGAAAATTTCAGCCCTCAGACTGTGTGAAAGCTCAGGTCCTGAGGACTCGGGAGGTCTGGAGGCTTTGAAAGTCTTGGAACTGAGGGTTCAACCCTCCAGCACAAAGGCTAAAGTCCAACCTCCTGAGAAAAACGGTCGAGTCGAGACTCAAGTTAAAAAAAACTTGAAAATGGCAAAAAAATAGATGATAAATGCGCAAAAAAAAAAAAAAGTATCTGAGTGAGTAGCTCAGGGGATAAGAAGAGAAACGTGCTCTTCAATAGTTATTGTCATTATTATTACTAGTAATATTATTTTTGTGTCCACTACAACCCATACAATCATCTAGTGTAGTCAAACAGGAATGTGTGCATGGCGAATCAAATCCAAAACAATCCATGAACCAACGACCACGTCTTGATTGCACTTCATATTATTGACCACTAGATGTCCTACTCGAGCACTGTGTGTCATTGAGGCCTCGAGTAATGAACCATGTTTTGAATGAAGTGTCGAAGCTTCAACAAAGCCTCGATCAGCCATCACTAGCTGCAGCTGCTGTGGCCATTAGGTTGGTGTTTCTTTTGACGAGGGAAAAACTAGAGCATCCAACAACACTAAAAAAAATCGCTTCTCTGTGTTAATTTTGTGTTGGCCTCACAGCAGTGTTTAAAGAATAACACATTAAACTCATTAGCTCAACTAGGGTTGCCACCTTTCAGAAATGAAAATAAAGGACGGCCGCCACGGTTCAATAAAGTTCACAGATTCAGACTTCCGGCATCAATAACTCGTTAAATATACTTTGTCAAAACATAAACGATGCCTCTTTCCCATCGTTGTAAGGTAGACAATGTGCTACAAGCCCAGTTTGATCAAAAGTAGCTGTCTTTCAAGTTGCAGGAATAACATTGGTGTCAACAGGAGCCAGTTGAAGGCTGCAGTGATTTTGGAGACACTACAAAGTACAAGATTGAAGTTATTGAATATTTGTGTCTCTCTTCGCTGTTGCAGCGGTTTTGCAGTTTGCAGACCGTACCTGTTCACAGCCTGCTGTGCATAGACACCGATGTTATTTCTGCAGCTTGAAAGACAGCTACATCATTTGTGGCTGTTACAGGAAAAGCTGATTACCCAAATGCAGTACAACGAAATGGTATGGTACAATCTCATATAGAAGATATCCTGGTGGATCTAATAGGATATACCGTTGAAGTGAGGAGCCTGTTTAAAAGCAGGGACTTCTCTTCAGGAATTCTCTGGCCGTCCTGTTAGGGTATTTCCTCCACAGAGGAATTTTTGGCAACTCTGTAGTGGTTTGACACAAATGACAAAAATAATTGACTGAAACAGCAATAAATGCTTGAAAGGTTATCTTTAAAATTTGAAAATTATTTCCAAACTTTATCAAGTGTCTTTTATCATTTTGAGTTAATTTCATGTTGAACAAATCTGGAGTCATTTTGGACCAATTTCAAGTAATTATGGACAATTATTGGGTCATTATTTTTAACAACTTTCATTGCATTTTGGACAAGTCTATGTTACCTGAGACAAGTTTTAAGACATTGTGATTCATTTCAGACACACTTTGAAACATTTTGACAATTTAGAACCATTTCATACAGTATTTATGTTGCACCGTTTTTTTTTGCATCCTTCTGGACAGGTTTATGTCATTTAGGAACATATTTGTCATTTTGCAAATGTTGAAATTCCAAGTCATTATTATTATTATTATTTTTTAGTTTTATTTTTTTAGGTTTTATATTGAAGAGGGGGATAGAGAGAGAGGGGAGGATAGAACGGAAAGATACAGGGTTGGGGTGAAATAGAGAAGAGTGAAAAGATAGAGAGGTGTGAGTGTAGAAAGGAAGAAAGGGCAGGAGTGAAATAGAGAGGGGTGAAAAGATAGAGAGGGGTGAAAAGATGGAGAGGGGTGAGGCTAGAAGCAGGAGTGAGAGCAGAGGGGGAAAAGGGTGAGGACAGAAGCAGGAGTGAGAGCAGAGGGACAAAAGGGTGAGGAGAAGGGAGAGAAAGGAGGAGACATTATGGTGGCTGTCGGCTTGCAACCAGCCGCCTCACTTCTTCTTGTGCCACCAGCTCCAGCGACCTTTCTTCCTCTCAGTCTTGTCATCTTTGTCTTTGTGTTCTTTGTTCTTTGTCTTGGCTTTTTGCTCTGCTCTCTGCTCTCCATCTTTGCTTGGGTTCTGCTCAACGTTTGGCCCAGGCTTCTTGGTCCTTCTCAGGAAGCTGAAGCATCCCGTCTTCTTTTTCGTCAGCAACTCCTGCATGGCTTCATTTTCCTCCTGCAGTTCGTTTTGTTTCTTCAGGAGGTCGATCTTTTCTTTCTGCAGCATGATCTGCTGCTGCTGTAGGTCCAGTCTCTCTGCAGCCTCTTTTCTATGTTCCTCCTGAAATGCGCAGAGGAGCGCAGAAAGACCAGCCACCGAAGCCTGGAGTTGTTGGATTTCCTCGGCCTGCAGCTGGCTAGACTTGGCGTTGTTGTTCTTTTCAGTCTCCAGTGCAGCTTCTGCCTGGACTTTATCAGCCATGAGCAGCCTGAACTTTTTGTCCACTCCCTCTTTGGTCTTGAGCAGCACATCTCTTTCCATCAAGAGATCCTCCTTCTCCTCCAGGATCTGGCTGCTTTCTTGCTGCAGCTGTTGGTTCTCCTTCAGAAGGTCCTCCTTCTCTGACAGGAGTGTTTCAAAATCCATCTGAAGGTTTTTGTGCTCCAGCTGAAGTAGCTTTTGCTGGTCTGCTGCCTCCTTTCTGGCTTGGTCCAGACGTGATTGGAGCTCTATGTGTCTGGAGAGTCTCTGCAGACATGCCCTTTTCTCCAGGGCCGTTGCCTGGTCTCTCTGGGTCTGCAGCTCCTGTTGGGTGGTCCAGAGTTTAGAGGAGAGACTCTTGTTGTTCCTCTCGAGTCTTGAGATCTCTTTCTCATACAGAAGTTGGTCCTGCTGCAACTTCAGGTTCCTCTCTTGAAGCTGTTTTATCTTGTCTTTCAGTTTTTCAGCTTCATCTGGTTTTGGAAGGTTGCCTTCCACAGATGCAGCTCTGCATGCAGCGCTGAACATCCTTGTGCTGGCTCTTTGGGTGTGTTGGGCCATCGTAGTTAAGCAGTGTTGAAGTGTTTCAATTCTCAGTGGTTGGAGAAAAGTCCTCAGTTGTCTTCTCAGAAGTTCCTGGGAGTGCTCTGATTGTCTGAAGAAAGTCGACAGATTTATATGTTTCAGATCGGAATGTATGACGTCGTTCTGACGTCCTGATGTGTTGTTACATCATAATGTGGTGTGACATGTCGGCCTTCGATGCTGTTGTAAGCGGGTGTTGTTGTAAGCGGGTGTTGTTGTAGCGCGCATGCGCCTTCCCCTGTTTGTTTTTTTTTGTTTGGGTTCCCACGCTCTGGGGGGTTGTCATTGGAAGGCCAGACCGGTGTTCCAGTTTGACTGGTGATCAGGTTAACTGGCGATAGTTTCCGTCTCCAGATGTTTCGTTCGCAGATTCGTCACGATCAGACCTGGATTTACGTGAAATAAAGATACCAAATAAAGAAGACCTCGCCGAAAAACGTCGGCATCACTGCTTAATAAAGTCTATATCCATGTAAATACGATCTACAGACAGTAAAAAGAAATGTGCGGGCCGAAATAAAAAACACATATTTTTCAAGTACGGTGAGAGGATTCGAACCCACGTAATCCAGCGATAAAACTACGAGACCACCGTCTTACTCATTGTGCTATCGATCAGCTCTGCAGGTATACCGCTTCATCCATATAGATCACTGTCATTCTGTCAGGTGTTTAACACCTGGTGATTGTTCAGGAAACACGTCCATGTTAACTGGGGATAATCACAACTTAACACAGGCTTCCTGGTTAAGAACGAGTCACGAAACTATTTTTTGTCTCACCAAGAAAACCCACAACATGAAAGCAGGTCCACTGCTGTGTTGTGTGTTAGTTTGTGTGTTCAGTGGAACAGATCCAGAGCAGAACTTCAGGTTTAACTCGGGTTTGTTCTCAGAAACACTCAGACCCTCAGCAGCCTCCCATCAGAACAACACGCAGCACATCAGCTTGATTTGCTCAAATGCATCGGAACAAACTGAGACCACGTTGTTTAAACTAGTCACTCAGAAAACAATAAAAACTCGTTCAGTCATTCACGTCCTAACCCCTCATTTCAAAGCACGTTAACCGCTGACAATCTATTTTTTTAAAGGAAGGAATCCGACCTGGTCAAAACAAACAATATATTTGTGTGATTTGTGTCTTCCCAAACACCCTGGCTGGTTTAATAATGGCAGAAGATACTTTTAAAGATGTCGCAGAGGAAGACTAGTGTGAATTGTGGTGTTTGACAGTATTTGATTTAATGACTTGCTCCTCATCCACCTTTGAGTACATGTAGGCTAAATATACAAATATGGCAGCACAATATCTTCAGTGTCCAACAGGAATATCTGTAGCTGTAACGTTCATATGTGACTGTAGTCTACTTCAGTACATCCAATAGGTGCTTATGGCTCACTGTGTAGAGCGGATAAACCATTGTTTGTTTTGACCAGATCGAATCCCTTTACTTCCCTTCCCTTTTTTTAATTTATTTTTGTTAATATAGTCAGCGGTTAAAGTGCTCTGAAATGACGGTTAGGACGTGGATGGCTGAACGAGTTTTTATTGTTTTCTGAGTGACTCGTTTAAACAACGTGGTCTCAGTTTGTTCCGATGTATTTTAGCAAATCAAGGTGATGTTGTGCTGCGTGTTGTTCTGATGGGAGGCTGCTGAGGGTCGGAGTGTTTCTGAGAACAAACCCGAGTTAAACCTGAAGTTCTGCTCTGGATCTGTTCCACTGAACACACAAACTAACACACAACACAGCAGTGGACGTGCTTCTATGTTGTGGGTTTTCTTGGTGAGACAATAAATAGTTTTGTGACTCGTTCTTAACCAGGAAGCCTGTGTTAAGTTGTGATTATCCCCAGTTAACATGGACGTGTTTCCTGAACAATCACCAGGTGTTAAACACCTGACAGAATGACAGTGATCTATATGGATGAAGCGGTATACCTGCAGAGCTGATCAGTAGCACAATGAGTAAGACGGTGGTCTCGTAATTTTATTGCTGGATTACGTGGGCTCGAATCCTCTCACCCACTTGAAAAATACGTGTTTTTTATTTCGGCCCGCACATTTCTTTTTACTGTCTGTAGATGATATTTACATGGATATAGACTTTATTAAGTAGTGATGCCGACGTTTTTCGGCGACGTCTTCTTTATCTGGTATCTTTATTTCACGTAAATCCAGGTGTGATCGTGACGAATCTGCGAACGAAACATCTGGAGACGGAAACTATCGCCAGTTAACCTGATCACCAGTCAAACTGTAACACCGGGATACTGTCTCTCTGTTCGCATGACAATAAACGGAGATCTGCCGTCTTTCTCCAAGGAGTATTCAGTCTCTGTACCTTTCTCAGCTCACCACGCTACATTGGTGGCAGCGGTGCTGCGACTGGACTCACTTTTCTGCTTATTTTGTTGGAGACTATTTGTTCGGACAATATGTTTGGAGGCCCTAAGGACGAGGACGACTATGGGAAGTACAGAGCTGCATGGACTGAGGAGGTCTGTAATGTGAAGTAGTTTGCGATGACATGCTTCAAATCAATGCAATTTATAGCCTAAATAAAGTGCTCAAAACTGTGGGTTTGAATAACTTGGTCTTTTGTGCCCTCTACAGTCACAAGTGAAAAATGACACTTTTACTTTTAATACATCGTACATATCATTAATTGTAACTGTGGGAAAGTAGGTGTCTGCAGTATTTTTTTTGCTACTGTAGATAAAACTGTGGATTTACTTTTAATGTGTACGTCAAACAGCTGTAATATGGATGTATGAACAGGCAATGATGAAAGCAGGAGTCCAGGTCATAGTCGAAGAAAGAACAACTGTAAATACATTCACTGTTTCTATCCATCGCATACACTCTGAATCAGTAAAACACAAACTGCACCACATTCTGGCTGTTGCTGAACAAACTGGTTGAACATTACCACATCTTTTATATTGTAGCTGATATTTTACCAAACTCAGGATATAGATCAGTTTTGACTTTTATTCTTTTGTGTCAGTGTCCTCATAGATTTTTTTTTTGTGATTGTAAGACCAAAAGAAGCTTCTCTTTCTGTCTCACCTTGTAGAAAATGGAGGCAAAAAATGTATTTATTACCTACTTTTTCAAATTTATTTTTTCCTCTTCACTACTGATAATGGGAAGTTTAGAAAACACTGTTGTTCATGTTTGCCAACCAACTGACCAGCAACACAACAGCAAAATTACAACATACCACCTGCTTTTACTGTCATCAGTGATGTTTAATATTTTTCAGTGATGGTCCTACATTTCCCAGAATGCATTTCTTTGAGATCTCCTAAATCAGGGGTGTTAAACACGTGGCCTGTGGGTCAAAACCGGCCCTCCAGAGGGTCCAATCCGGTCTGCAGGACGACTTTGTAAAGTGTAAAAATTACAAAGACATTAACTGCAAATTGAAAATTTGTAAACCTATAAATTTAAAATAATTTCTAGACCATGACAAGCTATTTTGATTTTAAGGTAAAATACTAGATTGCTCATTCTTATTTTGTATCTCATTTTTGTAATATTTTGTTTTGTTGTTTTGTTGTTTTTGTCTTTTTTTGTCTGACTTATCATTTCTCATGTTTTTGCCTTTTTGTGTTTCTTTTTGTCTCGTTTCTGTTTTTTGTCTAATTCTTGTAATTTTGTTTCATTTTTTGTTTTGTTTCTGTCATTTGTGTAATTTTTTGGTCCCTTTTTTTGTTTTTTTTGTCGAGTTGTTTGTCTCATAGAAGATCCCTATTTAGTGTTGTTCATTTGAATTATTTTTCGCAGAATAGATTGGTTTTTTTGCTGTTGTTTTTGCTTTGAGAGTTAGTAGTATGTCAGATTTCGCATTTCGTAGAGAATATATATATATATATTCTCTACGAAATGCGAAATCTGACATATATATATATATATTCCCAACTCACCACCCCCATGCCACAACACCTGGCACAGAACCTTGTCAGGTGCTTAGCTGACAGATTACAAACCAAAGAAAAGAACAGTTCACTGACTGTTGCTACACTTGTGGCTCTGCAGTTCAAAACTTTTGGATTCACCAATCAGAGTGGCAGCCAGTGTGAAAGAACGTTTAATAACAGAATGCACAACAATTAACATAAAGAATACCAAGCAGCAGTCATCTACGTCACAAGCACCACCACAGCCTTGTCCTCCACCACCAGTAGCACCTTCCACAGGTATTTTTTTTCTCTTCTGAATAGGGAATGACTGACATTTCTGGTGATGATGATGATGATGATCTTCAATATTTTTCAGTTCAACTGTGGAGCCTATTAGACGAAGACGCAAGTAGAGCCTGGCAAATGCAAAGCGCCTCAGCGAATGCAATTGTAGAAAGAACGGCAGACCCACTGGCTTACTGGGCAACCCACAAAACTGTTTACCCAAACTTGTACAATGGAGCCAAACATTTCCTGTGTACCTCAGCCTCATCTGTGCCGTGTGAACAGGTTTTTTTTTCTAAGGCTGGGGAGATAGTGAGTAAAAGAAGGAACTGCTTGAGTCCCAAACAATGTTCCCTCTAATTTTTCATGAGTCTGAGCAAACACACAAACTCCCTGAGCGTCCCTTGGACCACTGTGAGCAACATCAGACGTGTGCACTGTGGTCACACCAGCATCACATCCATTCAAGTTACATGGTTCATTAAAAGAATCAAATTACAGCATTTACATTTCTGTTAAAACACTTTGTCAACAGGAGCCAGTTGAAGGCTGCAGTGATTTTAGTGACACTACAATGTATAAGAGTGAAGTTATTGAATATTTGTCTCTCTTTACTGTTGCAGCGGTTTTGCAAATTGCAGACGGACCCTGTTCACTCCATAGACACCAATGTTATTCCTGTAGCTTGGAAGACAGCTACTTTTGATAAAACTGGGCTTGTAGCACATTGTCTGCCTTGCAACAATGGGAAAGAGGCACCGTTTATGTTTTGACAACCTATATCTAATGAGTTATTGATGCTGGAAGTCTGAATCTGTGAAGATCTTTCCAACTTTACTGAACTTGGGGCCACTACCACCTAAGGAGTGATATATTTAATTTTGAAAAAAGCATTTAGCCATACTTAAAGCTTTAAGTGCTTTATTAACACGGAACTAAACATTTTGTATTGTTTTATTATCACAGGTTCTGTCTGAAAAGAGGTGGCATCATTTTAAACAGTGAGATCAAACTAATAAAATGCAATGACCAACCAGTGAGCAATACTGGATTCTGCAAAAACATAAACAACTTTTTAAAAAATCTAAATCTTATCTTAACACAGTTAATGTATTAACTTATTTTTGTGTGTATGCATGTATTTATTGATTTATTTAGTACTGTTAACATATCAGAGTTCTGAGTGAATTTTTCTTAAGATAGGCAAAGGCCATTTATTGATTACATATAGGCTCTTAAATGTTTATTAAAAACTAAAAAGCATTTTTAAAAAAACAACTTAGGTATTTATTGAGTCACTAAAATACTGTAGAGTACAGACCACATCAGCATGATTATAAGCATCCTCTGGTAAATGAACAACCAGATACTGATGTCTCTCACCATATGGACTTCAGGAGATGACTGGGGGATGATAAACTGTGACCTACTGGTTGGGTTCTCTCTGTTCTCATGTTTCTTACATGTTTGTCCCCTGACAGCCGGGTCCTAATGTTTTTTGAGCAACACACCATACTATGACGTTTTTACAATGATGGTTCTACTATGGAACCAGTTTGACATGTTCAGGCGTTCTTTGTGTGAAAACTCAGAGATTTCAGGGATCAGAAGGTGGTTTTCAACTTTCTTTGTTAACTTTCTGCTTCAAATTTAAATTAAATTTCCTTCACTAACCCAGCCCTCTGGACTTCCAGGAAGCTGTGTTCCTATTGGCTGTCCAGGTGGCTGCTTGGTGTTATCAGGAACACCTGAGCAGCTCAGTGTCTTCCTGCTTTATTTAGCTGCAGACAAACATTTCCTCTGCTTCTCACCAGTGAACTGGGTTTGGCTCCGTTGCTTTAGTTTGTTCTTTAGGTGTTGGCTTGCAGCTTCCAGCAGTAAAATAGACTTTAATGTGTTTCTTGGTGTGTTTTAGGGCTTTGTACTGGATAGTTGTCTTGGTAAATGTGGTTCTTTACCCACATGGTGCTAATGTTTGCAGTGATTAGTGGATTTGGTGCAGCTGAGTTGTGTCTTTATCTTGGCTGTAGTGAGTCTTTAGAGGTTTTTGGTCAGATACATTCTATATTCTTCTTCTCCAGAAGGTAAGAGTTCCTGTCCTGATTCTCTGTTCTCAGAGGTTCTCTGGTAGGCTGCAGGAGACTTTAGCGTTTGGGTTGTGCTAGTTTGGTTTTTGTATGGTTTCATTTGGACGACTATCTTGAGGCCCCTCCATGTGGTTTAGTGAGGTTTTCTGCAACAGTTCTACAAAGCAACCTGCAGCAGAAGAGACTTTGAGAGTTTTTAGGAAGTTCTGGAGACCAGACTTTAGAGCAGCAGAAACATTTATCAGCAGTTTGAGCAGGACAAGGTGAGCTTCAGAGTAGAAATGAGACAGAAACCTTCTTGACCCGTGTGGTGAGGTCCTGTACCAAGAGTTTGAGCAGGTTGTGAAGAGTCTGTAGTTCTTTGGTCTGAAAGCACAAGAAGAGTCGACTCATTAAAGGAGAAAACAGGAGATATTGTTGGTTCTTCTGTCGCTCTGCAGTTTCCTTAGACTGAATATCAAGTTTATATTTTAAATGATTTCCCATGTGAGCCCAAGAAGACTTAAATAAACTCCTTCCATCCCCTGGACACAACATATTTTATTACCATGTTCAATGTTTTTTTTTTTTAATGTTTGTGAGTTTTAATCATATTTTTTTCTCTTTGCTTGTTTAGTTTTGTCATCTGTGTAAAAGGTGCTAAACAAATAAAGTTGAATTGATAAACTGAATAATTGACTAACTCATGATTGTGACAACAGAAGTATTTTCATTGTGATTTAAGGGTTTATTTCATTTTTAAGGTTGGGGTTAAAATCTTGACAGAAAAAGAAGATTAAAGAAATAAACTACATAACAAAAAGCAAGGTTAAGTGCTCTGAAATGACGGTTAGGACGTGGATGGCTGAACGAGTTTTTATTGTTTTCTGAGTGACTCGTTTAAACAACGTGGTCTCAGTTTGTTCCGATGTATTTTAGCAAATCAAGCTGATGTGCTGCGTGTTGTTCTGATGGGAGGCTGCTGAGGGTCGGAGTGTTTCTGAGAACAAACCCGAGTTAAACCTGAAGTTCTGCTCTGGATCTGTTCCACTGAACACACAAACTAACACACAACACAGCAGTGGACGTGCTTCTATGTTGTGGGTTTTCTTGGTGAGACAATAAATAGTTTTGTGACTCGTTCTTAACCAGGAAGCCTGTGTTAAGTTGTGATTATCCCCAGTTAACATGGACGTGTTTCCTGAACAATCACCAGGTGTTAAACACCTGACAGAATGACAGTGATCTATATGGATGAAGCGGTATACCTGCAGAGCTGATCAGTAGCACAATGAGTAAGACGGTGGTCTCGTAATTTTATTGCTGGATTACGTGGGCTCGAATCCTCTCATCGTACTTGAAAAATACGTGTTTTTTATTTCGGCCCGCACATTTCTTTTTACTGTCTGTAGATGATATTTACATGGATATAGACTTTATTAAGTAGTGATGCCGACGTTTTTCGGCGACGTCTTCTTTATCTGGTATCTTTATTTCACGTAAATCCAGGTGTGATCGTGACGAATCTGCGAACGAAACATCTGGAGACGGAAACTATCGCCAGTTAACCTGATCACCAGTCAAACTGTAACACCGGGATACTGTCTCTCTGTTCGCATGACAATAAACGGAGATCTGCCGTCTTTCTCCAAGGAGTATTCAGTCTCTGTACCTTTCTCAGCTCACCACGCTACATTGGTGGCAGCGGTGCTGCGACTGGACTCACTTTTCTGCTTATTTTGTTGGAGACTATTTGTTCGGACAATATGTTTGGAGGCCCTAAGGACGAGGACGACTATGGGAAGTACAGAGCTGCATGGACTGAGGAGGTCTGTAATGTGAAGTAGTTTGCGATGACATGCTTCAAATCAATGCAATTTATAGCCTAAATAAAGTGCTCAAAACTGTGGGTTTGAATAACTTGGTCTTTTGTGCCCTCTACAGTCACAAGTGAAAAATGACACTTTTACTTTTAATACATCGTACATATCATTAATTGTAACTGTGGGAAAGTAGGTGTCTGCAGTATTTTTTTTGCTACTGTAGATAAAACTGTGGATTTACTTTTAATGTGTACGTCAAACAGCTGTAATATGGATGTATGAACAGGCAATGATGAAAGCAGGAGTCCAGGTCATAGTCGAAGAAAGAACAACTGTAAATACATTCACTGTTTCTATCCATCGCATACACTCTGAATCAGTAAAACACAAACTGCACCACATTCTGGCTGTTGCTGAACAAACTGGTTGAACATTACCACATCTTTTATATTGTAGCTGATATTTTACCAAACTCAGGATATAGATCAGTTTTGACTTTTATTCTTTTGTGTCAGTGTCCTCATAGATTTTTTTTTTGTGATTGTAAGACCAAAAGAAGCTTCTCTTTCTGTCTCACCTTGTAGAAAATGGAGGCAAAAAATGTATTTATTACCTACTTTTTCAAATTTATTTTTTCCTCTTCACTACTGATAATGGGAAGTTTAGAAAACACTGTTGTTCATGTTTGCCAACCAACTGACCAGCAACACAACAGCAAAATTACAACATACCACCTGCTTTTACTGTCATCAGTGATGTTTAATATTTTTCAGTGATGGTCCTACATTTCCCAGAATGCATTTCTTTGAGATCTCCTAAATCAGGGGTGTTAAACACGTGGCCTGTGGGTCAAAACCGGCCCTCCAGAGGGTCCAATCCGGTCTGCAGGACGACTTTGTAAAGTGTAAAAATTACAAAGACATTAACTGCAAATTGAAAATTTGTAAACCTATAAATTTAAAATAATTTCTAGACCATGACAAGCTATTTTGATTTTAAGGTAAAATACTAGATTGCTCATTCTTATTTTGTATCTCATTTTTGTAATATTTTGTTTTGTTGTTTTGTTGTTTTTGTCTTTTTTTGTCTGACTTATCATTTCTCATGTTTTTGCCTTTTTGTGTTTCTTTTTGTCTCGTTTCTGTTTTTTGTCTAATTCTTGTAATTTTGTTTCATTTTTTGTTTTGTTTCTGTCATTTGTGTAATTTTTTGGTCCCTTTTTTTGTTTTTTTTGTCGAGTTGTTTGTCTCATAGAAGATCCCTATTTAGTGTTGTTCATTTGAATTGTTTTTCGCAGAATAGATTGGTTTTTTTGCTGTTGTTTTTGCTTTGAGAGTTAGTAGTATGTCAGATTTCGCATTTCGTAGAGAATATATATATATATATTCTCTACGAAATGCGAAATCTGACATATATATATATATATTCCCAACTCACCACCCCCATGCCACAACACCTGGCACAGAACCTTGTCAGGTGCTTAGCTGACAGATTACAAACCAAAGAAAAGAACAGTTCACTGACTGTTGCTACACTTGTGGCTCTGCAGTTCAAAACTTTTGGATTCACCAATCAGAGTGGCAGCCAGTGTGAAAGAACGTTTAATAACAGAATGCACAACAATTAACATAAAGAATACCAAGCAGCAGTCATCTACGTCACAAGCACCACCACAGCCTTGTCCTCCACCACCAGTAGCACCTTCCACAGGTATTTTTTTTCTCTTCTGAATAGGGAATGACTGACATTTCTGGTGATGATGATGATGATGATCTTCAATATTTTTCAGTTCAACTGTGGAGCCTATTAGACGAAGACGCAAGTAGAGCCTGGCAAATGCAAAGCGCCTCAGCGAATGCAATTGTAGAAAGAACGGCAGACCCACTGGCTTACTGGGCAACCCACAAAACCGTTTACCCAAACTTGTACAATGGAGCCAAACATTTCCTGTGTACCTCAGCCTCATCTGTGCCGTGTGAACAGGTTTTTTTTTCTAAGGCTGGGGAGATAGTGAGTAAAAGAAGGAACTGCTTGAGTCCCAAACAATGTTCCCTCTAATTTTTCATGAGTCTGAGCAAACACACAAACTCCCTGAGCGTCCCTTGGACCACTGTGAGCAACATCAGACGTGTTCACTGTGGTCACACCAGCATCACATCCATTCAAGTTACATGGTTCATTAAAAGAATCAAATTACAGCATTTACATTTCTGTTAAAACACTTTGTCAACAGGAGCCAGTTGAAGGCTGCAGTGATTTTAGTGACACTACAATGTATAAGAGTGAAGTTATTGAATATTTGTCTCTCTTTACTGTTGCAGCGGTTTTGCAAATTGCAGACGGACCCTGTTCACTCCATAGACACCAATGTTATTCCTGTAGCTTGGAAGACAGCTACTTTTGATAAAACTGGGCTTGTAGCACATTGTCTGCCTTGCAACAATGGGAAAGAGGCACCGTTTATGTTTTGACAACCTATATCTAATGAGTTATTGATGCTGGAAGTCTGAATCTGTGAAGATCTTTCCAACTTTACTGAACTTGGGGCCACTACCACCTAAGGAGTGATATATTTAATTTTGAAAAAAGCATTTAGCCATACTTAAAGCTTTAAGTGCTTTATTAACACGGAACTAAACATTTTGTATTGTTTTATTATCACAGGTTCTGTCTGAAAAGAGGTGGCATCATTTTAAACAGTGAAATCAAACTAATAAAATGTAATGACCAACCAGTGAGCAATACTGGATTCTGCAAAAACATAAACAACTTTTTAAAAAAAATCTAAATCTTATCTTAACACAGTTAATATATTAACTTATTTTTGTGTGTATGCATGTATTTATTGATTTATTTAGTACTGTTAACATATCAGAGTTCTGAGTGAATTTTTCTTAAGATAGGCAAAGGCCATTTATTGATTACATATAGGCTCTTAAATGTTTATTAAAAACTAAAAAGCATTTTTAAAAAAACAACTTAGGTATTTATTGAGTCACTAAAATACTGTAGAGTACAGACCACATCAGCATGATTATAAGCATCCTCTGGTAAATGAACAACCAGATACTGATGTCTCTCACCATATGGACTTCAGGAGATGACTGGGGGATGATAAACTGTGACCTACTGGTTGGGTTCTCTCTGTTCTCATGTTTCTTACATGTTTGTCCCCTGACAGCCGGGTCCTAATGTTTTTTGAGCAACACACCATACTATGACGTTTTTACAATGATGGTTCTACTATGGAACCAGTTTGACATGTTCAGGCGTTCTTTGTGTGAAAACTCAGAGATTTCAGGGATCAGAAGGTGGTTTTCAACTTTCTTTGTTAACTTTCTGCTTCAACTTTAAACTAAATTTCCTTCACTAACCCAGCCCTCTGGACTTCCAGGAAGCTGTGTTCCTATTGGCTGTCCAGGTGGCTGCTTGGTGTTATCAGGAACACCTGAGCAGCTCAGTGTCTTCCTGCTTTATTTAGCTGCAGTCAAACATTTCCTCTGCTTCTCACCAGTGAACTGGGTTTGGCTTTGTTGCTTCAGTTTGTTCTTTAGGTGTTGGCTTGCAGCTTCCAGCAGTAAAATAGACTTTAATGTGTTTCTTGGTGTGTTTTAGGGCTTTGTACTGGATAGTTGTCTTGGTAAATGTGGTTCTTTAGCCACAGTTAGCACATGGTGCTAATGTTTGCAGTGATTAGTGGATTTGGTGCAGCTGAGTTGTGTCTTTATCTTGGCTGTAGTGAGTCTTTAGAGGTTTTTGGTCAGATACATTCTATATTCTTCTTCGTGAACCAGCGTTGGTTGTCCAGAAGGTAAGAGTTCCTGTCCTGATTCTCTGTTCTCAGAGGTTCTCTGGTAGGCTGCAGGAGACTTTAGCGTTTGGGTTGTGCTAGTTTGGTTTTTGTATGGTTTCATTTGGACGACTATCTTGAGGCCCCTCCATGTGGTTTAGTGAGGTTTTCTGCAACAGTTCTACAAAGCAACCTGCAGCAGAAGAGACTTTGAGAGTTTTTAGGAAGTTCTGGAGACCAGACTTTAGAGCAGCAGAAACATTTATCAGCAGTTTGAGCAGGACAAGGTGAGCTTCAGAGTAGAAATGAGACAGAAACCTTCTTGACCCGTGTGGTGAGGTCCTGTACCAAGAGTTTGAGCAGGTTGTGAAGAGTCTGTAGTTCTTTGGTCTGAAAGCACAAGAA
The DNA here is from genome assembly GCF_022539595.1 of Amphiprion ocellaris. Lineage (NCBI taxonomy): Eukaryota > Metazoa > Chordata > Actinopteri > Pomacentridae > Amphiprion > Amphiprion ocellaris. The sequence continues at coordinate 15,284,433 of NC_072775.1, read as the reverse complement.
GAGTCGACTCATTAAAGGAGAAAACAGGAGATATTGTTGGTTCTTCTGTCGCTCTGCAGTTTCCTTAGACTGAATATCAAGTTTATATTTTAAATGATTTCCCATGTGAGCCCAAGAAGACTTCAATAAACTCCTTCCATCCCCTGGACACAACATATTTTATTACCATGTTCAATGTTTTTTTTTTTTAATGTTTGTGAGTTTTAATCATATTTTTTTCTCTTTGCTTGTTTAGTTTTGTCATCTGTGTAAAAGGTGCTAAACAAATAAAGTTGAATTGATAAACTGAATAATTGACTAACTCATGATTGTGACAACAGAAGTATTTTCATTGTGATTTAAGGGTTTATTTCATTTTTAAGGTTGGGGTTAAAATCTTGACAGAAAAAGAAGATTAAAGAAATAAACTACATAACAAAAAGCAATTAAATCAAACAAAAAAAATTAATACAATAAAACTTTTAAAAAGTTTTATTATTAAAAAGATTTAAGAAATTTAAGATGTAATTTTCTAATTAAACATTTAATTTTTTATTAAATGTTTTGTCTTTTTAAAGGTTTAATAATCTAATTAAATGTTTTGCATTTTTTAAAATGTTTAATATTCTTTAATTTTATTTTTTAAATTTTAATTATGGAAAATATTTTATCTGTAATTATTAATATTTGTATTTTAAAAATGTTGTTTAATTTCATAATGACATGTATGTTGTTGAATTATCTAATTCAATATTTTGTCTGTTTAATAGAGTTAAACATTAAATACAATTAAATTATATGTACATATACCACCTTTTAATGTTTAGTTTTCTTTTTAAATGCTTCATTGTATTTTCTGTTTAATTCCTATTTGAAGTTTTATTGTCTTTAAGATGTAATTTTCTAATTAAACATTTAATTTTTTAATTAAATGTTTTGTCTTTTAAAGGGTTTAATAATCTGATTAAATGTTTTGCATTTTTAAAAATGTTTAACATTCTTCTTGTTCAATTGTATTTTTTTAACTGTTTAATGATGGAAAATACTTTATCTGTAATTTCTAATATTTGTATTTTAAAAATTTTGTTTAATTTCATAATGACATGTATTGTATCTTGTTGAATGATCTCATTCCATATTTTGTCTGTTTAATATAATTTAATGTAATTTAATGTTTAACTCTATTAAACAGACAAAATATGGAATGAGATCATTCAACAAGATACAATACATGTCATTATGAAATTAAACAAAATTTTTAAAATACAAATATTAGAAATTACAGATAAAGTATTTTCCATCATTAAACAGTTAAAAAAATACAATTGAACAAGAAGAATGTTAAACATTTTTAAAAATGCAAAACATTTAATCAGATTATTAAACCCTTAAAAAGACAAAACATGGACGCCCATATAGCTCAACGGGTTAAGCGGGTGATTCATGTACAGGGGCTGCTCCCTGACGCAGCGTCGCGGGTTCGAGTCCCGCTAGTGGCCCTTTGCTGCAAATCTTCCCCCGACTCTTCTCCCCTGTTTCTTGTCTGTCTCTCACAACGCCTATCCAATAAAAAGACAAAACATTTAATAAAAAAATTAAATGTTTAATTAGAAAATTATATCTTAAAGACAATAAAAGTTCAAATAGGAATTACACAGAAAATACAATGAAGTATTTAAAAAGAAAATTAAACATTAAAAGGTGGTAAAACATTTAAAAAGAAAAACCTTAAAGATTTAATCGAAACATTAACAGACTGTCTGAAGGTTCAAACTAACAGAGAACTACTCAAGAACTTTTAAGATTTCAGTCCTCAGACTGTGTGAAGGTTCAAACTAACAGAGAAGTACTCAGGAACTTAGAAGATATCAGTCCTTGGACTGTCTGGAAGTTCAATCTAACAGAGAACTACTGTGGGACTTAGAAAATTTCAGCCCTCAGACTGTGTGAAAGCTCAGGTCCTGAGGACTCGGGAGGTCTGGAGGCTTTGAAAGTCTTGGAACTGAGGGTTCAACCCTCCAGCACAAAGGCTAAAGTCCAACCTCCTGAGAAAAACGGTCGAGTCGAGACTCAAGTTAAAAAAAACTTGAAAATGGCAAAAAAATAGATGATAAATGCGCAAAAAAAAAAAAAAGTATCTGAGTGAGTAGCTCAGGGGATAAGAAGAGAAACGTGCTCTTCAATAGTTATTGTCATTATTATTACTAGTAATATTATTTTTGTGTCCACTACAACCCATACAATCATCTAGTGTAGTCAAACAGGAATGTGTGCATGGCGAATCAAATCCAAAACAATCCATGAACCAACGACCACGTCTTGATTGCACTTCATATTATTGACCACTAGATGTCCTACTCGAGCACTGTGTGTCATTGAGGCCTCGAGTAATGAACCATGTTTTGAATGAAGTGTCGAAGCTTCAACAAAGCCTCGATCAGCCATCACTAGCTGCAGCTGCTGTGGCCATTAGGTTGGTGTTTCTTTTGACGAGGGAAAAACTAGAGCATCCAACAACACTAAAAAAAATCGCTTCTCTGTGTTAATTTTGTGTTGGCCTCACAGCAGTGTTTAAAGAATAACACATTAAACTCATTAGCTCAACTAGGGTTGCCACCTTTCAGAAATGAAAATAAAGGACGGCCGCCACGGTTCAATAAAGTTCACAGATTCAGACTTCCGGCATCAATAACTCGTTAAATATACTTTGTCAAAACATAAACGATGCCTCTTTCCCATCGTTGTAAGGTAGACAATGTGCTACAAGCCCAGTTTGATCAAAAGTAGCTGTCTTTCAAGTTGCAGGAATAACATTGGTGTCAACAGGAGCCAGTTGAAGGCTGCAGTGATTTTGGAGACACTACAAAGTACAAGATTGAAGTTATTGAATATTTGTGTCTCTCTTCGCTGTTGCAGCGGTTTTGCAGTTTGCAGACCGTACCTGTTCACAGCCTGCTGTGCATAGACACCGATGTTATTTCTGCAGCTTGAAAGACAGCTACATCATTTGTGGCTGTTACAGGAAAAGCTGATTACCCAAATGCAGTACAACGAAATGGTATGGTACAATCTCATATAGAAGATATCCTGGTGGATCTAATAGGATATACCGTTGAAGTGAGGAGCCTGTTTAAAAGCAGGGACTTCTCTTCAGGAATTCTCTGGCCGTCCTGTTAGGGTATTTCCTCCACAGAGGAATTTTTGGCAACTCTGTAGTGGTTTGACACAAATGACAAAAATAATTGACTGAAACAGCAATAAATGCTTGAAAGGTTATCTTTAAAATTTGAAAATTATTTCCAAACTTTATCAAGTGTCTTTTATCATTTTGAGTTAATTTCATGTTGAACAAATCTGGAGTCATTTTGGACCAATTTCAAGTAATTATGGACAATTATTGGGTCATTATTTTTAACAACTTTCATTGCATTTTGGACAAGTCTATGTTACCTGAGACAAGTTTTAAGACATTGTGATTCATTTCAGACACACTTTGAAACATTTTGACAATTTAGAACCATTTCATACAGTATTTATGTTGCACCGTTTTTTTTTGCATCCTTCTGGACAGGTTTATGTCATTTAGGAACATATTTGTCATTTTGCAAATGTTGAAATTCCAAGTCATTATTATTATTATTATTTTTTAGTTTTATTTTTTTAGGTTTTATATTGAAGAGGGGGATAGAGAGAGAGGGGAGGATAGAACGGAAAGATACAGGGTTGGGGTGAAATAGAGAAGAGTGAAAAGATAGAGAGGTGTGAGTGTAGAAAGGAAGAAAGGGCAGGAGTGAAATAGAGAGGGGTGAAAAGATAGAGAGGGGTGAAAAGATGGAGAGGGGTGAGGCTAGAAGCAGGAGTGAGAGCAGAGGGGGAAAAGGGTGAGGACAGAAGCAGGAGTGAGAGCAGAGGGACAAAAGGGTGAGGAGAAGGGAGAGAAAGGAGGAGACATTATGGTGGCTGTCGGCTTGCAACCAGCCGCCTCACTTCTTCTTGTGCCACCAGCTCCAGCGACCTTTCTTCCTCTCAGTCTTGTCATCTTTGTCTTTGTGTTCTTTGTTCTTTGTCTTGGCTTTTTGCTCTGCTCTCTGCTCTCCATCTTTGCTTGGGTTCTGCTCAACGTTTGGCCCAGGCTTCTTGGTCCTTCTCAGGAAGCTGAAGCATCCCGTCTTCTTTTTCGTCAGCAACTCCTGCATGGCTTCATTTTCCTCCTGCAGTTCGTTTTGTTTCTTCAGGAGGTCGATCTTTTCTTTCTGCAGCATGATCTGCTGCTGCTGTAGGTCCAGTCTCTCTGCAGCCTCTTTTCTATGTTCCTCCTGAAATGCGCAGAGGAGCGCAGAAAGACCAGCCACCGAAGCCTGGAGTTGTTGGATTTCCTCGGCCTGCAGCTGGCTAGACTTGGCGTTGTTGTTCTTTTCAGTCTCCAGTGCAGCTTCTGCCTGGACTTTATCAGCCATGAGCAGCCTGAACTTTTTGTCCACTCCCTCTTTGGTCTTGAGCAGCACATCTCTTTCCATCAAGAGATCCTCCTTCTCCTCCAGGATCTGGCTGCTTTCTTGCTGCAGCTGTTGGTTCTCCTTCAGAAGGTCCTCCTTCTCTGACAGGAGTGTTTCAAAATCCATCTGAAGGTTTTTGTGCTCCAGCTGAAGTAGCTTTTGCTGGTCTGCTGCCTCCTTTCTGGCTTGGTCCAGACGTGATTGGAGCTCTATGTGTCTGGAGAGTCTCTGCAGACATGCCCTTTTCTCCAGGGCCGTTGCCTGGTCTCTCTGGGTCTGCAGCTCCTGTTGGGTGGTCCAGAGTTTAGAGGAGAGACTCTTGTTGTTCCTCTCGAGTCTTGAGATCTCTTTCTCATACAGAAGTTGGTCCTGCTGCAACTTCAGGTTCCTCTCTTGAAGCTGTTTTATCTTGTCTTTCAGTTTTTCAGCTTCATCTGGTTTTGGAAGGTTGCCTTCCACAGATGCAGCTCTGCATGCAGCGCTGAACATCCTTGTGCTGGCTCTTTGGGTGTGTTGGGCCATCGTAGTTAAGCAGTGTTGAAGTGTTTCAATTCTCAGTGGTTGGAGAAAAGTCCTCAGTTGTCTTCTCAGAAGTTCCTGGGAGTGCTCTGATTGTCTGAAGAAAGTCGACAGATTTATATGTTTCAGATCGGAATGTATGACGTCGTTCTGACGTCCTGATGTGTTGTTACATCATAATGTGGTGTGACATGTCGGCCTTCGATGCTGTTGTAAGCGGGTGTTGTTGTAAGCGGGTGTTGTTGTAGCGCGCATGCGCCTTCCCCTGTTTGTTTTTTTTTGTTTGGGTTCCCACGCTCTGGGGGGTTGTCATTGGAAGGCCAGACCGGTGTTCCAGTTTGACTGGTGATCAGGTTAACTGGCGATAGTTTCCGTCTCCAGATGTTTCGTTCGCAGATTCGTCACGATCAGACCTGGATTTACGTGAAATAAAGATACCAAATAAAGAAGACCTCGCCGAAAAACGTCGGCATCACTGCTTAATAAAGTCTATATCCATGTAAATACGATCTACAGACAGTAAAAAGAAATGTGCGGGCCGAAATAAAAAACACATATTTTTCAAGTACGGTGAGAGGATTCGAACCCACGTAATCCAGCGATAAAACTACGAGACCACCGTCTTACTCATTGTGCTATCGATCAGCTCTGCAGGTATACCGCTTCATCCATATAGATCACTGTCATTCTGTCAGGTGTTTAACACCTGGTGATTGTTCAGGAAACACGTCCATGTTAACTGGGGATAATCACAACTTAACACAGGCTTCCTGGTTAAGAACGAGTCACGAAACTATTTTTTGTCTCACCAAGAAAACCCACAACATGAAAGCAGGTCCACTGCTGTGTTGTGTGTTAGTTTGTGTGTTCAGTGGAACAGATCCAGAGCAGAACTTCAGGTTTAACTCGGGTTTGTTCTCAGAAACACTCAGACCCTCAGCAGCCTCCCATCAGAACAACACGCAGCACATCAGCTTGATTTGCTCAAATGCATCGGAACAAACTGAGACCACGTTGTTTAAACTAGTCACTCAGAAAACAATAAAAACTCGTTCAGTCATTCACGTCCTAACCCCTCATTTCAAAGCACGTTAACCGCTGACAATCTATTTTTTTAAAGGAAGGAATCCGACCTGGTCAAAACAAACAATATATTTGTGTGATTTGTGTCTTCCCAAACACCCTGGCTGGTTTAATAATGGCAGAAGATACTTTTAAAGATGTCGCAGAGGAAGACTAGTGTGAATTGTGGTGTTTGACAGTATTTGATTTAATGACTTGCTCCTCATCCACCTTTGAGTACATGTAGGCTAAATATACAAATATGGCAGCACAATATCTTCAGTGTCCAACAGGAATATCTGTAGCTGTAACGTTCATATGTGACTGTAGTCTACTTCAGTACATCCAATAGGTGCTTATGGCTCACTGTGTAGAGCGGATAAACCATTGTTTGTTTTGACCAGATCGAATCCCTTTACTTCCCTTCCCTTTTTTTAATTTATTTTTGTTAATATAGTCAGCGGTTAAAGTGCTCTGAAATGACGGTTAGGACGTGGATGGCTGAACGAGTTTTTATTGTTTTCTGAGTGACTCGTTTAAACAACGTGGTCTCAGTTTGTTCCGATGTATTTTAGCAAATCAAGGTGATGTTGTGCTGCGTGTTGTTCTGATGGGAGGCTGCTGAGGGTCGGAGTGTTTCTGAGAACAAACCCGAGTTAAACCTGAAGTTCTGCTCTGGATCTGTTCCACTGAACACACAAACTAACACACAACACAGCAGTGGACGTGCTTCTATGTTGTGGGTTTTCTTGGTGAGACAATAAATAGTTTTGTGACTCGTTCTTAACCAGGAAGCCTGTGTTAAGTTGTGATTATCCCCAGTTAACATGGACGTGTTTCCTGAACAATCACCAGGTGTTAAACACCTGACAGAATGACAGTGATCTATATGGATGAAGCGGTATACCTGCAGAGCTGATCAGTAGCACAATGAGTAAGACGGTGGTCTCGTAATTTTATTGCTGGATTACGTGGGCTCGAATCCTCTCACCCACTTGAAAAATACGTGTTTTTTATTTCGGCCCGCACATTTCTTTTTACTGTCTGTAGATGATATTTACATGGATATAGACTTTATTAAGTAGTGATGCCGACGTTTTTCGGCGACGTCTTCTTTATCTGGTATCTTTATTTCACGTAAATCCAGGTGTGATCGTGACGAATCTGCGAACGAAACATCTGGAGACGGAAACTATCGCCAGTTAACCTGATCACCAGTCAAACTGTAACACCGGGATACTGTCTCTCTGTTCGCATGACAATAAACGGAGATCTGCCGTCTTTCTCCAAGGAGTATTCAGTCTCTGTACCTTTCTCAGCTCACCACGCTACATTGGTGGCAGCGGTGCTGCGACTGGACTCACTTTTCTGCTTATTTTGTTGGAGACTATTTGTTCGGACAATATGTTTGGAGGCCCTAAGGACGAGGACGACTATGGGAAGTACAGAGCTGCATGGACTGAGGAGGTCTGTAATGTGAAGTAGTTTGCGATGACATGCTTCAAATCAATGCAATTTATAGCCTAAATAAAGTGCTCAAAACTGTGGGTTTGAATAACTTGGTCTTTTGTGCCCTCTACAGTCACAAGTGAAAAATGACACTTTTACTTTTAATACATCGTACATATCATTAATTGTAACTGTGGGAAAGTAGGTGTCTGCAGTATTTTTTTTGCTACTGTAGATAAAACTGTGGATTTACTTTTAATGTGTACGTCAAACAGCTGTAATATGGATGTATGAACAGGCAATGATGAAAGCAGGAGTCCAGGTCATAGTCGAAGAAAGAACAACTGTAAATACATTCACTGTTTCTATCCATCGCATACACTCTGAATCAGTAAAACACAAACTGCACCACATTCTGGCTGTTGCTGAACAAACTGGTTGAACATTACCACATCTTTTATATTGTAGCTGATATTTTACCAAACTCAGGATATAGATCAGTTTTGACTTTTATTCTTTTGTGTCAGTGTCCTCATAGATTTTTTTTTTGTGATTGTAAGACCAAAAGAAGCTTCTCTTTCTGTCTCACCTTGTAGAAAATGGAGGCAAAAAATGTATTTATTACCTACTTTTTCAAATTTATTTTTTCCTCTTCACTACTGATAATGGGAAGTTTAGAAAACACTGTTGTTCATGTTTGCCAACCAACTGACCAGCAACACAACAGCAAAATTACAACATACCACCTGCTTTTACTGTCATCAGTGATGTTTAATATTTTTCAGTGATGGTCCTACATTTCCCAGAATGCATTTCTTTGAGATCTCCTAAATCAGGGGTGTTAAACACGTGGCCTGTGGGTCAAAACCGGCCCTCCAGAGGGTCCAATCCGGTCTGCAGGACGACTTTGTAAAGTGTAAAAATTACAAAGACATTAACTGCAAATTGAAAATTTGTAAACCTATAAATTTAAAATAATTTCTAGACCATGACAAGCTATTTTGATTTTAAGGTAAAATACTAGATTGCTCATTCTTATTTTGTATCTCATTTTTGTAATATTTTGTTTTGTTGTTTTGTTGTTTTTGTCTTTTTTTGTCTGACTTATCATTTCTCATGTTTTTGCCTTTTTGTGTTTCTTTTTGTCTCGTTTCTGTTTTTTGTCTAATTCTTGTAATTTTGTTTCATTTTTTGTTTTGTTTCTGTCATTTGTGTAATTTTTTGGTCCCTTTTTTTGTTTTTTTTGTCGAGTTGTTTGTCTCATAGAAGATCCCTATTTAGTGTTGTTCATTTGAATTATTTTTCGCAGAATAGATTGGTTTTTTTGCTGTTGTTTTTGCTTTGAGAGTTAGTAGTATGTCAGATTTCGCATTTCGTAGAGAATATATATATATATATTCTCTACGAAATGCGAAATCTGACATATATATATATATATTCCCAACTCACCACCCCCATGCCACAACACCTGGCACAGAACCTTGTCAGGTGCTTAGCTGACAGATTACAAACCAAAGAAAAGAACAGTTCACTGACTGTTGCTACACTTGTGGCTCTGCAGTTCAAAACTTTTGGATTCACCAATCAGAGTGGCAGCCAGTGTGAAAGAACGTTTAATAACAGAATGCACAACAATTAACATAAAGAATACCAAGCAGCAGTCATCTACGTCACAAGCACCACCACAGCCTTGTCCTCCACCACCAGTAGCACCTTCCACAGGTATTTTTTTTCTCTTCTGAATAGGGAATGACTGACATTTCTGGTGATGATGATGATGATGATCTTCAATATTTTTCAGTTCAACTGTGGAGCCTATTAGACGAAGACGCAAGTAGAGCCTGGCAAATGCAAAGCGCCTCAGCGAATGCAATTGTAGAAAGAACGGCAGACCCACTGGCTTACTGGGCAACCCACAAAACTGTTTACCCAAACTTGTACAATGGAGCCAAACATTTCCTGTGTACCTCAGCCTCATCTGTGCCGTGTGAACAGGTTTTTTTTTCTAAGGCTGGGGAGATAGTGAGTAAAAGAAGGAACTGCTTGAGTCCCAAACAATGTTCCCTCTAATTTTTCATGAGTCTGAGCAAACACACAAACTCCCTGAGCGTCCCTTGGACCACTGTGAGCAACATCAGACGTGTGCACTGTGGTCACACCAGCATCACATCCATTCAAGTTACATGGTTCATTAAAAGAATCAAATTACAGCATTTACATTTCTGTTAAAACACTTTGTCAACAGGAGCCAGTTGAAGGCTGCAGTGATTTTAGTGACACTACAATGTATAAGAGTGAAGTTATTGAATATTTGTCTCTCTTTACTGTTGCAGCGGTTTTGCAAATTGCAGACGGACCCTGTTCACTCCATAGACACCAATGTTATTCCTGTAGCTTGGAAGACAGCTACTTTTGATAAAACTGGGCTTGTAGCACATTGTCTGCCTTGCAACAATGGGAAAGAGGCACCGTTTATGTTTTGACAACCTATATCTAATGAGTTATTGATGCTGGAAGTCTGAATCTGTGAAGATCTTTCCAACTTTACTGAACTTGGGGCCACTACCACCTAAGGAGTGATATATTTAATTTTGAAAAAAGCATTTAGCCATACTTAAAGCTTTAAGTGCTTTATTAACACGGAACTAAACATTTTGTATTGTTTTATTATCACAGGTTCTGTCTGAAAAGAGGTGGCATCATTTTAAACAGTGAGATCAAACTAATAAAATGCAATGACCAACCAGTGAGCAATACTGGATTCTGCAAAAACATAAACAACTTTTTAAAAAATCTAAATCTTATCTTAACACAGTTAATGTATTAACTTATTTTTGTGTGTATGCATGTATTTATTGATTTATTTAGTACTGTTAACATATCAGAGTTCTGAGTGAATTTTTCTTAAGATAGGCAAAGGCCATTTATTGATTACATATAGGCTCTTAAATGTTTATTAAAAACTAAAAAGCATTTTTAAAAAAACAACTTAGGTATTTATTGAGTCACTAAAATACTGTAGAGTACAGACCACATCAGCATGATTATAAGCATCCTCTGGTAAATGAACAACCAGATACTGATGTCTCTCACCATATGGACTTCAGGAGATGACTGGGGGATGATAAACTGTGACCTACTGGTTGGGTTCTCTCTGTTCTCATGTTTCTTACATGTTTGTCCCCTGACAGCCGGGTCCTAATGTTTTTTGAGCAACACACCATACTATGACGTTTTTACAATGATGGTTCTACTATGGAACCAGTTTGACATGTTCAGGCGTTCTTTGTGTGAAAACTCAGAGATTTCAGGGATCAGAAGGTGGTTTTCAACTTTCTTTGTTAACTTTCTGCTTCAAATTTAAATTAAATTTCCTTCACTAACCCAGCCCTCTGGACTTCCAGGAAGCTGTGTTCCTATTGGCTGTCCAGGTGGCTGCTTGGTGTTATCAGGAACACCTGAGCAGCTCAGTGTCTTCCTGCTTTATTTAGCTGCAGACAAACATTTCCTCTGCTTCTCACCAGTGAACTGGGTTTGGCTCTGTTGCTTCAGTTTGTTCTTTAGGTGTTGGCTTGCAGCTTCCAGCAGTAAAATAGACTTTAATGTGTTTCTTGGTGTGTTTTAGGGCTTTGTACTGGATAGTTGTCTTGGTAAATGTGGTTCTTTAGCCACAGTTAGCACATGGTGCTAATGTGTGCAGTGATTAGTGGATTTGGTGCAGCTGAGTTGTGTCTTTATCTTGGCTGTAGTGAGTCTTTAGAGGTTTTTGGTCAGACACACCCTATATTCTTCTTCTCCAGAAGGTAAGAGTTCCTGTCCTGATTCTCTGTTCTCAGAGGTTCTCTGGTAGGCTGCAGGAGACTTTAGCGTTTGGGTTGTGCTAGTTTGGTTTTTGTATGGTTTCATTTGGACGACTATCTTGAGGCCCCTCCATGTGGTTTAGTGAGGTTTTCTGGAACAGTTCTACAAAGCAACCTGCAGCAGAAGAGACTTTGAGAGTTTTTAGGAAGTTCTGGAGACCAGACTTTAGAGCAGCAGAAACATTTGTCAGCAGTTTGAGCAGGAGAAGGTGAGCTTCAGAGTAGAAATGAGACAGAAACCTTCTTGACCCGTGTGGTGAGGTCCTGTACCAAGAGTTTGAGCAGGTTGTGAAGAGTCTGTAGTTCTTTGGTCTGAAAGCACAAGAAGAGTCGACTCATTAAAGGAGAAAACAGGAGATATTGTTGGTTCTTCTGTCGCTCTGCAGTTTCCTTAGACTGAATATCAAGTTTATATTTTAAATGATTTCCCATGTGAGCCCAAGAAGACTTAAATAAACTCCTTCCATCCCCTGGACACAACATATTTTATTACCATGTTCAATGTTTTTTTTTTTTAATGTTTGTGAGTTTTAATCATATTTTTTTCTCTTTGCTTGTTTAGTTTTGTCATCTGTGTAAAAGGTGCTAAACAAATAAAGTTGAATTGATAAACTGAATAATTGACTAACTCATGATTGTGACAACAGAAGTATTTTCATTGTGATTTAAGGGTTTATTTCATTTTTAAGGTTGGGGTTAAAATCTTGACAGAAAAAGAAGATTAAAGAAATAAACTACATAACAAAAAGCAATTAAATCAAACAAAAAAAATTAATACAATAAAACTTTTAAAAAGTTTTATTATTAAAAAGATTTAAGAAATTTAATATGTAATTTTCTAATTAAACATTTAATTTTTTATTAAATGTTTTGTCTTTTTAAAGGTTTAATAATCTAATTAAATGTTTTGCATTTTTTAAAATGTTTAATATTCTTTAATTTTATTTTTTAAATTTTAATTATGGAAAATATTTTATCTGTAATTATTAATATTTGTATTTTAAAAATGTTGTTTAATTTCATAATGACATGTATGTTGTTGAATTATCTAATTCAATATTTTGTCTGTTTAATAGAGTTAAACATTAAATACAATTAAATTATATGTACATATACCACCTTTTAATGTTTAGTTTTCTTTTTAAATGCTTCATTGTATTTTCTGTTTAATTCCTATTTGAAGTTTTATTGTCTTTAAGATGTAATTTTCTAATTAAACATTTAATTTTTTAATTAAATGTTTTGTCTTTTAAAGGGTTTAATAATCTGATTAAATGTTTTGCATTTTTAAAAATGTTTAACGTTCTTCTTGTTCAATTGTATTTTTTTAACTGTTTAATGATGGAAAATACTTTATCTGTAATTTCTAATATTTGTATTTTAAAAATTTTGTTTAATTTCATAATGACATGTATTGTATCTTGTTGAATGATCTCATTCCATATTTTGTCTGTTTAATAGAGTTAAACATTAAATTACATTAAATTATATTAAACAGACAAAATATGGAATGAGATCATTCAACAAGATACAATACATGTCATTATGAAATTAAACAAAATTTTTAAAATACAAATATTAGAAATTACAGATAAAGTATTTTCCATCATTAAACAGTTAAAAAAATACAATTGAACAAGAAGAACGTTAAACATTTTTAAAAATGCAAAACATTTAATCAGATTATTAAACCCTTAAAAAGACAAAACATGGACGCCCATATAGCTCAACGGGTTAAGCGGGTGATTCATGTACAGGGGCTGCTCCCTGACGCAGCGTCGCGGGTTCGAGTCCCGCTAGTGGCCCTTTGCTGCAAATCTTCCCCCGACTCTTCTCCCCTGTTTCTTGTCTGTCTCTCACTACACCTATCCAATAAAAAGACAAAACATTTAATTTAAAAATTAAATGTTTAATTAGAAAATTATATCTTAAAGACAATAAAAGTTCAAATAGGAATTACACAGAAAATACAATGAAGGATTTAAAAAGAAAATTAAACATTAAAAGGTGGTAAAACATTTAAAAAGAAAAACCTTAAAGATTTAATCGAAACATTAACAGACTGTCTGAAGGTTCAAACTAACAGAGAACTACTCAAGAACTTTTAAGATTTCAGCCCTCAGACTGTGTGAAAGCTCAGGTCCTGAGGACTCGGGAGGTCTGGAGGCTTTGAAAGTCTTGGAACTGAGGGTTCAACCCTCCAGCACAAAGGCTAAAGTCCAACCTCCTAAGAAAAACGGTCGAGTCGAGATTCAAGTTAAAAAAAACTTGAAAATGGCAAAAAAAATAGATGATAAATGCGCAAAAAAAAAAAAAAGTATCTGAGTGAGTAGCTCAGGGGATAAGAAGAGAAACGTGCTCTTCAATAGTTATTGTCATTATTATTACTAGTAATATTATTTTTGTGTCCACTACAACCCATACAATCATCTAGTGTAGTCAAACAGGAATGTGTGCATGGCGAATCAAATCCAAAACAATCCATGAACCAACGACCACGTCTTGATTGCACTTCATATTATTGACCACTAGATGTCCTACTCGAGCACTGTGTGTCATTGAGGCCTCGAGTAATGAACCATGTTTTGAATGAAGTGTCGAAGCTTCAACAAAGCCTCGATCAGCCATCACTAGCTGCAGCTGCTGTGGCCATTAGGTTGGTGTTTCTTTTGACGAGGGAAAAACTAGAGCATCCAACAACACTAAAAAAAATCGCTTCTCTGTGTTAATTTTGTGTTGGCCTCACAGCAGTGTTTAAAGAATAACACATTAAACTCATTAGCTCAACTAGGGTTGCCACCTTTCAGAAATGAAAATAAAGGACGGCCGCCACGGTTCAATAAAGTTCACAGATTCAGACTTCCGGCATCAATAACTCGTTAAATATACTTTGTCAAAACATAAACGATGCCTCTTTCCCATCGTTGTAAGGTAGACAATGTGCTACAAGCCCAGTTTGATCAAAAGTAGCTGTCTTTCAAGTTGCAGGAATAACATTGGTGTCAACAGGAGCCAGTTGAAGGCTGCAGTGATTTTGGAGACACTACAAAGTACAAGATTGAAGTTATTGAATATTTGTGTCTCTCTTCGCTGTTGCAGCGGTTTTGCAGTTTGCAGACCGTACCTGTTCACAGCCTGCTGTGCATAGACACCGATGTTATTTCTGCAGCTTGAAAGACAGCTACATCATTTGTGGCTGTTACAGGAAAAGCTGATTACCCAAATGCAGTACAACGAAATGGTATGGTACAATCTCATATAGAAGATATCCTGGTGGATCTAATAGGATATACCGTTGAAGTGAGGAGCCTGTTTAAAAGCAGGGACTTCTCTTCAGGAATTCTCTGGCCGTCCTGTTAGGGTATTTCCTCCACAGAGGAATTTTTGGCAACTCTGTAGTGGTTTGACACAAATGACAAAAATAATTGACTGAAACAGCAATAAATGCTTGAAAGGTTATCTTTAAAATTTGAAAATTATTTCCAAACTTTATCAAGTGTCTTTTATCATTTTGAGTTAATTTCATGTTGAACAAATCTGGAGTCATTTTGGACCAATTTCAAGTAATTATGGACAATTATTGGGTCATTATTTTTAACAACTTTCATTGCATTTTGGACAAGTCTATGTTACCTGAGACAAGTTTTAAGACATTGTGATTCATTTCAGACACACTTTGAAACATTTTGACAATTTAGAACCATTTCATACAGTATTTATGTTGCACCGTTTTTTTTTGCATCCTTCTGGACAGGTTTATGTCATTTAGGAACATATTTGTCATTTTGCAAATGTTGAAATTCCAAGTCATTATTATTATTATTATTTTTTAGTTTTATTTTTTTAGGTTTTATATTGAAGAGGGGGATAGAGAGAGAGGGGAGGATAGAACGGAAAGATACAGGGTTGGGGTGAAATAGAGAAGAGTGAAAAGATAGAGAGGTGTGAGTGTAGAAAGGAAGAAAGGGCAGGAGTGAAATAGAGAGGGGTGAAAAGATAGAGAGGGGTGAAAAGATGGAGAGGGGTGAGGCTAGAAGCAGGAGTGAGAGCAGAGGGACAAAAGGGTGAGGAGAAGGGAGAGAAAGGAGGAGACATTAGGGTGGCTGTCGGCTTGCAACCAGCCGCCTCACTTCTTCTTGTGCCACCAGCTCCAGCGACCTTTCTTCCTCTCAGTCTTGTCATCTTTGTCTTTGTGTTCTTTGTTCTTTGTCTTGGCTTTTTGCTCTGCTCTCTGCTCTCCATCTTTGCTTGGGTTCTGCTCAACGTTTGGCCCAGGCTTCTTGGTCCTTCTCAGGAAGCTGAAGCATCCCGTCTTCTTTTTCGTCAGCAACTCCTGCATGGCTTCATTTTCCTCCTGCAGTTCGTTTTGTTTCTTCAGGAGGTCGATCTTTTCTTTCTGCAGCATGATCTGCTGCTGCTGTAGGTCCAGTCTCTCTGCAGCCTCTTTTCTATGTTCCTCCTGAAATGCGCAGAGGAGCGCAGAAAGACCAGCCACCGAAGCCTGGAGTTGTTGGATTTCCTCGGCCTGCAGCTGGCTAGACTTGGCGTTGTTGTTCTTTTCAGTCTCCAGTGCAGCTTCTGCCTGGACTTTATCAGCCATGAGCAGCCTGAACTTTTTGTCCACTCCCTCTTTGGTCTTGAGCAGCACATCTCTTTCCATCAAGAGATCCTCCTTCTCCTCCAGGATCTGGCTGCTTTCTTGCTGCAGCTGTTGGTTCTCCTTCAGAAGGTCCTCCTTCTCTGACAGGAGTGTTTCAAAATCCATCTGAAGGTTTTTGTGCTCCAGCTGAAGTAGCTTTTGCTGGTCTGCTGCCTCCTTTCTGGCTTGGTCCAGACGTGATTGGAGCTCTATGTGTCTGGAGAGTCTCTGCAGACATGCCCTTTTCTCCAGGGCCGTTGCCTGGTCTCTCTGGGTCTGCAGCTCCTGTTGGGTGGTCCAGAGTTTAGAGGAGAGACTCTTGTTGTTCCTCTCGAGTCTTGAGATCTCTTTCTCATACAGAAGTTGGTCCTGCTGCAACTTCAGGTTCCTCTCTTGAAGCTGTTTTATCTTGTCTTTCAGTTTTTCAGCTTCATCTGGTTTTGGAAGGTTGCCTTCCACAGATGCAGCTCTGCATGCAGCGCTGAACATCCTTGTGCTGGCTCTTTGGGTGTGTTGGGCCATCGTAGTTAAGCAGTGTTGAAGTGTTTCAATTCTCAGTGGTTGGAGAAAAGTCCTCAGTTGTCTTCTCAGAAGTTCCTGGGAGTGCTCTGATTGTCTGAAGAAAGTCGACAGATTTATATGTTTCAGATCGGAATGTATGACGTCGTTCTGACGTCCTGATGTGTTGTTACATCATAATGTGGTGTGACATGTCGGCCTTCGATGCTGTTGTAAGCGGGTGTTGTTGTAAGCGGGTGTTGTTGTAGCGCGCATGCGCCTTCCCCTGTTTGGTTTTTTTTTTGTTTGGGTTCCCACGCTCTGGGGGGTTGTCATTGGAAGGCCAGACCGGTGTTACAGTTTAACTGGTGATCAGGTTAACTGGCGATAGTTTCCGTCTCCAGATGTTTCGTTCGCAGATTCGTCACGATCAGACCTGGATTTACGTGAAATAAAGATACCAAATAAAGAAGACCTCGCCGAAAAACGTCGGCATCACTGCTTAATAAAGTCTATATCCATGTAAATACGATCTACAGACAGTAAAAAGAAATGTGCGGGCCGAAATAAAAAACACATATTTTTCAAGTACGGTGAGAGGATTCGAACCCACGTAATCCAGCGATAAAACTACGAGACCACCGTCTTACTCATTGTGCTATCGATCAGCTCTGCAGGTATACCGCTTCATCCATATAGATCACTGTCATTCTGTCAGGTGTTTAACACCTGGTGATTGTTCAGGAATCACGTCCATGTCAACTGGGGATAATCACAACTTAACACAGGCTTCCTGGTTAAGAACGAGTCACGAAACTATTTATTGTCTCACCAAGAAAACCCACAACATGAAAGCAGGTCCACTGCTGTGTTGTGTGTTAGTTTGTGTGTTCAGTGGAACAGATCCAGAGCAGAACTTCAGGTTTAACTCGGGTTTGTTCTCAGAAACACTCAGACCCTCAGCAGCCTCCCATCAGAACAACACGCAGCACATCAGCTTGATTTGCTCAAATGCATCGGAGCAAACTGAGACCACGTTGTTTAAACTAGTCACTCAGAAAACAATACAAACTCGTTCAGTCATTCACGTCCTAACCCCTCATTTCAAAGCACGTTAACCGCTGACAATCTATTTTTTTAAAGGAAGGAATCCGACCTGGTCAAAACAAACAATATATTTGTGTGATTTGTGTCTTCCCAAACACCCTGGCTGGTTTAATAATGGCAGAAGATACTTTTAAAGATGTCGCAGAGGAAGACTAGTGTGAATTGTGGTGTTTGACAGTATTTGATTTAATGACTTGCTCCTCATCCACCTTTGAGTACATGTAGGCTAAATATACAAATATGGCAGCACAATATCTTCAGTGTCCAACAGGAATATCTGTAGCTGTAACGTTCATATGTGACTGTAGTCTACTTCAGTACATCCAATAGGTGCTCATGGCTCACTGTGTAGAGCGGATAAACCATTGTTTGTTTTGACCAGATCGAATCCGTTTACTTCCCTTCCCTTTTTTTAATTTATTTTTGTTAATATAGTCAGCGGTTAAAGTGCTCTGAAATGACGGTTAGGACGTGGATGGCTGAACGAGTTTTTATTGTTTTCTGAGTGACTCGTTTAAACAACGTGGTCTCAGTTTGTTCCGATGTATTTTAGCAAATCAAGGTGATGTTGTGCTGCGTGTTGTTCTGATGGGAGGCTGCTGAGGGTCGGAGTGTTTCTGAGAACAAACCCGAGTTAAACCTGAAGTTCTGCTCTGGATCTGTTCCACTGAACACACAAACTAACACACAACACAGCAGTGGACGTGCTTCTATGTTGTGGGTTTTCTTGGTGAGACAATAAATAGTTTTGTGACTCGTTCTTAACCAGGAAGCCTGTGTTAAGTTGTGATTATCCCCAGTTAACATGGACGTGTTTCCTGAACAATCACCAGGTGTTAAACACCTGACAGAATCACAGTGATCTATATGGATGAAGCGGTATACCTGCAGAGCTGATCAGTAGCACAATGAGTAAGACGGTGGTTTCGTAATTTTATTGCTGGATTACGTGGGTTCGAATCCTCTCACCCACTTGAAAAATACGTGTTTTTTATTTCGGCCCGCACATTTCTTTTTACTGTCTGTAGATGATATTTACATGGATATAGACTTTATTAAGTAGTGATGCCGACGTTTTTCGGCGACGTCTTC
This sequence comes from Amphiprion ocellaris, assembly GCF_022539595.1. Lineage (NCBI taxonomy): Eukaryota > Metazoa > Chordata > Actinopteri > Pomacentridae > Amphiprion > Amphiprion ocellaris. The sequence continues at coordinate 15,265,732 of NC_072775.1, read as the reverse complement.
TTTATCTGGTATCTTTATTTCACGTAAATCCAGGTGTGATCGTGACGAATCTGCGAACGAAACATCTGGAGACGGAAACTATCGCCAGTTAACCTGATCACCAGTCAAACTGTAACACCGGGATACTGTCTCTCTGTTCGCATGACAATAAACGGAGATCTGCCGTCTTTCTCCAAGGAGTATTCAGTCTCTGTACCTTTCTCAGCTCACCACGCTACATTGGTGGCAGCGGTGCTGCGACTGGACTCACTTTTCTGCTTATTTTGTTGGAGACTATTTGTTCGGACAATATGTTTGGAGGCCCTAAGGACGAGGACGACTATGGGAAGTACAGAGCTGCATGGACTGAGGAGGTCTGTAATGTGAAGTAGTTTGCGATGACATGCTTCAAATCAATGCAATTTATAGCCTAAATAAAGTGCTCAAAACTGTGGGTTTGAATAACTTGGTCTTTTGTGCCCTCTACAGTCACAAGTGAAAAATGACACTTTTACTTTTAATACATCGTACATATCATTAATTGTAACTGTGGGAAAGTAGGTGTCTGCAGTATTTTTTTTGCTACTGTAGATAAAACTGTGGATTTACTTTTAATGTGTACGTCAAACAGCTGTAATATGGATGTATGAACAGGCAATGATGAAAGCAGGAGTCCAGGTCATAGTCGAAGAAAGAACAACTGTAAATACATTCACTGTTTCTATCCATCGCATACACTCTGAATCAGTAAAACACAAACTGCACCACATTCTGGCTGTTGCTGAACAAACTGGTTGAACATTACCACATCTTTTATATTGTAGCTGATATTTTACCAAACTCAGGATATAGATCAGTTTTGACTTTTATTCTTTTGTGTCAGTGTCCTCATAGATTTTTTTTTGTGATTGTAAGACCAAAAGAAGCTTCTCTTTCTGTCTCACCTTGTAGAAAATGGAGGCAAAAAATGTATTTATTACCTACTTTTTCAAATTTATTTTTTCCTCTTCACTACTGATAATGGGAAGTTTAGAAAACACTGTTGTTCATGTTTGCCAACCAACTGACCAGCAACACAACAGCAAAATTACAACATACCACCTGCTTTTACTGTCATCAGTGATGTTTAATATTTTTCAGTGATGGTCCTACATTTCCCAGAATGCATTTCTTTGAGATCTCCTAAATCAGGGGTGTTAAACACGTGGCCTGTGGGTCAAAACCGGCCCTCCAGAGGGTCCAATCCGGTCTGCAGGACGACTTTGTAAAGTGTAAAAATTACAAAGACATTAACTGCAAATTGAAAATTTGTAAACCTATAAATTTAAAATAATTTCTAGACCATGACAAGCTATTTTGATTTTAAGGTAAAATACTAGATTGCTCATTGTTATTTTGTATCTCATTTTTGTAATATTTTGTTTTGTTGTTTTGTTGTTTTTGTCTTTTTTTGTCTGACTTAATCATTTCTCATGTTTTTGCCTTTTTGTGTTTCTTTTTGTCTCGTTTCTGTTTTTTGTCTAATTCTTGTCATTTTGTTTCATTTTTTGTTTTGTTTCTGTCATTTGTGTAATTTTTTGGTCTCTTTTTTTGTTTTTTGTAGAGTCGTTTGTCTCATTTTTTAAATTTTGTGTCATTTTTGTAATATTTTGTCTTATTTTGGCTCGTTTTTTGTGTTTTTCGTCTGACTTTTGTCGTTTATGATCATAAAGTAAAACACTAGATTATTCAGTTCCAGATACCTGTGGCTAAATGTTGTGTTCCTTTGTAGACACTCTGTGGTCTGTAAGTTGTAATGTGTAAATGATAAACTGAGGCATAATGTTGTTGAAATTGAATGTATTTTTCGTAAGGAATTTCAAGTTGTTCATAATGTTTTGTAAAAACATAATTCCTTAAATGTGAACATTTTCAGAATGTACTTTTTTTTGCAAAAAAAAAAAAAACAAAGGAAAATTTGGAAGTATGGCCACTTATAGGTTATTATGCTCTGATTTTGCTGGTCCGGCCCACTTCAGATCAAATTGGGCTAAATGTGGCCCCTGAACTAAAATGAGTTTGACACCCCTGTCCTAAATAGTCATCAACTTGAACACTAGAACAAGTGAGTTATATACAGTCTATGGTTTGTACCAAGAACACAAATGTGTCTTAATTGTTAAAGTCTAACATGGTGTGTGTGTACTGTTTGCTGTTTTGCGGTGTTATTCAAATGTCCAATGATATTAAATTCTATGCAGTGAAGTGAAAGTATTCCAAAATTAAAACTAGCAAACAGTCACTAGCTCAACCACCAAGTTTCACTGTACAGAATTTAAGAATTTCATTTAATTTAAGCTGATGCCATGAAGAAACGGCCAGAGGAGCGTCCATTTTGTTTCTAGGATTTCACACACAACACAATATGCTACATAGAAGCTTTTATACCAGCTGAACTTGTTCATATGACTGCAACATGATTTACCTGCCTGCTCATACCAGCTACCAGCTCATTAACAGCAAACTACGAGCTACGTGTTTTCACCAAGTTTCTTAAATGCAGCATGGAAGTTGTTTTTTGTTTTTTTACAAGCAGTACCTGAACGCAACTCTTCCGGCACTGAAATGTTAAATCGTCTCGCTTCGCCTTCCGTAGAACACAGTAGTAAGAATCAGAAAAAATAACACAGAAGAAGCGAATTTCCTGCAAAGACTGAGATTTTAGAGCTCTGTAGTTTCTCACCGAGTGGCTTTTTTATGATTTACATGAGTCTGTATTGAACTCAGACGGCTTTGTGGACTATTTGCTGCTGTTTACAAACACGTGGATTCACCCTCAGTTTGGAACCGGCTTTTATTCGGACTACAGAGCCGCTGGAGTTAACCCGGAATTCGTAAGTAACTAAATAAACATTATGTGATTCCAAACCGCCGTGTGTAAGGTGTATTAGAGTGTAAAAATAGGTTAATGTGTTAAATTAAACCGGTTCAGAGAGCTGGGCAGGCTGCAGCTGCTGTGGCCATTAGGTTGGTGTTTCTTTTGACGAGGGAAAAACTAGAGCATCCAACAACACTAAAAAAATCGCTTCTCTGTGTTAATTTTGTGTTGGCCTCACAGCAGTGTTTAAAGAATAACACATTAAACTCATTAGCTCAACTAGGGTTGCCACCTTTCAGAAATGAAAATAAAGGACGGCCGCCACGGTTCAATAAAGTTCACAGATTCAGACTTCCGGCATCAATAACTCGTTAAATATACTTTGTCAAAACATAAACGATGCCTCTTTCCCATCGTTGTAAGGTAGACAATGTGCTACAAGCCCAGTTTGATCAAAAGTAGCTGTCTTTCAAGTTGCAGGAATAACATTGGTGTCAACAGGAGCCAGTTGAAGGCTGCAGTGATTTTGGAGACACTACAAAGTACAAGATTGAAGTTATTGAATATTTGTGTCTCTCTTCGCTGTTGCAGCGGTTTTGCAGTTTGCAGACCGTACCTGTTCACAGCCTGCTGTGCATAGACACCGATGTTATTTCTGCAGCTTGAAAGACAGCTACATCATTTGTGGCTGTTACAGGAAAAGCTGATTACCCAAATGCAGTACAACGAAATGGTATGGTACAATCTCATATAGAAGATATCCTGGTGGATCTAATAGGATATACCGTTGAAGTGAGGAGCCTGTTTAAAAGCAGGGACTTCTCTTCAGGAATTCTCTGGCCGTCCTGTTAGGGTATTTCCTCCACAGAGGAATTTTTGGCAACTCTGTAGTGGTTTGACACAAATGACAAAAATAATTGACTGAAACAGCAATAAATGCTTGAAAGGTTATCTTTAAAATTTGAAAATTATTTCCAAACTCTATCAAGTGTCTTTTATCATTTTGAGTTAATTTCATGTTGAACAAATCTGGAGTCATTTTGGACCAATTTCAAGTAATTATGGACAATTATTGGGTCATTATTTTTAACAACTTTCATTGCATTTTGGACAAGTCTATGTTACCTGAGACAAGTTTTAAGACATTGTGATTCATTTCAGACACACTTTGAAACATTTTGACAATTTAGAACCATTTCATACAATATTTATGTTGCACCGTTTTTTTTGCATCCTTCTGGACAGGTTTATGTCATTTAGGAACATATTTGTCATTTTGCAAATGTTGAAATTCCAAGTCATTATTATTATTATTATTTTTTAGTTTTATTTTTTTAGGTTTTATATTGAAGAGGGGGATAGAGAGAGAGGGGAGGATAGAACGGAAAGATACAGGGTTGGGGTGAAATAGAGAAGAGTGAAAAGATAGAGAGGTGTGAGTGTAGAAAGGAAGAAAGGGCAGGAGTGAAATAGAGAGGGGTGAAAAGATAGAGAGGGGTGAAAAGATGGAGAGGGGTGAGGCTAGAAGCAGGAGTGAGAGCAGAGGGGGAAAAGGGTGAGGACAGAAGCAGGAGTGAGAGCAGAGGGACAAAAGGGTGAGGAGAAGGGAGAGAAAGGAGGAGACATTATGGTGGCTGTCGGCTTGCAACCAGCCGCCTCACTTCTTCTTGTGCCACCAGCTCCAGCGACCTTTCTTCCTCTCAGTCTTGTCATCTTTGTCTTTGTGTTCTTTGTTCTTTGTCTTGTCTTTTTGCTCTGCTCTCTGCTCTCCATCTTTGCTTGGGTTCTGCTCAACGTTTGGCCCAGGCTTCTTGGTCCTTCTCAGGAAGCTGAAGCATCCCGTCTTCTTTTTCGTCAGCAACTCCTGCATGGCTTCATTTTCCTCCTGCAGTTCGTTTTGTTTCTTCAGGAGGTCGATCTTTTCTTTCTGCAGCATGATCTGCTGCTGCTGTAGGTCCAGTCTCTCTGCAGCCTCTTTTCTATGTTCCTCCTGAAATGCGCAGAGGAGCGCAGAAAGACCAGCCACCGAAGCCTGGAGTTGTTGGATTTCCTCGGCCTGCAGCTGGCTAGACTTGGCGTTGTTGTTCTTTTCAGTCTCCAGTGCAGCTTCTGCCTGGACTTTATCAGCCATGAGCAGTCTGAACTTTTTGTCCACTCCCTCTTTGGTCTTGAGCAGCACATCTCTTTCCATCAAGAGATCCTCCTTCTCCTCCAGGATCTGGCTGCTTTCTTGCTGCAGCTGTTGGTTCTCCTTCAGAAGGTCCTCCTTCTCTGACAGGAGTGTTTCAAAATCCATCTGAAGGTTTTTGTGCTCCAGCTGAAGTAGCTTTTGCTGGTCTGCTGCCTCCTTTCTGGCTTGGTCCAGACGTGATTGGAGCTCTATGTGTCTGGAGAGTCTCTGCAGACATGCCCTTTTCTCCAGGGCCGTTGCCTGGTCTCTCTGGGTCTGCAGCTCCTGTTGGGTGATCCAGAGTTTAGAGGAGAGACTCTTGTTGTTCCTCTCGAGTCTTGAGATCTCTTTCTCATACAGAAGTTGGTCCTGCTGCAACTTCAGGTTCCTCTCTTGAAGCTGTTTTATCTTGTCTTTCAGTTTTTCAGCTTCATCTGGTTTTGGAAGGTTGCCTTCCACAGATGCAGCTCTGCATGCAGCGCTGAACATCCTTGTGCTGGCTCTTTGGGTGTGTTGGGCCATCGTAGTTAAGCAGTGTTGAAGTGTTTCAATTCTCAGTGGTTGGAGAAAAGTCCTCAGTTGTCTTCTCAGAAGTTCCTGGGAGTGCTCTGATTGTCTGAAGAAAGTCGACAGATTTATATGTTTCAGATCGGAATGTATGACGTCGTTCTGACGTCCTGATGTGTTGTGACATCATAATGTGGTGTGACATGTCGTTCTTCGATGCTGTTGCAACAGGACACACACTGTAGACGTTCTCCAACTGTAGCGCTTGATTAGCTCTAAGCTAATTGTAGTAAAAAAAAAACAAAACTTCTAAACAAGCAATAACCCGATTGTCACCTCTTTACGTAGGTTTGGGTGATTTGTTTCAATCATCCAGATCTGACAAGCTTTTCTTTATGGTCTTCATAAATCAATAATTTGATAAAGTGCATTTCGATCAATGCTGTGTTGACGGATTTTTTAAAATGGTTTTGACGTTCCATAAGCTAATGTTATTGTCTTCCACGTTACACTCCTCGGGTGAAATAAATTAACGAATCCCGTTCAGCTGTTTTGCACCGCATTTAATGTTAACTTCATTCAGATGATCGCAACCATCATCGTCCTGACGAACGTTAAACTCCATTAATATTGTTCAGTCACTAAAGCGTCTTAGGACGAGCTAATATACGCTAGCTCTCTGCTAATCTTGAGGCTAATGTTATTAAAATGTAAGTGTGGACACGAAGCGTTCCGGAGCCGTTTTATACGTCAGATGGTCATAATATCGTTTTGTTAATAGTATTATGTAATAGTATATTCTCTTATATTCTTTCAGAGATTATGGACCACCTGCCAGATAATAACTCCAGGTACAAAGACGTTGAATACTGGGATGAAAGATACAAGACGGAGCAGTGTTATGACTGGTTGGGGAGCTTCTCCAAATTCCAGCATCTTTTGGAAAAAATCGTCAAGAAAGAAGACTCCATTCTGATACTGGGTTGGTAGATTTTAAAAAAATTTTTTTTTGTATTTCCTATTTTGTCTGGGTTTTGTTTGGTGGCCTGCTTTCTTCTTTCTTCTCATCTTTGAGGGTTGTTCTGGTGAATTAAAGGTCTGAGATCCTGATTGCAATTGCAAAAGTTCCTGGTTTAGCTCTGGCTGGAGACCGAGGTCTGCATCACATGTCAGAACTCATCTCTAGCCTCCATTTAACTGTCACCTCCCCACAGTCTGCTGTCAAATAAAAGGAAAAATCTCCGCCACTATTTGTCATTATGACTGTCACGTATCATCACCGTGGTTGTCATTACTGTCATTATAATCATCAATACTGCCATTAAATCTTTCCAGACAGTCATTTGCATAGAATTGTCCTCGCATGGTGGTGTGATAAATGTGGCACAAATATTTAGAAAAAGTATCATTACATTAGTCATCTGGCTGGTGAGAAGACATCTGTTGCATGGTAGTTTCTATAATTATTTTTTAGTCTTTGCTAGAGCTTGATGTTGTTTGAAAAATTTAGATACATCTTTTAAGTTTTGTAGTCTCCAATTGCTACTTGCTTAATTCAAGAAAGGTGGCCAAACGTTTCATTTGTCAAATCTGACCTAAAAAGCAGGAGCAATAGAAGTTTGCTAAAACAAATACTGTGTGAAATAGGAAAAAATGATTATCATTCTATCAATAATATGTCCCACTGCCATTGTACATGCATGTCATCATACAGAATGATGCACAGCAAAAAATTCATAATTAATAAGGAGTAGACATGATATTTTGCATATTATTGTTGCTGTATCTCCTTTACAGTTAGCTAATTGGTCCAGATTGATACCAAATATACAGTAAGCAAAGACAAACATGTTTACTTAGGAAATCTTTGATCATTCCAAGTCACCCCAAAGCAGTTTCTGTGCGTTTCTTTGCTTTTCTCACATTTTTTACTCACTGTGGCCTTTTTTTTTTACTGCAATATAAAGTCCTGTACCTCTACACAATCATTATTACAATTGCAGAGAACTCTAAAATGTCTTTTGTGCAACATAACACGGTTAAGAATACAGTATTTTCTTCTTTTTTTACAATTTCTGGCTCTGATAAATGGTGTAATTTTGGTGATTTTTTAAAAAAAAGATAGCATGCCTTTCAAAGCTGACAGTGTGTTTTAGGGTTCAGAGGGTTAAGAAGGAAACTAAATTGTCTTGTTCTTCTGTCATGACACAATAAAAATAAATCTAGGTTCCTCTTTTTTCCTGTTACTGCCACAACAAATTACTTTTTCTGTAAAAGTGTCTGTAAATTCACCTTTGTGAGGAAGCAGCCAGTAACTGCTTTACTTTTTAGTGCAACTTGTACTGAATATGTATGTTGCAATGATTCCATTATATATTGTGATAGAAAAGACCCCACAGTGGTAATCAGGTAATATCTGGTAAAAATACTTATAGTTTTTAAACTGTATATGGTAGCCTTTGTTACGTACACCTTAGTAAGGACAAAAAAAAGTGAAATTCATTATCCAGCTCAGATTTTTAGTTCTGTGATGTTTTACTGTATTTCCCAACTTATTTCTGTTACAATTCCTACAGCACATCATGTATTCTCTTTGTGAAGAATACAGAGTTGGATGTAGCCTTCATTATTAATGGAAGCAACGTTTAATTTGTTCATTTTGATGTGTTAAATCCTTTGGCTTTAAGTGTTATTTCTGCTAATGTCCACAAGGTGGCAGTGTTGCATTAAAATAAATCCTTTGTGCTCAGCACCACAATTGCTCTGCTTCTCTGTAAAACATGCCACAAAAACATTTGAATCATGTACACTGTGTCTTGGCTGCTGAACATAGAGTAGATTCGGTTTGCATTTGGCTTGAGATTGTCACTATATAGGCCAACTTCTTCATTGCTTCCTCGTTGTTTTAATATTCATTAGATGCCATAGTAAGATTTTTTTGTTTGCATTAGCATATCATTGTTATTTGCCTACTGGTTATGGGCTGAGTCTGCCTCTCTGCATTACAATCATTTTCAATGTGATTGTTTTTATATATATATATATATATATATATATATATATATATATATATATATATATATATATATATATATATATTTAGGTAAAGATTATTAAAAATAAGCATTTTGTATACTGGGATTGAAGCTGTACACTTCCATGTAGTCCCCTTCTAGGCATTTTTAATGAAGACAGATTCTGGACAGTTAAAAGGTTGAAAAGAGACAGTTTTGGTAGTTATTCTCTCATATATCATTTAGAACAGACCAATATGCTGAAATGCCAGCTTTAAAGTCTTGTGTTGTTTTGCTGTTGTTCCTCTACAGAAGCACAGAGGGCTATGGTGGTCTACCTCTCTGATGTAAGCTTTGTGTTTGCATGTGCAGTGGTGTTTGTGTGTGTCAGGAGGTTTGTTCAATTTGTGTCAGGGAGTGACGGGCTTTCTACTGTATGTGTGAGAGTCAGTCTGTGTGGTTCCCAAAAGTTGGGTATTCTTTTCTCCTTTCCTGCAAGACCGCCATGCCAAAATACATGCAACTTTATTCCACCTGCAGGGTTTATTTTGGGTGTTGATGATCTGGCACCCTGCAGGTTAAAAACTGTAGTTTGAAGCGGTAAAGTCAAGCACTGACAGACAGACAGAAGGCCTCAGATAGTATGCAGCCTCACTTTTTCAGTGTGCGTCATCGGCACACCTACAGCAGAGGCGTGAGTGGGCTCAGAGACTCTGGAGTCTGATATATAAAACATCTTCTCCTGCTTCTCTCCTGCATTACACTGCAGCAGGCAACACAAGGGCAGGCCACTTTCTGCACGCTGATTTAAGCCCAAAGGAGAAGGCCATTATATCGCTTGAGAGCTTTCATCTCGAAGGGCATCTCTCTCTCTTTCTCGCGGGCTAAATTGTGGAATCACGCATTTCAGTGACCTGCACGTGTCGGTGTCTTCTTCAACACCACACATGCACAGAGGGGGAACTATACAGGGAAGCATACCGTAAAGATGTGTGAACCGTCACGTGTTGTATAGATATGGAGAACTCTTAAAAGCACTTCAGCATCGCCACGCTTGCACGCACTTCCCTGCCTGCGCTCATTTGTCAGGTCTGTAAATCCAGAGAGACTATTGACGATAAGATGACACAAAAAATTAGCGTCACTATCGAGGGGCCGGGGCACAACTGTACTGAGATAAGGGAAGACTTGAAGAAAGACTCGAGGCGCCACAGCAGTGTTTATATGTGTGGATGGAGAAAAGAGGGATGGAGGGGAGGTAAATAACTAATCAGGTTTGGGTCACTCAGCTGTCTCAGATGGAGGTCATTTCCATTAAGATAATCTGTACAGCTCAGAGAGAAAAGAAGGAAAAGGTGGGGAGGGACGCATAGATGAGCAGCATTCTCAAATGTTTTGCTGCATGTCGATGGCAGTTTTAATGCCTTTCTCCTTCCGTGCATTGTTTGTGTGTTTTACTTTGTTTCTCTTTCTATCTGTACAGGTTCATATTGTGTCTTGGTGTTAATCTGTCAGCTTCCATCTGCCTGTTTTCTTCAGGACATCTATGCCCCTCACCTTTAACAGTACCCTACTTCTGCCTTTTGTTCTTAGTTGCCTTTTGTTGTTAGTCATGATTGCCTTTTGAGATAATCTGACATTACATGAGATAATGCAAGGATGCATGATCAGACATTCGTGTTATCGGTTTAATACCTTTTCAGTGATGTATTTTACAAATTAGGTAACAGCTTACCATAAGACAAAGCCGGACCACCATCTGCTCAGCTGTGACTCTGCTACATGTGCTGCAGACAGTGCTGAGAGTATTGTAAACAGTTGAGTTGGAGCTTCTCCGCTGGACAAGCTATATGATGACAGTGTTTCTGAATTACTCCAAGTACATCTTTCCGTATTATGTTCATCAAAGACATTTTTCATATTGGCACATATTGGACAGTGTATATGCTGATACTGACATAAATGTGTCACATCAATATTAGCCATATTAATAGGGCTGCACTGTAAGAGATATAGATGGGTGACAAATGAAAGGATAAACCTGAACCCTTAACCCCCACACCGATGGGATCCTGTTGCTCTGTTATCCTTAAGAGGCTTTTTGCTGGCAAGATTTGAGTCCATTCGCTACTTTACAGAGAAGAATCACTGCAAATCACTAAAAAGTAGATCTGACTGATCACCTTTATGCTGCAATGAAACAGTGTCCTGATGGGAATGGTCTCTTCCAGGATCAGAATGACCCAATCTACAGGGCAGAAAAGGCCACGGAATGGTTTGAGACAGTATTAAAATGTAGTGAGTCATACGTTTTGGCCTTCGCAGTCACCAGATCTGAATACAATTAAATATCTGTGTGAGAGTTCAGGCTGATGTGTTAGACAGCGCTCCCCACCGCCATCATCAAACCGCTAAATGAGGGAATATCTTTTGTGAGAATGATGTTCCGTCACTTTAGTAGCATTTTAGAGACTTGGAGAAACAATGCCAAGATGCATTAAAGATGTTTTGTTGAAAGGTGACCCACAAGCACTGTCCTGCTGTTATAAATACTCACTGGAGCAGCAAATGCGCAGCACAAAATAGACTCCTACAAATACACTTTTCACTGCTGCTGAGTAGCCTTTATTAGAAACCACATTGCCTGGGTGTTTTTAAAATATATTCGTAACCTGTTATATTAAAGATTTGTGTTTTCAGTAGGAATAAATGGGTTTTAGGCTGATAAAGAAAAAGCATAAAGGGGCAAACTTACACTTTTATGCTTTGGCTTTCCATAGGCTATGTTGACAATAGCAAAAATAAAGGCTGTCTTGGATATTTCCTTTTATGTAAAAAGTACTTTAACAATAAGTTCTTGTTGATGCTAGACATTTTTCATTTCTCTGCAAATTGTTAAAAGCAGGAAGAAAAATATTAAAAGTGGGTTTTCTAAGCAGCAGTGTTCTTGCTTCCACTCAGTTTTGTTATCTGTAGTTCCATAAAGTTCCACCTTTTCTCTTTCTCAACATCACGAGCGTTTACCTTTACAAAAAGTAAAAAACTTTTACATAAGGGTGGATACTCAAAATACAGTATCGATCCCTTAGTCCCTCATGATCAACAAGGTGGTAAACTCATTCATAATAGCATGTCCTGTTTAAAAGTTGCACTGCCCACTGAAACACCCACTTCAAGCACATTGACATTCAGTCAGTGCTGCTTCTGCTTCATAATATAATGCAGAATGGTGCTCATTTATCGACCAGACTGTAGAAACATTACTCGGAATAATGATGACTGCGAGTTAAAAAAAACACTTGCTCTGAAAATTAGCACAAACTGTGGAGTGTGCTGGATTATGAAAAGACTACAGTTATGAAACAGGGCTGTGGGAAGTAAAGATATCACTAGCACATTCCAGTTTGTACGCTGAACATAAACCCAAAACTTAATAATGTTATTTTTATAGCACTGTGTGTGTCCTGTGCAGCCTTTTAATGTGATATTATTTTGCTCAGCACTGGCCTGGCTGCATGGTAAGCTGAAGGCCCGGGGTGATGTGTGTCACAGCGTTGCGTCAAACAGTCCCAGAACCTCCATCTGACCACTGTGAGAGTTAGCAACATTACCGAGCATTAGCAGTGATCAGCTCGCACACGGTCCAGTTCCCGCCTGCCACACAGCTCCTTCTTTTCTGGCTCTGGCCTGCTCCAGGCTGCTGCCAGTGATGTAATGACCCCACGTCTCCAAGCGGTCAGCGCTCATGGCCTGTTCCCCAAGGCGAGGGGTGATGATGTAATGGCTCTTTTATCCTGCAGTGTGTGTAGTTGAAATGTGTGTGTGTGTGTGTGTGTGTGTGTGTGTGTGTGTGTGTGTGTGTGTGTGTGTGTGTGTGTGTGTGTGTGTGTGTGTGTGTGTGTGTGTGTGTGTGTGTGTGTGTGTGTGTGTGTGTGTGTGTGTGTGTGTGTGTGTGTGTGTGTGTGTGTGTGTTTGTGGCGGTATCCCAAGAGTATCTGCTCGGTGTAGCTGATACGGAGAAAAATGACATAAAATCTTCAAAGTGAGACCAAGAACTGCCTTTCAGGGTCCACAGGGCTACTATAATATGTGTAGGTGCGTTTTAGCGTCTCTGAATAATTGAATGATTTTCATGTGACGTTGCTGGTAAACAGGGGAATACCCAGATTTGTTAAAGCTTTCTCAGAACAACCACATGCGGACACAAAAAAGCTCTGCGTATTTATAGATTTCCATTGTTTTGATGATTGATTTAATCATTTAAGTGACTTTTCAAGCAAATACACTGCCTATAAATATATTTTTATTGCTTTTTTAACATTGAATAATGGTTAATGTAATCTTTCTTTTCTGACAAGATTTTCCAAAGTGAAAACAGATTTTTACCAAGTAATGTTAAATCAGTTGCAAATATAAAACATGAAATTACTGATTCAATTCTTGATAAGTTTTGCTTTGAAAATTTGCTGATGGCATCTTTTTTAAATGTGAAGATCATGCATTTCCTTATACATTTATTAGCTTTCGGTGAAGCTTTCAACTGGTCTTCCTTAGCAGATGACATATAGAAACTGTATTGTGGAAAAAGTGAGTAAGGGTCTGTGAGTTTTTTACTTATCATCAGTCTGAGCATCACTGACCTGTCGCTGGTGGGACCCTTGAGTTCCTCTGGGTGATGTAAGTGGTGTTTATTGGCAAAGGAATAAAGAAAGACCACAAGTGTGACTGTTCAGTCAGCTGCTGTGTAACTATGTTTGACCCACTCCTTTGACTACAATGATGCTATGCCTTTTTAAAGAACATTACTGCACTCTTGCAACAATGCAGCCTCTTACAGTCCTTCCTCTGCCACCCTCTTGGCCTTTGACCTCATCTTTCTAATTCCTCATAACCATCTCCTAATTCCCCTTCATTTTCTCCATTTTGTCCCCATTGTCCAACATCTCTTTTTTCTCGTCGTCCATCGCCTCCCTTGCCCTCCCTTGTGTCCGTTTGTCAGTATTTGGTATCAGAGTTGTCCACCTGTGTGCCCTGAGCCAGTCCAGCTATATATAGCTGGAGCAGAGGTGTTTACGACAGCGTTGAGAGCTTTGGGAGCTGCACTTTTCACAGGAGAATCCAACTAACTGCTTGTAGGCTATTATGTTGAGCTATGATTCATTCAGAAATTGGCATCCCACTAGAGGTTTGCACATTTCTAGGGGATACTGTCAGTCACTGCTGCCGTTTTATTCCTGTTATGTAGTATTTTCGGCCAATATTCTGTGCTCGTGTGTTCGTATCAGCACTGGACTGTACTGGAAATAGTCGACCTTATCAACAAATATGAAGAAGAAAACAATTGTCTCTGAAACAGTGCCAAACCGTCCATGTTTTCATAATTTACATTTAAAAAAAAAAAAACAAAGCTGTTTAGTCATATTGAAAATGTATCTCACCTTCATATTCATGAAAGAATCAACAGTTTCAGACTGGGTGCCAATAATTTGAAGCTCCTTTGAGAGAGAAACGAGTGGAAGGTGTCTTCTTTAAATCATTGACTTCTGGATCTGGTGTTGTCTTTTTTTTTTTTTTACTGAGGTGTGTGGTGCCATTATACCAAGCTCTAAAGAGCTCTCTAAGGCCTTCAGGAAAAAAGAAATGTGGATGCCTGTGTGACAAGGAATTAAAGAGATCTACAAACTATTTGAAATACATCATTTCACTGTATCATTTACAAGAGGAACAGACTGCCAATTTGCGAAGAGTTGTTTTAACAGCAAATTCAACCTGACAGCACAGTACAAGATGTAAAAAGAAGTCTTCAAGAAGTGCATGTGACTATAATCAGAAAGAGAATTACACCAAATTGACCTGAGTTGGTGACAGTTTGTAATGTGTTCTGGACAGACGAATCAAACAGACTTCATGACCCACACTGCATATTTACTACACAGTGCTAAGAACAAAAGCAGTTGGACCCCCGATTTGTCATAACCCAGCAAATGAGTTGTGACAACATGGAGGGTTGGACCTTTTATAACCTAGGAACACTGGACCCAAGTGCTGCAGGCAGGCAGGATCATCCACTCTGGTACCTCAGTGACCTGAAAACAAAATATAAAATACACCCAGTATGTCTAAACTCACCATAATAGCCAAGCAGCAGTTGATATGTATTGACTAAAGAAAACACCTGTTCAAGAAAAGAACCTCATCAGTTGTGAGGTACGCTGGTGGAAACCTTCTGGTTTGGGGTTGCTTCGCTGCCTCAGGAACTTCGCAGCCTGCAGTCACTGATTCAGCTGTGAATTGAGTTTGAGTTTTGACAAATGAGTTCTCAAATATTTCAACAAGCCGATTGGCATTGGGCGATACATTATCATTTCAACAACCGTGACTGCTGATATATTCACCGAGGTGTCCACCACTATTTGAAAAGAGTGTGATGCCATCAGATCAGTGTTTCCCATAGACTGATTTATTTGCGGCAGCCAGCCACAGCATCAACACTGACTGCCACATATTGATTTTCCATTTTTTATTTTAAATGCATCAAATCTTCCTGCTCTCTCTCACTCTCTCTCTCTGTCTCTTCATCTGTCTGCCTCACAAACACACTGACAATGGATTCATCAGTGAACAGTCCCTCCTCTCCATGCACATATTAAATAAAAACATGTGTGGGAGGAATAACTGGTGTTGGATTAATCAGTCCGGAGTTCATGAGTGGTTGGTATCAATAATAACTGCACATTTTTTCCCCCAAAACTGATGCATTCAAGTTAACTTTGATAAACCAGTGTACCTGTTCTTAACACAATGCTGGTCAAACTCAGAGACTCAACTCTTTGAATTAACTATTGTAAGCATGTTAGGTGGGGTAGAGAGACCTCTGGTTTGAGACTAGTTGTGTCTTTGCTCTTGCCAGACTCATAGTTGCTAATTTGGTTTTAGTGTTTGCACCAAATCTGCAGGGTTAAGAAGAGAAGAGACACTGTTGTAATGTTGCATGAATCAGGCCTTTATTCCTTTATTAGCCTTTCTAGGGGAGCAAACATGGTACACAACATTTACATGACTGTTCTATTGAGATTGGGGCCTACACTTAGCAGTTGATGACAGTAACTCATCTCCTCTATCTGCATGCAGTTATGTTATTATCTGCTGAGTCAGATCTCAAGGAGGCAGGTCATCAAATTAGAAAAATGAAACAGCTGATACATACATCTAATAATTGAATGATTTTCATGTGACGTTGCTGGTAAACAGGGGAATACCCAGATTTGTTAAAGCTTTCTCAGAACAACCACATGCGGACACAAAAAAGCTCTGCGTATTTATAGATTTCCATTGTTTTGATGATTGATTTAATCATTTAAGTGACTTTTCAAGCAAATACACTGCCTATAAATATATTTTTATTGCTTTTTTAACATTGAATAATGGTTAATGTAATCTTTCTTTTCTGACAAGATTTTCCAAAGTGAAAACAGATTTTTACCAAGTAATGTTAAATCAGTTGCAAATATAAAACATGAAATTACTGATTCAATTCTTGATAAGTTTTGCTTTGAAAATTTGCTGATGGCATCTTTTTTAAATGTGAAGATCATGCATTTCCTTATACATTTATTAGCTTTCGGTGAAGCTTTCAACTGGTCTTCCTTAGCAGATGACATATAGAAACTGTATTGTGGAAAAAGTGAGTAAGGGTCTGTGAGTTTTTTACTTATCATCAGTCTGAGCATCACTGACCTGTCGCTGGTGGGACCCTTGAGTTCCTCTGGGTGATGTAAGTGGTGTTTATTGGCAAAGGAATAAAGAAAGACCACAAGTGTGACTGTTCAGTCAGCTGCTGTGTAACTATGTTTGACCCACTCCTTTGACTACAATGATGCTATGCCTTTTTAAAGAACATTACTGCACTCTTGCAACAATGCAGCCTCTTACAGTCCTTCCTCTGCCACCCTCTTGGCCTTTGACCTCATCTTTCTAATTCCTCATAACCATCTCCTAATTCCCCTTCATTTTCTCCATTTTGTCCCCATTGTCCAACATCTCTTTTTTCTCGTCGTCCATCGCCTCCCTTGCCCTCCCTTGTGTCCGTTTGTCAGTATTTGGTATCAGAGTTGTCCACCTGTGTGCCCTGAGCCAGTCCAGCTATATATAGCTGGAGCAGAGGTGTTTACGACAGCGTTGAGAGCTTTGGGAGCTGCACTTTTCACAGGAGAATCCAACTAACTGCTTGTAGGCTATTATGTTGAGCTATGATTCATTCAGAAATTGGCATCCCACTAGAGGTTTGCACATTTCTGGGGGATACTGTCAGTCACTGCTGCCGTTTTATTCCTGTTATGTAGTATTTTCGGCCAATATTCTGTGCTCGTGTGTTCGTATCAGCACTGGACTGTACTGGAAATAGTCGACCTTATCAACAAATATGAAGAAGAAAACAATTGTCTCTGAAACAGTGCCAAACCGTCCATGTTTTCATAATTTACATTTTAAAAAAAAAAAAACAAAGCTGTTTAGTCATATTGAAAATGTATCTCACCTTCATATTCATGAAAGAATCAACAGTTTCAGACTGGGTGCCAATAATTTGAAGCTCCTTTGAGAGAGAAACGAGTGGAAGGTGTCTTCTTTAAATCATTGACTTCTGGATCTGGTGTTGTCTTTTTTTTTTTTTTACTGAGGTGTGTGGTGCCATTATACCAAGCTCTAAAGAGCTCTCTAAGGCCTTCAGGAAAAAAGAAATGTGGATGCCTGTGTGACAAGGAATTAAAGAGATCTACAAACTATTTGAAATACATCATTTCACTGTATCATTTACAAGAGGAACAGACTGCCAATTTGCGAAGAGTTGTTTTAACAGCAAATTCAACCTGACAGCACAGTACAAGATGTAAAAAGAAGTCTTCAAGAAGTGCATGTGACTATAATCAGAAAGAGAATTACACCAAATTGACCTGAGTTGGTCAATTACCTCACAACCAGCGTACCTCAGTTGTGAGGTACGCTGGTGGAAACCTTCTGGTTTGGGGTTGCTTCGCTGCCTCAGGAACTTCACAGCCTGCAGTCACTGATTCAGCTGTGAATTGAGTTTGAGTTTTGACAAATGAGTTCTCAAATATTTCAACAAGCCGATTGGCATTGGGCGATACATTATCATTTCAACAACCGTGACTGCTGATATATTCACCGAGGTGTCCACCACTATTTGAAAAGAGTGTGATGCCATCAGATCAGTGTTTCCCATAGACTGATTTATTTGCGGCAGCCAGCCACAGCATCAACACTGACTGCCACATATTGATTTTCCATTTTTTATTTTAAATGCATCAAATCTTCCTGCTCTCTCTCACTCTCTCTCTCTGTCTCTTCATCTGTCTGCCTCACAAACACACTGACAATGGATTCATCAGTGAACAGTCCCTCCTCTCCATGCACATATTAAATAAAAACATGTGTGGGAGGAATAACTGGTGTTGGATTAATCAGTCCGGAGTTCATGAGTGGTTGGTATCAATAATAACTGCACATTTTTTTCCCCAAAACTGATGCATTCAAGTTAACTTTGATAAACC
Source organism: Amphiprion ocellaris (assembly GCF_022539595.1). Taxonomy (NCBI): domain Eukaryota; kingdom Metazoa; phylum Chordata; class Actinopteri; family Pomacentridae; genus Amphiprion; species Amphiprion ocellaris. The sequence goes on along the minus strand of NC_072775.1, from coordinate 15,247,636 downwards.
AGTGTACCTGTTCTTAACACAATGCTGGTCAAACTCAGAGACTCAACTCTTTGAATTAACTATTGTAAGCATGTTAGGTGGGGTAGAGAGACCTCTGGTTTGAGACTAGTTGTGTCTTTGCTCTTGCCAGACTCATAGTTGCTAATTTGGTTTTAGTGTTTGCACCAAATCTGCAGGGTTAAGAAGAGAAGAGACACTGTTGTAATGTTGCATGAATCAGGCCTTTATTCCTTTATTAGCCTTTCTAGGTGAGCAAACATGGTACACAACATTTACATGACTGTTCTATTGAGATTTGGGCCTACACTTAGCAGTTGATGACAGTAACTCATCTCCTCTATCTGCATGCAGTTATGTTATTATCTGCTGAGTCAGATCTCAAGGAGGCAGGTCATCAAATTAGAAAAATGAAACAGCTGATACATACATCTAATCACACAACCCAAAAGCCAGTGTGAAAGATTAGTGTACACTTATGCAAAACTCTTTCAAGAAGTTGTTTCTACTCAAATGGGGTGATACTAGCTTGAAATATGTCATATCTATTGGTATTTGGATTGAAATAAGTTTGAAAATCCTACCTTTCTTTGTGGCTGCGTTCAAGGATACCACCTTTATCTGAACAAACTGTTTCAAAGATGATCAAATGTTTGCTTGTCCAAATACAGTCTCAAATTTCTATTGCATGTACTAATTTTTTTCTAATGATTATGTGCAGCACAAGCGGAGTTGGAGGAACATATAGGCTGAGCAGCAGGATTTCATTTCAGTGTTAGCAAAGAGAACTTTGTTGACAGTTCTCACACTTCTTTTCCGCCCCCCCTCAGTGTTAGAAATGCTCACACACGCAGAGGCACAAAACGCTGATGGGATGGAAAGTCACTGGCGGCACAGAGAGCATGGGGAGTGAGAGCGATTTGGAGTCAGGAGTTATGTCTTAGCAGCTGTCAGAAGATCCAGCTGATATCAGATATGCTTTTGCTCATGGGAAGTTCGACCCTCATTTCCCAACTCGAGTTTCTGCAATTTTCCATGCAACCTTTGCCTCACTTTTTGTTCTCTCTGGCACCTCTTCCTCATTATTTCCACTTTGTTTTCTCCTTCCATTTGTCCTTGTTCATCTGCATGTTCCTTTCTGTATTTCCACCTGTTTACTCCTCTTCCTTCTCTCATGTCTTGCACTGGCAAGCTCATGCATGCATACCTCAATGTGTTGCAATGACAACAGGCGCCAGGCTGTGAGGAAGAGGCAGCTTTCAGAGGAAAAACAAGACAAACCTGGGCCATTTCACACTCGCCCTTCCTTTTATTGATCCCAGTTTTTCCTTCCTGGGTCAGCTGGAGGCGGAGCATGTCTGATCAAACGGGCTTCCATCAGCTCCCTGTAGTTTGTGCTCGCTGTTGTCCAGTTTGTTCACAGTGATGTTTGAGAAATTTGTTGGTTTTGTGCATTTACAGTGGCCCGATTCTGAATTGAATGTGTCGTCGCAGGGGCTTCGACAAGCTCTGATTTGTCAATTAGACTCACGTCATAGTTTTGCAGGAGGACGTGCATGTTTTATTTGGTAATAATGAGCAGCGATGAGGATGAAATTTTAGTTTTTTTTTTGTCAGGGTGCAAGGTATGCACTGATAGATGTAGCTGCTCAAAAAACAAAGCCAGTAGAGGTTGTTTTGTCTGCAGTGTCCTCTGGCCTCCACCACACACACACACACACACGCACACACACACACGCACACACACACACACACACACACACACACACACAGAGATCTATCCTTAACCTGAAATCCACGTCTTCACCCTCAAATTGCAAAATCGCCCTTTGGCCAAAACGTCTTGGTTTTTCCAAAATGCCCTGACTTCGATGTTCTAACACTCAAACTGATCCTCATAACGATAGTCGTAGAATTAAACACACATTTATACATCACATGTACACCTATACTGTCTATGCACACAAAATCTTGTACACCACCACTTTGTCTGCCTTTACTGTACCTACACTCGCTGAAGCATCTGCAGCAGATATAAAACTGCGGCACATGAGGGGTGCCGTGTGAATGGAGGGTGGTTTGACTGAATGAATGGCTGCAGGGATGAATGACTGAATGAAAGAAAGAAACAGAGGAGGTGAAGGAGGGTGTCGCTTTAGGCACATAGATTCTTACCCCCCCATCCTCTCTCATCTCTTCTTTTTCCCTCCCTCCCTCTCTCCCAACCCTCCCCTCTTCTCTGCCTCTGCATTGGCTGTTTTTCGGTTTTCAGGGAGCCCTCACCATGCAGCAGTCAGTAAGTCAGTAGGGGCAACCCTCCCTCCAATCCGCCCTCTCCTCCTCCCCCCTCCCTTCCTCCCTGCTTTTTGCTGCTGTAAGGAGTGGTGCTGTTTATGAATGAGCCTCAGAGCCGCAGAATGTGAATGAAAAATAAGAGGGGGAGCGAGCAGATAGGGGTGCAAGCTGAATGAAATGCAGCAAAGCAGGGGTAGAAAAATGGAGGAAAGATGCTGAATGAAAATCGCAGGGGTGGGGAGCAGGGAGGTGGTGGCAGAAATGACGAATGAAGAGAATGTGAAATTACACTGGAAAGATAGCTGTGCTTCAGTTCCTGTCCCTGGAGCTATCACTGTATAGTGCGTGTATGATAACGTCCAGCCTCATAGGTATGCAGATCAGGGAGGATGCTGGGAAGGAGGATGCCTGGACTGGTGACTGTTTTGCCTGTGAGCCAATGGGAATCTCCACTACCTAACTAACACATACATACACACATATACACAGCCCTCTCTGCAAGCTGGTGCTCCGTGCTTTGAATAATAACGGGGTTACCTGGGCAACCAGGCTAGGATGATCGATGGGCCTGGCCCTGATAAACAGAGCAGAGAGGCAGCGTGCTGCTGTGTGTGTCTGTGTGTCACAGGGTTTCTGATGTCGCAGTGGGAGTTTCTTTGTTTTGCGACAATTAGAAGATGTCGCCTCCGACCTGTGATTATATGTGTGTGTGGTTAGACTGCTCACGGAAGCGTAGCATCACTGCATGCACGTTCAGAGGGAGCGCATTTGCCATTTGTGTGTGGACATGGAGTAGTTGTTTTTTTTTCAATGACTAACTCTGTTTTCAGTTACAATATGGCTTTGGTGAGGTGTGTGTGGTCACCCCCACAGGCAGACTGTGTGGACACCACACACACGCTATCCTGATTCATCCACTTACAGTAATAATATGGCCATTGGAAAGAGAGAGGCTGCATGGCTCTTAGTCACTCCCAGAGTGCAAATTATACAGCAAGCCGATGAATCCGACTGGCTACTTGATTTGATTAAATGTGTGCTGCATGCGATTATGTTTTTACAAGTGCTGTCGCTTGAAAACAAAACGGATTGAGTGAGGATTTAAAAGATGTAAGGAGGAGAAGGTGGTAAGAGAATAAGACACACACTTCACATATCAGAGGTAATGGTGAAATAAGACAATGCACTTATTAAGAGCTGTTAACAAAATCATAAATGCCATAAATACAGCATCAATCTGCCATTTACAGATTTGGATGTTTTTTTCGTTGGCAAAACAAAGCCATCGTAGATTCTTGTTGGTGTTAAATTAGTCTTTACAGCATTGTGATTAATTTTGAATCTGTTAATATTGATGAGAAATCATTAATATTAACAGATAAACTAGCTTATAATTGAGATAAACTCCCTTATGCTAGTATTAGGGCTTGGCTATAAAACGATAGTCTACCATTCTGGTGATAGACTCGTCACTGATACAGGTAAAAAACTGTTAGAATGTTCAGCAGTTTTACGTTTAGATGCAAACCGTCATGAAAATGCAAAACAAGAGTCCAGCTCCACCAACAAACTCCAAGAATTCTCCCTCCCTGGCTCATAAGAGGACCCCTGTGCTGTTGTTGTTGTTCTTAAGTTTTGTAAAACAATCAAAGAAATTCAACTTTTGTTATTTTATTCCCTTTTTTGTGATTTATGCCATTATAATTGCGCCGTACTGCGCAGAGGACATTTCTGAGTTCTCTTTACTTCTAGCCATGGTGGTTTCCATAGAGGTGCAGGACTTTATATTGCAGTGTGATAAATAGAAATGATATATGAACTCACTGTGGGTAAAAATGTGACATGAGCAACAACAAAAAAAAAACACCTAGAAGCTGCTTGGAGTTCAGAGGGTTAATTGGTAGATATACATTCAATGAAATCTGTTCCCCACAAGGTTATTGGATTTTTCAGGGTCGTGTTTGTGCTGATAATGGAAATAGTTTGCCGTTGCAGTAAAAGGCTTAAAATGTAATTTTCAATTCTGTGTGAACAAAATCTAGTGTACCTTCATTGTGTTGCAGTTTGCAGAGATATCCAAAGGGGGAGATAACTGAAGGAATAAATACGACTGTAGCTAAGTATGAAATGTTTTTAAGTCATTTGGGTGAACTGAACCTTTGATGTGGTTTCACTCTGACAGTGCACAGTACTTGGGCTTTTAAAATACGTCACCAGAGTCCACAGACACCTCTTTTATTTCAATTGCAGCCCAGCATGAGTACCTGCAGACGTGTTTGTTCAAGTGTCAGTGGACGATGCTGTGTGCTCTCGAGGCTGAATTGAAACATGGAGTCAATCTTCTCTTGCAAGCAAACAAATATGTATTTGTAAAACTAGCATCCAGTTGCATCTATACAGTAAGTGCTACTGGATTTCATGTAACTGTAGAGACTCTGTTATTTGTCGGTTTTACGTTTCAAGCACAGTGTCACGAAACATGGTTAGAATATGACAGTGACTGGCAATCAAAAAAAACCCCAAACCCTCCTCTCTCTGCACTGCTCACTCCTGCGTCACATCAGCCTCGCTCTCCCCCTCCCTCCCTACTCTCCCACCTCTTCCCTTCCTCCCTGTCCTTTCTCTGCTCTCCCCCCTTTTCCCTGGCAGAGAGGAGGAGGAGGAGGAGGAGGAGGAAGGAAGAGTGACTGCTGAGAGGTGCATCTGCAGCCAGAGTCACCTCTCAAGAGCTGATGTGTCATCCTGGAGCTGGCTGTGCATTGCTCACAAAGACATCACGTCGACCTCGCAGACGGGTCATCTAAGTGCATTTGGAATCGCACCGCTCTTTTGTCACCAATAACGAGAGACAAGCTTCCTTTGCTGTGACAATCGCTGTATGTTGCAGCACAAGAAGTCCCTTCTCTGTGACCTTGTACACTTAAATCTGTGATTTCTGCGACAGGCTCTCTGAGAAATCAACATGTAATTTTAAAAGAACGGCTTGGACTCGGGACTACAGATGAAGATGTGAGAGTGACTCAGTTTCATGGTCCTCATGTAGGGCTTGAAAATGACAAAATAAACTATGCAGATGCACAGTGCAGGGAGTATCAAAATGGTTCCCTTTAATACAGAAGATGCATCAAATATAAAAGAATACTTAAAGAAAGCAAGTAGTATTTATGTTTGCAGTATTTGCATATAATTATAATATATAAATATATAAAATTCTGTGACGATGCACTTGGATGTGATTGAGTTCTGTGTCCAATAGCCCAGATTTAGCTATACAGTGACGTCTAAAACAGCAATGCAGTGACAGCCTCACTTACTATTTTACAGTCAGCTATATGGATTGTAAGTAAGATGCTCCAAAGGCACATACATACGTGTACAACCAAAAATGCTCACACCTTTATTTACGCCGTTTAGATGTGGTAGTATGTACGTTCTTTTTGTCTCTGAAAGAAAAAGAACAGCCTTATATTTTGTTGCTCATGGGGAGAGAGAGTCAGGCTGTGTGTGTGTCTGTGTGAGACTCGGTGGCGTCATTAACCTATCATCACATAGCTCTGAGCAGGGAAAGCCCTATCAGCTAGCTAATAGCACTGTGTGTGCGTCACTGATGTCCCGATGCATTTAGCTATCTCTAGTGACGCACTGTTGCTGCCAGCCTGCCATGGTAATGCAGAGCTGGACACTTCAGTCACCTGTGTGGTGTTTTATTTTGGAATCTGTGCATGAAGCATCAAAACAATGATGATGTACAGCAGAAGGTTTTTTGTGTTGCCTGTTTTTCTATATCAACTATCAGTTCACTGAGATATTGACAGTGTATTTGACATTGCACTGAATCATTCAATGACAGTTTTAATCTGCTATTAAAGAGACATAAATGTTGAAGGTTTATTTTATTAGATCTACAGCACAACATAGTAAAGCTGTGGTAGGCAGTATTTTTGCATTATTGGGCAGTAATTCAGTGATAACCTTCTAGCACACCGGAAGATAAATGTTCAAAGAGGAAACTAGACTTCTGCACCTCCTCTGTGTTTTTGGTCTCTAGCCTGTAAAGACATGCTTTAGCTAATCGTAGGCCTTTTCACACAGAGCCTAAGAGGAAGAATAAAGAGCTGTAAAGTCTGTAATTAGTGTAGGATGTGGTGACGCAATGAGTTACTTCAACTCAGGAGAGTTGAAATTGAATCCCAGGAGGAGTTGGATTATGTTTGAAGTGCGTGCTCATCCGGTGGAAGGGGCTTACGACCGAGATGGGAGAAGGAAGAACTGCATTTCTGCCTGCTGCAGCTTTAAATCTTTAAATAAGACAACATTTGGTTTGCAGCTCTGAGTGTAATTAACATATTTTACAGTGGCATTGAAACTATGGCTGTATTCAGACCCACCAACTATATTATACTGAGAATGTAATAGGCAGTATGTACTGCATACTAAAAACTGCATTCTATAGTAGTATGCAGTTTATAACTGCTCAATACTTAGTTGGTTTCCAGTTTTGGAAGTAAAAAATTGCTTTACTAATGTGTAGCATTCACTGATGCTCTAAAAGTCCTTTGAAAATTTGTGGTTATTAATCGTTTTTCCAAAAGTGAACATTTACCGAGGTGATACCAGTCTGAAAGGAGACAGATTTGCCGACATATGTTGTTTAACTTCACTGCAAATATAGCACCAGTTTAAGCTGGTATTTCTGATGCTTTATAATGTTATTATTACTTCAGTCAAGCTGTGCACCTTTTCATAGAGCTTTCTGACTGAACTTTAGTATTCTTTTGTTTTTTAAGTTACTTTTTTGGACTTTTTATCCTCTATTATATATTACAGTGGAGAGAAGAGTGGGGGAAGAACATGCAGCAAATGGCCGTGGGTCGGACCCATGATCACTGCATCAGAGACTATAGATCCTGTTCATGGGTCGTCCACTCAACAAGTTGAGCTACCGGGGTGCCGTGACAGTGTTTAGTTTTTACTTCTTGCATATGCTGGTTTAGTCATACTGTGAACATTTACCCTATTCAGTATCTATATAATTTCAATAAAATACATAAAAAATTACATCGTCTCATGCCACTCATATGGTAAAATAAATCACAATGTTGTGGTTAGCTTTAAAAGTAAGATGCATTTAAATGGATGCAACCAGAAAAAACTTCCATTGTTGTTAACCCCTTGATGTCTGAACTTATTTACAATTAAATTAAAAAAAAAAAAAAAACTTTTGCGTGTTTTTGTTTTCCAGCTGATGCTAAAATAAGTGGAGATTGTGAATTTGTCTGTTCCACATAGAACAGATATATAATAATAAGGTCCCACTCCGACTGGTCCTATGAGAAACCAGCGCTTGCAAAAGGTTCTGAGGTACGTATTGAACGTACACAAGCCTGCATTGGGGGAATGGATATGCTGTCTCAGCTGCAGTCTGAATGAAAGTGGTATGTTGCGAATTTGCAACAATAGGCGTCAAAGCGTTACCATTCCGGTGCGTTGCATTGTGGGGCACAGTAGACAAGGAAGACTGGTGCGATCCATACTGGAGATTTTCTTATGAGTACGACATCCGAGTATTATTGGCATGCTGCAGATTTTACTTTATTTGCGTACTGCATATTGCGTGCTATATTTGGCCAAATCAGTATGTGCTGCTAGTATAGCAGATGATTCCAAACACAGTTTATGTTTCCCAGGTCCAAGACCCTGTTGGTAATGTGTATATACTGACTTAGCGGCACAGCTTACAAGAGTTTGACAAGTTAAAATGCCCTCTGTGAGGCGGTTATCCATCAGCTGTCAGAAATGTTGTTTTCCCGGTATGAAGCACACAGCGCAGTCAAACCCTCTTCAGAATTAGTACTATGTGTAGTGTTGCACTAATATTACGTATGACAACACCATCTTAACCTCTGTCTCCTTCCTTCTGTCTCATCAGCTTGTTATCTCTCACCACAACCTTGCACTGCCGCATCTTCACCATATGTCTCCAAATCCCTTCGTCATCCTCCTCTGTAAGACCATTACTGCAACTAAGTCGTTAAATACAACGATTTTCTTTTCTTGTGTGTGTGTGTGTGTGTGTGTGTGTGTGTGTGTGTGTGTGTGTGTGTGTGTGTGTCCAACAGGATTTTTGGGAGAGTGCTGGCTTTGTGCGAGGCGGTCCCCAGCATTCTTACATAATACTGCTTGTAATGCTGCAGGCACAGACTAACAGACCTGCACCTCCACCTCTGCATCTTCATGTCTGTCTGTCTCTGCCAGTCTGTGGATCTGCTCGTCACTCCGCCTCCTAGACTGTGTTATATGCTTGAATACTTTGTATCCGCTAATGCTTCTTTTCTCTCTGTCTTTGTGCCTCTTAATTGACAAATAAACTCCCCCCCAGTCTCTGTTTGTCATTTGCTAATTCACTGTGTGTCTAATGGTTCTGTTTGTGGACCCAACTCGGTGCCAGTCCTCCAGTCTCTGCTGTATTTTCTGCATGTCCGTATATCTTCTCTCTCCATCTCCATCACTTTTGATACGACATGCATAACAGAGTTAGTTCAGCTTGGTTGTGATATTCTTATGTAACTCTCCATTTGCCTTTGCGGTCTCCCTTGACTCAAATACGCACACATACTTAAACACACACAAGAGTTGTATGCTTTTGGATAAAACTTACTTAAAATTAGGTTTACAGTTTTCTAATGCAATTTTTTGGGGAAACCTGTTTAGTATTTTGAACATTTGCGTATCTCTGCAGCACAGATTTTTCTGGGTAGTTTTTCACGGCCTTCCTTTGGAGCCCTTCATATTGTGTTTTGTAGTGAGTCTTCATGTTGTTTACTGAAAAACTGCAACGTTGCTTGGTAGGTTTGCAAAAGTTTGGTCTTCCAGTAAGACACGTTTTGTTGTTCCTGGGTTCTATTTCATGTTAGATTTGTTTTTGCCTCTGCTACCTCCTACTGTGCACAGTTCATCACAGTGTAACGCAGTATTGTCATTTGCTGACGGAACTCAGGGAATTTAGATCACTTGGAGTGTGTCTCTCTGCTTATACAGACACTGCAGGAGGAGGCTGCATTAAAGTATCATAAATGCCATTTTGATAAGAGTTAACTTTCAATTCCAAATTATAGATACATTAGAAACCCTTTGAGCATTTGTCCTGCCATCACCATAGTGATACGGAGATTCTGAGAGACACACACTCAGTCCTTGTTTGTGTATGTTTTGTGCAGAATTGTGTATTCAAATGCCTGTTAGGTATGTCTTCATGATGCATATCTGGCAGCATCTAATAAGCTGTCACAATCTAATGAACAAATACAATTTCACTGTGAATTCTTGTCAAACATGATGAAGGGCAAACAAACGTCATAGACCAGACCTGACTGCAGTTACATAAGCTGAGTTTTTGTTTTCTGAAACCTAAAATTATAACTGCCACTGTGTCCTGTTTGTCTCGTCCATACTGAATACTTACAAGGAGGAAGATTGTCAATTGCGACATCAAATCTGATGACATTCAGTCTCAACCTTGCTTGATACTTAAGGCTGTTTTTAAAACATTTAAAGAATTCTGAACGCTTGCTGTCAGCATCTCTTCTCTGCATTGTCTCTATATATATCTGACCAGAAAGCAAATGAAAGTATTCAGTGAGACAAGTGTAAAAGTTGAGGGGAAGTGAAATGAGGTGATAGATTGAATCAGTTAATAGTGGAAACCACTCTGGCTGTGACTCTGGCTTAAGGCCACTTGCTCCCTCCGGTCCATCACTGCACATGACTGGATCCAGCTGCACTGTTCTTTGTGTTGCTGGGCCTACAGTGTGATGTGCACAAGTGTTTGTAAGCAAGAAATTATAAAACAATAATCAATTTCTCAAGTTATATTGTTGAATGTCATATTTAAGAAATGTATAAGTTTTTCTCTGCGACAGACTGGCGACCTGTCCAGGGTGTCCCCTGCCTTCAGTTGGGATAGACTCCAGCCCCCCCACAACCCTAATGAGGATTAAACGGTGGATAGATGATGGATGGATAGATGGATGGATGGATGTGTTTTTTCTACAAGCATATATCATGGCCTCCCCGTATTTTGTTAGGTATTGGTAAAATATCGCAATATTTGGATTCTGTAACATCCCAAGGGCACCAGTTCCAATTAGTTTATACATAAGCATTTCTTAATTGAATTTCCAGTAAATAGACTGTAACACAGTTTATCTGCCGGCTGTGATATCTGAATACCAATAGGTTGGATTAACCAACCGACAGAAAATCAGTCTATAAGTTTGATGACTAAATAATACAATGCCAAAAATCCCACTGGTTCCAGCTTCTCAAATGCAAATATTTGTTTTCTTTGTATCCTATGATTGTAAACTGACTACTTCTATGTTTGAGGCTTTTGTTGTTTGGTAGAACCTGCAGTTGACAGCAGCTGTAACTCCCATTTTACACGGACAATGTGTGAAATGGCTCTGAAAACTGTGAGCAAGTGGTGCCTTGTGTTGATGAACCTATAGAGTTTGCAGTTCACCTCAGATTTATGGAATTTGGCTCTCCAGTGTAAATTTACCGTTTTGGGTCCTTCTCATCGGTATAGTAATGCCAGTTTGGCCCCTGCAGCCAGCTGTGTTTTCTGCAAAAAAAAACTCTTAAAAGTCACTTCCAAGCAACAAACTCTAGACAAATAGTTAGCAGCTTGTTGGTTGAGAAAGTGGAGAATTTGGAAGGCTGAGGAGCTAAAAGACAGTACATTGGAGTTGTGTTTCTGGCCACCTGGTAAACTTAGCTCCAAATTAAAGCTAATTGTACGCCATAAATGTTGGATGTGTATATAAATAACTGCCATAAATTTGTTATCTAAACTTAATGTCAGTATTATGGCCTACTTGTTATATCAACTGAGGCTTTTTAAAATCATGGCACACATTTTTCACTTTTTAGTGAACTAAATGGTTATTGGATTAATCCAGAAAAAAAGACTAATAATGAAGAAATCATTAATTGCAGGACGACATGAAGACTTGTAATAACGCATCTCTATAATTGCATGTGTGAGAGAGAGAGACAGATGGCACATAAACAAAAGTACACATAAATAAACACAAACTAGAGCTACAAATATCGACCTTTCCCTGTTAGAGAGGAACATAATGATGAGGTCAGGGAAAAGTGCCCATAGGCTCCACTGCTTGTCATAATCAAACTGCAGTGAACCTTCTCTTTTGTGTGCCATTTATTGTGCTGTGAAAATGTTGATGATGAACAGAAATGATCAGAAGGACTTCACACATTAATACCGCTTTAAATATCCTTATTGGCTGTGAGTGAGTTCAAGCAGGGCAGTTCAAAAACCTGGTGACACAGTGATGAGTGAAAAATGTATTTTGAGGATTACTCACGTTTGGATGGAGGTTAATCTTGGCCAGTGGTGCAAAGATTAATTAGCACTATGAGAGCGTAACAAACACCTGTGTCTCTGTGCATGGCCTTTATTGGCCTGTACAGGGAGTCAGAAAGCAGATGGTCTGTCATAGTTTGTAATCATCTGTTCCCTTAACTTGAGGCTTAAACGACCTTGCTTTTAAACAGTTGATGTTCAAAGAAAGTCAAATAAAGGAAGAAGGTGAGACTGTTTTGATTATTCAGGTGAGTTAAAGAGCAAATGCACATATTAACCCATTATGTTTAACATGCTTCATCGAGGCCAGTCCATCCCATCCCCAAAGCATTAAATCATGTTGAAGTTCACCAGAGCAACAAGAGACAAACCCAAACCACCACTGCAGAGTCAATTCCTCTGCCTGTTGCCATGGATACCTTCTCCCCAAGACAATATTTATTTAAAAACACATTGTTATGCATTCATTTTACTGTTGGGCTGTAATAAAAAGGTGGTGTTCTTGTTTCTGTGTGCAACTTTAATTAGTAGAAGAGCTAACAAAGCACCACCACTACATCACATGTGCAGTGGGAGAACTGTATTGATTATGAACAGATGTATCAGTTGATGAAGATATACTGGCATTCATTGGGCTGTTCACCAATCCAGCCCCTCTAATTTAAGGCTTGATAGATTTGTCAAGTTTTTCCTCTTTGCACATCTTGCAATTTACAGTTCACAATGGACAGAATTAGCATCAATACTTGTATTTATTTTAAAAGCAGTGGTCCATTGATTTCAGAAAGCAGTAAGTGAAAACGTTACTGTCCGATTATGTTGATTTGTCCTCCTGAAATGACTGCGTTTGCTAGCAAGTGTCATCAGCTATAGCGAGCTAATTAAGCAAACAATAGCTCCATAAGTTATATGAAATTGCTGTTTCAGGCTGACATTTTAGGGCTTCAACACAACTCATTTTTGATCTCATGAAACAGACCTTAAATACATACTTGATATCTGCATACATAACATAGTGCTGAAATACTGAAGCTAAATCATCATCCATCCATCCATCCATCCATCCATCCATCTGACATCCCTCTGCAGCAACACTTTCTAGTTCTTCCTGGCCGAATCCAAAGTCCTTCCCTGGCCAGATGAGATATATAATCCCTCAAGCTAGATGCGCTTCATGAAGGCAACCTAACCAGATTCCCGAACCACCTCAGCTACCTCTTTTTAATGTAAACGAGCAGCTTCTCTGCTCCACACTCCCTCCAAATGTTCAACCTCCCCACCCTGTCTCTAAGGCTGGGTTCAGCCACTCTATGAAGGAAGCTAATTTCAACTGCTTGTATCTACCAACTCATTCTTTCGGTCTCTACTGAGAGCTAATGACCATAAATGACAGTTGGAATGCAGATAAACTAGTAAATCAGGAGCTTTGCCTTCTAGCTCCATTCTGTCTTCACTAAGAAAGGCCAGTACAACACCTGCATCACGTCTGACTCACGGGGAGATGTATATAGTCACCCTCTGCTCACATAGCTAATAGTCCATTAATTACCAAGAACTTACATGTAAAAAGGTGTGAAATGTGATGAAACCAGGTGTCCCAACAACAATGATCATGGTTGTGAAACTGTCCCTATAGACAACAATGGATATGAAACTGCCAGGTTCAGGGGTGACACAAGATGTTAATGGTGGAGGTGTTGTCCAGTCCATCTGTTCAACTTACTATTATGACAACAGGTAATGGTTGGAACATAGATCAACTGGTAAATTAAGAGCTGTGCCTTTGGGCATAGTTCCCTCTTCACAGTAATGGTCTGGTATAACACCTGCATTACTGGTGATGCTGCTCCAATCCATCTGTCCTTCTCAGGCTCCACTTTTCAGTTTTACTTCAGCTCCTTTGCTTGGAGCAGCAACTTCCTCCAACCCAGAGGGAGCGATTCACTGGTTTCATCAGAGAACCATGACCTCGTTCTTGGAGGTGCTGACTCTCATCCTGGCCGCTTCACACTCGACTGCAAACAACTTCAGTACTCGCTGAAGGTCATGGCCTGATGAAACCAACAGAAGGATCATCCGCAAAAAGTAGAGATACAACCACGAGGTTCTCAAATCAGACACCCTAATCACCTCGGCTGCTCCTCACGATCCTGTCCATGACTATCACAAACGGGTTCAGAGACAAGAGGCATAATCAAATAAAGAGCAGGACAGAGGTCCTAATGTTAACCTAATCTCCAGGACCAACTTCTTCACATTAAGTATATAATACAAATGATGTGCTCAGTTGCTTGTTAGTTAGGTTACTTGACATGTTAAATTTCCTTCTTGCCCTAGACTTCTACTTGCTAGCACACGAACAAGCTGTTCAATCCGTCTCTTACACTTTTACTGTTGTGTTTTTTTCATTTTGCAGAGGCTAAAAAGAGACCTGACCGTCCAGACTCTTTTTTTATATACCATTTTTATTAAATGTCTATGCATCCCTCTTCAAGATATGAAGAAATCCAAAGTTTAGCAGGCCTACCTCTGTGCCTGGTTACGGTTGCTATGCTGTGATTGGACAGTGGATGGAGGGAGGAGTTTAGTGAGCAGTACCTGTTATTCGGATTCGTGAAAAAGCGTAAAAAAAAAAAACAAGACAGGAAGGAAGGCAGAAGGATTGGGAGAAAGGAGAGAGTTGAGCTGCAGATTTTCACAAATCCCACTGTTGGGAGTTTTTCCAGACCTCATGTTCGCATGCAGACTTAATCCAACCGACACACACACACACACACACACACACACACACACACACACACACACACACACACACACACACACACACACACACACACACACACACACTATACACATATTTAAACTATGTCACTTCAAACCGGGCTGAGAGTGCTGTCTTATGACACAGGCTGTCACGCTCAGATGGCGATGTGTTCGTACTTGTGTCCCAGCTAATGAAGTTTCCTCCATCCCTGTAACAAGACATAGCTCTTAGTTTGAAGAACCCAAGTCCCATTTGCCTGCTGTGCATTATGCTCGGATGGTAAATGTGTTTCCCGTCACAGTGTGCTGATTATGAAGCTGCATGAAAGCCGATGAGTGCTCAGTCCATGACTATTTGATGATGAGAGAATCTGAGAGTCTCTCTGGTTTTTATTCGGTGCACAGTGACATTTTTAAAAACATTGACACATCCACTGTGTCATCTCTTTTCTCTCCCATCGTAACAGTCTGCTCTCCTGTATTCATTCGCTTTAAATGTTTTATCGTCCTTTCTTCTCTGAATTCTTCGTCAAATGTCTGCTCAGTAACATTCTCCCAGCTCTTTTCCTTAAACAGCTTTTTGACTTTTGCCTCTGACTGTCTTTCTCCTTTTCACTCTCTGCAGCTGCCTCCTTTTTTTCTTTTTCTTTTAAGCCTCCTCGCGACTCATGGCAACAGCTGTCATGCCTCACACCTCTGCTTCTTTCTTTCCTCCTATGCATGCTCTGTGTTCTGGTCTGTGTCTGTCTTCATGTATCTGTCTTTCTGTCTTTACCTTTGGCACAGTCTTTTTCCTCCTCATCCCTTTCACCCCCCTCTCCTCAGGAGTCTGTAACCCGGGTTACATAATACATATTACAGAGAGGTGGAGGGAGGAATGGTAGAAGTAAGGAAGTGGAGGCGATGAAGGAGAAGAAGATATAGTGCTTTTTTACTGACAAGCTTGATGTTCTCATGTGTCTGAACTGACATGACACAGTCTGAATCTTAATTTTTTTTGTCAAAAGATCAGCTGATTTGTTTTTTGTGAATAACTGCAGGATTTGTGTCCATATGCACGTAACTCACTTAATTTAGTTTAATTTTTCCACCTAGTTTTTCAAAGTGCCCCCCTTTCCCCCACTTTAAATGACATGTTTTTGTAGCTTTTGCTGCTGGTCCAGCTCATTTTCATCTTCAGGAGCTGACATCTGGTCTGCCTGTCGTCTCCTCCCCCTTTTCCTCCACTCTCCCTCTCTCATCCCCTCCTCATCTCATCTCTATCATGATTACACTTTCCCTCGCTGACCTGCAATGATGTAACTACATTTTAGCAGCAGACTCTACCCTTGCCAAGCATTATATTGTCCCATCTTTCTGAGGATTCACCCCTCTCAATTTCTGCCTCCTCCTCTACCCACTCTGGGCATTTTTTTTAGGTGGTAATTTTGTTCCTAATGCCTTTTTCCAGCAATAACTCAACAGGGGTGAGGAGAATGAGGTTGAAGGGGGAAGAGACTTTCAGAAAGTTCCCAGGTGATTTGGTGCTTCAGCTGCATGACAGTAAGCTTTAAAACACTCCAGTTAAGTAACGAGTAAAAGGATGTTTGTAATTGTAGCCTGCAGTCTTCTGCACCAGCTTTTGGGTATTTATTACAGTCCTCTCTGCTGTCAACATCTTGGAAGTGAGATTATTTAGACTCATTCCTCTGTGTGCTTTCTGCATGTTCATTTTCCTTATCCAAAAGTGTTAATTATACATCTCACATTTTTTTCAAAGATCATCAGGTGTTATGACACGTTTCCCACGGTTAAAAAATTCTTTGATCTGCCAGGGCATAAAAAGAAAACGGATAATTTTTCTACATTGCTTTATTCATGACAATAGTGACAACATGTCAACAAGCCTTGATTAGTTTAACAAATTAGTAACAGTGCCCGCCTCCTTACATTTGAAAGTTCTACAAAGGCCATTCCCTTGTCACTATTTTGCAGGGGCACCATCACTGCATCCCGGACTTAGAACCGTCCATCACAGCATTTTTCACCCAGTGAGCAGAATGATGAAGAGGTGCAGCCAGGAGATTTTCCAGTGTTGACACACCACTTTGGCGATGGGTCTTCCAGTGTGAGACTCATTTTAAGTAGACCTAGAGAAGTAACATCTCTTGAACTAAACATAATTGTATGATTAATTCATACCCATTAACTCCTCCTAGTCAATTTGACAGCAACTTCTGTTGTGACTGAAACAAGGAATGACTGATGCATCACTCACATCGCTCGTTCAAAATGAGCCACACCTCCTCTCAACCCATCGGTGGCAGTAGCTACACAATGCATGCAATGACATTTCTGCCCGACTTGATGCAGACTTCCAATGATGTAACGATGACATATGCAATGATAACATTGTGAAATCAAGGCGGCTGCAGTTTTTGGAGCCAGGCGCTGCAGCTGCCTTCCAATGACTGCTCAGCCTCAGGGCATGATGAAAGATGTGTCGTTCTCACCTGATATAACAGCTGATTGGTTTAGATTCTGACTCAAGAACATGAAATTTGACAGAAACTTTCTTTTTTTTGAATTGGGGAGGTTTTGATTTTGCTTGTCTGATTTTGAAGATTTATTCTGTTAAAATAAATGTTTGCTTGACATTTATCAATCAGAAAGACACATCCCAAGCTGCAAACAAAATGTAATAATTCTTCCAATGTTTAGCAATATAGCAAAGCTTCTGTTAAGTGGGATTCTTCTAATAACACCTGTACATCTGTGAAGCACAGTCTAAATGTAAGACAGATCAGTAATGAAAGCTGTTGTCTTTTATTTGGCTTTTTATTAGTGTTTTTAGTGTATATTAATTTTAGGGTAACAGTTGTGCTTAGCTGAATAATGCATTTTTTCATTTTTTTGGATCATTTTATATACTATACTGTCATAACTAAAACTATTCAGAAATAGTGTGCAAAATCATATGTGTCTGATAACATTTGAATGAGTTTTGGTAACTTTCTGTACAGACTGCTGGAAAATGTCCTTACTGACTGCTGACTTTTAACACCGTCCACTAGTGCTGCCGCCTACCCGCAGTTCATCTGGAACGAGCCTATTGACTGCTCTGAACAAAACAGACTGAACGATCTGTTGAAATATAAGTAAACTTAGAGGTTATGTGGCTTGAAAATTCATTTTCCATCTCCCCAATCCTGTTTGCAATTCCCAGTTGTTCAAGCTTTTTCTTGGGGTTTAGAGGTTGAAATCAACCAAAATGAAAAATAAATTCAAACTCTCAGTAATCTGATATTGCAGCTGCTGCCACTCTGACAAGGCTTTATTCTCTGTTAGCAAACTAGCAGAGTTCGTAGTGGGAACGATAATAATAATAATAATAATAATAATAATAATAATAATAATAATAATAAAATAAATAAATCTGAGATTCCTACTCTTTCTTGCTCTATCTTACAGTAAGGTTTTTGACAGGCTTGGCTCTTCTACATTCTACATAACCAATGACTGTCTTAAAAAAATCAAAATATATCTACATTTCCTCTAAAGCTGCACCAGTTATATATGTCATTAGTAATCCGTGGTGCATGTTGTTGCTAACATTAAACTGTAGTCTCCAATGCCCCCCTTTAATGAAGTAATAATAATACATGATGTATAAATGTTGAATTATTGCTTGGCAGTGGCATCATTTTGCCTAAGGGAATGAAATCATGCTGTTGGGGATTCTTTACTTTGTGAAGCTACTTTAGTTCACTTTCATTTTGAAGCTCACCAAAATGGTTATTATAACTGTATGATCCGGTGAATGTGTAATTTTCTCACCTTTTCATTGATTTCTGCATCATATAAAGGTGCTTTAAAGGTGCTTATAAAGGCCACGTTCCTTTTTGCCGTCGTAATTCTACCCCCCAGCAGTCTGAACCTGAGACGGTCTCCAGGGATGCGTAAGCTTTGTCATAGATCAGCCTCCTGGGCCAGGAAATGAGGCCCCATGTCATCAGACGGGACTGTGGTGTGTTCACCTCCTCACAGGGACACAGTAGCATGACATCACCCTCCGACCACACATGCCGGCTCAGGTTATTGTTTAACTCTGAATCTGATTGTCATTGACTGCTATCAGCTCTTCGCCTTGGCAACTCCGTCTCTGCACACATATTCATAAACGTCTGCTTGACAGCAGAGAGAGAATTTTTACGTCCAGGTTATTCAGCCGTTCATCCACTAGTACTGATTTTAATCTGCATCCAATATTATTTTTTGTATGTGTGTTTGCCCTCGGGCAGTTTGTGTATACTGTGCGTATGTGTGTAATATTTGTTTTACCATTTGTTGAGTGCAGTGCAGGACAAGAAGGGAGGGGCTACTTCTGTGTTCTGTGTTGCAGAGGGCTGGTTATTATCAAGTAAAGCCTTTTAATCTACAGACTCGCTCTCCTCTTTCTCTCTCTGAGAATTGTCAGATAATTCCTTTATATTCTTTGCTAACATAAAAAAAATCCTGCTTCATATTTCTCTATGTTTTCAAGGTCAACTTCATGTTTGTAACAAAATAATTTATATGCTGTGCAAAATGTTCAGAAATGCATGGAAGGATAAAACAGCTACTATGCTTAAGTTTCTTTCAGTCCTGCAAGGATGTTCGTTATTCCATCAGTTCACCACTTTGGTCTAGACTGAAACATCCCAACAGCAAGTCCATAGCCATCATCAGGTCTAAATTTGGTTTATGACGTACTATTAAAAATATAACTTCCATTGACCTCAGCTGTACTTTTTTAGTGCCAGATGCAAATTTTAGCACATTAACGCTCTGAATTTGTAAACTTGGTAAACTTTAATATTATCCTTATCACCAGGTTAGTATTTATAGTCTTTGTGTGCGTGTTAGCTGTTGGTATTAGCATTTAGCTCAAATATCTGTTGTGCTGAAGTACAACCTTATAGAGCCAAAGTTAATGTGATGCAGACTAGTTGAGCTGGCTTCTGCATCAAAGTGGAACCATTTTAGTGCAGCAATCTCTGCAATTTAAAGGCCCAACATGGTTAAAATCCACTTTTGTTGGGTTTTGCCTGTCCTAAAAACTTGGAGATATAAAGTAAAAGCTCTGAGAATATGTAGACATCTACTACTGCCAGTCCTCTGGCAACTCTTATTTTCAGTTATTTCATCTGTTTTTATCTTTGTATGCTTAGGTTTTCTATTCTTAAGCAACATAAACACATCATTATATTAGTTTGTCAGTTAACTTAGCTTGAATATGCTAGTTAGTATCTTAGCTGCTGACATGTTCTCAAGCTAAGCAACGTGTAAAGCACACTGACCATTTTCAACATTTTGTACGTTCCAGTATGTCAACGCAAAATGTTAGTTATTTAAAATGCTGGCTTTTTAAAGCCGTAAATTCTTCTTTTATATTTTACAGATGTGGCATATTTATTTTTTTGACATAAAGACCCCCCTCAGGTAATTTTTTTTTAGCTTGTTAACATGTCAATATGAAGTTTTTATGTGCTACAAGACACATCATGAGCAACAGAAGCCATCAACACTGTGGCTGACTCAGTGCAAGAACCAGACAATGTTTTATTGGGGTGACGCACACTGAGGTGGAACCAAGGCTAAAATCTTGTTAATATGTATTTCTGCAAGGGCAAATCACTGTAGGCGAAATCGTCAACTATTTTAGTCACTAACTTTTATCATTCGCTTATACAGGCACGACTGTCATGTTGACGTACACCATGAGGAATCACATACTGAACCTTTTGTTATGTAACCATCAGATAATTTTAAATAAAAATCTGGAGCAGTTCTTTGCTCCACCACTGAGAGTAATTCCGTAAAAGTACAGCATCCCGATGATGGTATCAAAAACACAGATTCAGACAGACAGAACTTCATACAACAAACTCAAAGAACACTGACAACTTGTCTCTGTTCAGTTTTCTGCATTATTCTTCTCCAGGATTGGTTTCCATTCCTAACGTATGGCTAAATTCTATTACAACTTGCCGTTGTGTAGCATAGAGTAGTTTTGCCGTCATACGTGAGCTGGTGTGATTGAGCTGCAGCAAGTGGTAGAGGTGTGGGTGAAGAGAGAAGCGATGAAGGTATAGATACGACATTCAAGAGGAAGCTATAGTAAAGACTAAAGCCCAGAATGGAACTGATTTGTGTCCCACTCCTGCCCATTCCCACATACACCCACGAAGATTTACACCAGCACATTATCAGAGTTCCACTGACTTTGTGTCTTTTCCCCTCCCAAGAGAGTTAGAAACCTGTTGGTACATAGCAAAATTACAACTACATTCTCAAGAATTTGTTATTTTAGGGCAGTATGTGAACCTTTCCTACATTTCTGAGTAGTATCTTGTTTATTATGTGCAGGAAGAAGTGCTTTATCTTTGAATGAGACCTTACTTTGCTTAGATGTAGATAAACTTTATTGTCATGCAAGTTATACATGGCATTCGAACGGAATTACATTGCATTGACTCATTGTAGTATACACTGATCAGGCTTAACATTATGACCACCTGCCTAATATTGTGTTGATCTCCTTTATGATGCTAAAACTCCTGACCCAGTGGTTCATGGGCACAGGACCTCTGGGGATGTCTTGTGGCACCGGGATGGTGGCAGTAAATTCTGTGAGTCCTGTGGGTTGCAGGGTGGGACCTACCTAGCTCAGGATTATGCTGACACATCCCACAGATGCTCAATAAGATTTGGATCTGGGGAGTGCGGTAGCCGGGTGAACACTTTAGTTTTGTCGAGTTCCCCAGGCCACTCCTGAGCAGTTTTTGTGGTGTGTCGGGGTGTATTGTCCTGCTGAGGGTGGAAACTGGCATCAAGGACTGCTGTTGCCCTGGGGATTGCTTGACCTACAATGTTTAGGTGGGTGGTTCATGTCAAACATCCACATGAATGTCAGGACTCAAGGTTTCCCAGCAGAATGTTGCATTGTAACAAGATGATCAATGTTGTTCACTTCACCTGTCAGTGGTCATAATGTTGTGGCTGATCGGGGTAGATATGACTGTATACCCTCCTAGAAGACAGCAAGGAGCTGACATTAAATACTAAGTGTGCTTACAACCAGAGATGACAGATTTGTATACTAACACTTTACATATTTGTTGGAAAGTCCAGCTCTTTTACATCTTTGTCAGTAACATCTGGGAATTGCATCCACATGCCAGACTTGTCTTGCTTTCCTTTTGTCCTGTAAAAACCCTGATCTGTTTCGTCTATCCTGGCTGTGGTAAATCCCAGGACCTGGAGTTTATTATTTGACTGCTCCCGCGGGACCCCAATCCCAAAGACGTTCCTTACTGTAGATTCACATCTAAACTCTTTTAGAACAAAAGGGATTATTTTCAGCAAGAAAAAAACTTAGAAATATGTTATTTGATACACAGGAATGAGTTTTTAGCAGTTTGATAAATGACGAGAGAGGAACTTTAATGCATTCAGTTATATAACTTATTATCTACATTTACAGCACTTAAGCTGCTGCTCTTCTGTCTCTTGCTTTTACTGTAGATGGTGCACGTTGCCATGCCCACCGCTGTAGGTGTGAAAAAGCTTGTGCTGCAACACTACAATTTAAAGATAAAGTATGAATCTAACAAGTCTTGTGCTGTGTATTTGTGTTTATTTCCATATCTGTTGTTGCATCACTTCAGTTTAACTTGCTGTGTTTCTTGTGGTTGTGTGATTGATTAAAAGTGATTAAGATATTGGTTATATGGTATGTTTTTTGCATATTATTTGCTTTTGCTTGTTTATTGGTTTGGTGTCTGTCTATTATCAGCCTGTCACAAATAAACAAACATGTCATCGGCTGAATACAGTGCTGACAACAGCGCAACTTTCTTTTAACCAGCTCTCTTCTGTGTACGAATGTGTGACCGAGAGAATGTGTGTCATTGATAGCAGTTCAGGATTGGTGCCAGACTCAGTGCTTAGCCTGGCACTGCCTTATTAAACAGTGTGTGTGTGTGTGTGTGTGTGTGTGTGTGTGTGTGTGTGTGTGTGTGTGTGTGTGTGTGTGTGTGTGTGTGTGTGTGTGTGTGTGTGTGTGTGTGTGTGTGTGTGTGTGTGTGTGTGTGTGTTGAGGCTTGGGACCTGTGCTGGCTCTCTCATCAAGTATGCAGTTGGAGTCAACGCTGCAGCAGAGATGCCTAATAGAGAAAGCAGGAGAGAGAAGAGAGTTGGAGAAAGACTCTGAATACGTCATACCACCGGCTCACTTCCAGCCCCTACTCTCTCCTCTTTATCGTCGTACTTGCCAATTATGCCTTTTCACACTTGTCTATCTCAGCCTGCTCTTCTTCCTCATCTCTTCCCTTTCACTCTCTACCCCACCCACTAAATTCCTCCACTCTTGTCCTCATTCATAGCGCCAGCCATTCACATCACTCGCTCTCTCGATTCCAACAAATTGAATGTCATTCATACCTCCCTCTCAATCCCGTGCAGCCTGGGAAAGAGCTGTTTAGAGTTTCAGCAGCACTCCTCGCGCTGCAGGTAGCCTCAGAACATCACAGATGTCATTACGGTGACATTTGCAACTGCTCTTGGAGTTCCTGTTCCTGTGCCCATTTAAGTACTTCCTCTGTCCTGTGTGAGTGACATCACAGTGTTGGTCTGACTTGAGCATTTGCAGTGAAAGGTCACTGGCATTTCTCTTCTGTTAAACAGTTGAGGTTGGATTGGTGCTTGTACTGCAGGGAACCTCTTGGGAGATACCAACCACATAACTATTGTTTCACACTCAGTCTCACTTCTCCTCATGTCATCCTTCTCACCTCCTGCACTTCGAGTTTCTTTTCCCATGGATGAAGAACACCCAGTTCCAGTCAAACAGGAAGAGACCATGATTCAGTGACAACAGATTGTCCTCTGTGTGTGTGTGCGTGCGTGTGTGTGTGTGTGTCTCATATTGTACAGTCCAGTTCTCAGTCACTAGGGCAGCAGATTGCAGATTACAACATAGAATCATGGTCAATATTTTTTTTATTTTTTTTTGACAAGAATTCCCAAAAAAGGCTCTTTAATATCAAATTGAAGAGGGGGGGTCACTGTTTTTTCAAGTTGCAGTGTTTGGTGTCCCCCAACTATAGCATCTTTTCTGATTGCCATGAAGCTCAATTTTGGGATCATCAAACAAAATAACCAGTTGACCTAGACTCTAACACTGGCCTTCTGATGAATTCTAGTCTAGATTTATTCTGTGCTTTTTTTCGACAGTTGTTTTCTCTTTGCCACCCTCCCATAAAGCTGTCACTGGTGAAGAACAGGCAAAAGTTGCTTTATGCAAAGTAGTCCCCGTGTCATCTGCTGAAGCTTTTAACTCCTTCAGAGGAGTTATTGCTGTCTTGGTGGCCTCACTCACCAGTCCCTCCATTTTTAAAAAGTGGTCAGCTTTAGGCAGATTTATACATGTACCATATTCCTTCCATTTCTTAATGATGGATTTGACTTAACTCCAATGAGTATTCAGCATCTTTGGCATTTTCTTGTAGCCATTTCCTGACTTGTCCTTTTTAATAACATTTTCACTGAGTTTCTCAGGGAGTTCTTTTGTCTTCATGGTGTAATTATAGGCCAGAGTACTGATTCATGAATGACTGGACATTCTGGGTCTAGGTGTCTTTATACTACAATAACTTGAGAGACATCCACTGCACTCATATGATCTCCTTTGCACTAATTGTATAACTTCTAGCCCTAATTAACTGCATCTGCATTACATTATGTGAGTGACTTTAAAAGGGGTAAATGCTTATGTAATCACTTATTACTCCACCAAGGGATGCGGTAGAGTTATGTGACGATCGCCGTTGGTTTGTCTGTCTGTCTGTCTGTCTGTTACAACATTACTCAAAAATGGACCAATGGATTCACATGAAATTTTCAGGAAAGTCAGAAATGACACAAGGACCAATTAATTAGATTTTGGCAGTGATGCGGCTTATAGTCTGGATCCATGATTTCTGTATCATTGAGTCACTGTAACTATGACAACAAGGGAACACTATGCCAGCTACCTGCTGACAATTACAATTATTACGATCCTACTACAAATTGATTGCTGCAACCTTTTTGGGACTTATCCGTCGGAAATGATATAAGGAGTGAGCAGCCTTGGCAGAGTACTGCACTCTGAGTGCTTTTCTAGTTTTACATTTTACGTGTTTAATTCACTGGCATTACTTTGTAAAAATCTGGTTTTAATTTGACTTGAAAAACTTTTTCCCCCCTAAATTCTTGTCAAAAAAGCCAAATAATGTTAACCATGATTCAATGCTGAAAAGCAATAAAAGAGGAAAACTTCCAAAGGGGTGACTACTTTTTATAGGTACGGTCCTTTACAGCACTACCTTCTTTTATCCACCCTTCAGTATGAGGTGACTGACTGACAAACATATATACAGGTCTGAATCCAAATCATAAATAAGATTTTTCCTTATGAGGTAACAGATGAGCAGCTGGAAGAATGGATGAGTCAAAGTGTGTGTGTGTCTGTCAGACAGCAATGCAGAGTAGCAGTGACGCATTGACATATTGCATGTACCAGCAGACCAGAGGAAGGGACGAAGCATGCAGCATTAATCACCATCCTCATCCACCAGCCTGTCTCAGAGGCTGACTCACTCTTCATTAGCAACTTTAGCTCTGTCAGCTACTCATTGGTGGCTCAAAGGCAGACTGCAAACCAAAGAGTTTTGACCTGCTATGTGAAGGTGCTCCAGTCAGGACGTTTGGGGTCAATGGTTGGACGCAATGTTAGACAATATCAGTCACCATTTCCTGGGTCTCTTCGGAAATCTCTCTATTTATTGTATAACACTGTTTCTTTACTTCACTATGTTTTTGCAGCGTTGCGTACTAAGAATGATAAATTATCAACAAGGACAGCGCTCAGAGAGCGCGGTACTCTGCCAAGGCTGCTCAGTCGTATCATTTCCGAAGGCTGAAATCTTGAAAAAATTCATGGCATTAATCATGGCACTATAGAATGTAGCCATTTAATAAAGATGTACCCACAAACCAAATGACCTTGCACTGAGCACAGGCGTGTGTTATGCATGTGTACGTTATGTTAGGATACCAGATCACGTGACCTAAATATGTAGCAGGCGGCGGGAATTGATGGAACTCAGAAACACCCCCACAATTTAATCAGCTGTTTTTTGGTATGATTTCTGACGGATAAGTCCCAGTAAGTCCGCAGGGGTTGATTTGTAGTAGGATCGCAATCATGTGAATGTTAGCAGGCAACTGATGTAGTCATACTTACAGTGATGCCGTGCAGCTATCTCAGAATGATACAGAAATCTTTCACAAACCCGTGGATCCAGACTATAAGCTGCATCACTGCCCAAATCTAATCAATTGGTCCTTGTGTCATTTCTGACCTTCCCTGAAAATTTCATCCAAATCCATTAGTCCATTTTTGAGTAATATTTCCAACGGATAGACAGACAGACGGATAAACAGACGGACAAACAGACAGACAGACAAATATACGCAGATGGTCACATAACTCTGCGTTCCTTGGCGGAGTAATAATTTGCAATAACAACAGTTTATGTATTGAGAGGCAACACATGCAACATATTCCACCCTCTGTCTTACAGACACAGCTTTACCTGTGAACTCCAAAACCTGCTGGGGGCTTAAAAATATTATTTTTCTTTGTAGAATCGCCAAATTAAATCATTAAACAGAGCCAGAAATCATAAAAACAGAGTGAATATCAGAATTTTAACTTTCTGATGATCCTTGAACTAACCATGTCTTATGTGCTGTTCTGTCGGGAAACCTAACCAAACTTTTAAATTTTACAACTTGCCAAAAATAAACACTTAAGTTAGTTAAGAAATTCAACTTGTTTTTATTGTTATGATTTATGGCAATATAACTTTGTTTTGATAACAAAACAAGATTTCTGTGTTATCTGTACTTCTTGCCATTGTTGTGCCTTTTTACAGAGGTGCAGGACTTTATGTTACATTGAAAAATGAGCCCATGGTGAGTAAAAAATGTAACAGGAGCAAAAAATACCAGGAACTGCTTAAGGTTCAGATACTTAAACCATAGCTGCCTAGCCTTGGTTGTTTATTTTAAATAGATTTTCAAAAATGTTTTAACTAGGGAAAGCCAAAATCATACTGAGGTAATAATAAAATATCAATTCCAATAGACAGAGAAAAACACCAGACCTTTATCAATTTACTTCAACTTCAGACTATAAAAGCTGAAACAAAGATGACAGCTCTACCCATAATTTTCTTTTAAGTCACTGAGCCCTCTCCTTTTTCTGTTTTTAGGAGGTAACAGACCAAGGGTAATAAAGTGCACAGCAAGAAACAAACAAACAAAAAAACACAGACAGCTGAGTGAATGGAGAGTCAGATGCTACATGGTCCTGCTCTGTCTATACATTAGTGCGAGCTTGCTTTAAAAATGATCATTTTCTTTTACATGACTATTACTAACCTACAAATGTCTGATCTTTGTGATGTTAAAATGTGTGGTTGCTTCCTCCATGAAACATTGGTTTGGATCACACATTGCAAACTGTGAATGTACTACTTTTTTTTTAAGCACCTGGTAGAACTGCCAGACCAGTGGCACTAGTGAAGCCATTTTAGCTGTGTGTAGAGGAACAGCCTTGTGGTACTTGCTTGGCCACAAAATGCGAGTTGCAGTGTATGTTGTCTACGGTGACAACTTTGACAGTTTGACAAAGTTTGTCAGCTGTAGCCGTCCATCAATCCATCCATTTTCTTCCGCTTATCCGGGGTCGGGTCACCGTGGCAGCAGGGTAAGCACTGCAATCCTAGACATCCATCTTCCCAGCAACATTTTCCAGTTCCTCCTGGGGGATCTCAGGGCGTTCCCAGTCCAGATGAGATATATAATCCCTAGAACGAGTTCAGGGTTTACTCTGGGGTCTCCTTTCAGTTGGACATAGCCAGAAACCCTCCAAAGGAAGGGGCCTTGCAGGCATCCTAATGAAATGCCTGAACCTTTGACATGAAGGATCGGTGACTCTTCTTTGAGCTCCCTCCAGGTTCTGAGCTTCTCACCTTATCTCTAAGGCTGAGTACAGCCACCCTGCAGAGGAAGCTCATTTTGGCCGCTTTTATCTGTAACTTTATTCTTCTTACTACCCAAAGCCCATGGCAGTAGGTGATGGTTAGAACATAGATCAACATTTAAACTATGAGCTTTGCCTTCTGGCATAGGTCCCTCTTCGGCATGATTGTCTGGTACAACACCTGCATTACTGCTGATGCTGCACCCATCCATCTGTCTATCTCAGGCTCCAGTTTCCCATCACTTATGAACAAGATCCAGAGATGCTTGAACTCCTTCGCGTTGGGCAGCAACTCGCCCCCAACCCAGAGGGAGAGCAAGCCACTGGTTTCCAGCAGAGAACCAGGCTCTTAGATTTGGAGGTGCTGATTCTCATCCCCAAAGCTGTGAAGCAGGCTACTTTGTCAGTCAGCATAGAGCCTGAAAACAGGAGGAAATGGCTAGCCTGACTCAGTCCAAAGATAGCAGAATCAGTGCACCTGCGTTTTTAGTTTAAAACAATTTGTCGTTTCATTGTAGATTTGGTGCCTGATAATATATTGAGTAGGACCACTAACATACTGATAAATCTAGGTGCATGTGTTGTTTAAGTCAAATAAATTATTGTGAGCCACCAAAAATGAATTGACTTTAACTTTACCCTCAGATATTTTCATTAAGTCTTTCAGCAAATGAACAAGCCTCCATTCATCCAGAGTTGCAGTGGTGCTCCAGCAATTACCAGCTTAAAGCCTTTGCAAACTCTAAATGATGCTGAATGATTTAGAGGTCCTGAGTCTTTTCGTGCCCTGAGTAAGCTGCTGTCACAGGACCCCAAGTTTTCTAGAAGCACCCCCGATTTAGACCTCACATTCACATCAGGCTATGACACAATGACACTGTGGGGAGACATGCTATTTCCTCCTGCAGTGATCAATATGCTTGGTCAGCCAGAAAGCTCCCACACTGGACTGGCCCTCATCTGTAAAACCTGATCCATACTGCATAATCACTCCAAGGTCGGGCAAGAGAGCCATTTACATATAGATGCAGGGACCTTGAACTGACAAACTTGCCTGCCAACCAGGCAGAAAATTAACCATTCAAGTCAAGTTTGAGCCACTGTGTGTGTATGTATGTTAAGTGCATTTTTGTGTGTGGGTAAGGTTAGTGTGTGTGTGTGTGTGTGTGTGTGTGTGTGTGTGTGTGTGTGTGTGTGTGTGTGTGTGTGTGTGTGTGTGTGTGTGTGTGTGTGTGTGACAATACCTGTGCTTTTTCTGCCATTTCATTTTGTCACAGACGTGGTCTTGGTAGGTGGCTAATTGAAAATGCCAACACTGCTGTTACCTTCTCTTTCCCCTCGACACAATAATGTAGGTGTGCATGTCTCTCTGTGTGTATTTATTTGTGTTACTTATTCCCAGCATGTGTCAGACTATTTGTTTGGCCTCATTTACATCATACCTGGCATGCAAACTTAAAAAGAAAAGATTTTTTCTATGGTACAATTTAATTTTAACATCCAGCTTAAGCTAATTGTCATGAAATACCTCAGGAATCAGCTTGTCTGTGCAGTTTATCTCCCTGACTTTGCCATCCTCTCTGTGCTGAATCCTTGTTGCATGCAGATGTAAGGAAGTACATGACAATAGTATCTCTGTATGTGTTGAATCTTGTAGCCTTGTATGTGAGACTGTTACAGAAAGTGCTGCTTTTTCCAAACTTTATTGACATACAGTGTGTTTGTAAGACTTTATCTGCAGCACTTGCGTCTTTCTACTGCACCTGTGTGCCGTAGGTCTCAGCACAGGGGAGGTGGATTAATCACAGATTAAAGGGAGCATAGAAATGAGTCCTGTGAACCTGATCCTGCGCACGCACACACACACACACACACACACACACACACACACACATCCACACACTCATACTTTCTTGCTGAATCATGACCTTCCTCTCTCCTGCTACACCACCAACTGGCTGAGAGAAAAACACTGCCACTGAAACAGAACAGGATGAGATGCACACTATGTACGCACATAGTTTCCTGCTAGTGTAGCCTGACGGAAAAATGAATATTGGTATCTCTGCAACTGACTCAGCGTGGCTATAATGACTATCAAGGGGACTGAGAGGGGAACGCTGTTGACAGACGCAGCTGTTAATGCAACTGTGCACATAAACAGCCCTGGACAAGCTGCTGCAATTCAGTGCCATTCATGTAGGTATTATAACGTGACGACAGATGTGACAATGTGTTTTTTCCACTGCTGACAAAAACATTGCATGCTGGTCTTTAAAAAAAAAACTAATAGAGGGACTTGGTGTTGAATTTGTTCTTAGGCTGAAATACTGAGTGGAAAGCTGCGCTGAAGCGTGTTGTGAGAAACTGTGATCAAAGCCTGGGATGTGAGAGTCATGCTGGTGATTTTCCATGACAGGTGTGGAACCGTGAAAGGTGTCATGTACTGTGCCTCGGTGATGTGTTGTATGTGTGCTGCTTAACCAGATTGCAGTGGGAGACTCTTAATTAAACTAGAGACATAAAGACCATTAAAACTGATGGAGAAGCCTGAGTAAATAAATGGAAAAACATATTAAATGTAGATGCTTCTATACAGAGCATAATGCTGCAAACTGTCCTATTCATTTAAGAACTAGACGATGTTAATTGACTCGTAGGTGGAGTATGTTGAAGGCTCAGATGTGCATTAAGAATCCCCTGGTTGTATAATAATGTACATTAATATATCTGGCTCCACGATTTTAAACAAAGAATTATAGATGGATAGATAGACAGACAGACAGATAAAAAATAAGTAAAGAAGTTAACTATGATTCTCAATGTGAAATCAGTAAAATTCTGTCACATCTGACACTACTGAAAACAGAAGATTACACTTTTCTTAGAAAGCCGATATGTAATCTGCAGCATAATCAAATTCACTTTCAGATTCTTGATCAATTTTATATGAATTTGGCAACTATGGACACTTTTTTCGTAATTCCAAATTTAAAACAGGTTAAATTTGCTACATTTTAATGCCATTTCATGCCAAAACAAGAATCTTGGGCTCTATATTTAGAATAATGCAAACTCCAACAGAAATCCTGGGTAACTTTCTTTGGTTATTTATGTTTTGCATGTGTTTAATTAAGAGCGAACTTTTCAACATTTATCTTTCAGTGTAAATAGGCTATTTCATGTGAAGTGTAGCCAGTCAGATAGTGCTGTGGGTTGAGCTTTGCTGGACACTACAGAGTGGCAACTACAGATAGAGGGCGATGAATCAGAGCCAAAACATTGCATTTTTAATTTTTCAAAGGGAATTTTATTTATTTATAAATAACAGCACTGATAATGAGGAGGATTTTTGCCATCCTCCATGCCAAACTGAGACATTTCTCAGAAACAAAGCTGTAATGATTCACCTTCAAATGCATATTCTGAGTATAAGGTGACCCAGGACTATTATGCCCTCAATAATTCATTCATTTTTCTCAATTAAGCCGTCAACTTCCTGACATTCCTTAAAACTATTTATCTTTAACAGTGTACTAGCGTCAGAATGTCAGAAATGATAATGAATTTAAAAGTTTTTATCTTAAAAATGGATAGAGCGGACTTGGCAAATGTTTTAAATAACAGTATGCTGTATGAAAATAGACATTAACGTAATGTAACAACTTCCAGTTTTGCTTTTTAGTTGTGTTTTCCTGTCCCGGATGCCAAAACTGAGACACAGTCATAGAGAAGTGCATCTATCTGACTTATTTTCACAGTGATATAATGATGTTGCACCTGATTATAGGTTTTGCTCAGAGCAGTATTTTCTTTGATATCCTTGGGTATTTCGTTACAATAGTTCTGAATGATGCTCTGAGGCCACTGATCAGAAAGCAGTTTTTGTACATTTTATGAATCCGATCATTTATAAGCAGAACTAGAGCCTGAACAAATGGCGGAGCAACATAATGTCTAATACGCTCTTTAAACAGGACAGCAGTCAAAGGTGTAGAATTAGTTGTCTCAGGAGAAGTTAGGAATATAGAAGCAGTCTCATAGAGTTCGATATCCTGGTGCCAAATATCAATACCAATTCTTTCAACCAATTAGACTTAGCCGGTTCCTATCAGTCACTTAATGACTACTTGTGGTGGCACATAAGTGACTGGGGGTTGAGTAAACGGAAATTAACTAACCTGCAGTGAACAAGAAGAAGAAACTCACACACTGATACCGCAATGCTGTGAATTAATATATAATTACTGTTTTTTGCCTTTTTAAGGTTTTTCTTTCCTTCTTGACCAATGTATCATAGATTATTCTTCTGCAGAATGTGTGTATGGTGATACCATCATGGACAATGTATCCTGATTTCACAAGTTACTCAACTACCACCAAATGAGCCAATATCGTTATGAAGGATGGCTTCCATGCACAGAGAGACGATCCAGATTTTAAATTTGTCGCACATCAGTATTTGTGACAGAGGATGCCATGGTGTGATGATGATTGTACTTCGATATGCCACGTGGGTTGCTGATGAGTATAATAAAATTTTGGGAAGCCACTTCAGTGGGATGAACACTGGTAATGAGAGAGAGATGGACACAAAAGCTACTAGACGTGCTGAGTGAATAGTTGATTGTCATCATAGTTAGCGATCTGCTCGCTTCATTGTATTAGGAAGGATGCTTTTTTGTTGTTGTTGTTTGTAGAAGTATAGCAGGTCACAACAACAACATCCAGTACAAGGACCTGATCTGCAGTGATACACCTGACTCATGCTGTGTGTGTGTGCCCTCACTCGTTCTTCAGTTTCACAGCCAGAGCAGATCACATTGCATCATTTGGGCTTTTCGACCACACGTTCTCTCACTGTCTCTGCCTCTATCTCCATCTTCAACTCCCACTTTAGTCACCCCCGTTGCTGCCGTCTCGCCCACTTTGTCTGGCAGCTGCCCACCCTTCATGCTCTATCTTCTTGATCTCCAGACTTTCACCACCACCACAGTGTGTCTTTTTTTTTTTCCAGCTGTTGTTTGACACCACTATGGACAGAGAGGGTTTTAAATGCAGGCTGTAGTGCTGCAGCTTCCACAGATGAGTGTTTTTCTTTGTGTAGAGGGTGAAGTGTAAAGCACTCAGGCTTCCAGTTTTCAAAAAAACATTATGTGCAGCAAATGCTTGACTCGTGGTATTGTATGAATTCTGCCAACAAGGCCTAAATAGTAATATAAAGAGGGAGGTGGGTGGCATTCAATAACTGTTAGTTCTGGCAAAAGAAGGCGAGGAAAGATGGCTCTCTCTCCTCTTGTTGCCATTTACTGAGCTCCCGTTCCTGGTGCCTGTTGGTGTTTTGGATCAGATAGATGCTTTCGGCTTCTTGCCACAAAAGAGAGGCAGATTCATACAATGGAGTCCTTCCAAAAGTCCTCCATCACTCATACATGCAGGCTCCCACTCCATCAAACAGTCACACTGTCACGGGCACACGCTTAATTATTCAGTCACTAATTATCTCTCGTATACCCGGGTTACATAACTGAGGTTGCTTTTGTGAGCGGAGCGAAGAAGAGACTTGTGAGGAGAACTTGCCGGAAGAGCTGATCTTTTGAGAGAATTTCATCTGGCCTCGCTGCTGATGCAACTTTTCTGGAGCATCTGAAACTGCTTGAAAAACATTTCAATAAAGAATATCCAAATCTGGCGTGGATGCGAAGATGGCGTCAGAGAGGCAAAATACACACAGAGACTGAACCACACAGCTATTTATCTTTTTAAATATCCCTTTGTCCCCGGGCTGCTACAGGTGATGTATGTACAAGTACATAATGTGATTTAAAGACACACAGGGCCTGGTGTATATGGAGCTGGAGGTTCTCAGCTCCATGGGGACGAGGCTGGTTAGTTTGCTCAGTCATTCATCTCTTTTCCCTTCTCTCCCTCACTCATCTTCTCCTTCCTTTTCTCCTTTACTCCCACTTTCCCTCTGATCTTGATGTAGTCATTTGTCAACTCTCCCTTTGTCCTTTTTTCTGTCAAGCTTTCGTGTGACACAGAAGATTCTTCCTTTGCTTTCATTTTTTCTACTTTCTATTAT
Organism: Amphiprion ocellaris; assembly: GCF_022539595.1. NCBI lineage: Eukaryota > Metazoa > Chordata > Actinopteri > Pomacentridae > Amphiprion > Amphiprion ocellaris. The sequence goes on along the minus strand of NC_072775.1, from coordinate 15,213,994 downwards.
GACCCATTTTGCTGTCCTTTCCATGACTTCTCTTTCATCCACATATTTCCTTTGTTTCTGTTTCCCTTGTTTCCTCCTCCATTATCTTACCATGTGCAACTCTGTCCACCTCGACTTTCCCTCTTTCCTCCCTTAATCTTCTCTGCTCTCCCTCCTCTGTCTCAGCATGAGGCTGAACAAGCTCTAGCAGCATCACGCTGCTGACATCTGTCCCTTTGCCTGTCAGTATAGTATACAAGCCACAAGTGTCTCTGATGCTCTGATGTCATCTGTAAATGTCTTGTCTCTGATGGTGAAGTCGGTAATGGTGCCCTTCTACATTTCCACCTCATCTGCGCTGCCAAACAGGTGACTGACAGATGAAGTACTGAAGCTGCTACACATGCTGCACCTCCTATGTAGAAAAAACAAAGCCCCATAATGTGTCCCTTTTCAGCAAATCAATGAAAATTTCACTTGTCTTCAAAATGTTTCTTTCAGTTTTTCAGCTCAAAATACTATAAAGATGATTCATTTCACCATGACATATCTCTTGGCATTAACCCTGTTTTCAATTGGCTGTGTCTATAGTTTTAAATGCAGATGAGTTGCTGCTGTCTACACCCTCTTCAGGAAGAAGACTCACTCAGTGATGGACAAATCGTAGCAAAACAGTTGACAGCACAGCAGCCGACACAGATGTGATCAAGTGTGTGAGACCAGGACTTTCTATCACTTCTAACTTTATCTCTTAGCAATCATTTCACATCAAAATACATCTGAATTCTTCAGCAGAGCCTTTACCTTTAAATGATGCGAATATGGTGAATTGGTCAGGCCAGATGTGGTTATAAGTCAGTAGCTTAGCGGTGGAGAGTGACAGCTTGGAAATGGCTCAGAAGTAACTGCCAGTTAACATATTGTCTTAATGGGCTGCATTTCAGTCACAATTTCATACTTATTCCATTATCTGACAACATAAACTGAAAAATATGTAAGTCAAATCAACTTACTGAAAGTTCAGCTGTATTAAAATGCAGCATATGTGAGCACAGAGAGCAGGAGAGAAGCAAACACTGGCCAAGTTTAGCAACATGAAAACACGGTGACACAACCATACCAGTCTTGGTTTAATGGTTCAAATTTGTGTCAAGTGGTCATTATGTTTCATGCAGACACACACACATACTTCTGAAGCTCTTTTTAAAATCCTACATTGCTGTATACAAACAAGAGCAGTACCATTTATGCCTTCAAGTTAAGACTGTTGGGAGGTGGCTCAAACTTTGGAATTCTTCATGACATCTCGTTATTGAACTTTGCCTGTGTAATGTGATGAACAACTTTTTTTCTTTTTTTTTAACTTTATGCTATGCTTTATGATATGGACATTAGTAGGAGCTTCTGTCCAACAGCAAGTGTATATATAACTTAACTTGTCTCTGGACGTCAAGTTAAAGTGCAAACATTTCTTCCTACTGAGGGAATTTTCTTCAGTGTATATGCTACCACATGGTAATGGTAAGGAATATAGGGATGCTCTGCATAATACTTTTAACAGTGAGAGCATTGGCCTGTTCAGTGTAGCTGGGGACTTCAGCCATGCTGACCTGAAATCAGTGATGCCCACATTCCATAAAAAATGTGCTTCAGTGGCAATCTGATGGTTGAGTGTTTAGGATCAGTACCTTATGGGCATATATGGCCTGAGCAGCAGATCGGCAGAGTGAATCCCAGTTGAGAATCATTTACTGCATGTCGTTCCACTGCTTTCTCACCCACATACCCTGTCTCTCTTTCTGTCTAGTGTATCTTTCAAAATAAAGGAAAAATGCTTGAAGATATGTCTTATCTCCAAAGCATACAAGCCAGTGCACTTACTACCTAAGAATTTACAGTTTTCCCTGACCAGAGGCTTTAGTTGGACCACCAGGTACGAACCCCCTCACAGACCAACATTCAGCGTATGGAACTGGGTGAATCTACAAAGAGTTTTGCTGAACCGTAAGGCACAGTATAACGAATGCTAAGAGCAGAACTACTATAAGGATGGTATCCAGAATCTCACAGACTACAGGGACCCCAGTTTCATAGAGATTATTATTATTAGATACACTGAACAAAAGGGTTTTTTTTTTGCCACTTTTGACAGGCAAAATAACAACATAGACCCATCCAACCTTACTGCACACCCCTGGGGAGCAGCCACTCTCACTGCAGTGCTACCAAAGGAAGTCCATACCAAAGAGGCTAATATGTTATCACACACCAAAACCACCTAAGGCTTTGCACACATGGGAAAGAAAAACAAATGTTAAGTTTAAGGTTGTTGTTTCTGACTTTAGCAGTAAACTTAGACATAAAACAGCTCATAATCTAATCTTGGCTTAGAACTGCCCCTTTGAGGTTCAAAGTGTTAACCTATGAAAGAATGAGTGGTTTGTACACCTTATCCATGCATTGTGTAGCCTGTAAAATTCAACTCTTAATCTCTTTTACAAAAAAGAACTATTTCAGGTACAGGTAGCAGTTTTAGAGAGTTTGCATTTTACAGGGCTGCTGAAGATACTGTCATAGCACATATGATGTGAATTAAAGATCTTTCATCCTACGACTACCCCAGCCCTAAGAGTCCATAAATGTCAAGCAAATAAAAGATGCATCTGTGTACATTTGTGTTTTGCTGGCGATGTGCAAGTGTCAGAAAGTCTTGGCATATAGTCGTAAATGGTTATGCTTCATTAGGTAGATAACAGTGGATGCTAACTTACAGGGATGCTAACAAGAGGTAATTGGTTAAAGCAGGGTCCCATGTGACACAGTCTAATTTCATCATTGTCACATGCACACACAAACACAGATGCACGTGCAGGCTACTTGTGACCTGACACGACAACTCAGCCAATGTTAAACACACATCGTGCACCAAACTGCATAAAAATTAACATCACATTTGTGTAATGGTGAATTCTTGCCCATTTTTAGGGCAACGTTTTATCTTTTTGTCAGATAACATAGGCTATTCATCACACATTCACCAACACAATCTGAGACACGAAGCACATATTAACATGCAGCTGTACAATTAATGTGCATGCACACACGCAATCACACACATGGGTTCAGACTTTTCATTTGTTGACATTTACAGTGGTTGCCGCTGAACTTTGTGAAGTGTCACCGTGGCATCAGTTTACCTCGGGCTAGCCCAGAGCAGGGGTGTGCAGGGGTGTTGAAGCACGGTGTTGTTGCTAGAGTGCATGTGACCATCACCTTTCATCAGCCCTGGCCACCGTCCCCATCCCTAATGTGTCTAAACCAATCTGGCATGTGAATGAATACCATGCATGCCTCTGACATCATGGAGTTTCCACTGCTGTGCTCGGCTCACCTCAGAGATAGCAGCTTTGATATTTCACACTGCTGGCTCGCTAGCAGGGGTTCCCCACCCACCACCCCTCCTGACCATAGATGGAGTCTGGACGGTCGCTGTTTATGTGGAGGGTAGTCATTTTAAAGCTCAAAGGTCAAATCTCCAACAGTTCATGTCATGTAAGAGTCAGAGAAGTGGGCTGTAAACGGATTAAATGATTATAAAAGAGCCACAAATATTGACTGACATTTTTGCTGCTGTAGGATGGGCTCCGAATTAGTATTTATGTGATTTTGGATGAATGTTTCGATGGCTGAAATTCTGATGTTGCCCTGAAATCAAAAACAAGTAATTAAAGTTAGTTTACATCCACCAATGTACACTCTCTTGTAATAGTATCTTATGCACTTGTGCTATAAATGAGGTGAGGACCCATGTAGACAGCCAGCTTGATGATTTGCTGGGGCGAAGTGATACATGGGGTTATTCTTTGTGGGAAATCACAGAAATATCTGAAGCTGTTATTTATACTTTGATGACAGATTTTCTGTTTGAAGATCTGCTATTTGCAACATCATCTTTGTCTTTTTTTTGACATGTGCATGTTATTTGATTGACGATTAGGCCTTCGGTTTGGTTCAGAAATTTTATTTATCAAGAACTTTGACATGTGGCCCTTTTCCTCATGTCTAATGAGCCAACAGGCAGTGGAGAAATACTGTGTTATTCCAGTGGATTACCTCAGAGGTTTCCTTTCCTGTGTGTATCTCCACAGTCGTGAGAGTCACATGTTAGGCTGTTTGAATAGCCAAGGCTTTGTCAGGTCAGACAGGCAGCGTGATACCATTGTTGGACTGAGCATCTCTGAATCTGCAGGAAGGAACCACCTCCATGTTTGGCCAACATTCCTCTCTGCGCTCAGCAGCTGTTTTACTTCTTGCGCTGTTTAAAAAAAACCTTGTTTGTGCAAAATTTCCTGTATAAATGGACATCGAGAGGCAAGCATAATGAAAAAACACACTCAAACTAAGAAACTGTTTACAGATGTAACAAACAGATGACTGATGTTTACCACGGCTTGTTTTTGCTGATTTGGTCTGAGTGGTATGAAACTTTTTAAGACGGACTTAAATTTTCCATCACACATGGATAGACTCTCATAGCCAGCAGACGAGGTGACATGACACCTCTAACTTTAGTCTCCCTCTGTGGCGCTCTGAATAATCCAGTTAGGATGTGCTCTCAGTCTATCAGGAGGTTTTAGCTTCCTTGCTTCCAGCTCACAGACTGTAGGAAATATCCGGGACTTAGAAGTGAAGTCAGTGTGAAACTTAATTAAATGTGCATTCTTTCTAACAGGGGGCAACACTTCTGGCTGCAAAAATAAAATCTGATTATATAGAAATGTGTGAAAAAAATGCCCTGACCTCTCTCTCGAGTTGTTACCTCTGTAAACATTTTCCAAATGAGTTTATGGTCTCAATTCTAGTTTTAGGTCTTCTTCGGTACGGCATGGTGTTTATTTGGTAAATTATTGTTCCATTTAGATTGAAATAGACAATAAAGAAGAGTATGTTTTGGTTTGTGGCTACCTTGCAATTGAGAAGCTGCTACCTCAGTAACTTCAAAAAAGAGGTATAGCAAAGTTTATCCACTGCTGTGTCAATTTAAATAGCCGTGAGCTTGTTTTGGGTTGTTGTGGTTTTTCAGTTCATGAAAAGTAATTGTAACACTTTGGTCAATAAAAATGTCTTGCTCAGTATCCAGTTGTACCAAAACTCTAAGGAGTTGGCAGATCATTTTTTTCTGTTCAGGGCCATTTTGTTTTGAGCCTGTTTTTTTGCTAGGTAACACCTCATTTATTATTATAATCACAGTCAACATGAACGGACGGGAGCCAAGTGCAGTCTGGTCACTATAGGTGGATGTGTACAGTAATCCTTAGGTTCTCTGTCAGCTCCACCCTCTTGTCCAATAATAATCACTTCTGGCTCCATAAAACTAAGATGGCCAAAATGCTAAAGTTGATACTGCTGTCACAATGAGTACGTCCACTTCTTCTAAAGCTGGAGAAAAAACAGGCTCCAGGCTCCAGACTGGCCTGGACTGGCCTGGTATCCTGAATAAACCTTTGTCACATAAACACACATAGTGCAAACACTCTGGGATCATACATGCATTTGTAATTCATTACCTAACGCCTTTGACTTTTACCATCGCAGCTAAAACCCTTTACCTAATCTAACCTACCCTCACCTGAACGCTAAAACCAAACTGAATCCCTAAATGGCCCTTTGAAGTTGAAAGAGCCACCCAAAATACCACATATCACCATGCAGAAACGTCCTCACGACAGTGGTTTTGAACACACAGTCTGCCATGCAGGCAGTCCGCCCTTTCATATGTCTGTGTGAGTGTGTGTGCGTGTGTGTGTGTGTGTATATGTGTGTGTTTGTGTGAAGGTTAGAGGTTGCGGGGGCCACCAGCTGATGTCACAGACCCAAAATGAGAGTAGTGTCCTTGATGACAGCCTGGCAACTATAATTGTCGTGACAACCCCTAGGAATGAGCTGTCATGTGACACCCCTTCCTGAGAGCCAAGTGCATGGAAAAAGAAAACGCGCAGTCTCTCTCTCTCGATCTCTCTCTCTCTCACACACACACACACACACACACACACACACACACACATAGCTGTGTCTACTGGGAGAACCCTTTGGAAACAATGTCTGGCGTGCTTGGGGAACTGAGATGGCAGAGCAGGAACTATTTAACCCACTCTGGACAGCACCAAACAGGGGCACGAAACGAGACCCTCATTTTTGCCAACAACTGCATTATGTTTTTGAAATTGTCCAGATTATTTCCCACAGGTTGAAGCCACATTTTTTGCACTGCCTTGAACATACCTTATTTGTTAAGTTGCCTTTCTTCCATGCAATGTGTTATGCAGAGCTTTTTTTTTTTTTTGGCTCAGGTAAAGTGAGATTAAAGTTCTCTAAAATAACCTGGTGAGCCTGTGTAATTCAACTCGGGTACATTCTCTCATATTCCACCCATCCATAAAGACGGTTTCAACTATTTGAGTGTGACAAACAGCGCTGACATATTTTCCTTCCTTGTTTTCAAGCCAACTTCTCAGGGAGAGCCGTCAGGGGACGGCACAGCTCCAGCCCTCTGATGTCTGCAGCTCACACACACACATTTGTATGCATAAGCACACGGATCTCTTGAGTGTATTAGCATCGATGGAAGGATTTCCTCTCTATGCTGTGATTTAATGTGTCTCTGCCTCCTATTTCAATTCTCATGTCACCTTGAATCTGTCTTTATTGGTTTGTTTCTCACATCTTCTGCCTCCCAGTTGTCTAAGTGTGAGAATGAATACCACCTATGATTTTACCACATACGGTTTTCACATATGCTGCGCACACACACACATACATCAAAATAGGTTACAAATGTGTTGCGTAGCATAAGGCTTCTAACTGAATCAGTTTGAGACACTCACACACGTGCACGGGGGTTTTGCAAGGTGGTAATTAGTCGAGGCAGCAAAGTGATAACAAGCACCAGTCACACGTGTGCAACCGAGGTGTCAGCGACAACGTGTTGCCGGAAGTCACAGCCACACCTAACACACTGTCTTTCCCCTCTGGTGGGGGAAAATATTCTCAAATATAGATGTACGTATTGACACTTTAAGAAGAAAGTAGGCCAGCGCACATGATCTTCACCTTTTATTGACACAGAAAATGTGTATCAAGACACCATGTATGTCCCCCACAAGTCCTCCTTACACTCTTTTCCTTGCCTCTTTTCCTTTGGCTGTCTCCTCCGCTCACTCCTCCTCCTCTTCCTCCTCCATCCACACGATCTGAGTCATTTGATCCTAAAGGTGAGATGCTGCTTTCAGTAGATTATTTTCATCTCGCCTTGCTACACGAGAGGCTCTCGTCACTTTTCTTTTGTCCTCCCTTTATTTCCCTCCCTGCCTTTCATCCATCTGTCACCCAGCGGCAAGCTACAAGTAGAAACCTTGACGGTGATCTTTGTGGAGTCTGACATCATTTCAGGATAAGCTGCACCCCCTGAGTGCACTTTATATGAGCCCCATATGATCCTCTGGAGTGGGAGGTTTTCCATCTCTGCTTTGCTGCTTATGACTGAACAGCAGTTTGATCAAATAGAGGCTGCATGTGTCTTTTTCATCAATCACAGGAGGTGGTCCAGTAGAAGTCTTTGTTGTCACGATGGCAGCTACCTGTTTAGTAACATCATGTTATTCACTATTGTTTATTCATTCTAAAGACGAATTTTAGATTTGAATAATCATAATTTAATCATCTTTTTCCTCAGTTCATGACCTTCTTTCCTCGCCTAGTATGTCTGCTGTCTTTCCCTTTTCACCAGACATTGGTTAATTTTTTGTTTTATTTCTGTTCCTGCAGGTTGTGGAAACAGCAGCATGAGTGGCGACATGTACCATGCCGGCTACCGTACCATCACCAACGTAGATTACTCCTCAGTGTGCATCAGTGCAATGAAAGAGAGGTACAGCAACTGCCCAGGTATGACCTGGCACCAGATGGACGTTCGCCAGCTCTCCTTCCCCGATGCGTCCTTTGATGTCATCCTAGAGAAAGCCACGCTGGATGCCATCATGGTGGAGGAGAAGACTCCTTGGGAGGTTTCCCCTCAAACTGCCAGTTTCATTCACCAAGCACTCACAGAGGTATTGTTAAAAATTGATGTATCCCTCCTGGAAATTAATATTTCTGTGCTCATATCCAGGTATTTACTAGGAATTCCCACTAACTTGATTTAATTTTCTGCTTGTGGGAGCCCAGATCCCCCAATATTGCTATAAATATACTAATGTATTTGTGTGTTTGACTACTAAAGACCCTTACTACTCCTACTATTTTCATTAAAATCTCAACTGCCATATCTAAATACTAAAATTGAATATTGTTATTATTGTAAAATGAGTTTTTATGGTAAGGTTGGACATTATAGCTAACAAGTCTAACCTGACAATTCTTTTTTTCAGTACCTTTAATTATCAATAATATTTAGTGACTTATTTTTAATAAAGATAACAAGGAAAAGGCTTTAACTGGAATTTTGCCCAGGCCCACTTTAATTCAATTGTATTTTTTAAAAAAGAGAGATCAAAGCAGAAGTCTGTAAATGAAAACTACATTATGTTTGATATTCAACAAGTTGCTCAATCAGACTTGCTGGTCACCACCTCCAGAGAACAGAGCAGAAACATCTTAATAGCAATGAACTAATGCCTCATTGCAACTAAAACTTTTTTATGGTGGGATAGCCTGATTTTTGGGCAAAAAAAAATGTTTTCCTGGAAAGTAATCATAGGGAAACATTCAGCCTTAATCCTCTCCATGCCAGCCTATGTTCAGCTACTTACTTTTTAAAATGAATGCAGAACTCCAGTAGCTGCACCACAGTCATTCGGAGGTTGTTGGGGTGGATAGTGGGTATACAAAGCACACAACTCTCACACCGGAGAAACCAGGTTTGCATTCAGATTCCTGTGTATAGTTAGGTTTGTGTTACTAAAGCACTTTGGTAGAAGCTGGAAAGGACCCCTTCAGGTAAACATAAATGTCTGTGAAGAATGTCAAATTGCCTTCCTTGTAGCACTTAAATTTACATGTAAATGGTTTTAGTTAGATGTAAATAACTGTGCTGTGTCTCAAGTCTATAAACTTCTTCAGTAATTATCCAGATCACATTCTACTCAAACTTTCACCAAGACCTGCCCGTGTCTAAATACCGTAATTTCCGGACTATTGAGCACACCTGTATAGAAGCCACACCCACTAAATTTAAAAAGTGGGTGCGGCAGGTGTCCACGTTGTAACATGAGATATTTACACAGAAAGATTTTCTTGACTTTTAATCATAGAAATGCTTTTTTTTCCGAACAGTGCCTGTAACATGGCAGTAAAACGCATTGAGTCAGTTCATGCTGCCGACTCACCATCGATTCATTGATGCCAAGCTTATGTGCAACAGCTCTATTTCCTTCTTCGACAGGCAGATCGATTGCCTTTAACTTAACAGCTGCATCATATGCATTTCTTTGTGTGTTTTCCATGATGAGGGTGTGTGCATGAAGTGCAAAATGACCGATATGAAGAATTTAGTGTGAGTGCGTTTGATTGAATTCAAGCAGTTTGATTGATCTGATGTGACGAGGCATATTAAACATACTGACTGTATGAAACTTACCCCTAAAAATCTATACATCAGCCGCATTGTTGTGTAAGCCACGGGGTTCAAAGCGTGTGAAAAAAGTAGCCGCTTATAGTCCGGACAGTACAGTATAACCATTAAAGTTACAGTAACTAAGAAACTATGGTATGTAATCTGATAACTTTTGATTTTAAGTACAAAAACATAAATTCTATGAGACAGGGTGTGATTAATTCACTGAGACTCTACTACTTTTGAGGGCTTTGTAATGTGTTTATATCTGTTATTATGTCCTTTAGGTATACAGCTCTAAGCAATATTTGGAACAATCTTTGGTTAAAAACGAAAAGTTAAACTCCTGCTGCCGCGGAGGAATTCATCATAATGAGATGATCAGTGTTTACAATCATTTTATTGTTGTGGCTGATTGGTGTATACTGTAGACTGGTTCACATTTACAGATCTTAGCTGTCAATATTATACCAGCCACAAGTGTCTCTACACATCTATGGTAATTTGAATGTTCTGCTACAACTGCAGTTTATCTGTAAATGGCTTTCCGACAGTGAAATCAGCAATAGTGGCACTTTACATTTCCACTCCATCTCCACAGCCGTCAGTTGACTGAGAAGACATGGAGTGCTCTTCAGCTGTTGGCTGCAGCACTAACCGCCACTGACTCACTGCGACAATGACAATGTTGTGGCCATTAGCCATGCTTGACCTTGACACAGTAAGACAAGAGAACGCCACTATTAGCTGAAGTGGGCAACTTGTGATTTTTGAATGGGAGTAAATTACTCACTATGTACTCACTGCTCCATTTGCGGCGCAGCAAAATGAGTTGTAATTCAAAGTTTAGTTTGTAATTACAGGTGCATAGTTTAGGCTCAATACTCAGACTGAATATATAATTACAGTAAATGTAGCAGTGGAAAAGGTCAGAGTGTGTGAATCATATTAATGGAGGTGGTTAGAAAAGACCGAGTACAAATAATGTTAATGCACATTCAAAAGCTCTAACAGGTATTTTAAAATTATGCAGACATGGAGATGTTGTGGTGCTTTTCAGTTGAATATTACACAAGAGTCTGTTGCAGCCAGTTGGCTACCACTATAAAGTTTATACCTGGTGAAATGATATTAAATAAAATAGCAAAATAGTGCTGCAACAATTAGTCACTTAACTGACTGGACAAGTAGATGGATGGATGGATCGATAGATACTTTATTAATCCCGAGGGAAATTCAAAATAATAATGGTAAACAAATAATATACAATAAACAAATTATTCCAATTTTGACAATTCTTCAATTTTCACTTCATTTTTAGCATAGATCATCTTGATTTTCCAGTCTATCTTTGGATTTTGGACCGATGATTGTGCAAATCAACCAATTTAAAGACTTGAAAACATGACTGATTACAGTAAGCTGGAGTTCACCTGGGAAAATTTGCATGTGTCGTGTGTCAAAAAACAGTTAAAAATGTATTTAATTCTCTTCGGTAGTGTTTGAGAACTTCCAATTTAGTGCTTTTGTGGTTAGTTGCAGCCTGAATGGTGTGCTGCTTGGAATTTAGTTTTGAACTTGATGCCTTTCTTCTTTTTTTTTTTTTTTTACTGACGGCCCTAATTGATACAGCACTGTGCAGTGACTGGCTAAAATAAATATTCCTTTGAAATAAAGGGATTTGCTGGATGCTTTGCATTTAGGCATCCCTTGAAGAAGATGAAACCTGAGTCATGTTATCAGAGTGAGGTACTTCTTGATCTTCCCAAGTCAAGTCAGCTTTTAGTGCTACAAATTTAACCAGAGGTGAGCCTGACAGGTGAAGTAAACAAAGCTGTATAAACTGCTGATTACTGGCCAAGTTTTTAAGGACATAGTCTGACAATAACAACACACACACACACACACACGTGCACAAAAAGTTGACAGCATTCTGGGTGTTTTCCTCTCACAGAAGGAAGCATTAGAGGAGGATCAGTCAGTGTGGCTGGTGGGCAGATGGGAGGATTGGACTCCCCTTCAAAAGAGTGAAGCTGAACTCACGGAGCGGCGCCGTTTGAAAGCCATTAAAATAAGAAAGTCGAGTTTGTTCTCACTCGTCATCACCTGCTTCCCTTCGCACCACCTCGTCTTCTCACTTCTGCTTCTCGCTCCGTTTTCCCCTAATTTCCACCTTCATTTCTCTCACTTGCTCCGTGCTCAGGGCTGTGTGGTGATGTGTGGTTGTGCTTGTGTTGTCTTTCTGCTGCACTTTGAGTGATGCGCATCTTTAAGTGTGCAAATCATGGAGAAGTCGATAGTCCTCTGTGCTAGTGTACATTTGCTCTCTTGCTGTGGCTTGTATGGGTACAGCAGTCACGATTCCTCGTTCCTGTGTGAGGGTGTGTTTGTGCATGAATGTGGGAGGCGGGTTAAGATCCTTCTTTCATTTCTTACAGAAAACGTTCTCACAAAGTGGAAAACGGGTACCGACGGAGAGAGATAAGAGAGGGCAGGGAAGAAAAAAACGTGAGAGCAGCTCAGGAGAAGCAAGAAAATGGCCTGAGTGAAGGAGAGAGTGATGAGAAAGGAGGAGATCCCTGTCGAATCTTTTGTTGAAATCACACACAGGGAAGGAGAAGCTGATGGCAGGAAAAGAGAAAGAGGAGAGTGAAGAGCTGCATGACAGCAAAGGAGAAAGAGAGTGAGAGAGGAGGAAAAGAGAGAGTCAGAGACAGAAACCAAGACTGGCAGAAAGCTAATGAGCAGTGCACCACTGTGACACAGATAGAAAGAAGGTAGCAAAGGGAAAGGAGAAACCGAGATGTGGGATAAAGACAAGTGCTGCACACTTTAATCTAAAACCCGCTTCAAGGGTGTTTCCCAACGATTCAACCGGTCGAGGTAAAGAAAATAAAGAAATACACTGTGGACAATTGACGAATGATGCTTCTTGTGCCAACAGACTTTGAATTCATGTTAAACGAGTTCATGTGTTGTTACTTTATGGCATGGCCTTAAAATGAAGTACCTGTGGCATGGCCAAAAGACTAGGAACACTTTTTTTGTAGAAGGCTTGTGGAAGGGTATAAAAAATGTCAAATCGCTGTTAGCTTGCAATTTTCACTCTTCCAAATGTCACAAAGACATTTCAACTGACTGTGGAAGTCTGGATAAGATCTGAAAGTACAAGAAAACTTTCAGATGTAACTGCATGCTTCCTGTTTCAAAATGCAAAAACTCATGACTGCAAAGGTGCTGCTGAAAGGTTTAGCTGAACGAGGAGTGGTGGTGCGTCATTCCTGGGTCACTGGTGGAACACAAAACATAGAGGGTAGGATGGATTCCGCTATGCATCAGCAAGTTTAAACAGTTTTCTTCTAATTATTGAATATGATGATTTTGTTTTACTTCATCTGCAAGGGTCCAATCAGATTTTGACCGCTAAAATGCTTTTTGCATTCAAGTGGTTTCATGTGATCAGGGCTACGGAGTGCAACATTTTTGCCCACATTTTCAACCAAGTCTTTCATGTGTGACTTTTTTCATTGGTCACACCAGTGTGCCTACATTAGAATGGCTTATTTCACTCTTTTCAAACTAATTCGTGGCCACACTCGTGTCTGAGTTGCTGATGCAGTAACTTAGCGGGGACTAGAGGCTTCTCTGTGCACAGCTGCTCAGCTAGTGTTTACCGTTGTATGTAAAGCATTTAGGGAACACTGGTAAATTATACAGTAGCCTCTTTCGAAGCAGATGAGGCATTATTTCACATCTGTAAATCATAAAAGGAATTTAGGAAACATCCGTAAATTGTATCCACATAAAACATTCTGGACTACACTCTCTCCCTCTAGACTGTGAGTCTCTGCATTCACCGGTCATTGCTGAGTCACCCAACACCATAAGTAAATACTGAAACTGTGAGAAAGACTAAGAGATGATAAAACAGCCAACATTATTCTGCATTTATTACAAAGAGCGCAGCCAAAACATGACTGGGAACTGTGTTTTTGTTGTTGGCACAACTATGCTGCAAACTGAAATATTTGAAAAGTGCAATATCTCTAAGAAAGTTGTCCTGTGCTGTGAGGACTGTGAGACTGGTAGTGTATAGCCAAAGAAGAGCCTAGGATCGTCCCAAAGAAAGAGAATAAGTTTAATGTCAGAAACATTTAGCCCACTAAGATCAGAAAGCTTTTATTGCCAAGTAGGTTTTAACATATTTGACTTAGTGTTTTAGTGCATAACAGTAAACAGTGACATACAGATTATTTTTTAAAACATGTTGCCAGTCAATAGGCAGTAAGCGTTACAAGTCGAATTAGCAGAAAGTCTAGTCAAGGGATTATGAGTCACAAAATAAGAAATGTACTTCCAGTATGCAGGAATGTGCAAATTAAACACTGGAGAATGTGTAAGGTTATATAGTATGTAATGTTTCCATGTGTATGGCAACTGACAACAAAGGCAACACTTAAAATTCTTATTATAATTCATGGTGAAACCACCAAAGTTATGTGCTGTTGAAAAAGCACCAATGTATAAACTTCATCTGAAGCCCTGCATTATTTTACATAAGATTTAAAGTGCTGAATCACAGCATGTAAAGAGGACAAGTGTAAAACTGTCCATGTACTTCTTTATATTAGGAAAATCATGTACAAATGCGAATTTATAAATGCAGCAAAACTAAAGACATTGTTTCACAGTAATTGCTAGTCTCTATGGACATACTGTATTTAGAATCATGGGACAAAAGGTGTAACAACCAATACAGTTTTATTTTTGTTGCTAACATGCACACACTCTCATGCACACAAACAAAATCTCACAGTAGAAGCTGTGGTGCAGTGAGGTGTAAAATTTATTTCACAGCCTGACAGGCTCTGTGAATCACTCTAGCTGTTGCTATGGAGACTCTTTCATTGGATATTATCTCAGACTAACACTTTTAATTGCTAACCTTTAGTCCTATTTAAAAAAAAAAAAGGTAAATGCTAGTCCTTGGGCTCATTCAAAGAGATAAGTTTGCTTTAAGACGACTAATTTTTAGTTGTTTTAAAGTAGTAAGTAAATAGAAACCTGTGGTTTAAAGTGATACTTCACTGATGGAGATTTACTCATGCGTTTGTGGAGGTTGTGAAAGTGGAGTCCTTGGAGTCAATATATGTATATATATGCAGTTTGTTTGTTTCTTAAGAGATTATGCAGAATCCAGAAGTTTACTTAAGTGCAACTGAAAAATTGGCCTAGTTTCTAAGTTTGGTAATTCAGCACAGTTTCAGTGTATTAGTTAGTTGTAGTAGATAATCTGAATTAAAACACTGAAGTCATTACTGTGTGCAGCAGATGTACAAAAAGCTTTGCCTGATAAGCCAAGGTTTTATCCTTGCTGGCAGCGTGGCTTAAAGGATGGCAGTGACAGTCTGTTGTCAGCCTGCCACTGAGGTACAGACTGAAATATCTCAACAGCTGATGCATTGATGTCTTGTAATTTTCTTGACATTCATGGTCAAGAAATATGTATTCTAGTGCACTACAAACAATCACAATGTCGTGAAACAATTATTTTTTCTCTTAATTTAAATTCAAAAAGGTAAATGTTCTATATTCATTCCACGTATCCTGAAATATTTCAAGCCTTTTTTGTTTAAATTTTGATGATTATGACTTGTTACTGATTCAAAACAGAAATCTGTTGCTCAAATTATTAGAATGTTTCCTAAAATCAATTAAAAGAAGGATTTACAATGTGGAAATGTCCAACTTCTGTTGTATGTTTATTTCAACATTCAGTACTTGGTTGGGGCGTCTTTATCACAAATTACTGTATCGTTTCAGCATGGCATAGAGGTGATCAGCCCGTGATACTGCTGAGGTGTTATTGAAGCCCAGGTTGCTTTGATAGCAGCCTTCAGCTCATCTAGAGTGTTTATCGTCTTCCTCCTGACAATACCCCATGTGGGATTCTATGGGGTTCAGGTCAGGTGAGTTGGCTGGCCCATCAAGCACAGTAATATCATGGTCAGTCAACCCTTTGGTAGTAGTTATGGCACTGTGAGCAAGTGCTAAGACTTGCTGGAAAAGAAGAATCAGTGCAGTCATGAAGCTTGTCAGCAGACAGAATCATGAAATGTTTTAAAATCTCCTGGTAGACGGACCTTGATCTCCAAATGAAATGCAAAATGTACTTCCATCTGAAAAGAGCACATCTTTTTCTCCTTAGCCCAGGTAAAATCATCTGATGTTGTATCCAGTTTAGGAGTGGTTTGATACCAGGAATGCAACAGTTGCAGCACCTTTCTTGAAGATGTCAGGTCTTTGTGGCTCTTGATGCACTGACACCAGCCTCAATCCACTCCTTTTGAAGCTCCCAAGTTCTTAAACTGAATTATCTTGACAATCCTCTCAAGGTTGGAGTCATTTCTGTTGCTCATGGTGCCATCTACGAATGTTATCTCCCATACACTTTTTTACTCATGTAGCCCCATATTATCAACCTCCCACCTCTGTGCTTCACTGTCAGGACTTTGCTTTCACTGTTGGGACCAGGTTCTCATCAAACATGTTTGACCTCCTCTGGACCAAACAGATTCATCTTGCTCTCATTTTACCAAAGAATGTGCTCTATTTGCACTATTTATTAGGCTTCTTTTCATGCATTTCAGCAAAATGATCTGGCAGTTCAGTCCCAAAGAACAAACAAGGGATTTTTCTTGAACCATCCATAGAGGTTAGCATAATTCAAAATCATTCGCAATGACTGAGATGTCACAGAAACTTTGATTTTCATTGATCACTCCTGTCCCAAGTTTGAAGCACTTGATCATCTGTTTTTCAGACTATGCAAGTAGTAAACTGTCCATGGCATCATTTGACGTCACTATGGCTTATTCTATACCTCCTGATTACTAATTTTCCATGTTCCCTCTTCATTTTCTGTTGTAATTAAGTAATGTAACAATAAAGGAATTTTATCAATGTAGAACAGTTAAACTGTATTAGACAGATTAGAAAACAAGAAATATTTAAGCTCACCATAAACTATATACCTGCTTTGATGCATATTATATGTGTACGTTTGCTCAGTCTTCTCTTCTAAAGAGGCTGTTCCACATGTAAGTTAACAATCAAGATAAACATCTGCTGCGATGGGATATTTAGAGCTTTGCTGACCAGAGACAAGCCGCATGAAAATTTGGACTGCTTCAGAAACTGAGGAGCCAGGCACAGTGTGATGTGGTTTCTTCTGCTGTATTATTACTAAAATTATTAAAATGCCTTCATATCCATGTCCTTAAAGGGCTTCAATATCTTTTTTTGTCAATCAAGGAAGTGCAAGCACCATTGCCAAAAATTGTTTATTGTTCTGCTCTATTATCAAAACAGCAGGACAGCGTGGGTGTATGACAAGAGTTGACAACTTTACTTGGCCCATCTCACAGTGTGGTGTGGAGCAAACTTGTAAGATTGTTGTTATATCAAAGGCTGTTGGTACCATTATTTAATCTTCATGTTTTCATATCAAAGCTGTTTTTTTGCACTTCTCTCACCTAATTTGTTCTCTCTCTCTTTCCTACTGTAAGTTTCTGTAACTGTGACTGAGAGCAGCAGGAGATTTACTCCTCCTCTCTTTTTCTTCTTGGTAATTTTGCACAATAGTAAACTTCTACATTAAACCCATTTCATGCAGAGAAACTGCTGCTTCGAAACACGAACACACACAGGAAACAAGAAAAAGACCTGTTGATGAGAGAATTTGCACATTTAGTGACATGATTCAAAATTTTCTGATGCTAATTTATACTTGGCGCTATCTCTTCAAGAATCTTTAAAGATTAGCCGGTTTTCAAACTTTGTTGAGATGGAATACTGCAGCGCCTCATGTGACTCCCCGCCTCCACTTGGTTAATCTATCGGAAAACATACGACTGTGTAGTCATCATGGTGGAGCGGCTCATGTCATGACGTTATCCTGAGCTGTGTAATGTTGAGAAGGAGAGAACGAGGCATTCATTGGCATTGATTGGTTTTTCCTGGCTCCTGCTGTGGAGAGTAGTCCCTTGCTCCATTACTGGGAATCTTGGATGCCTGCCGGGAAGACGGCCTCAGGGGAACATTCATATTAGGAAACACACATAAACTCCGGCCTTATTTTTCACAGTTCGTGAATTTTTTTGCATATCTTGCATGCTAGACTAACATCGGAACGCACAGTGTCACGCATGTGTGTCTCTCTGTGTTTTGATGTCGGCATGTTTTCATTGCTGTGTGAACCTTTTGTGCCAGGATAAAATGGATTACACCAATCCACTTTATTCTCTCTCTCTCTTTTCACACTCTCCCTTTTCTGTCTCACCCACTTCCATTTTTGTGTAAAAGGCCAAGCTCAGAAAGAGAGGAACGTGAAGAAAAATTTCTGTGCTTCTCCTTCATTTCTGGCGTTTTTAACATACGTTCAGTGGATTTTGGAGTTTCAGCCAGATTGGGATTTTAGCATAAATTTGAATATCAGCCTTGAATGAAGTCCTGCAGTGTACATGTGTGATCTGTGAGCCTAACTTTGCTACAGAAAGCATGAAAATTCCAAACTTTCTTGGCAAAATTAATTTAATGTGTGATGCATTTGAAAAGGCTCTCTCATCGTCAACTCTGCCAGATTGGCTTTGTCCTGTTTCTCTATTTGTCATGTGATTTTTGTCAACCAACACATGGACTAAAGCAATATAACAGCAATGAAGCTAAAACGCACCAGCTACCCAGATGATACTCTGTTTCCATGATCCTTATGCTGGTGTAGGGATGTTTATTTGCAATGAGTAATAAGTTAAACTGAATCTAAAGATATGCTTGTCAGGTCTGTCTGCTCTGCTTTGCAAAAGGAGTATTCAACCTTTGTGGTTTTTGAAGTACCTGAACTGCGCTTCACCTCATGCACTTCACATGACGTCACTCTCACCTCTCCCTTTATGCTTAGAACATTTGCAAATACAAATAATTTCAGGTTCTGTAAATCTGTCAAGGTTTAGGAGGGAGGAAATTGTTTGTCCCAGCAATGGTGATGCAGTGAATCAGTTAATACAATTTCAAACCTGAGTCATGTTCATAGTTAAAGTGTGTCTTAAACGCGGTTGTTTGTGTGTTTATTTGTGTCTTACAACCCATTTTATTATAGTTTAACTCTGTCCTCCATCACCGTGTTTGCCGTGACATTTGTGTGTACATTTCACGTGTGTGCAGACTGCAGATTTGTAAATGTTTGTATCTGTTGAATTTTCTCTTTCTATGTCCATTCTTCTGCTGTTTGTGTGCCTGTTTGTGTGCATGTGTGTGTGCGTGTGCGTGTGTGTGTGTGTGTGTGTGTGAGAGAAGGTGCTGGCCCGATGAGCCCTCTCCTCTCCAGCTCCAGCAGAGGGAAAGTAGAGCAGTGGAGCACACGTGAGGGAGAGGGAGCGTGGGTGATTGCAATTCTGGTTGCGCATGTGTGGAGATGTGAGCATGGGATCAAAGTCAGGGGGCGCGAGTGCGTTTGTGTTTGCATGCAGAGCATCTTTTTGCATTTATTTGTTCATGTGCGTGTTTGCTTCTTGATGTAGTTGTGCTTGCATCGCTATATGTATGTATAAAATGCCAGTATGCATGTATTTTTATACATCTTCGCATACGTGTGTGCTTACATGTATGTGTGTGTGTGTGTGTGTGTAGGGATGAATATGTGTGTGTGTCAGGGGGAAAGACTCTGGAGATTTTCACACGGCTCTGGAATGATTCGCTGCACGTGTTCAGTCATACATACTCTTGCCACTCACATTGGCAGATGTCCTGCCCTGCGCACAGAAATACCACCACCAACGCATAACACATAAATGCTTTGTATAATATATTCATTCTGTGCCACATTTAGAGCATGTCATCAACATTTAATGTATAGAAGTGTGTTGCTGCTCTCTTGGTAGTTCCTTAAAAATACAGTTCATCAGCTTTAGTTGGTCTTCGGTCTGTGAAATAATGTGCGCTTTAAAAACATCTTTTTTTCTTTTAAATGAGAAATTACTGAAGAATATGCATTTGAGAGACAAACACGCTTGCATTTATGGTTCCAGAATGTAGTCAGATCATTAGACATAGTTTTTTCAAGGCATCACAGTCATAAAACAGTTTTTTTTCCTCTTTGTCTGCATATTTCTCTTTGTCTTCCATCCGTCCACCTCGTGCTCACGCTCTTGCTCTTGTTAATCCAGCGTTAACATTTGTCCCAGCTGTGAACAGGGAAGCCCCCCCAGCCCCAGACGCACTCCCTTTATTCTCCGTTCCTCCCCTTTAATCGTTTCAACTCACAAAGACGAGGCTGTCCGCATGGATGTCCCGTATTTTGCTGACATGGGTTGACAGATGCAGCTGTGGTAAACCTGAGTCATTGCTAAATCTCCTAAATGCGAGTGCATGCTTTAATGCATTAGCACACACTTCAAACACGCACACACATGCGTTGGTCTAAATACAGTTGTTGTGTGTCATGTCAGCTGTGCACCTGATTGCAGTATTACTGTGGGAGACATTGTACAGACAGACTTAGTGCCTCTTTTCACAACAAGTACAATTAATTCTGCGGCACGGAGATTATAATCTGTGTGGACTAGCCTTTAGTGTGTGTGTGTGTGTGTGTGTGTGTGTGTGTGTGTGTGTGTGTGTGTGTGTGTGTGTGTGTGTGTGTGTGTGTGTGTGTGTGTGTGCGCGTGTGCAAGTGATAAACAAAGGGAGATTTAGAATATGAAGAAGCATACAATATGCACACGATACTGAGGGATCAAGTTCAAAGGGGAATTAAACAGCAGCTCATCGTAGCAGAACTGAAGGGGAAAGTGAGCAGAATGGCTGCCTAGTGTGGTCGAGCATCATTTAAATGAAACTGAAGGTGCTTTTCTGTAATTAAATATATTTTACACGCTCGTATGAAGTCAGAGGAACTTTAACTTTGACAGAAAGTCTTGAAACCACAAAACACCTGCGCCACAGCGAGAGGCAAGCCCAAACCAAGTAAACGTGTGACACGTGCGCTCGCCATCACACACACACACACACACACAAAGAATGTCCAGCTCACCGTTGCCTAGACAACGGGTATTGACTACAGAGCCCTGTTCCTATGGAAACAACGGATGCCTAAAGGAGGAAGATCATTAATTGGAATAAGACAGTGTAGGAGAGAGGGATGAGGAAGACTGGAGACAGGGGACAGAAAAAGAGGCAGAGAGGGAAGATAATGAGGGTGAGAAAAGTGTAGCAGCAGAGGTGTGGTCAGAAAATATGAAAAGAAAACCCCATGCACTTGGAAACTAATTTTAAGAGAGTGATTTCCCACTGTTTTGCTGTATTTTCCTCATTTTATCTACACCTTTCTGCTAATCGTTGCTATTATTGCGACTGTGCATTTGTTTGTTGCGTCCTGGTGACACAAGATAAGCTCAGCTCAGTAGTGAGTAAAAAAACAGGGAAATCCATATTCACAGTGAATGTGTGGAAAATCTGTGGAAAATGGAGTTTAGTGCAGCCCTTGAGAAGACTATTCAAACCTTCCAGGAGTGTGTGTGATCGTGTTTGTGAACTTGTCTTGTTATGTTTCTGAGCCTTTTTTACATCAAACTTCATTAACGCCACTCTCTCTGCATTATTATTCACACATAAATGCGCACAAATATTTCTTAACATACACAGTCACTGCTCTATTTGCATTTCTACTACTGCTTGAACCAAACTTCTCAGCCTGTAAACTTTAAAATGCACAAATCTGTCCCATTTGGTTGCAGTGTTTGGAAGCTCTGCCTTTTCTCTTTTTTTCTGTCTCTCTTTGTATCTTTCCTCGCTTTTGTTCTTGGACCACAGAGTGTTAGAATGCAGGAGAATCAATACAGACACTTTTCTCACATTAAGGCCTCTTAGAGTCAGAGAAGAGGGAGGGAGGGAGGAAGAGGAGGTTCCAACAAAATGCTTTGTGTTTATCAGAAGCTGGTGGAAATTATCATTGCGGTTTGGGAGATTTTTGTTTTTCCGTTCATTTCATTTCACATCCTTGCTGATCTCCCTACATGTGTCATCATCTCGCAGTTTAATCTGTAATGTCTACGTACTGGGCATCATGTTTGTCACTAATTACACTTTGTGGGGAATGTATTCTGTCATGCATTGCACATTAAAAGATCAAGGATACAACCAACCAATGCAGGCTTATGTTCATGAGAGTGCCATTACTGCAGAGTGGATCGTATATGCAGCATGGAGGGAGGGAGGTCGGATAAAACTCTCTCATCCAACATGAAGAAAAACAATGCTGTGACATAACAGGGTTGACCATCGACCTGTTTTTTTTTTTTTTTTTTACTGTACTATATGTATGTCTGAATTTGAAGAATCTGATATGCGAGAGGCAACGTCATGCATGCAGGAGAAAGCGTGTGTTTGTCCATTGGCATGTGTTCCTTTATGTGTTTGCAGGAGCATGTATCTGCATGTAAATGTGAGATGTTTCTGAATTGATCGAACCCTGCCGCCTGTGAAAACTCCCTCCCTCCACACAGCAGATCAATCACGCCTGCAGTCTGGTCACTTTCTCTCCACTGTTGCACTCAGTTTTTTTTTGCCCTCCTCTCTCTGCTGCCCAGACCTTTCACTGTCCACTGAAAACTGGTCGGGGTCGATGGCTGAGCCTTGTGATCTTCTCTCTGGTCCCACGGCAACAAACAGAAGACTCACAGGGAACAGCTTTTTCTCTGCTGGCAGAGGTCCATGCAACATTATGCTGGTTCTATCTCAGGTGACCAAAATGACCTCTTTTCTGAGCTAATGGACCAAAGCTTAGGTAACAGCTATTTGCTGCTTAAAGGAGTGGATGAAGCACGGAGACGATTCGGACACTTGAGGCTCAACCCTTTTTGCCTGAAATAGACCTGTTTCCTGCAGGTCCAGACAGATCATGCGACTCATCCATTGTTAGCTGTGCAGTCCATTTGGTTCTGTTTTTACTGAGGCAGAATGAAGAGGCCTCAGAGAAGGTTGTTAGTTGGTCCACTAGTGTTGTATGAATTACTAAGATGACTGTTTGGTCCTCTTATTGCATGTTGTCAGTTATACGAGTGTGCTTTTTTTTTTTTCCCCCAATATAAGTAAATAATAATCCCTGTAGGTTTTTGTACGGTTGTGGAGGTGGAGTTGGTTTTGATTCACAAGCATGTTGCTCATGGTTTCTAGACTCAATTTCAGTAGGTGTTACAGGTTTTTCGGGGGGGATATTTAAAGTGGCGAACCAGCAATTTTGGTTAAATATTCAAAGGAGAAAAAAAAGAAAGTAAGAAGAGGAATAACTATAGTCGAAAACTGGAGCAGCAGAGGCCAGGATCTCTTGATCTTTAGTTTGTAATATGGGTCAAACAGCTTAATCTTCAATTCCATTAATGAGACGGCATCTTTTACCTCCCTGCATTGGGTTTGTAACAGGAGCATTCTCTTTCACCTGTTCTGTCCAAGTCACGATCACACGTTTTTAAGACTTCCAAACCACAGAACCACAGAGGACATTACTGATTTCACAGGCAGAGCAGGACTCCTCATCTGGAGCAAACAAGTCTTAATATCTAAAAGAGCTTCTTTGAAAGTTTCTCATCAGACGTGTTTTAGGACATACTGTATGAAAATACTCTGCCTGGAATAATTACAGTTCACTTACCAAATTTTTACATCTGCTCTTTATCCATCATTAGAAAATCCAGAATCATTCCAAAAGTGTAGCCATACTAAACAAGTGATGCCTCTCAAAACCATGCGTGTAGGTTGTGAACTCAGATTTAAGGGGAGCACAGAGAATCCTTCCTCATTCAGCAGGTGAATTTGAAAACAGACTTTTCGTATCAAACTCAGCACATGAAATCATTCTGTACAATGAAGCTCAAACATCCAAGAGACACAACTATAATGAAAATGCATTTGCTAGTGGATGGAGACTTTATGCAAGTGCCCTGTCCAAATATGATACAGTCAGACTGCATTCTCCATTAGGTTTAACTTACACACATTTTCTCCTGGTATGTTTGTTTGTGACACATCATGAAGAAGTAGTTCTTGTGCGTTTTCTGTTCCTATCACTTGTTTTGCTCACTATTGACTCATTTTTCACTACAATCTATCATTCCTGCACCTTTACAGAAATAGTACACCCATGGCAAGAACTAAAGAGACGTCATAAAGGTCATTTGTGCAGAGAATAACAGTAGTTGAATTTTTTTGATTATTTGTTTTGCGAAAATTTGAAATACTGGAGTCAACATGTGCAACATTTTGTATGTAAACCAGTACTGGGGGGAAATGGTGACTCTACATATAGATACTTTACTGTATACACTTTGAATTTGCTTCTGTATTTCTGTTCTCTGTAAACAAAGCCTGAAGTTCAGCCCAATTCAACCAAAGGGCCCTGAATTTTTGTCACATTGGTTGCAACTGAGTCACCAATGGCTGAACAGCTGTGCCAAGGAGTGCACATTTTTCATTGTTCTTTTACAGAATCTGGTTAGGTTTATTTTTTTGGGAAGGAGAGATGTAGAGCAAAGATATTTTGATGAAATACCGCAATTTTAAGCTTAGAATTGGCTGTTTTCCAACAGAACAGCATGTCAGTGATGGGTAGTTAAAGGACCATCAGGAAGGTAAACAGCCAGTGGTTCCTTCTGGTTTGAGATTTCATGGTTATAATAAATGCTCTTTTAATTCAGTTATTTATACGAGCCTGTCAAACCCACCAGTTGCTTTTAGGGTCTAGAGGGCTAAGTGGAAAAAAAAAACAGACATGAACTCTCAAGATGATAGTTGAGGATATACATAATACTGAATGACTTGTCAGTGTATCTACAGCTCAACAGATTGCCTCTAAAGACAACCAAAGCTGTGCAATCTGCTCCAAAACATATAGAGGAAGCATCTGTTAGTGCATGTTGACTTACTTCTTCTAATGTCTACACAGAAAGCTTTTCAGCGACGTCCATGTCACATGTATCACATGTATCACATGCAGATGGGCCTATTTTTAAACTTTTCCCCTGCATTTTATGCATGTGAGTGTGTTGAACTGTGAGTACTTTCAAATCACGGGTGACCATCCAACTCAATGCCGTGCTTGAATGCCTTCTATGTAGACAGCATTAAATGTAACAGAAGTGACGGATGGACTATGTTAAATGTCACACGGTCGCGTTATTGTTTAAAGATGTATTTCTGTGTGTCTCACTGCCAGTGAGAGTATGATTTCTGATCTTCTGCATCCATTAATCTTACCTTCACCCTGACCTTCTAAATAGTTTGCGGAGCTTTAAGTTGATGGTGTGTCAGCTCCTCCAAGGACACCACATGGTTCACCTCAACACATTCCTAATTACTCTCTTTTTTTTGAGCAGAACTGCACAAATGTATTCGACCTCTCTTCCTCGAATTCAAACACAGATCATCCAGGTGTCTCATTCATTTTAATCTCATTTTATGCAGATAAATCCATCACTTTTTTCACTTCTCTCCTTAATCTTATCTGTCTCTTTCTCTTCCTTCTCTTTTTCACCCATCCCCCTCGTCATTGCCTCATGGCAGAATCCCAGTCAAGTCCAGCCTGCCAGATGTGCAGGAATCCCACTACTGAACAGCTGGCCACTACTGCTCAAGACACACACACACACACACACACACACACACACACACACACACACACACACACGCTTATAAGGGCACACAGAAAACCATTCCACACAAACATGTTCTGGCACACACACAGATGTAACTCTTTGCCCTCCAGATGTGTAGATGGAATTCGTTGGTGTATTTTGCACTAAAAGGACTCTGAGATGTCAGGAGCTCGTCATTCTCTCTGTGTGAGTGAGGCAGCGCAGCGCCGCACTAAAAACTGCTTCATGACAACCTCTGGATAATTATACGTTTATTTAACTGACACCTCCCATGCTGGAAGAAGCGTGACGCTGTGACAGTGACTTATGCATCTGCATCACAGGAGCTGCCAGCAGCTGTCAGCGAGCTTTTGCCAGACACTGCACATCACACACACATATTATTGTATATGTGAAAATATGTCATTACGGTTGCTGTGTGCCAACAGAGTGGAGTGATGAAGAAATGTCCTAATGTCTGCCATTACTCCGGTATAAATAGACTCTGGTTTAACAAATCTCAGCACAAATTAGCAATATAACTGTATTTGCCGTTAAATGTTCTGGGCTATTAGGCTTTAAATGCTTTAGATTACTTTAGTGTGTTTTCAAGGCCTCATTAACTCTCAAAGTTACTTCGTGTTCCGACTCTCTTGTACGTTTGTACATCAAAAATTACATCACATTTATTGCTTAATCACAAGTTTTCCTTTAGAACAATGAGTGAAGACATAGATAAAAGATATAAAATCATGGCATCATCATATCGTAATATAACGTAGATTTTCAGCGTAAACTGAAACAGATGTTAGAATTATACGTACATTTGACATGACAGATAGATACACAGATATGTCAGCATTGGGATGCAGTTTCACTGGGGTACTTGTGGGTTGTGCATTTCATTGGACAGAAGTGGAGTTGTGTAATACTCCCAATCAGTTAATTAAATCGCCTCCTTCAGTACCGTCAGACTGAAGTCATTTTAAACCTTTTATCCAGTCTTGTACAGAAAACGGTGTTGCCTCAGGCGATTGTGACGATTCATAGAACGCAGTCTGCCTCATTTCGTTTCCTCTCTGGGTTTGATCATCAGATGTTCTCTCTGCTCGGGTGTGTGGCCACATCTCTCCTTTCTCTTTTTTTTTACCTTTTCTTTTCAGTCAGTCATAAAGCCTTAATTGTAAAGACTGAAGCAAGTTATTGCAATTACATTATATAAGAAGGCAATGAACATAGCTGTAAGTTGTTCAAATGTATTTGTACTCTGGCTTCCAGCAGTTATTTACATTTTATATCTGGTTTCCAGTTCCTGGAATATAGAATGACTTCTTTTTTTTTAGCCAGTGCTGATTGTTTCCTTTTCCAGTTAAAATAACAGACTCACCAGCAATGATCCATCGTGTATACTGAATGTCAGTTTGTAGCTTTTGTCTGGCTGTCTGTTAACAAATTAGGTTTTCAGAGGTAATGGTCTACTCCTGCAATTTTTAATTGTCAAATGCACTTACTTGCTGTTTTGTCGAGAGTTCAAATAGGACTTTCATATACAGTAAATGTAAAGCTACAACCAGCAGCCTGAGCGAACAAAGCTTAGCACAAAGACTGGAAACAAGAGGAACAGCTGGCTCTATTCAAAGGTAACAAAATCTGCCTCCCAGCATCTCTCCGGCCCGTTAATTAACATCTTATATCTTATTTGGTTAAAGCTGTATAAAATCTGTGGTGTGAAAATGTTCAAGTAAGTTATAAGCATGTCATGTTGGACAGCAGATAATTCATCACCTTTTTCAGATTGTATCTAGAAGTTATGAATATGAATTAGATTGCCAGTTAAACCTATCTCAGCAAGAAAAAAGTAACTACACATATAAATAATTAGTTGTTTTAGAATTAATTACTCAGAACTTTAGTTATTTACATTAAACACACTTTATAAACTTAATGCTGCATTGGAAAAATAAGAAAACCTGATCAGGCAAACGTTAAAAAAGAAAGTACTGTCCTCACGGGAGTTTGGTGTTTTCTTTACTCTGAAATATGGTTGAGTTGCTTAATCCTCTGAACCCCACTAGGAGGTTTGAAAGGCATGTTATCTTTTTTTTTTTTTTTTAAATCACAATTATTAGATTTTTAACTTTAGCTGCTCATTCTATCAGAAACCTTAACCAAATCTGATCTTAAAATCATGATATTTCAACAAAACCACTTCATTTTACAAGTCTCATTTAAAAGTTTCCCATAAGTAAATCATAAGCTCTAACCAGACTCTGTAAAAAATAAAAATTCGGTGCTCCTTAGTGTAATTGTGAAGCCACTGGTGAAACAACTACAACAAACAGCAATGTAACAACAAATCAGGTACTTTTCAGCTGAACTACATGCAATGTTTACACAGAGCAGATAGGAGACAAATATGGAAACCATTTAAAAATGTAAGTAGGAAAATATCTGTAGTATGTAGAGTCAAAATTTTTCAGCATTAGTAACACTTGTGTGCACTTGGAAAAACATTGCACATTATGAAATCAACAAAATTGAGTTCTCTCTGCTTCTAACCATGACCGTGGTGTTTCCTGAATGTTATATTACAGTGAGAAATGAACCCACAGTGAACAAAAATAGTGACAGGGAGAAAAAAGAAAACAGCTTGGTGTTCAGAGGATTAAAATGCAAATGTGATAAATTGTCTTAATAAGCAACAGTGTCAAAAATGGGGGGAAAAGCAGCATTTTTGGCGGGTTAATAACTCAGCTCCTGTTTGCACTATCAGCTTTGTTTGCATTCCAGACACTTGTGTTGAGGTAACAGCCCTAATGTAGAAAGTCTGACTGAACTTTCTGCTGCAGTTTGTCTGAGCGATGGAGTGAAAAAGCCTCCGACTGCATGAATAAGTGGCAGTGTGAATGTGTGTGTGCATGCGTCCATCTGTCCTATAGCGCTGCCCATATTGTCTGTGGCTGACTGTAGTACACAGCATGCTCCAAGGCTCCTTATGTGGCAGCAGTGAAATCGTCTAACCCGGCAGGCTGCAGTCCAACTTGAGCCAGGGACAGATTAGAGAGCTAGATGGAGCTGAGGAGGGGGTGGGAGACGTTACGGGAAATCAAATGTAGTCCAACGGCTGGCTGCTCTGTAATTTCTGAGAAACAGCCTTCTGTGAGGACATGTGCAAACCAGTGCGTTAGCTTTGGATTTACCTGCCGGCAGCCAGCAGCGTCGCCGCCTCATTATTTGCTCACTAACAAACAAATTACGCTGTTTGCTGCTTTGCTCTCTTACTCGCATTATTTGTGATTGTTTATGTGTTTCTTAAATGACCGTTGGCTGTTATCTGGAAATGGTGATTTATGCAACCTCCTATTGTGAATCGACACCTGATCCGCACATCAAAACAAGCATGCAAGCACACACAAACACACACACACACACACACACACACACACACACACACACACACACACACACACACACACACACACACACAGAGTAGCTTTCTTCTGAGGATTTCTATTCTCTGTGGTGACCTTAACACATCAGCACTACATGCGTCACACAAATGCTTTCCTTAACCCCTAAACTGATTGTGATTCTCCTCTAAACCTTCTTCTCAAACAATTGAGGGGAGTTGAAAATGGGCTCATTCCTGAATGTGTAAAACTCAAAGACTTGTGTTTGATTCTAGTGCCAGCCATCGCAGCGGTTATATAATGTTTGCTGTACACGACCATCACACGAATGAGATGAATGTCGATGAAGCTGCTCCCTTCTTCTCTTCAACATAACATTATGGTCATCATCAAGCACTTGAATCCTGAAAGAAAAAAGAAAACAGTTAATGCACTAATAAACCAGCAGTTCTTGTTTTGAAGATGTGCAAGACTGAGAAGATGGTTCAGACTGAATGATCCACTGGTGAAAAGTGAGTTGCGTTAAGGCTCAAAGAGTGATTAAGATGTGAGCTCGCTATAAATTTGAGCTCCTCCACTTTACTTTCTTTCCGTTTTTCCTTTTTTCTCCTCTTGTTTTTTTTTTTTTTGCTCCTCTTCCCTTCTATCCTCACCTCCCTCTGCCTCTCCCTCAACAAAATCTCCACCGCTCGACTCCTGAGTCTGTTCCAGGGCCTGTTTCCATAGCAACAGGTTACCATGGAAACTAGGTGACAGTGCAGTGCATCCCATCCTGCTATCACCAGGCAAGAGGTGTTCGAAGAGAAAAGGGAAAGTTTTTTTTCTTTTTTGTCCATCTTCTGTTTCCTGAATTCAAGATGAAACTGTTAGTCTGATTTCAAGTTTTTATGTCAAATCCAAAGAGAAACTTTATTTTAAAACTGTATACACATCAATTTGAATAAGCTTTGTCATAGTACTCTGATTGTTTTAAACATACAAATTTTATCAGCCACTGCATATTAAAAGAGTTTGGGTGTATAAATATAAAAAATTTTACATTTTAGCTTCAAATCAGACATCTGAACACATCACAATTTAGTTTTAAGATTCACAAATCTTTGTTAAAGCAATGTTTTAACGGATAAAAACCATGTCCATTTCATTTGCCTGACTTTTCCTGGAAACATCAAATCTATCCGATGGCCCACTCACATTGTACAGATGCGTTCATTTGTGATATTTTCATTTTTCCCCCTCTCTCATCCATTCACATTTGGAATTGTATGTCCCTCTGAGCTCCTGTGTTGTGTACATATATCCAAGGGCTTGAAATAACTGTACCACTTGACAAATGATGCAATTATACAGAAACAGCAAAAAAAAAAAAAAAAAAATAGAAAAAAGAGGGGGGGGGACTCGGCTTTCATGTCGTTTTAAATTTAGAAATGTACGGGAAGAAAGAGATAACAGCAGAACGTTCAGGAGACAAAGCTACTCACGTGTAAATGGATGGAGGGTTTGTTTTTGTGTCATACATGTTCACGACAGTTAGTTGCTTACTGTATGTGGTCAGTTCTGTCCGTAAATGTGTGGATATTTGCACACAGCCAGGCAGTTTCAGCGCTGCCCCTTGTCTGTTGTGAGGTTTTATTTTTTGTTGTTTGTAGCCAGATTGTTGCTCCAGTACTTAATTATGAAAAACAACAGCCTGGGGGCACATTGAAATTTTCACAAAACAATCACAGCTTCTCAAATCCAAGAACTCATCCGGTCCTCGATCAGATGGAGAGGCAGAGAGGGGGACTGGAAGAGGAGTGACAGATAAGCAGAGCGCAAATAAACAGAAGGTGTGACAGAGTGATAGAGCCACCGTGTTGCGCCGGCTGCTGAGTTGGTATCAGTTCCTGCTACTACCAGAGCGAGATTTTTATGCTGCCCGATTTAGATGCAGTACCATGTAATGTTCCCCACAATCAATCAGCTCCATGTTCATCTAAAACCTGATTCAGACTGTATTAAAACCACAATACAGCAGCAAATCTTGCAGAGCATTAAAAGTTTACATGTTGTTTTCCCAAGTTAAAGGAGTGTATTGAGTGATGGAGGGTCTGAGGAGACCTAAGTGGGCGAACTCCGGCCCACTTTCTAATGCTGTAGCTGACCTGGTTTATAACACGTGACCAGATGCTGCTGGAGTCTATAAGCTGCATATTCTGCCTGTAGGACTGACTACTGCCTCAAAAATAGCTCGCAAATAATAGCAACAGTTACCCGCGCTCTTGCATGTCAGGACACTATTGAGTATCTGTTGAATTGGATGTGACATTTTAAGGTTGGACAAAGCAGCTCACAGCACTGAGCATTTGATTGTTTTGTGTGGTTATTCACTGCATGGGCCAGAAACCGTAAATAGAAATGAGGTGGATTTTATTTTTTCGAGGCATTTTTAGCTCCTCAGCTTGTTGGCTGTTTTTTTTTTTTTGTTAAATAATTTTTTTTTAGCCGTTTCAGGCTTTGATGTGTAGTGTTACTCGCTCTAGCTTTGATGCCGGTGGCAAGATGCAAAGGGATTTGTTCAGTCCCCTTTGGGATTAGCTCTGGGAAAGGCTGTCTTGATGTTGTTTGTCATTACCGTCCATAGAAATCAAGCTAACGTGCAACTGTGAACATATTTGACAACATGCTGCTCCTATTAGCTGACTTTAAATTAATTTGGATAAATACTGTCACAGAAACCTGCCGTTGTTTCTGCACGTTTTAACGTGTTAACTATAGCGTATGTATACTTTACATTGCTGTCAAGTGTTATCAGAACAAAATGATGTGTCTCAGGAAGGTTGGGCCCCGAAGTGCTGCCAAAACAGCTTCAGCGCACTTCAGTTCTCTATTCTCCAAGTCTCTGAGATGCTGTTGTAGGGATGGAACACCATTCTTCCAGAAAATGTTCCCTCATTTGATGTTTTTATGTATGGATGGCAGCATTGTATTCCTGGAAGAGATTACTCCGTGTACCAACACAACCTTATATTGATTTGGAATGACTCCTACCTCTAAGAAGACAAGTAGACCCAAGCCATGCCAGTAAAATATCTCCCACAGCAAAACAGAACCACCAGATCCTCTCACTGGAGCGATCATTCATTCAGGCTTGCACTGCTCTGTTGGTGTGCACCATTCATGCACTCACCCACCTGACGAGAACATGGTGAAGGATGACTCATCTGATCATATTTCTTTTTTTTCCCACATCTCTGTAGAACAGTGCCTCTGGTTTTTGCACTACTGAACTCTCAAATGTGCATTCGGCTGTCTAATGAAAGGTTTCTGGACTGCTATAATGCCTCTCTGTATGTAATTGTCAATGGACTGTTCTTGCTGACAGTCTGATAACATCCTGCACTGACTCTCTGAGTCACCTGAGGAAGTTTCTCTTCTGTGTGTCATTATCTTTGGTATCTATCTAATGCATGAGCATCACTGTCAACAGATGTGCACTGTTCAACACACTTTTTGGCCATATTTACCTATGCCGATTTACTGATCTTATTGCAGATGACATTTTATTAACCCTTTGATCCACAACGTGGGTCAAGAGATACCCATTTTCCATTGAATATGGGCCACTTTTTGACCCATGTTGTGCATCAAAGGGTTAAACACTAACCAAATGAGCAGTTTGTGTGACCAAGCTCCTGTCATCTCTGTCCCCACTTCTTTCAAAGTCAAAGATCTTGGTACAAAATCAAAACCAGCTAGGCCTGGTCAGCATTTTTATACATGCTACAGAATATGATTGGATGCTACTTGTGCTTATTGTATTATGCAGATTCAAGATTTCTTTATTTGTCATTTCTCTGTGTACGTGCATTCACAAAAAAATGAAATGTCATTCTGCCCCAGCCAGCATCAGTCCCACAGAAAAGACAACAATCAAGAGTCCGTAAAAAAGTTATTTGATAATATAATAAATAGAAATTGCAAGAAAATGAATACAAAACACAACTGTGGAGAAGGAACCTGATCACAATATGTTAAAGTCCTACAAAAGGTGCTGCAGGAATGTCAGCCTCCATCCAAACAGCTGTATTTAGGCATCAGATAAATCCTCAATGTCCAGTGCCTCTCAGGCAAAAGCTCCTTTTTTCTCCACAGCATTGTTGTGTCCCACTATGAGGGTGAATTCAAATGGTGATTTCTATTTGATCTTTTTTTTTTTTTTTTTTTTTTAAATTACAAAATAATAGTAGTGAGCATTGGTCATAATAAGCAATCAGTTGCACTTTACAAAAAAACACATTTTGTAGTGTTTAAAATCTAAAATGGGTTGTGTTATGATGCAACCACTATGGTCAGCTGGGTGTAACAAAAATAACCAGATGTCTTTGGATAGGTAATGATACAAAGGAGTGCCAAGTGCACAGAATTAACTACATAAAACTGGTGCCTCAAAACACAAATTTCCAACCAGACATAACATGCTAATTACCACCCCTCAGTGGCTACAGGACACACGCAAGACACAAGTAGCTTCTCACCAAATTAATCGATTGCTAACAGGAGCTACAGTCTTCACCTAGACTTGTAGCTCTTCACCAAAATAGCAGCCGCTAAAAGATGCTATATTCTGGGTAACCACCCCTCAGTGGCTATAGAACCTACAGTACCCAAACAAAACACAGTGACTCAAGAGGTACCAGGACTAACTGGTCACGTTAAATCCCAGCTGCCCTGACTGAGAGTTTGGTTGCAGATTTATACACTCCATGTGTGATGATGGCTGCGGCCGGTTGGTTTGGAACCGGATGGTGGCCCAACTAGATAGGTCGGGATCCGGGGAGGACAAAGGCTGGACTGCAGGTCTTCAGCTCCAGGCTCATTAGCTGAGATGACTGGCAGCTGGGGTTTTGGAGAGGCTCTCAAACCAGCTGCAGCTGGGCCTGCACAGGCCATCTCCCTATACAAAGGCCCGAAAAAATCCACCGCAGAATCAAGACGGCACACAATCACCAGTGGCCATAACAGGTTGTAGAAGTGGAAGTAAATTACACATTTATGTCACATCTCAGCAGTTTCCTGGTTTTCACTTCCTAACAACACACAGCACCCCTCCAGTTCAAGGGTATAAATTAAGTGCCATTATATGAATTGCCTTAATTTTTTTATTTATGTCGTTTCACTTATGAATAGTTTCTGGCCTTTAATTTTGAAATACATGAGTGACGTGTGTTTTGACATGTGTCCTACACTCATTCATAGGCACAGTGGGTCATTTTCCAGTCTGGTTGTTATTCTGATATTATGTCTGTATAGCATGTATGATTATTTCTATTCTGGTTTTGGGTCAGGCTAATTTTGCACTCGCCGCGTGTTGATATTGAATGTGACTCATGGCAAAATAACATATCAGGGCAAGCACAGTGCAAGCTTTCCAAATAAACTTAAATCTTCAAACACTGTGACCAACCAAAGACAAACACAGAAATGAATGCCGTTTATTAGTTATTGTTGCAACAGCATAGCGATCGACTTAAGGAGAATTTGCTGGCTTACCGACCAAGCTGCCTGTTTATCTGCATGCACTAGTTTATTTACTTATACGAAGCAGCAGTCCGTTAATATATTTGAAAGAGAACTTGAGTATCTAAGCCTGCACAACATCACTTAAATAAACTAATAATAAAAATCTGTTAACTTGTCTGTTCTGCACTGTCAGTGCTGATGCAGCTGTACAACAGTTGGGGGATTCCTCTGGCTGTTAAATTTGGAAGAAAACCTCACCGTCGATGACTCAGTCCCACTCCAGTCATTTCAACAGCAGCTCCTACAGCATCTGTTACTCTTCTCACCGTAGGAGTCCAGTCCGACCAGGTGGAAGCAGAAAACACCTGCGAGCTGCAGGCAGCCAGCAGTCAGACAATCACTGTGGGCTTCCAACTCCACCCTGCTCAGTGCTGCAGCCACATTCACACATCAACCCACTCTGTTTGTCATGATACAGTATTAATAACAGGTGTCTTACTGACACCGACGGGTGTGCTGGAACAACAGCTGCACAGACTGCTGCACTGTATGGCTTTGGCATTGTGGGCAAAGCCATCAGTATGAGATGTCAGACTGGAGCCAACTCTCTTCTGGAGCCATCCACCCTCCAGTAAATGTTGTTTGCCTTGGGGCAGACTCTGTTCACAGACTCCCTCATTGGCCAGATGCCAGGTACACTACATCTCACTACAACAGCATTGTTGACAGAGAGTACCTTTTAATTGTTTTATTTATCATATGTTTTTTGTATTGTGGGAAGCCTTTAGCTGCTATGTTCTATGGATTTGGGAGTTTGTGTGAAATCAATTCTTTGCCATAGGAGAGCTCCGAGTCAGTGTTTTGTCCTGAAGACAAAACACTGACAGATAACAGACAGATATACACTTACTGTATGTCTGAGGAAACAACCTGCAAAATCAGTTGGACAAACTACAAAGAAGAAATTCCCTGTGATTAAAATACATTCTCTAAACTCTTCATACCAATTAAAATGATAACAAGGTTCTTTGTCTACACAACAGAACTAATAGGAGAGTGATGAAGATGTCAGTAAAGTCTAGTATGTACACGCCCACACAGTCCTGAGAAAAGAGGGCTAATCAGACAATGAGAGGAAATACTTTTTCCAGAGGATTATGGTTGTGTTACAAAGAGACAGTTTTCCCAACATGTACTGTACAATAGTGCAGATGTTTTAGGTACTTTCGATGTTTAGAACATTATCGGTTTATGGCATTGTTTTTTGAAATACTCATTTTACTTTTAGTCCCTTAAACATTTGCATAGCGTTGCATATGGAAATACACTGATCTGCCACAACATTAAAACCAGCCGCCTAATATTGTGTAGGGTTTTGGTAGGTTCTAACCATGACACGCTGTAAACGCCCTACAAGATCAGTTTTCTTGGAGATACTGATATCTATATTTTGGCCCTTTTTTCCTGCTTCCAACACATCAACTTCAAGGATTGACTGCTCACTTGCTGCCAAATACTGTATATCCCACTCCTTGACAGATGTCATTGCAAAGATAAAATCTGTGTTATTCACTCCATCTGTCAGTGCTTCTAATGTTATAGAGGATCGATGTATATGCAGCATATTTACACCATAAATGTACACACATAACGGTAAAAAGATACAAGTAAGTAAGATTGGTTAAAACTCTTTTCCTCGTTGCAGACTGCAGTTCCAACCACCATTTTCTGCTTCCTTCTCTCTGTAGTCATCACTGTATTAATGTGTTTTCAGTTTCTCCTCTCCTCCCTCATGTACACTACAGTCACACTACACTGAGCTCGAACCCATCACTTGTTCCCCTCTGCAGCTATGACTGCCTGGCTGCGAAGGCTCTGGCACTTGTGTGGTGTTCTTGCTGTATAATGAGACAGTAGAGGCATAGTTAAAGAACAGTTTTAGGATTTAGCGCTTAATGAGTCTCAGCCGGGTGTTTGTGTGAAGAGCAGTGAGGGCAGGAAAGAACGAAAAAGCCGTTGCGTCTTATCGTGGATCCAGACAGAACTGCGAGATAATTGCAGTGTTGTCCAGATCAGAGGAAATTTAAACACACTTTATCCTTATCCAAGAATGGAGGCCGGATTTTTCTCATGTCTCCAACGTCTCTAAATTTAAACCGTTGATTGCACAGTTTTTCTCGACTGAGACAGGCACAGGTTGACCAACCATGTGACTGTGGTTGTCTTAGCTCTACATTACATCAATGCTGTAGTTTGTAGGGGTTCCTCCATCCTCCATGTTGGCATTTGTTTTCCAGTCATTTGCATGCTGCTCAGTTGTCATTCCTGTAAATGTCAATTTTTGTTAAATTGCTGGTGTTGGAAAGTAATCATTGCAGTGTGTAGGTGTAGGTGCCCAGCATGTCATCAAGCACTGAGTAACATTTAAACAAGATACAATATTGTTGTGGTCTCTCTCTTGTCAGCACTTGTTCCTTTAGAGTGACTCCATGCTGAACAATAAAAAGGTTGCACTCTGCAGCTTTTGAGACCAACTGACTCCTTCAGTCTTCTGACGTCAGTACAAAATCTCCCAGCCGTGACTGGTAACATGGCTATTAAAGTTTGGAGTGCCTAATATTTGGGACCTGAGGCCTGAAACAATGCTAAAGTGACATCAAAGGCCCTGAAAACAAATGCAGATCTGAAATGGTAAAAACCTTAAGCGAGTGCGTCCATCTCCTTGGTTCCAATTTTTAATTCTTCTTCAGATGATATACAGTCCAGAGCTGTATTTGGTTTCACATTTACTTCTACAGGTTTTGTTCTTTAGGCTCTGTGCTTCAGCACACTCAGTTTAAAATAAATGACAGATTGTACATTAGTCATACTACAATTGTCACCTTTAGTTTGAGTATGTTTACATCAATATAGTAAGAATAGCCTTTTTAAACACTGAGTGCAGAAGGTTTTGGGGTTTCAGACATAACTAGACATAATCAGCAGGAATTGGTATGATGAAATGTAATATTTGGTGGAAAATGATTTGCAGTTCATGACTATCTGAAGCCCAGCCTTCGCCCAACGTCAGCCCCACGCGACTCTAATGAGGATTAAGTGATGGATGGATGGATGGATGGATGGATGGATGGATGGATGGATGGATGGATGGATGGATGGACTATCTGAAGTCTTCAACCCATTAGCAGTGGCTTTGGTCAGATGTTTGACATCATAAATCATCTGCTGGATTATGAAATGTTGTCTACTGATTTTTGATGCATTGGCTTGAAACTGACAATATAAATACTCTACATCATGATTTTGCTTCCATCTGCTGTGAAATGATAAATAACTGGCAATCATTCATGCCCAAGCGATAACACAGCCACCACCATGTTTGACAGATGAGGTGGTGCTTGGATCATGAACTATTTCTTTTTATTCAACGCTTTTCTCTCTTTTTAAGGTTGATCCTTGTATTATCACTTTACAGAACTTTGTTGCACAGCTCTACCAAACACTTGCATGGTTTTGTGAACTGCAACCTTGCTGTTTTTTAAGCTCACCATCCTGGTTCTTTGACAAGACTGGTCAATCTTTTCTTCATTGTTGACAAAAAACGTAGACCTCCTTCCTGGAGAACATTCTTGACATGCTGTGCAGTCATAAAGGGTTTTTTGTCTCTATACAAATAAATTCAACCAAAGGTCCCATGCTCCATGGTCTACAGAGTTTTTTCAAGTCTTCCACTGTGTATCATGTTTTTTAGAATGAAATCAAAATTTTGAAAACCAACCCCCCTTTTAATATCTGCTTTTAGCCTTGTTATTATCTTTTTCACTTGCACGGTCACCGTCTTACTAAATTTGACCTCGTGCACAACCCAACAGGGAAATAATGCATAGCTGTAATGATTTATTTGTTATGGATATCACTGAAAACAAATACATGAGCAGACTTGTTCTCTTGCACCCAAACTTCAAGAATAAATTGGCTGAAGTTGTTTGGATTTTTTTATTTTTTTTTTAAAAGAATCTTATTTCACGTTGTTATGGAAACTGGCCTGCCTACGTCTGCAACAGTCCTGTGCTGTGCAGAAGTTTTCTACCTCTACTTCTCTCTGCAGTCACCCAGTGGCAGTTAATCAATGTTATGTACCCAGCACAACATGCATACAGTAAACACACTGGCACTAGAACCTCCCGTCTGCACTGCACTTCATTTCTATCTTGAAGATTCCTCTTGTGCTCTGCGTAGCTCTCAATAAAACCGGTATTGTATGTCAACCTGTGAAGGACACAGTAAATGCACCAGCGTCCTCGATAAATTGGCCAGTTGCTGTGATTTCTTTAAAGAACACCACCTCAAATGAATGTTTGCCTCAGTGGGCTCGTTGGGTTGATGTGAACCTTTGCCCTCATTCTCTCAGGGCAGAGTTTGCAGTGATGAACTTGTGTACAGCTTCATCCACACTAGCAAGAAACAAGGGCTTGACACGTGAAGCAGTGGTGCAAAGGACCACGGTTCAGCACACATGTGAAACGTGGATTAATTGGGAAGTTTGACCACCATAGTGTGAAATACAGTTTTACTGCCACTGTTATGTTTTCAAGTTACTTGCAGGGCACTTGAAGAGTGCAGATCTCGGCCAAGGCCAGTGCCAGATTTTACCATTTTTTATGAAAGTAAACCATGTCTGGTAGTTTTTGTGTAATCCTGCTTACAAACAGACAGGCAGCACTGAAAGCTTGGTGAGGAATAATGACCTTACCTTCAATGCAGACCTGCAGTGACAATATACGAAGCAGTGTAAGGTTTATATGAACAGAACAAGGTAAAAACAGTTGATAATGATGGTCATGGCAGCACCTGTTCATGTAAAAATGAGCCGATCAGAGACTCAAAAGCTACCATGTGATCTGACCTATTTTGACTTTTGTGATCCATTGCTTACCCATTGTGGACGTGTCCAAACTAACATGTAGTGTGTTCAGACTAATGTAAACACAACCCATAGAGCAATAACAATAAATCATAAACATGTTTATTGTGCCTGTGGTCACACTAAATTACACTCCTGGTTTCTGAAAGGAACAGAGGAAGACATGTTGGCTGTTAATAACCAGTTTCACTCCAATTTGTGCAGAGATCAGTCAGATTGAACTTGGAGGGCCAAAATCGTGAGGTTCTTCTGTTTACAGCCAGTTTGAAAAAAGAACTGAACTGCATTGCTTAGTTGCACGGTTGAGTTCATGGATAGAGGATAATGAGGTAAAATGTTTGATAAAAAGCCGAAAAAGTCTATTTCAACTCGTCTTTATAATCCTGTTGTTAGTTCTGCTGAGGCCTGAGATAAATACTTGCAAAGCTGCTACTCTTC
This sequence comes from Amphiprion ocellaris, assembly GCF_022539595.1. NCBI lineage: Eukaryota > Metazoa > Chordata > Actinopteri > Pomacentridae > Amphiprion > Amphiprion ocellaris. The sequence continues at coordinate 15,174,451 of NC_072775.1, read as the reverse complement.
TTTTCCTATCTCACCTGCTTTTTGCTCCAACACGAGTACATTTCTGTTTACTCGTTGTACCTTTGCTGACCCAAAGTGCTATTATTACTCCATGTTTTACAATGTAAGAAAATAGATGATGCATTTGACGAGCTCACTACAGCATAGTGCACATTTTCCAGGAGTATTTTTCGGTTTTACTATAAAAACGTACTTGAAGGATGAAGACGCCCACCTCCTCTAAAACATGGCATAAAACCACTCCTGAGCTTTTTGATGTAAACTTCCAAGACTCAGGGAATAAGAAAGTGCTGAACAGTTGTAGAAGTCTAATTATGAAGTATTTTACAATATGCCTTTCAGTCACACATCAGTGCTGGTGAGGCTGACATGCCATGTGCAGGTGTAACTACCGACGGGGTTCAGTCTCAGCCAAGGACAGTTTGACATGCGAACAGGAGGAGCTGCAGATCAGACTCTGAATTTAATAGACCTCCTGCTTTCTGTTGAACCACAGCTGTGTGTTTATTCATGTAGAAACAAACTTACTTGCTTTCAAAAGGAAGAGAGTCAAAGAGAGAGAAACTGATCCAGCACTGCCGGGATAACTGTGTATTACTGCTTCAGAGGTGAAACTCTGATTTTTAGTGGCTTCCCCGTTCCACTGGCCCATTGAACGGACTGGACTGTGTTAGTGTGCTGCAGGAACCTCCACCGGTCTGTCCTGTCCCCCTTCCCCATCCCTCAGGAGACCCCTTCAGCAGCCAGACACACTGGCCCATTTTAACTTCCTTTTCTGCCTTCTTCCTTCTCATGCTGTGCCTCTCCCCTGCTGCTGCCGCTGCCAAGCTTTTTATCTCTGGCTCGCCATTAAACAAGACAGAAAGACGCTTTATTGATGTAGTTGTTTGTGTTTTGGCTCTTGGTCCATCCACAATATATGTCAGTGTTGATTGAGTGTTGATTTCTGTCTTACTTGTCTCCAGTTTATGGTGAAAAACGAAGCGTTAGCTGCTGTGCAGGGTGTACGCTTCATTTGTTGCTGATGCAAGTTTACCCACAAGAACTTAAGGGGTAATTACATATAAGTGCAAGTGGGAGAAGTGTCCTGGGCTTTAAGAGGTAGCGTCAGACTGAGATACAGAGAAAACGGGTGCAGAGGATGCGAAATTGAGCGAGCCAAAAAAAGAGGGGAACACCCACCCTCCTCGTATTCTGCCTGCTTCTAAGCCAAACGTGTCACTGTACCAGCCGCTCACGTTTTGCTCTAGTTTCCCTGCTCCTCTTATTCCTCTGAGTTTCACCGTTTTTTTTTCAAACTCTTCTGAAAGGCAGATGAGTTTATTAATTACACATTCGCTGACTCTGTGCCTTTCTATCCAGTACAAAGTTTTTTCACAAAGTCTGCATCATTTTTTTCATCACACTGAGCCAAGAATAGCAAACATTGCTTAATTAATTTAGCATATTTGACCGCAGTGGTATGCCGCTTCGTATCTGTGACTGCTACAGAGCGGCCGCCGCGGATGAGGCATTTTTTTAGAGGAGTCTTTACACGAAATTAAACACGAGCAAATGTCCACGGACACACCAACAGGGGAGTACGTGCAGGGATGCTGAGAGCGTGACAGTGGGCGGGTGTGGGTGTCTGAAGTGTGCCTCTGTCTTTCTCCACCGGTGTGAAAAGTAGTTCAGTAATTAAAGCAAACCTCTCTCTGGTCCCCAGTGGAGAAGAGAAGGCAGAAAGGGTGAGGAGGTAGCGGGGAGAGATAAAAAAGAAAGGAGAGATAAAAGCCGGAGACGGTTATTTTTGATGAAAAGAAAAGAAAGAGAGGTTTTAATTTTAGCTCGGCAGGCCAGATTGCCATGAGGGGAGAATGTGGTGGCTGAATGCGAAGATGCTGATCGGTTAGACGGGAGATCTGCACTCTGCACGCACACTAGCATTGCTTCTCACAGCACGCTGTTCGAAATTAGCCTGAAGACAAGAGTTTCCCTCATTTTAAGGGAAACAACCTCACAAGAGCTTTCAGCTCCCTTCACGTTGAAGAAGCACTTTGTAAAGGCATCAGCAGTGACCCAGTTCAGAGCTACATTCAGTGTCAAAAAATAGTGATTCCTTGTCTTTCCTGAACTCCTGCATTCACCTAAAGTCACCCCACTAATAAGGCTGCTGGGAAAGATTTTTGACACACAGTTGTGCTTGTCAGTGCACTGAAAAAGCCTCAAATCCCAGAAAAGTGTTGATGTTTGTTTCCACAGTAGACATTCGGTGTACTTTTGTGTCGTTTGAGCTGTTTCCTCACTCGTTATCTCAACTTTCTTGCTTTCTCTCCTCGTCTAATGAAGGCGTGAGTCTTGCTGTTCTGCTGCCTGGTGTTTTTGTTTTGAGAGGAGGTGTCCCGTTCTGACCTACATACGCTACTGTGACCAGCTCAAAACTTTTGTCTCCATGGCAACGCAAGGTGTGAGAGGCAGAGATGCGCCTGTTTGAAAGGCAGGATGCTGTTGTCTTCCAGCAGTTGCACGAGCCTGCACAAGCCCACACAGCATGCTATCAGATGTACATCGGAGCAGATAGGTGTTGCGCCTACAAATCTTCATTTTGAACCTGTGATATGGAATCATGCATTGCGAGCTTTATGTACACATTCGAACGCAAGCAAGGAATTTTTGTCTCAGCAAGGCAAGAGCGTATAGATATGTGGAGGGGAAAGGAGAGGTTTCTGATGTATAATTTAGCTGTGTAGTCAGTGGGAGGAGGAGATGGGGTGAGGAGAGAAAATTCGGGGAGGAAAGGTGGGTGGACAGAGGGGAGGAGGCAGTGAGTGGGAGGGTGGAGAGGAGGAAGGGGAGAGGGAATCCAACGTGCTCACGTTTTCTCTCTTATCCATCACTTTCCCAAGTGCTGTAAGCCTTCCAGTGGGAATACAAGTCTGAGTAAATTCAATTGTATGGTCAGATTTGTGCATGTTTGTTGTGCTGTTTTGCAACTAGATCTGCTTTTTATTGTACAAAATCCATGCCAGAATTCTATTTTTTATATTTCAAGCCCGCTCCTTTGGATGCTTATGCAGCAGGAGCCCGCTCGCTTAGGTAAATTTATACTTGGACATGCACAAAATTAAGCTACTTCGGGGCAGATGGTGCCTTAGAGCATTTGCTCATTTGGCTCCTGAAGGCACGAGCTTGGAGAAAGAAGAAGAGAAAGGAAAGGATAAAAGAGAGATGGAGGGATGAAGGAAACAAAGCAGGCTGTTGCATCCCTGGAGGGAAGAGCAGAAGAGCAGATTTGCTTTGTTAGGATACCCCTCCTCCCCTCCCCTCCCCTCCCCTCCCCTCCCCTCCCATCTTTATTCCCTGTCCTCTCCTTCATTTCTCCATGTTCCTCTCACTCACCCCCTCTCCGTCTCTTCATTTCTTCAAGACGTTTACACGTTTTTGCCATCCACATGCTTGGCTGCGGGCTACGGGTGAGGTGAAATGGAAAGGAAGAGAAGCGCTTGATTTCCAATGCACATTCCTTCAGGGAGGGGGGAAGTTGCAGTGAGGGGGTCTGCGGAGCTACAGTACATGATACCAGTAAACAAGCACAGAGAGGATGGGAGGGAATTTATAAAATATGATAGGAAAATATGACCTGAATAAAAAAGTGCACCTCCTCCTTGCTGTCTTCCTTTGCCCCACTTCAAGTGCGTGTGTGCTCGTGCACGTTTGAAAGCTGCACATACATACCCACCCGTGCATGTGTTGGTGTGCGAGTGAGCGTGCCTGTGTGTGCTTTGTTTCTTGCGTGTGTGTGTGTGTGTGTGTGTGTGTGTGTGTGTGTGTGTGTGTGTGTGTGTGTGTGTGTAGGTGTACAGTATCTCTTACGGAGACAGTAGGCTGTGGTCCGTACAGGTCTGCTGTCCAGAGATAGCACTCTGTTGTTGTCTCTACCCACTGATCAGCTCTGCCTCACCCACAGTGAAGTGGGTGTGCACACTCACAAAGCACCACCTCCACCTCTGCTGGCCCCTCGCTAATCCTCCTCCGTACTTCAGCTTCCATCATCAGGTTGGAACAGACAAACAAAGGCCTTTTTTTTTTTTTAAACTTAGCATGCCGCAGCCTTTGGAGATGGACAGATTGTTTTTAGAGCATTAAATCTGATGCACCAGAACAACAGATATTGTGTTTTCTACAATGTGATCAGAGATTGAGCTGTGCTTTACTAATAGCAGCTCATGTAGCCTCGAGCTGCATTCCGGAGCTGGCTAAAAAGGTCTGATGTCACTTCTTTGTGGTGGTACAATCCAGATTTTTTTCATGATCAAACTTTTAGTCTACATATCCTGCTTGGTCCGACTTACAAGAGCCTCTGACGCCACGCTTTAGGAGCACTCTAGGCTTCAACAGGTCAGCATTATAAAACATGTTAAAGAAATTTTTGTATAAATTCTGGCATGGAATCTTTTTGTTTTAATGTCATAAGGCGTCCTGGATGCTTACACAATTTGACGTGCACTCGACAAGATGCTGATTTTCACTACTGACACTCCACGTTCATCTGGTGACCACACACCAATCCTCCACAACATTATGACCACTGACATATGAAGGAGAATAACATTGATCTACTTGTTGTAATGCAACGATCTGCTGGGAAACCTTGAGTTCTGACATTGATGTGGATGTTTGACATGTACCACCCGCCTAAGCATTGCAGCTCAAGCAATCCCCCACTCCCAGTTGCCACCCTCAGCAGGAAAATGCACCAAGACACACGAACACAATAGAGCTAAGCTAAAAATGATGTTTAGTAGAATGTTTAATAGTTTCACTTAAATACATTGGATGGTAATCTCTGGGTAGTTACATAACAGAAATGCAAAGTTTGATTGCATGTACAAACCCCAAGCATCTCCTTGTTTGGTACTGCACAGGTCTCCCAAAGTGTACTGGTCTGTGGCTGCCTCGATGTATCGTTGCCTCCGTCCTCGGACCACCGTTGGTGAAGGCTGTGGCATACAGGGATCAGCAGTTGCCCTCATGAGATAGGCTTCATGGTCAACAGCAATCTTGTTTCCTCGACAACCTCCACCTTAGCAATGCTTCCCTGGCAGCCTGCTTTGAGGACTTGTTGTCGGGTGCATTCAGAGGCCCTGTCTGCTGTTACCTGGTCCAGGAAGCAGCTAAACCTTAACCTCAGTGTGGTGTGGCATGTTTTACTTGTACAAAATTAGAGCATAAAATGTGTTTTTTATTTTACTGTAATGGAAAAAATAAGGAACAAAAACTGTTTTGGTTTCCCTGTTTTTGTAATGTAAAGAAATTGTCACTCCTTCACTTGCCTTCATTTTAGCTCTACTTCTAAAATTCTTCTCTCATGTTCTAGCCTTGTGTCCATATAGAGAGCATTGTGTGCACATAACATCAGAACATTTTCGTTTGCAACAGCTCGTGTGTATTTGTTTTATTCATTTTTCCACTTGTGTTGTTTTTCTTGCCAGTTGTGTATTTTTTCTTAAATACTCGTTTTTACTTCTAATATCTCAAAAATGTTGAACTGATGCACAGAAGATGTCAACGGCTGCCACAAATCATCTCAGAGATTGTTGTTGATCTGAAAAGAATGACAACGAATGACTTTGTGTGCATGCGTTGCCTCAGGAGCCACAAATTTACCTTTTCGATCTCAGATGAACCCAGATTACACAACCAGAAGGTCCTGCAGAGTGAAATCTCTGAGTGGTGACCACCTACCACCTTGTCCTCATCTTACCGCCAGAGACTATCAGTTATCTCATGTACAGTATCTTTCCTCAGCCCAGAGAGGAAAGAATGGAGATAGCAGAGGATGAACTGTAATATTGTGACCCAGTGAGGACAAAAAGACAAAGCAGTGAATAGGGGAAACTGAGGATACACACCTGGAGAAAGAGACACTACTGAAAAGATTAAATGTCCTTCTCTTTGGATCCACAGCTTATCTTCTCTGACTAATGCAGAAAAATCAGGCAAGGAGTTCCACTGACAAATACAAAGTTAATATTTCAAAGGTTTGGACAAGTTCAAGTTGAGATTACGGTCACCACAAAAATGGTGTCAACTTTACAGCGGTGTATTAGTACACCGCTGTAAAGTTAGAAAAGTTATGTCATCTTTATAAATTAAATCTTCAGTAAATAAGACTTTAGGTGTTTGTTTGGTTGCATATCAAACAACAAAGACTGTAAAGTGCGGAGTAAAGTGACAGAATCAGTTTGGTTTTGGAGTTAGCGTTCTAGCAATTGCTTGATTGGCACTAAACACAAAGTACAGCTGATGAGGATATTGTTTTGTTTTCATTTGGTCCTAAATCAAAGTTTTGGGCACCATTACCACCATTAATGTGTGTAAAAAATGTAGTGCCAATTCATCTTGTCTCTGTTGTGCTATTACATTAAATAAGTGAAAACATCTGCTGGTGGCACTAGAGAAAACCAGGAGTCGATATGTTCATCCTCTGGGGACCATGACTTGCCAGCAGGCCAAATGACAGGCACTGTCATCCCTAGAGCTAAGGATAAAATGTTAAAAGTGTATTCTGAAGGAGTGTTGATTTCAAATGCACTATGAGTTGAAAGCCTTTTGAGTAAGGAGAACAAACTTTTAATGGTCATTGATTAAACCCCTAAAGACTCATGTCTGTCTATCAAAATTACATATGTCTGTTTTTTTTAACATGAAAATAATCCCCGCCTGCTTGAAGTGGCTCAGTGGAGTAAGTCAGTCATACATGTTTAAACCAGACACCTATTCTGAGGAAGAGAAACGATGAAAAAGCCACAATGATTGGTTTCTTAGGTTCATTATGTATGAAATGCTGGCTGTCGAAATCTGCGTATTTGAGACATTCAAGACATTTCAAGGTGGAATGTTTAGACATAGACTGCTTATTTTGTTCATGACGTGTCTTCCAACAAACAGTACAAAAGCCTCATGTGGACACATTAACAAGAGGATCTTAAAATTTCAAAAATGTGTACGTGACTTGTCGCTCTGAGCTCCCTGTGGAAAGAATTTCTTCTCCCCCCGATGGTATGATTCCTGTTCAAGTGTCAGTGGGAACACCTGGGAATTCTCAAGGGAAACTTAACTCCGGATCTCATATTTCCTCTTTGTTTCAGTACACTCAAGACAGGTCAGGTCACTTAGACACAAGCTTCCGCCACCACACTGAATAATTAAGGACAGGCCATGGTGCTGTGTGTGTGCATGCATGGGTGTTTGTGTGTCTGTGTGTGTTGGGGAATGAATACAGTAGAGTGTGTGAAGATGAACAGAGTGGTTTCCCCTGTCCTCTTGGAAGAACCCTGTGGCCCACTGGGGATCAGCTTATAGATGTCTGACTGAGAGTGGATTTGTTGAAAACGGGCTCAGTGTTTTTATGGATACAATCCTGCTCCTCCAGTGTTTTGGTAAAACATCCACTGAGCCTTCATCCACCTGTTGACTCCAATGAGTGACTGTGTGTATGTGTTATTTTTAGAGACGCTTTGTATCTGCTTGTCCTCATAAATGACCACTTATCTGGATTGATTCATAGTGTTGTAGCTGTTGTCATAGTACGCTAGTTGATAAGCATATAGAATGTGTTTTAATATGACTCATCTCGCTCAGTGCAGCACCCACCTCCTCGTAGCAATTTTCCGTGTATCCATACATACGTTTCCATGCTGAGAGAGAGAATGTGGGTCAGTAATGTGTCCACACAATAAGTGAGCTGGGGTAATGCGATTTATGACTGCATGTCACTTTGTATAAAACGGTCTTGAACAGAATGTGCTGCCGTCCTCCAGCTGACAACCTGGCGGTCAAACAATCAGTCCTACAGCGGTTCCAGCTGATTTGTTTGCTACAGTTGAGTGTCGTCTTGGGTTGCAGTGACCTCAGTCTTCCAGTCACCTGTGACATAAGGTCTGGAGTTACACTGCTGAGGTACAGAGAGTACACCCATACATCTCAAAGTCATGAATAATGGCTGAAGCGGTGAAGTCAGGATGATGCACTTTGTTTACTCCTGCTGTGGTTTAGTTATTCAGTGAAACCTCTGGAGGGCTCCACATGTACTGTACTTTGGCTTTAAGGTGAAGCTAAGTGACGAATCACATGGAAGGCTAAGGAAATTTCCCATATGGACTATATTTTTAAAAATGGAAATGTGTGTTTGCTTATTGCCGTAGTTTCAGTTTGAGTTACTAAACATTTTAGATATTTACACTGAAATAAAACACAACTGATGCAGAACGGGGTGTGTTGAAGTCAAAGAAAATTTTGGTGCTCTAGGGGAATTTTTTTACTTCATATATATACACACACCCCAGCTCAGTTACTGTGTGCTTGTCAGGTTGTGAAAGTGGCCGACTCGTCAGTCGCTGAATGGTTGAATTCACTTAGTGACGTTTTGAAGTACATTAATATTTTGAGAACAATTATAACTCGCTGTCTTACTCATAATTGGAGAATATGAATGAGCAAGTTCATCTCTTTGCATCATTTAGAGATGATGGTCCTGGTAGTTTTCACGCCAGTTTCTATCTTTTTTTTATACCTTTTAACAACACCAGAGTTATCGTGTACATATTGTAGAAATCGATAAGGTAACAGCGTATAAACTGTTGAATCTATTTCCATTTAGTGCAGTGCTAGTTGCTTGTTTTTTCCACAGCATGGATGTCCACTTTTACGAAATGTCTGTAAATTACACAGCTTTCCCCTGTGAAAGTTGTATACTGGCACATACACAATACGTCATATGGATTATTTCAAAAAAAATCTACATCAGCATATGTGTGGTGAAAGTTCAGTCAGGTGGTCCCCTAAGTCAACAGATTGTGTTGTTCTGTGAAGTTGCAAATCATAATATCAGCTCACATTTGTCAGATTTGGGGTCCCAAATCAGATGCATCGTCATCTATGGCTGTTCCTGTGATGTAAACTCTTTTCTTGCTATTTGGATTCAAAATGTTTCTTTGCACAAACTTACCAAGAGATGCAACCTTGATGTGTCACACTCAAAATGTTTCTTGTTTTATGTTAGAGTAATGATGCATTGCTTTTTGTTGTTGCTGTTTTTAATAAAATGTTAATGTCTAATATATTTTGTTGCCATTTCTATGGTTTGCATGATCAAACATCTTAGCCCAGACATGATTACATTAGGAAATGGTTGATTTTGTACAATATACATCATTTGGCTGAAGAACAGTTAAGAAAGTTAAAGAAAGGTTTTTAAAAACGTCTTAAACCCTCTCTATTTTTATGACAGCCATGCTTCTGCCCCTCTTCCACTTTTTATTTTCAGGCACTCCCTCATCTGGATCACCCTTCACTTTCCTTTTTCTGTGCGCTAGATACCTTATTTTATCCCATATCCAACCCCTGCACCCATCCTCTCGCCTTTCTTCCGTGTCACAGTAGAGAGTGAATAATTCATGTTCGGGCTGCTCGCTGGTGGAGATGAATCATGTGAGAAGAGCATGATACACGTGCTCATCTCAGAGCAACTCTTCTCTCCAAAGAGCCAAACAGCATCAGGGGAGCTGCTCTGCCACGCTGCAGCTTACTGTACAGGCCACAACCACTCCGTCCTGCCTGCATGACTTTCACCATCCAAGCTTTCATGACAGCCACACGTGAGCTCAACACCAGAGTGAAGCCGCCCAGAGAGACCATGCAGCAGCTTCTCACTACACATCTATGTACAGTGTATGACGTTAACCATCCGAACCCCCACACCCTTTGTTGGGGTTTTAAAGGATGTTTGAAAAATCAGCAAAATTGCACCATTTATCAGGGCCAGAAACTGTTTAGAAAAAAAAAAAAAAAAAAGATCCTTGCTTGTGTTGTGTCTACTCTCAGATGTGTGTCACTTTGGATAAAAGCATCTGTTAAATGAAACTGTAGAATTGTGAAATATGAGAATTAGTTTGATTTTCATTTTTCTGGCACTCCACGAAATCCTCGGTTATGATGCGTCAGATTTGGTTGTTTTCCTTTAGAAAATCTGAGCTTAGAATCACTTCATTCTATGTGTCTCATTTTTAATTATTGCCAAAAATAAACATTTCCACTAACCAGATATCCGAAAAAAACAAACAAAAAAGTCCTGCACTCCTCCCTAAACAGTCATGTGACAAAAATTCTGGGACTTTTCAGTTGAACTGGGCCGAACTGCAGGCTGTGCTTGCAACGAGCAAATAGGAGAAGGTATGGAAACAAATTAAGAAATATACATAGTGAGAAATTTATAATTTCTAGGGAAAAACTGGATGTAACCAACTGAAAGATGGTTCTTGAGGTTTTTGGCCACCAGATGATATGTTGGGCAGATAACAAACACTATGCATCATTACAAATACACCATCCCCACCATGAAGCATGGTGGTGGCAGCATCATGATATGAGGAAGCTTCTTGGCAGCACTCATTTGTAAAATGAACAGTCAAGGAATGTCAACTTTATAGTTTTTTCTTTTCCTGGGGATTTATGTCATTATAACTTTGTTTTAGTATATAAATACATTTTTAATTCTCTCTTCTTCTAGCCATGGTTGTGCTCTTTACAAGAACTTGCAAGACTTTCTTTGCAATGAAAATTGAGTTCATACTGAGTTTAAATGTGACAGTGCAAAAAGCAGCCAGTTGAGATTGAGAGGGTTAAGACTTTATGAATTAGTTTCAAACGATGTTTCCAAAACAGTTTTTACATGCTTTGATTTTGTTGTCTTTTCAGAAGGAGTCCATGTGACAGTTACTGCTCATGTACCATTTCGAATTTGAACAATTTGTCCTCAGGGTGCAATTAGTACATTTTTCAAGAGCTTTCAGCTGCACCTCATGGGTTTCATCAGATGCAGTCCTTGTAGCTCCATCTCTTTGATTGCTGCATATTTATCACTCTCTGTTGACCCCAGTTTAGTCATTTTATCAGGACTGTTTTATAGACTAGTGTCAGTAAAACTAATGTTCACTGCCATTGGCTTGGTGATTGGCTGCTGACAGCCTGATTTAAAATATGTTTTTTGTTAGAACAATGATTTCTTGCACTTTTTAGTTTTTTAACCGCTGTTGCTGGGGAAGTTATTTCAAGTCAAAAGGCTTAAGTGCAAGTCGTTTCTCAGGCTTTCTAAAGTCAGTGGATTCATGATTTCCACTTCATGTAACTCAAATCCTCCACTCTGACAGCCAATTATTACTTAATAGCAGGTTTACACCTACTTGTCACACTTAAATACACTGTATGTCTGTAATTGTTCTTTAACAGTGTCTTCAAACAATATATTGACCCTGTTGGCACATTTGATGTATGAAATAGAAAAACTTTGTTGCTCGCAGCTCAGTGTTCTGCAGACTCTGTCCCTGCACTCCCACACACACTTCTGTCTCTGGAGAAACTCTTGCCAAAGCCAAACTAAATGTGTGTTTGTGCCAGTCCTCATATTTCGTCTATGTGTGTCTGTTACGTTGGCCCACACTCTGCAGTCCTCTCATGAAGCTTTCTATGTCCTGATGCACACGTGTATCTCACACGAAGGATAATCACGCTGGGATGGTGCAGGAACCAGACCAAAAATTATTCATATGAAGAGAAACTCACAGTTGTCGTGCTGTCGCTCCGTGTTATCAGACTGCATGGTTAAGCAGCAGGCACTGTGGACTGAAAAACTCAAGAGCCTAAAGTCAGCTTTGGCTCACTGCGATTTGATGTGTGTACCTGCTTGATAACTTGGGTATTTTACAGATGTGCAGGAGCGGTTGCTTGTGACACAGGTGGAATTTAATCTCAAATAACCATAGCGATATAATGTCTCACATTTGGGTTTAATTTAGATTGCTTCTTACAACAAACCTTACCTTAGAAAACTGTGATATATTACAACACAGGTTTTATTTTCAAAGTTCAATCCATCTGCAAGTTAGTCTTAACCTGGAATTATGTTTTGTCAAAGATACAAGTAAACAGATTCACTCAGAGAAGGATGTTATGGATGACTATAGACATGCAGACTTGCACATCAAGCAGCCTGACTGACTGATTCAACTCCTGTCAAGAGATGAAAGTAAAAACACAAACATCTTAGTGAAGTGAAGGAGTCTCTATGCTTGTAGTTGTGTGTCTGTGTGTGTGTGTGTGTGTGTGTCTGTTCTGTCCCTTTCTTTAGAACCATCAGTCCAATCTACCTCACACTTAACAGATGTGTTGCCGGATACCCGAGAAAGTGCAGTGACAAGTTTGAAGTCATTTAGAAGCGTGGTCCTCAAATTTTGCCAAAAAGTTGTTTTCTAATACGCCTTCACAACAGCACCTTCAGCGGCCTTCTGGCTACACATGGCCGGAGCCTAAGTTGCCCCTGTTGCCAGGCAACATCATGAAAGGCATGATTTGAAGTTTTAGACATGAATCCCAATCTGCACACTTTAACTTAGGGATACAACCGCCAAGTTTAAAGTGGATCTGATGAACAGTTGCTGGAATGGGCGAAGAACAAATACACTTATAGATTTAGTAGAGAGATGCAGTGAACAATCAAATGAGCCAAGACTTCAGCATAACCCTATTCTTCCAAATACAAAAATTTACAAATGGACTCATGCTGGGTAATGTGAATATATCTGAATGTCTCACTGTTTTGTTTTGACTCTATCTCACTTGTAAATGAAGAAATCTATGTGTGTCTATCCCTTGCTTTTGTCGACAACTGTTCATCCGATCTAGTTCACACTTAGCAGGTGTATTGGGTGTGTTGTTTCGGGGACCCGAGGAAGTGCAGTGTTGAGTCTGAAGTTGTTTGGATGACTCCTCCTCATATTTTGGTGAAAGGTTGTTTTTTGTTGCTTCACAACAGTATGTTTTCAGTGGTGATGTGTTCAGCAGACTTTAGTCATCGGTGGGTTTTGGCAGCAGGTTCACAACAGCTCACTGACTGCAGCTCATTCTGAGCTCAGACTGTACACCAGCTTATTACCAGCCACTGTGAGTTTGTTTTGGACGCTGTCCTTAGTAACTATCAGCTTTCCCATGATCGGTTTTATGAGGTGGTTATGTCAAAGCAAACAATTACTAAAGTTGGTGTTTATGATATTATTTTATTGCATCTCTTACCCTACCCTCTCCTTGTGGCTTCTGTCTCTCTACAGTGTTGGCTCTCAAATAAAGAATAATTAAAGTCACAAAAAACACTCTTAAATAATAGCTAAAGTTAACAGTCAACTATTCACATCCAGCTTTCTAGCATATAAATGATCCCAGTTAAGACACAAGGTACAAAATTCTGGTGAATTCATGCCTTCTGACACTCCTTTCCTGCTTTTTTTTGTTCTTCTCTTAGATCAGTCGCTGCTTGAAGCCTGGAGGTCGGTTTGTCTCTGTTACCTTTGCACAGCCCTTCTTTCGGAAACGCCTCTATGCTCGCACCGAGTACAGCTGGTCGATCAGTCATCACAGTTATGGAGAAGGCTTTGAGTATTTCATGTATGTGATGACCAAAGGAGAGGAACTTAGTCCAGAAGATGCAGCTCTGGAGAAAAAACTACTTGAAGACACTAAATCTCCGCCTACTGGCATCACTACAACACATAATGAAGATAAGGAAGACTTCCTGTCTAACATTGACTTGTAAGGTGACTGGATTTAATCAAGGAATCTTAGGATGATGTTATCCCTAACACTTCCTTTATAAGGTGGCTCTATACTGTGATGATGACTTCAGGAACTCAAACGCAAACAGATAATTTTATGTTTTTATGTCATGATTGTAATTCATACCGGCACACATTTTCTATATTTTTAATTTAGGAAAATTAGATAGCTGGATTAGAATCCATCTTAAATGAATAAATCATTTAAATAGATTTCAGAAATCAGGCTGCCTCTCAACAGGGACACTCAGATTCATGTGCATGTTAGTTCAGGTGCTATATAAAGGAATGAGGAAACTGGAGAGAGCATCAGAAAAAGAAAGAATGTTTTCTGCAGCAGTGCCTGATCAAAAGTGTTTTACAATATTTTAGAAGACAAAATGTTTCTTTTACATTCAGGAAAAAGGGTAAAATGGTTGTGCCAAATGCAAAAATAAATAAATAAATGAAACAAGCATTAATCTCTAAATAACAAAAAACCCTGTAACTTATCTAATTTTAAATAACTTTTAAAACTACCCATATTGCAGTGGGGCCAATATAAAGTAATTTTTTATTTTTTTAAAAAAATCACCCACCTTACTTGTGTGTTCTTGCCCCACCACATACTTCTTAATTTTACATTTTACACTTTTAACATCTACAACAAATACACAATATAAAATACCACATACAGAACACAGTGCCCTTAAAGGTCCTATTTTGTACCATTTTTTTTTTATCAATGTCCCCAGAATTTGTCTTTTTAGCTCAAAATACCACAAATTTTTAAAAAAAATTTTTTTAGCATGATTGTGTAACACCTGGTGTTATCTCTATTTTAAACAGGCTGTTTAAGTGTCTGTAGCTTTAGTAACAGTTAAACTACTAAAGACTCTTCTGTTTACTCTTGCAGCATTGGCAGTGAGGGCGCTGGATTGTTTCAACTATTAGCTCTATGACTATTGGTTCCTCAATTCCTGCTTACTAACTGAACAACATTCTGACCAGCTTGTAAAGTGAAGACACTATCTAGCTTAGGGGAGGATAGAGTAATGGCAGTAGTAAGAGTCTCCATATTTGTATTTACTTTACTTCTTCATGTTTCTAAGCTGTACAAAACACAACAGAAATGGATTTTTACCACATGGGACCTTTAACACATAAGGGAATTGCAACTCAAAATAATGCTCTTGCTTGACGTCTCCAAGTACTGTACTGTATATATGAAGCTCCTTTGGACCTGAAAATCACCAGGATAAGAACTCAGGCACACGACACCACAAATAACGTGCCTTTGATTGGCTCCTTACAGTAGTTGAGCCTGCAGTGCTCTAAAGTTACAGAAGCACATTGCATTCTTCAAACCATAAAAAAATGGAGGCCTCATCTTGTAATTTGAAATTCTGACTTACCATTGAGAAAAGCTGTTGGAGCAATACAGTTCTCATCTCGTAATTATGTGAAAATTGGCAGATTTTGGACAACTGCTCTTTAATAGAGCAGGCAAAAATGATTAGGGAAGGACCACTTTTTGTACCAATATTGTAACTTCTAACAATGAGAAGTTGGCTTTATTGAGAAGATTTTCTGACTGTAAGAGAGATGAAGGGACTAGAAGAGAGATGAAGATACTACATTAGATGACAGGGACAGGTACATGTAGGTTTACTTATATTCTTGCATAGCTGTACCTATCTTCAGAGCTCTGTATGAGCTCTGGAGAATGGTCTGACTGCACTGGTAAAATACTTTGGTTGATTGCACTTGTCTAATGATGGTATTAATTTAGTTGTGATTATTTGACACTATGTCATGATTTTTAGATACAGACGTCATACTAAGAGATATAATATAGGCCTCCAGTTTTTTATTTGGTGACTGCAGTGCACTCCTGTATAATACTGAAGGAAAAACTACCTCAGTAAACATGCCACAAGTGTCTATCAGTCAACAAATAAATCACCATTTTGCTTTTTATGTTGTAATGTTCTCATGATTGTCTCTATTGTACAGTCGGTTAAACTGTAATAGCTCTGAGAGAAAATTGCAGCCAGATTAACTCTGACTCATCATGGCTCCTCTTTTGTCTGTATCATAGTTTTCTATCTGTGCTACTATCAGCTTCTGTTCACAATGGAAACTTTTGTCATTTATAAACCAATTGTACCATTCAGTCCAAAGCAATGTTCTTGTGTCAGTGTGTTTCAGGACTTTTCTGCAGCCTCTGATTCCGTGGTACAGTGCTGAGTCTGTCAGAGTTATGCAATTTGCAAGACAAACCGGCATGTCTAGACACAGTACATAACAGCAGCACCAGCCTGCATGTAAAGTCAGTGTGAAAGTCTATCAGTATGTCAGTCAGACTCTCCCCTTCTATTGGGGTTGTCTGCGTCTGTCCCAGGCCTGCTTCAGATTCCAGACAAAATGCTAATGGAGACACGCTGTGTTTGACACACCTGTCAAGCGTGCCGACGCTGCATGTAAGCTCATATGCATGTACATACAAGCAGCAGCTCACCTGGTGTGTTATTTGTTGAAGACACATGAGACGAGTGTCGGGTCCTGTGCTGAGTCTGTGCTGCTTAAATATAGACCAGCGAGGGGAGAGAGAGGCGGGTGGTGCAGACAGGCAGGAAGGCTGGTGACTGGAGGGGGACCACATTAATAAAGGAGAAATCATTTATTTTTAATTCTCCACTGAGATCTAATTACCGCCTATTTTTAAGACTTGGGGGGAAAAAAAGGTGTGTGATTTTTCAGATGGCTCTTCTTTCTTTCCACTGGAGTAACGTGATAGTTTGTTCCCCTTTAACTTTGGTGTTGACAAAACAGTGTCACCACCAAGTCTGTTTCGTAGCTGGTCTGGAGACCTCGATCACATCGCACAAGCTTCTGGAGCAGAATGAGTTATGTAGTTGTAAGTGATTTACCGTTTTTGTTGAAAACACAGTCTTACGCCGACTTTTACTTGTTTCTGGGTGACTTTTAAAATGAAGATCTTGTAACAAAAAGTCTCGCTAAACCGACTTGTTCCAGGTCCACATTCCTCAACAGTTTTGTTCTTGTATTGCAGGTACAGTATGTAGACTTACTTAGTTAGAGAATTACATGAATAATAATGAGAAGCATAAGATCATGTGGAGAATTTGCTCTGACATCACCATATTTAACTGTGCTGATTCTTTGTAGTTTGTCACATGTAACTTTAGCTGAGATTGCTGAAGTGTAATCATCACCAAATACAATAAAAAACAGAATGTTACCATAAACCTGGACAGCATGCAAGACCAAAATACTGCACTTCATCACTAGCAAAGCCTTTAAAACTGAACCTGTAACTCACAAACTAGTGCAATTAATTTTACTAATAATGTGCTCTCTAGTCGCAGTGCTTGGTCATGGGTTGTAATCTGACATTCTTACAACTGCAGAACAATGTTCAGTTCACTTGTCACGCTTGCTTTAGTGCTTGTGGTTTTGAAAAGGCCAGGAAAAAAAGATGCCTCCTTAAAACAGTATTAGTCTTTCTAGAGGTCATGGACACCACATCAAAGCTGGACAGTCTCTGTTTGAGGGATGAGTTTAGTGAGCAGTCATTTGTTGGCTTGCTAGCTGGGATTGAAGCATCTCCTTTTCCATCTGATGAAATAATCTCCCCAAAAAGGTGCAGCGAGCAGCTTTTCTGGAATTCCATGGTTACGGGACAAATCCATTGTGCAGAGGGATATACAGTGAAAAATCTCAAAACAGCTGCAAAATGGGTGAGACTGTTTTCCATCTACTGCGTGCAAAGATGTGCAGTTGTAATCATTCTGTGTCTCTTTTATTCTGAGCAAGGATGCAGCATTACCACACCTGTACTCTACTGTAGTTCGGATGTAATAAAGTATTACAATATGTACACACACACACTCAAACATGGATCTGGGTAAATCCCTGTCTGCTTCCTATCTGATTTCCATGGTTACAAATAGGTGCAGTGCCCTGACCACCTGAGCAGGAGGGTTCAGGTACAGCCTGGCACCTATTTGACCTGGCAGGAGGCTGGTTATGTAATGCTGTAAATGGCAGTGGGTTTGATATTGAGTATAAAAGCGTGGGGGTGGGGGTGGGGGTGGGGGTGGACCGGCCACTCTGCAGCACTGGGACATAAAAACGTTTGATGGATTCAGCACACTGTGGCTGGATGGAGGTTGACCCTGCTCATAGAGAGTTTCTGCTCACTCCACCCCGCCCCAAAGGAAGATTCCACTTTTCTTTCTTGTTTCTCATTTGGACTTAGTTTCATTTTACTTCCGTCGATACATGACTATATTAAAATTCCTTTCCAGGCCTTAAATTTCATTTTCGGCTCACTCAATCTCACTGACTGATGTGCAATGGCAGAGACTCCGACAGTGAGATTTAACTCGACTGGACTTCACTTATATAACCGCAGAGCAGCACACAGGCCTCATGCAGGAGAGGCTTTTGTCATAATTTTGCCTTAAACATAAACCCTGTCTTCCGGATAGTCTTTTTTGCTTCTTCAGCTGATCACCTGTGTTATCCAGGTGTCTCGGCCCGTGATTTAGCGAGTATTTGTATGTGAGAGAGAAACCAGCCAGAATTCTCTCTCCTGCTGCTAATTGTCCTCCATGCTCGGTCGCCCAAGGGCAGCAACAACACTAATCTACTGCATGCTCAGTGCATCCTCTCTCTCTCTCTCTGTTGTCTGTCTCTCTTTTGCTGTCTCAATCTTCTCGCCACCACCTCCCTGCCCTCTCTAGGTGCAGCATTCAGCCCTGATTTCAGTGTGTGGGTGTCACGCGAGGGATCATGCAAATCAAAAGGTCTGCTGCGTGCCATGACAAAACATCTCTGGGTTTATTCGGCCATGTTTGTGTTTAAACTGAGTCACGACACAACACTACTGCCCGTGTGCATCCCCTTGAATTGCACTGCTCAGCTTTATCTGTGATTCCTAAAGGGAATTTTCACTTTCAAACAACCGTGTTGCGCAGGTTTGTCCATCACTCCTGTCGGTTATAAAAACACTCACCAGGTTAATTATCTGAGATGTGGGACTGTGGCAGCGTTATTAAAAACAAGTGAGAGAGGGCAATAAAAGCAAGTGTATTTTTAACAAATCCCAGGTTAACTCAGACTTACCTGGAAGATAAAACAAAAGCAGACAGTACAGTTATTACCCAAACTGTCTGTGGAAAACTATGCTATATCCAATATGACTGTTTACACAAACGGAATAAAATTTTGAAAGCCACGTAAATGATTCTTTCAGTGTATTGCCTTTTTACTGCCTCCTGGCTTACACATCCAGATAATCTTGCTGATAGTAATATGAACTCAGCTTCCCACATCAGTCACATGACCTTCACCTTGTAGGTCAGAGTGGTCTGTCTGGTTCAGTTGAACCTTTTGTTCTGGTTGTGTTTACGCTCAGTTTTCTTGTATAAGAAGGTTTCATTACCTGCGTTTCAGAAACACCCACATTTGACTTTAACTCCAAATAAAGTGTTCTAGATCTAGATCTGATTATCGGCATGAGAGAGGGATTATGTTTTCTTTTACATGCTCGGATTTACTTTTTCCAGCTTCCCAATACCATGTACAATATTATCAGGACAAACTGTATAATACGGCCACATCTTCCAAAGTGGAACCCAATAAACTGGAATTTTCCTTTGGCCTCCTTCAGACCAGTATAGACAGGACTGAGGGAATCACAGTTATTGTTGCACTGCTTGCATCATGGACTAAGAGCGCTGCTGCTGCTTTCAACAGCACTGTATATCTGCCCATGTCTCTTGGGGCAGCGTAATGGCATAATATATTGCATGGCAGGCTTATGTAACAGGAGGAGGAATATTAATGGATGTCCACTCAGGATGGGCTGAAAGTGGTGTTTGTGTGTCTGAGAGACGGCAGCGGACTGCAGAATGACATTTGCAGTGGTCTGTCTGTGCTGCACTTGAGGATTTGGTTGTTTTTTGCACATGCTGATGACTGCATGTTTGTCATGCCTGTATTTCCGTCCGGGCTTTCTGTGGTTACACGGTAGGTTGTTCACTGGGGAGGCGTCTGCAGCATGTCTGTGTTGACCCTAGCGTGGGTTGAATTTCCAGACCATCTGCCAGCTTGGCCACAATCAACCTGGGTTACATCTAAGAGTCAAATGACCTCTGACTTTCAGAGCTGTGAAATGATGATTCAATTTCAGTCTCATCAGAGGGCAGGAGCTCATTAATTGTTGACTTAAATGCTTCGAAGGGCTTCTCTTTTGTACTGTCATCAATAAAATCCTGTCAAAGAAGGGAACAAACACAGATTTTTGTCTTTGTAAAGGTGTTGTTAGTAGCAAAGACTGACCCACCATAGAAGTACATATCAAATGGATCCTTCCATAGTAAGATTAAGGGGTTTCTAGAAGGTTTGATTTTAAAAGATGATGTGAATTGTACATAGACATTGTTAAAAGCAATAGATGAGCATGTTGGAAAGCATAGTTTTCCAAGTGTACTTTAACTAAAAGACTGAAAACAGGGGAGACTTCAAGCTTGTCTTTGCCCAAATGTGTATTTGGGGTCATTTACACACTTTTATTTTATATATTAAAGCACTTAACATGTAAATAGGCAGATTTTGTTACTTCAGACAAAACCAAACTCACCGTTTTCAGGGTTTGTGCTGAACAGAGCTAACCACAGCTTCCTGTAGATTCTTATTTATTGTACAGTTCTGCAAGGTGAGACAGTAGAGGCACAAGTTAAACACATTTTTTTTTTGGTTGTTTTGCTGTGTGCAGAATTTCTTTTCATCCAGATGGCTGGGAGAGACTTCAAGAAATGAGACACAACTGTTGTTAACCAACCTTCTGCATCTTTTGAACCAACAGTGTAAAACTTTTATCTCCCTTTTTCTTGTCGACTGTAATCTTCTGCTGAATGCTGAGTTACCAGTAACTTTTCTTAGATCTTTCCTAGGTTTTTCTACCACAATCTAGGCTGCTTTTGCTCCGATCTTCAGTTCTGGCAAACCAATCATTGCTAGTTAATGTATTCAGATTAAATACTCTGGTTTACTGCAAAATACAGAAACATTTGCTTGGTGCTGATAGGCTTCATCAGCCTTTTATGAGCTCATCCTGCAAGTGCTAAAATGTTACTGATGTTCATTTAAATGTAAAAGTCCCTCACTCAAGTTTTAAAGGTTGTGGGGAAAATCATGTTTGGAAAATTGAAGGCTTCTTTGTATGACTCAAATCTAATGATGACACACTAGAAGCACAAAATTATAGCTAATAAGCAGGCTTCTCGAAATGTCATAACCACTTTTTGAAATTTCATCATCAAAGAACTGTTGGAATGGAATTACCAACAGCTGAAAAATACACCTTGGAGTGCTTTCAGGTGGACAGAGCCTCCTGCAGAGACTATCCATTCTCAAGTGCTGCATCTCGTCACTCATCGCCCAACATGTACCAGACGACTGCATCACATCAGCTGATATGTACGCTACTGTTCAAAAGTTTGGGGTCGCCCAGACAATTTCATGTTTTCCAAGGAAACTCACACTTTTATTCATGTGCTAACATAATTTCACAAGGGTTTTCTAATCATCAATTAGCATTTCAAAAAAATGTACCATTAGAACACAGGAATGATGGTTGCTGGAAATGTTCCTCTGTACCCCTATGGAGATATTCTATTAAAAACCAGCCATTTCTAGCTAGAATAGTCATTTGCCACATTAACAATGTCTAGACTTTATTTCTGATCCATTTATGTTATCTTCATCGGTGGGGAAAAAATGATTTTCTTTCAAATATAACAACATTTCTAACTGACCCCAAACTTTTGAACAGTAGTGTAGATGCCAGGATCTAGTTAGAGAAGAGATTGCACTGACTTTGATCATAATAATGAAACAATATTTCACCCGGTGAAACAGTCTCTTGCAAGTTTTTATTAGTGGAGTTCTGAGGTGCTTTAGCTGCACAGATTACTTTGTTTGTAGCTTAAATCAGGAATGTTGGCTTTTAAGTCTATCAACTTTACATTTCGATTTAACATCCTTTGAGTGATTCTTGAGTATGAAATGGTTGGACTGTTTTACATGAGATCCAAATTTTATACCAGCAAAGCCAGCATTGAACTGCAGCCCTATTGATAGCATGACTTTTAAGCAAATTACTCTAGAAGTCACATGTCCACAGACAAGCACATGGCAGAGTGAGAGGTGTGGAGCAGAGCTGACACAATTCAATATCTGCCCAAATATGTCTGTCCGGTTCCGGCCTTCCAGGGCTGCCTATTACTGTGAAAAGTGTAATTGTCCATGGCTTCACACACACACACACACACACACACACACACATACATGCGCATGCACAGACACAACAACAACATGATCAATAGCACTATTTGTTCATTCAGTGCTGTGCTGATGGTATCAGGACAGTCAATAATCCCGCTGATGGGAACGTGGATGGTTACACTTGTGACGCTTCGTTGATGTTCTTTTATTAGAGTGAAGTGCAGACCAAAATAATAGAAGGATCATGTGTTGTGGTCAGAATCATGTAACTTTTTTTATAGATGCGTCCTGCTACTGTAGATGTTTTTTGTTTATTTAACAAATGAGACTGATAAAATCTATCATGTATCATGATTTCTTCGGGAAAAAATTCTAGTGTGATTACGAGGAAGTTTAGCTTTATTGAGTTGGTGTCAGAACTGTTCCGGTTTGTGTGTTACTGCTGGATGAGGGGTGACACAATTTCATTTTTTTACCTGACACTGCTGTTCTGTAACCTTTCGTTCATGTGACAGTTTCACCTAATTTCACAGATTTCTTTATGTAAATCAACAGTTATTCCTTTCCAGGGTTATCGCTAAAACATCTGGCAAAAATCCAACAAGGAGCTAAAAAGCTAATCAACAAATTGTTCACTTTCTGCCACTCCAAATGCTTGTGGTATAAAGGCAAACTTGATACAAAGGAGGAAAAGAGGCCAAGATGTATCACAGATCCCAGGACAATAGAGTCTTGTATTGATTTGCCACAGATTCGCTGGAGCTATTGTGTTCTCTGTTCCACTAAATGCTGTTCAGCTGCAGATCATCGCATCTATAAGAAGGCTGCAGTGACTGATTGGGCTGTGAGGACATGTTGGGCGTAAAAGGTTAGAAAACACTAAACCACAGGACATTTTCAGCATTGATGTTGATGTCAAGAACATGATAGAATCAGAATTGGTTTAACATCAGAGTGAAGCTAATGCGTGCACACCATCACATGAGAGCTACTGTATGTGGACACTGTACAGACTGCGACAGATGATCATGTGGCCAATCGTGGCTCCCCAGGGGTCCGTGATTTAATGGATTTGCTGGTGTAGGCCAGCACAGAGCTGTTTAACAGCTTAACAGATGGATCACTGTTTCTTCCCCGCTATTTAATTAAGGAGCAGTATTTACTGTCAGTAAGGTGATGGCTACTGATTCCATAGGCTGCACAGGCCAATACTGCACTGTTTGTGTTCTGTTTGTTTAAAGGTTTATTTTTCATTGTTAATGTGGTGACAGAATGTGCTCTCTATGTTCTCTCCTTTTCATTCTTCAGTTTCATTCACAGAAAAAGGTCCAATACTGACTCAGTGTTTGTCATTCTGCTCACTGAGAGTATCTTGGGACAAAAGCCATATCAAGGAATCACATTAACATTTTCTTTCACCATTTATTAATTCACCAAATACAGTGAAAATGGCATCATAATATACAATGACTCATTCTTAGAATGTCATGACATTTTTGTTGCTTTTTTTGCTTCATAAAACAATGTTTCATTATTGAAAATATTAAGGTTTCATGCACAACAAACCATATCCAGTTTCTTTAAAATAATGGTACAAAATAAACAAAATTAAAAAACAAAAACTGTAATGTCCAAAATCGGTCAAATAACAACGTGTTATTTGAGGATACTCGTAAACAGTGCAATATACTCTAAAACTGCCATTTTCTAACAAATTCATCAACGAAGCTCAAGTCACAGTATACGATTTCTTAATAATAGTTTAACATTGATGTGTGCAAAAACCCCAGACACATTCAGTTAGTCTTTAAAAAATGTCCGACATCTGATATAGAATGAGACCAGTCCACCGAAAAATCTTAGCTTCGCCTCCATGAAGCCTAGTCTCATTCTGTATATCCTCTCTGAAGTACAAATATTTTTGTTGATGAATTGTAAGACGATAGACTAGCATATAATTTAAATAACAAATATTTAGATATAAAAATACAAATATGACTTTTGTTAAAAAGAAGCGTGCCAGGGTAAGAGTGGTGGCACCTGCGTTGGCACCGGAGTGACAGTTCATGCAAATAGATGGAGAAAAACTTTTAAATTCATAGAGGACAAAACACAAATAATCGCAAAATGAAAATATCCAAATTATAGAAAGCTATTTTTCCCATCAATTTCATGACTATTACTTAAAACATTTACTTATAATTTCCACATATTTCTGCTGGCCTCTGTAGATATCTGAGCATCTGAAAATGCAGGGGAAAAAAAACTAAAGAAACAAAAATAAAGATATGTGCAGGTGTAAATCAGCTACATGAAGGTGCCAACCTGCACCTTTAACCACTGATGGGCAAGACAAGAAGTAGAATGAAGCCTGTTTTTCAGCTTAACATGAGGCCTAATGCTGTATAAGTGCCAAAACAAATGGGATTCTACTACAGAAAATATTAACATTGCACCATCCTCGGATATATGTGTGTGTGTTTTTTTGTTTTGTTTTGTTTTTTTTTTACATACAATGGGTCTCCTCTATTTATGGAGGGCTTGGTTGGTCTGTTTTTTAAAAGCATTAGCAGCAACAGGAATGCATTGGATCAGTGCTGAAAGGACAGCTCCCTTGAATGCACCGTCGCTGACTGAATCAACAAAGCAAAGCCTAAAGGAGAGAGGAGGGGGGAGGCAAGGGGGGACGTCTGAGAGCTTAGCCTACCTACTGTACAACTTATTGAAATAGGGCTGGGATTTAACTTCACCCTCTAGTTGCAGTATTGTGTTGCTTACAGCGCTTTTTGGAAAACGAAAAGAAATAAGAGAGATGGTCGTGGAGTAATGACAAGTTCATCCATCGTTAAAGTCAGCAGAGGTTGAGATACAGAGCAGAGTGTCCGCCATCTCAACATCTTGCTGCGCAGCAGTAGTTAAAATCGGGATTCGTTTGGAGAATTGCCAGCAATCCCATGATAAATCTTGGTCTTTTTCCAGAGTCTCTTCCTCTTTCTCACTCTTTCTTCTTCCTCCTCCTCCTCCTCCTCCTCATCATCATCACATCTCTTCATTTAAGCCATTTCCCCCTTTCGTCTTCTTTGCCATTTTCTTTTTTTCCCATTTCCCATTCACCATCATCCCGTCCTTTCGCTTCGTGCCGTCGATTTTTTTCTCTCCCCGCAATCCTCGAACATGCACAGCCGACAAGTGCTTCAAATCGGTGATCAAAATTAAAAAAGTCTGCAAGGCATCGCTCGTGTTTAAACGCCGGGTGAAGACTTGTCCGTCATCCCCTTCAGGACCTCATCTATTCGGTCGTCCTCGATGACCACTGTGGAGAGAGAGAGGGAGAGAGAGAGGGAAGGAGAAAGGGGGATGTTTACTGACACCATGACAGCTGAGGACCCCAACTGCGGCCCCACGTAGCATTATTTATATTGTAAGTCACGATTTCACCCCGCGGTTGATTTTTACGCACAGAAAAAAAAGGAACGTGTCGCACTAAATCACTAAACTAAGTGTGCGTAAATGTGGCTGTGGCGCGGCTGCAGGTGGAGAAATAAATAAATAAATATCAAGCAGTATTGCAAATCCTCCAGCATCGATCGTGCCATGGTGGAAAACAACTCGTTCCACTGTAATGGCGACCAGCCAGGCTTTTTATCTTATTGTTTGATGAGTGCAACGCGGGGTGTGTCCTTTTGCACGAAAGATCATTTTCTAGTGCGTAAATACAAACAGTTTGTCGACGACAACCAAACTGACCCTTGGAACAGAGACATTAAACTGTTTTGCATTCTCAAAGCGAAAGATGTGGAAATTTTATGGCATAAAATAAAAGATGATGATAATATGTTCACTGGAATCATCATTCATCTACTTAAAACACTGCAGGATTTGCGTATTTGTTTCATTTTGCACAACACAATAACTCTGCTCCTGTTTCAGTTTGAATAAAAAGCTTCCTAAGTGTGAATCGTTTATTTAAAACCATCCTTTACCTCGCTTGGCTCTGCCGATCTGTCCAAGCTTTGGGGGTCTTTTCGCCTGCGACGCAGCGAAAAAGGCGCTTGTGTCCTGCAGTCCGCAGCTAAAGGACATCTGACTGACCTCGCTGTCCGCCCCGTAGCCGTTCATCTTCCCCTCGTTATATGGCAGCACCTCGGACATTGTGGCACAACAGAGAAGGATCACCAGCCCTTTGGAAGGGTTAAAGAAAAAAAGTAGATAAAAGTCTTCCTCGGCGTGTGCGCAGTGCAGCCGTAGGTTCCTGTTTGTGCAGCGGTTGGTGCGTCTCCTGCTGGGATCCTCTTTGAGCGTAAGTGGATAAGGCGCCGCTGTGTGAGTGTGTGTGAGGTCCGACTGCTGCTGTTGTGGTCTCTCTGTGCTCTCTAGATGTGTTTGCAGCTGCAGAGAAAGTGTTTATGTACGTGTGTGCGTGAGAGAGAGGGCGAGAGAGAGAAAGGGAGAGAGAGAGAGAGCTGCGTTCGCCTGCGTTGCTGGCTGATGTCTGGCGAGGGAAGTGGGAGATCCCGGGATCATAAAGGAAACCCAGGCAGAACGGTGAAGTCATCCATCCGGGTTTGAAGCGCGCGAGTGTGTGTTTGTGTGTGAATGCGTGTGAGTTAGGGGGACTCCGAGTGGAAGAGGAGCAAGAGCGACACCAACAGGCGAGAGATGGAAGTGATACACACTGAAGCAACTCTAAGGCTTGAATACGCAGGTTTTTCACTGTCTCTAGTGTGTGCAGTAAACATCTGAGCATATCTCAGCTTCATAAGGCAAAGTTATCATAATGGGCAGTTTCTGGATCATGAGTCATGAACAGGCAGTTATGGCTACAGCGAATGATTACTTTTGTTGTCCATTAATTTCTCGATTAGTCGCATAGTCGTTTGGTTTTGTACCCAACCGTCATGGTGAAGACGGAGCTGAGCTAGAAGGCAAAGTTTTCAATTTACCAGTCGCTCTAAATTCTAAGTCTCACCTGGTGGTCACAAGCTCTGGACAGTGATCGAAGGAATGAGATTGTGGATACAAATGGTCAAAATGAGTTTCTTTTCAAGAGTGGCTGGGATTGGCCTTATGATACAAGTCCACCAGATTCATCACTTCCCAAACATTGTCAGTTGTGCAATGCATCTTGGTTGCACTGCAATGTATTTATAGAGATGGAGTGTTGTTAAGTTGAGGTCACGGCTACCTTATGCATTTTTAGATCAGGAGTGTCCTCCCCTCGAGGCTTCTGAAAACCCATCAAATATTTGCATATAAGAAACTGGAATGAAAGAATTTAGACTTTTTCTTCCTAAAAATTACTCAAGCTCATTTTCAAAATAATTAGTATTTAATAGTTGACAACTCATGAATTAACTGATTAATTGTTACTACATACAACCGACATTTCTTTTTCTAGTGGACAACACTGAAAGTAAAGACATTTCCTTAAATCTTCCTTTTATTTCCTCATGAAATAAAAGTTTGAGGCACTTGTTCTTTGCTTTAGTTTACCAGCTTGAGTTGCTGGTGTCTTGTTGAAAGTTCCAACTCTGGGTCAAAATCAGAAATCTTCATATTATCTTCAAACAAGCTTTGATACGACGCAGAATTCATAGTTGAGTCAATGACAACAAGCTGCCCAGACAGGCAGCAAAGCAAACCAGAACAATTCCACCATGGTGCTTCACAGTTGTATGGGGTTCGTCTTCAGAAAAGCTGTTGTTGGTCTGCACCTATCAGTGTGTTATGTTACTGTGACCAAATGATTTTTATCTTTGATTCATCTGTCCAGGCCACAGTATTCCAAAACACCTGGTCTTTGTCTGCATTTGTGCATTGTCTTTCTGACTGTAGATGCAGCACTTTGACACCAAGAGCTGCAAGAGGTGCCTGCAGGTAATGCGATGCAGTTTTGGGGGTCACTTCTTCATGCATCAAATGCTCTTCTTTTGAGCTGAATTTACTGGAGTTACCAGGCCACCTGCTCCACCTTAAGGAGCTTCTAATTATCGGCACCTGTTCTGAAACCCCGAGATTTTGATTTGATGGGTTTTAAGTTGTGATAAATGTACTTGCTTTTCTTTTATTATATTTAAACCAAGAAATTGACTACAAAATCCTAATTTCATGTGTTGATCTGAGTAGACAACTTGTATCTGTAGGCACTGTTTCAAAGAGGAACAAGTGCTTGTTTAAATATGTTACTTTCAATTACCAGGCTGCACAGTATCTTGGTGGTTAGTAACAATGTCGGTCCAAAAATAAAGTTGCCACTTGGATTTAACTAAGCAAATAGGTAAGAGCCTTCCACTGGATAATTACTGCATTGATGAATATGTTTCATCAGGCAACAACTTATTTAACCCCAACTGATGCAATGAGGAGCTTCTCATTTATAAAACAACCATGTCAGAAGACATATCATGTGATCATAGAAAGGATGTTCCAAAATGACAATGCGATGCCAGGATTCATGGGGCTCACGTTGTGAATGCGGTGGATCGGGGAGCATGAGATCATTTTCACACATGGATTGGCTTCCACAGAGTCCACACCTCATCCCCATTGAGAATCTCTGGGATGTGCTGGAGAAGACTTTGCGCAGACTCTCCCATCATCAATATAAGATCTTGTTAGAAAATTAATGCAACTATGGACAGAAATAAATGCTGTGACATTGTAGAAGCTTATCAAAATGATTCCACAGCGAATGAGTGCCATACTCAGAGCTAAAGGCGATCCAATGAAATATTAGAGTACATGACTTTTTTCTCTCTTTTTTTCGCAGTGTATTAGATGTTATACGACATGTTATTCCTTTACATAACATAGTGTATCATGACATAACATGACATGACATGCTGTAGTAACACATTGAAATTAGCTATTCTGCAAAATGAGTGCTTCTGAAACTTGAGTTAAACTTCTGCAAAAGTTTTTTCTACTTGAATGTAAGACACAAGCTGCTCTTCTACCACAACAGTACAGTGTGCTGGCATGTGTAGGCTATAACAGAAA
Source organism: Amphiprion ocellaris (assembly GCF_022539595.1). Classification (NCBI taxonomy): domain Eukaryota; kingdom Metazoa; phylum Chordata; class Actinopteri; family Pomacentridae; genus Amphiprion; species Amphiprion ocellaris. The sequence goes on along the minus strand of NC_072775.1, from coordinate 15,145,511 downwards.
GAGTCAGGGATAAAGACAGCAGTGGTTACCATAAGAAAACATAGCAAGATAAAGTAAGATTGAAAATAAAATGTATGTAGTTAACATTTTTTTAAATCCATGCAGGGAAATTAAAAGGCCCCTCAGCTCTGATGATTAAGCACATACTGGAGAGTAGAGTAAAGGTCGGGGCATGAAGTATTCTGTGGCTCCAGGAGAAAATCAAATAAAAATTACCCGATGGTGTCACCAGGCTTATCTCGTTTTGGAGTTAGAGACTAAAACCTGCTTTATAAACTAGGATATTTTCCTGGCAGAGAGACTCTATGAAAGTAAAAGTACAGTTAGTTGTTTTCTGGGAAATGTTAGGATAAAAGAACTAAAGCTCAAGAAAGCTCAGCCTGTTTCCTTAATTATGACCATTCCTTTTATTTTTCTTTTTTTAAATGTCTTGTGTTAGTGTGTCAACTTTGACTACGTGCACAAGAATACCACTTTAATGTCCTCAGATAGCATAAAGAGCTACAACTACAAATGCTTGAATAACAGAGGTAACCCAAAAAATGCAAACACAAAATTATTGTAGCTCTATGTAAGCATTTAATATAGAAAAAAGCACAAAAAATATAGATTTTACATTGCATTATTATCCTTTGTAGATGTTCTACAAGGAAAAAATAACTATAATTAAAAATTTGATTTATAAATATTCCATTTATAATGTTAAACTTTATTATACTCAAAAATACTCAAGTGTATACCTTTAGAAATCATGATATGGTCCTGGATGTATGTCCCCATAAAAGACATGGATCGCTCATTTAAAGAGTGGAAAGAGTTTCTATCTTGGTTACATTTGTGAGGACATCATTCCTGCCTGCATTTGTTTGTTCTGGCAGCATGTGTTACATTCTGCCCTCACAACATATGGTGTCTCATAAAAAGCTAAAATAATCTACTGTCAGACAGCCTATTATTGGACCAAACCTGTCCCAACAACTTGGGCCAACTGATCTGTCTACAAACACATGAAAACCTTTCCATTGAAGCAGTGTTCCTCTGTTTTAGCAGCCAGTCTGCATAGCTGACCGGTGAAGCTGACAGTCTTCAGATCAAGGATGCTGGAAAAGCTCCTGGGTTTCCTGCAGGGACGAGTCGTGTGGTGAAAGTGAAGTGAGCTCCAGTCTACTTTCTGGTGTCACATTAAAAACATGAACCATAGCCTATAGCCCCCGGTGAAGCGATACTCAGAGTGTCTCTGTTAAACCTCAGTTTATCAACAAAAAATCTAGCCAACAGGTTTGGAAGCATATTAAACCCCAAATCTTTATCTGTTCACAACAAAAAACACTCACGGAAGCTTTAATAAGGATGCTGCTGGTTGTTTAAATTTAACTAAGGTGCACACAGCAACTCGTTATCTTCAGTTACTCAGTAATGATAACTCTAACAGGGATTAACACTGTATATCATTAATCTGTTACTCTGAATATAAATCCCCTGGGATGACTCTCAAAGCTCCTCCTGCCCATTACCTGCAGCGTCCAGCTGTCGATGGGCAGAGCTGTTGATTCATCCATCCAGGTTCAAGCGAGGGCCAGAGATTTCACATGATGTCAGAAGCCGACGACACAGTTGCATGCTTTGGGGAAAAAAAATCTGACCTGATGCCCCACATGCTACCAGATGCTGCTTTATGTTCACTATTTAGGGCAGGAACATGCATTTGTCATACCAACTAGGTGCGTCTGCTCCTTACCTCCTCCTTTAATGAGGCATTGCCTGGTACAGAAGTGTATAACCCAGCTGGCTGAGGTGCAATAAGCCCTCATTTTGTCTGTCTCTGTTTGATGCAACTGATCATTCTGCATGCTGTAATTTCTCCTCCTCTGTCCCATCCTTTCTCTTTCTCCTTCTCTGCCTTCTTAGCAGGCAGCAGTTCTTAATGATCAGGTTCACTCAATCAGTCCCATCATCTCTGACAAGGGCACCCACCCCGAAGAAATGTGTGTTTGTGTGTGTGTGTGTGTGTGTGTGTGTGTGTGTGTGTGTGTGTGTGTGTGTGTGTGTGTGTGTGTGTGTGTGTGTGTGTGTGTGTGTGTGCTCCTGAAGCACTGCTTCCAATTACAAATGAATCACGGTGCTGAGTCACTCACCCCCTCCCCATCTCTCCCCTTGAGCAGACCAAGCTCTGCTGAACTTATACACACACAAACACACACAAACACACACACACACACAAACACCCGTGCGTGTGCACACACGCTTTGTATATACACATTACGTTCCTCCTTGAGGAACACTAGCTGAGGAAAAACACCAATAACAAGCCTCGAGCTAAGAGCCAGGATCAATTCGGCTCTTAGGATTTGTGTGTGTGTGTGTGTGCAGTTGTATTACTCCTGTTGTGGGGACATAAATGTGTTGACACAGTCACACTGGGGGGATTTGTCTCCCTTTACTGTGCAAAAAGCAAATATGTATAGTATAAATTATTATAGGCCGAAGGCTTTGTTTGGGGTTAAGGAAACAGTGATAATGGTTAGAGTTAGGGTGTGTTTCTAGGAAATAACTAAGTCAAGGTAATGACCTCTGAAGTGATGGAAACACATCTGTGTGTGTGAGAGAGAGAGCAGGTGTATATTTCAGGAAAACTAAAAATGTAGCTGCAGAAAGAGGAGACGTACACCACAATCTGCAGTTGCTGACCAAATCAAAGTACTGTGTGTATCTGGGTTTCTCGTCATGAAGATTAATGCTGTTTGTTTTCCGGCATAAACATCCTCCAATAGATTGTGGGAACATTGGCAGAGCTCCTGCCCTTGGATCAGTGAGAAACAGAAATGCTCACAGCTGTAGAGTGCAGCAGGCTGAGGCCACACTGTACACTCTGCATTCTACACCTCATTCAGATGGGAGGAAAAAGCTGTGATCAGAGGTGCAGGTTTCATGTTATTGACTGTTACATTGGTGAAATCTGTGGGTCATTTAAAAGGGAAACCTGTCACCATGTTGTGTTATATGAGTCAAGTTCCTACATTTAGTGGATTTGGAACCAGTGTTATTTCTTGATTCACACAAGCTTTTTAGTTTTAGTGTGTCTCCTTGCAACCCAATCGCACTAATTGCAATAGTGATGTTCCTCCCTTTTTTAAAGTTTTTTTTTTTTTTTACTGTACTTAAACTTTAACTAATCAATATTTTATGTCATTAATGAAGTTAGTGATTACATGTAATGTGAAAGGCACCCATACTGACAATCAGACTTGGCTCTGCAGAGCCTTTTAGCATCTTTCAGTGCATTGTTATGGTTTTATGGCCCACAACTTCACTATTTAGTCTTTTAGTTCACTCTTACCTCTTACCAGCATAATTTCCACTCATAACAGGCAGCATTATGACAAAAAAAGCACTTAAACCAACAGTACATTACCTGTGCAACACCAAAGCTGGTCAACGCCCGTGCAGCATTTAGAAGGTAAATGGTAAATGTCTGATATTCAACAAACGTGTTAATAGAGAACAAAACTAAGAAAATGGATATTGGACTTACATTTGTCAGGTGGCCACAAAGAGAACTTTTAATAAATGCTAATGATGCTCCAGGTCTGCTGGATGTGTAACCAGGCAACAGTTTGCTAACACATTTTCAATAAGGTGATTGTTGTGTTTCCAGCTTTTTGTGCTGCTCCCAAGTGGCCATCATATAAATTAATGCAATTTAAATAAGATTTTCCCACAACCGCCATGTTGAGAACCACAGCTCGACTGATATCTCGCTGTGCACATAGTTGAGATTTTTGTTCCCAGTTGACTGCTCAGAGAATAAAATTTTATGCTGCGATTGCCTTTCTGAAGCAATGTTCCAGTTACTCTTAATGATCCACAGACATCACTGTGAACACTTCACTTTAACACTTTGCTTTACTTGGGCACTGACATATATTTCATTATTAAATTTTAGTTGCTGTTTGTACCACATTTAAAATTCGATTCCACTGAATTGGGTAAGCAGCAGAAATCACAGGCAAATAAAACCACAGCTGTCTGCATGGTTAGAAGATATGTTAATATCTTCCAGTTTAAGCTCCTCTGTCCATTTATTTTTTGGTGTCAAATACTGTAATTGTATAGTAAAGCCTGATTTCAGTGATTGAACTTTATAAAACCGATGTACTCTGCTTAAACTGAAAATTCAAACAACAAAACTCTTTATTTCTGACCAGTATGTATTTCCCTGTGATACCATCCCCGTGTTTTCTCCTCAGGGAGGGAGCACTCAGTTTGTTGATGAGTGGAGAAGCACTGCAGTCACACTACTGTCAGAAAGTAGGTCACTTATCCCACGTTTCACTGCTTGCCCAAAGCAGATGGGTGACAGCGGTAATTGGCATCAGGGACTATAGCACGGTGTGATGGTTCTCTCTCTCCTGAGGTGCCGCATCTCTACCTTTTTCCCCTGCTGTCTGCTGCATTGTCTGCTAAAGCCGAGCTGGCAAACCGAGAGAGAGAGAAGAAAACAGCCCTCTGCCCCAGCCCTTCCTATTTGGAATACAAGTACATGAGGTCGCGGCATGTCAGGATTTCAGAGATCCACAGAAAATCTGCGCTGCGCACAAAAAAAAAAAAAATCCAACCTAAATTGTAAATAAAATAAACACGTAACAATTCATTCTGTGCTATTTTTCATTGTGAGTCAGTGAGTGACCGGTGACTGACTGCTGCAGCCAATGATGCGATTCACATACATATTTACCATAGACTGTATAGAATGGTATTTACGCAGCTAATCAACGTCATGCGTCCTTATGTGCAGCCATCGTTGTTCTCATAGATATGAATGAGTAGATAGGACACGCCCCTTTGAGCTGAGTGCTACAGCGAGGCTAAGCTAGTGGGGGAAAAGTTTCAGTGCATTCCGTTGATGTAGACATCGTGAAAATGGAAACAAGTATGCCGGCTCACTGTGCTGCATACAATTGCACACTGTGTCGTACGATTGAGACAAGGAAACTTGGAATGACTTTTCATAGGTACGAATAGTTTTTGGCTCTTTTTTCATTATGAAATCTTGTTGAGAGCTTCCAGTCTATGAGAGCTAACTAGTTAGCCACTAGCAAAACACTAAGGCGAGCTAGCAGCTTGACAAGCAAATACCAGACGATTAATAGTAGCTGTAGTATAGTTGTACAAGCAGTAGTAGTAATACTAAAAGTACAAGCAGTAGTAGTATAAAATAGCTGTTAGAGTCATAGAAGTAGTATCAGCATTTGTAATAGTATTACAAGTTGTAGTAGCAGTGCCAGTATCAGCAGCACTACTAGTAGTAGTCACATTGCTATTACTACCACCAATACTACCAGTAGTAGTTATAAAGCCTAACTCATGTATATCCAGATTACCATCTATGTTCTTCCTCCAAACCCATTTTATGATTGGGATTACAGGCAGTTCTTTAGGACTGCTCTCAAATAATTGAAATGTTACTAAACAAGGTTATACTTATCAAATTAAATAGCTCTGGTCTTCAGTATATTGGTGAATTCGGTTCTTTGTACTTAATTTATTAGCATGATTTCTTTTTAATATGTTGTGTACAGACTTAATTACTTCTCTGTCTACTTTTCTTACTCTATGTAGGTTTCCCAGAGACTATGGGTTGAGGAGGAATTGGAAGTTTGTCGGCTTAGACCTGGTGTCATTCCATCAGTGTTAAACTTCCCGGCTCATCTTTGAAGAGTACGTGCCAGAAAGACCACGACCAAGCAGCCTTGAGATCTTAGACAGCGTCTCCCTGAGGTGGGTGTCAATGGTGTTCACGGTCAGGTCTGTGGTAATCCTGTCAAAAAACAAAACAGAAAAAAATCTAGATTATAAATAAACATGTAACCAAAGCACTCTGTGTATAACGCCATAGTATAGGATGTAGTTCAGAAAATGTCAAAGTATAGTATATTTTACTCAAGAATAACATAGTATGGCCTGTAGTTCATAGTATAGCATGTCGGCAAAAAAACCCCATAGATTATTATGTGGTTCAAAAAATGTCATAGTGCAGTATATTGTCAAAATAGTATGTTATTCAAGAAAACATCAGTGTATAATATGTCATCTAAAAAATGCCATAGAATAATATTTCATTGCACAAGTAAAAGTATAGTAAGTTTTAAATCTGTTCATATTCTTATAATATGTTGCTAAAAAACAACAAAAAAACTAAAACAAAAAAAAAGTCATAGTAATATGTCAATTAAAAAAGCCTATAGTATAGCGTGTTGCCCAACAAACATCATAGTATAGCATGTCGCTCTAAAAACGTCACAGTATAGCCTTTAGTCCACAGCTGTCAGTAGGTGAGGAGCAACACAAAAACAGTCCAAACGCTGGTTTCCAGAGGGTTAGACGAGTATTTTTTTGAAAGAGGAAGTTTACAACAACACAACATGTGAGGGGGTTAAAAGCAAATTGGTGTTAGTCAAATAAAAATAAATAAACAGAACTAAAAGTGAACTTCATGTTAACATTGATGGGCATTCCAACCAGGAACAAAGTAAAAGATAACCAATACAAAAAAAACTCTTCCTGTTCACCTCTTAAAACCCAAAAACACACCGCAGTAGCACCCTAAACTAAAACTACCAATGGGTTCCCTGTTTTCCTTTCTGAACAATTCAAAGGTCCCTCTCTATCTCCCCAGACATCCACCAACCACTGGAACACATCTCCAAAGTTCTGCCGGGCCAGCTCAGCTTCCCCTCAGAAGAAGTTCCACCAGATGAAGGAGCCTTTTGAGGGCAGCTGGCATCGTGATTGGACTGTACTTTGGTCTGTTCCAATCCAGCTTCAGCTCCAGAGACGGCAGGCGGGACGAGTCAACGGAGGCCTGGTGGACGAAGGCATGCAGCTGAGTACAATCCAGAAAACAACAGAGGAGGAGTGCAGCAGCCAGAACAAGCAGAGTAGCATCGTATGTCGCTTAGAAAACATCATAGTACAGCCTTTGCTATGAAAAAAAAGCATAATATACATCGTATATTGTACAAACAACAAGTCAAAGCAAAGAGACATACATTGTAGAATTGTAGTAATTGTGGGCTGACTGATTTACTGATTATCAGTGTTTTATTTTTTACTGATTTACGGTAATGAATACATTTAAAAATGGTGCTACTTTGGCTCTGAACCTTTATCTACCTGTGGTCGCTCTGTCTTCTGGAGTGATTTGATTGGTTATACGTCACGAATAAAACTCCTTTAACATCTGTAAACAAAACAAAAACGTATCAACAAAGTTTTCTGTTAGAGTTTGTGTTCTTCTAAGTTTAACTCCAAGATTTTAAATGCTTTCATTTACTGCAAATGAATATCTACTCCAAATATCTCACTAATAATCATTATCAGCCTTAAAAACCCACAAAACACCCCTCTATACTCGACCACACTTAGTACAGTCTGGTTCCCCCTTCTATAAATCTGCTTGGAATCGTCCACTTCCTGTTTGTCAAAGTGGCCTTCTACCTGGACAGGTTTTGTTGGAGCTCATGCAACAAACATTTTGGGTAACTGCACTTTAATATGGCTGGATGACACTGAATTAGAGTCTGTTTTAATGAGACTGAGTTAAGATGTGTAGCTGTGTCGTTAAATAGGAAATTATTTCTCAGAATTCACAGAGAAAAGTCTGAAATGTTTGCTAGGTTAGCGTCTCACATGTTCTTTGGCTCAGCTAAAGCTAACTCTCTCCAACTTCTGGATCTCTTGAGTTGCTTGTTGTTAAATTACCTTGCTGTAGGTGCTGAAGCTCAGAAAGTCTGAGATGTTTGTTCAAAATAAGCTCATTCTCAAGTCTTATCTGAACTGTCCTCTTTTGTTTTAACTTTCCCTAAACTTAGGAGTTAATGACAGAGCAGCACATCCAGACTCAGTCTCATTATGTAGAGATTAAACTTCAGTGTCATTCATTGATGTTAAAGTGCAGTTTTTCAAATGTTTGTTGCACATGCTCCCGACCAAACCAGTCCAGGTGGAAGACGATGTGAAGAGAAAGCTCCAGAGGATGAATATCACACAATTACGTTGGAAATAAATGTCCTTTAATTTGACATTGTCATGCAAATGATGTTCAAATCTTTGTTGAGTGTTTTGTTGATGCTGGTTTCTAAATGTTTTTTGACACTTGGCCCCGAAGATTAAAACCTTCTATGCTCACAAGCTGCAACAATTCACACATTATCAACTGTCTTTCTGACTAAACTCAGATAAAAAGTGAAAAACTGCCTGATTACTGCATCATGAATGTAAATCTTTTTGGTTTTTATGACAGTAAACTGAATATATTTTGGCTTGACATTTTATAAACCAAAACAAGAAATGAATTACTGGAGAAAACGACAGATTAATGGACAAAGAAAATGTGTTTTCTAACATATATGGCTGAATTACTCCAACATTACAAGATACATACAATTTTAATTCAATTTTATTTATATAACGCCAATTACAGGTCAGACTGTCTCAAGACTTTATTTTTATATTTTTTTGTCATATTTAAAATATGACAAAGTAAGAAATTTAAACCTCTTGACTAATCCAATTTATTATTTAGTTTTTAAGAGACTAATTGACAATTAAAACTTTCTCCACTAAAACTAATAAACATGAGGTCAAATAGAAGGAACAGTTTTAAATACTGCAGTCCCACGATGACAAGAATAAAGTTTGTCAACAAAAACAAAATCTGCTGGTGGATTCCATTAAAATCCTAATAAATGATAAAAACGTGTGATACTAAAGGTTTGTGGTGCTAAAAATGTCAAAGTAAAGATATCAAGTTGAACATCTAGATGGAGGTTGATAAAAGTTGACCTCCCTTCATTTCTCTGGAGCGACTCCATGGATTTTATGGATGGTGGTTAAAGACCTGCTCTTCTCGTCGTCTTCCTTCTAGTCCATCCTGGCCGACTTCAACACCTCTTCATGACAACTTGTTCTGCCTCGGACCTCGTGGAAACTCCAGAAACTCGGGAAAACCTGTCGAGACTCGAAGAACTCGTGGAGACTCGAAGAACTCGTCGGGTGGGGGAAGGTGTGGTGGGCGGTGGAGGGAGGTGGGGGAGTAGAGGGGGGAGGCCACCACCCACCTCCCCGCCTACTCTCCGCCCTGACTCCACCCAGACTCCGCCTTGGCTCTGCCCATGTGGTCACTTCACGAACTACGATGTCAAAGGGACGACGAATTTATTTCTTTTCATCTGATCTGTAGCTCAGTGAGTTAAGGATTTGCCTATGGAGCTGCAGGTCGCTGGTTCAAGACCAGACCCTTCTTAAGTTTTCTCAAAATTCTGACAAAGACAAAGAAAGAAAAATGCCGGTGGTGGGTCTTGAACCTGCGACCTTCCAGTTGGTAGTCTTCTTCTTATCCCCCTGAGCTACTCGCTCAGATACTAATTCTTCTTTTTTTTGCGCATTTATCATCTATTTTTTGTCGTTTTCGAGTTTTTTTTTTAACTCGAGTCTCGACTCGACCGTTTTTCTCAGGAGGCTGGACTTCGGCCTTTGTGCTGGAGGGTTGAACCCTCAGTTCCAAGACTTTCCAAAGCCTCCACACCTCCCGAGTCCTCTGGACCTGAGTTTTCAGACAGTCTGAGGGCTGAAATTTTCTAAGTCCCACAGTAGTTCTCTGTTAGATTTAACTTTCAGACAGTCCAAGGACTGATATCTTCAAAGTTCCTGAGTAGTTCTCTGTTAGTCTGAACCTTCAGACAGTCTGAGGACTGAAATTTTCTAAGTCCCACAGTAGATCTCTGTTAGATTTAACTTTCAGACAGCCCAAGGACTGATATCTTCTAAGTTCCTGAGTAGTTCTCTGTTCGTTTGAACCTTTAGACAGTCTGAGGACTGAAATTTTAAAAGTTTCTCAGTACTTCTCTGTTAGTTTGAACTTTCTGGTTAACAGAAGCCTTAAAACTTGTGACCATGAGTCTTGATTTCACATTTAGACCATCCATCTGAGTTCTTCTCAGACCTTCATATGTGGGTTATTTAGAAATCCTGAACAAACTTTGATTCTCTTCACTGAACAGTAAAGTTTGTGGAGATCAGAAGGTAACATTAGTTTGATAAATGCCTTCAACTACTAGTAGACTTTATCTGGAAAGCAGTTTTCTGAAATGAGTTCTTAGTAAATCTGTCCACAATCAAATCAAGCGCACAGAAAGAGGAAGCGTTTGAAGAAACAACTTGATGTTTTCATTTCAGACTAGAAAACACTTTAAGGCCTTTATTTGTTTTTGCTCTTTTTGATCATTTTATTGTCTCTTCTGTTTAATTTGATCTTCTAAAGTTTAACTGGTGTCTTTTCAAATGTTTTGTGTTTAGTTTGATTCTTCTTAAATGTTTAGTTTTGCTCTTTTCTCACCTTTTATTCTGTTCTAATGTCTGATCTGATTTCGAAATGTTTTGTCTTTTTAATGTTTAATTGTTGTTTTTTCAAATGTTTTATCGGCTTGTTTGAAAAATTTTCTTTCCCAATGTTTAATTTTTTGATTAAATCTTTGTTAAGGTTTTTCTTTTTAAATGTTTTACCACCTTTTAATGTTTAATTTTCTTTTTTAATGCTTCATTGTATTTTCTGTTTAATTCCTATTTAAAGTTTTATTGTCTTTAAGATTTAATTTTCTAATTCAACATTTAATTTTTTAATTAAATGTTTTGACTTTTAAAGGTTTAATAATCTAATTAAATGTTTTATATTTTTCAAAATGTGTAATATTCTTGTTTAATTGTATTTTTTAAATGTTTAATTATCTAAAATATTTCATCTTTAATGTTTAATATTTTTGTTTAATTTCATAATTACATGCTTTGCATCTTCTGTTTAATTATCTAATTAAACATTTTGTCTAATATAATTGAATTGTATTTAATGTTTAATTTTCTTTTTAAAAGTTTATTATATTAAATGTTTCTTCCTTTGATTTAATTGCCTTTTTGCTGTAGTTTATTTCTTTAATCTTTTTTTTCTGTCAAGATTTTAACCCCAACCTTAAAAATGACACAAACCCTTAAATCACAAAGAAAATACTTCTGTAGTCACAATCATGAGTTGGTCAATTATTCAGTTTATCAATTCAACTTTATTTGTTTAGCACCTTTCACACAGATTACAAAACTAAACAAGCAAAGAGAAAAAACTATGCTAAAATCCAAAAAAATAAAAAAATGATTTAACATGGTAATAAAATATGTTGTGTCCAGGGGACGGATGGAGTTTATTGAAATCTTCTTGGGCTCACATGGGAAATCATTTAAAATATAAACTTGATATTCAGTCTCAGGAAACTGCAGAGCGACAGAAGAACCAACAATATCTCCTGTTTTCTCCTTTTATGAGTCGACTCTTCTTGTGTTTTCAGACCAAAAAACTACAGACTCTTCATAACCTGCTCAAACTCTTGGTACAGGACCTCACCACACGGGTCAAGAAGGTTTCTGTCTCATTTCTACTCTGAAGCTCACCTTCTCCTGCTCAAACTGCTGACAAATGTTTCTGCTGCTCTAAAGTCTGGTCTCCAGAACTTCCTAAAAACTCTCAAAGTCTCTTCTGCTGCAGGTTGCTTTGTAGAACTGTTGCAGAAAACCTCACTAAACCACATGGAGGGGCCTCAAGATAGTCGTCCAAATGAAACCATACAAAAACCAAACTAGCACAACCCAAACGCTGAAGTCTCCTGCAGCCTACCAGAGAACCTCTGAGAACAGAGAATCAGGACAGGAACTCTTACCTTCTGGACAACCAACGTTGGTTCACAAACAAGAATACAGAATGTGTCTGACCAAAAACCTCTGCAGACTCACTACAGCCAAGATAAAGACACAACTCAGCTGTACCAAATCCACTAATGACTGCACACATTGCCACCATGTGCTAACTGTGGCTAAAGAACCTCATTTACCAAGACAACTATCCAGTACAAAGCCCTAAAACACACCAAGAAACACATTAAAGTCTATTTTACTGCTGGAAGCTGGAAGCCAACGCCTAAAGAACAAATTAAAGCAACGGAGCCAAACCCGGTTCACTGGTGAGAAGCAGAGGAAATGTTTGACTGCAGCTAAATAAAGCAGGAAGACACTGAGCTGCTCAGGTGTTCCTGATAACACCAAGCAGCCACCTGGACAGCCAATAGGAACAAAGCTTACTGGAAGTCCAGAGGGCTGGGTTAGTGAAGGAAATTTAGTTTAAAGTTGAGGCAGAAAGTTAACAAAGAAAGTTGAAAACCACCTTCTGATACCTGAAATCTCTGAGTTTTCACACAAAAAACGCCTGAACATGTCAAACTGGTTTCATAGTAGATCCATCATTGTAAAAACATCATAGTATGGTGTGTTGCTCAAAAAACATTACGACCCGGCTGTCAGGGGACAAACATGTAAGAAACATGAAAACAGAGTGAACCCAACCAGTAGGTCACAGTTTATCATCCCCCAGTCATCTCCTGAAGTCCATATGGTGAGAGACATCAGTATCTGGTTGTTAATTTACCAGAGGATGCTTATAATCATGCTGATGTGGTCTGTACTCTACAGTATTTTAGTGACTCAATAAACACCTAAGTTGTTTTTTTAAAAATGCTTTTTAGTTTTTAATAAACATTTAAGAGCCTATATGTAATCAATAAATGGCCTTTGCCTATCTTAAGAAAAACTCACTCAGAACTCTGATATGTTAACAGTACTAAATACATCAATAAATACATGCATACACACAAAAATAAGTTAATACATTAACTGTGTTAAGATAAGATTTAGATTTTTTAAAAAGTTGTTTATGTTTTTGCAGAATCCAGTATTGCTCACTGGTTGGTCATTACATTTTATTAGTTTGATTTCACTGTTTAAAATGATGCCACCTCTTTTCAGACAGAACCTGTGATAATAAAACAATACAAAATTTTTAGTTCCGTGTTAATAAAGCACTTAAAGCTTTAAGTATGGCTAAATGCTTTTTTCAAAATTAAATATATCACTCCTTAGGTGGTAGTGGCCCCAAGTTCAGTAAAGTTGGAAAGATATTCACAGATTCGGACTTCCAGCATCAATAACTCATTAGATATAGGATGTCAAAACATAAACGGTGCCTCTTTCCCATTGTTGCAAGGCAGACAATGTGCTACAAGCCCAGTTTTATCAAAAGTAGCTGTCTTCCAAGCTACAGGAATAACATTGGTGTCTATGGAGTGAACAGGGTCCGTCTGCAATTTGCAAAACCGCTGCAACAGTAAAGAGAGACAAATATTCAATAACTTCACTCTTATACATTGTAGTGTCACTAAAATCACTGCAGCCTTCAACTGGCTCCTGTTGACAAAGTGTTTTAACAGAAATGTAAATGCTGTAATATGATTCTTTTAATGAACCATGTAACTTGAATGGATGTGATGCTGGTGTGACCACAGTGCACACGTCTGATGTTGCTCACAGTGGTCCAAGGGACGCTCAGGGAGTTTGTGTGTTTGCTCAGACTCATGAAAAATTAGAGGGAACATTGCAGAGATCTATCAGAACTTTGTTTCTGCAGAGCTGGAGCTACGCCATTTTCCTTTCACATTCTATTGTGCTAAATACAGCATTTTGTCTCCATCTGCTCTGGTTTGGCTGATCTGTGAGACTTTCTGGATGCGAGACTTTGACACACAAAAGACTTCTGTGGCAATTTACCAAACAAATAAATAAACGCAAACGAAAATTGAATAACTCAGCAGAGCAACAACATGGCTTTTGCACCATTTGAGCACATAATTCAATATTAAGTTTAGATTATTAAAATGTTAATTCTGGCTTGATGTTGAGGTGAGATGAAAAGTCAGGAGATCCCCAAAGTTATGACAGTTCCTCCTGAGTGGAACACGTCTGCTCTTGATTATAAGGCAGTCCATTGTCAAAACATTTGCCTCAAAACCACAGGTCAAGTAAACACCAGAGTCATTAGATACCATCATCTAGAATGTCTAAACCAGATTTTATGAAAATCCATTGAAATATCTGAGACTTTTGGATCTGCACGAAAATGGAGACAAAGCTTCCCAAGTTTCCCACCCACGACTTAGACAGTCATGGTAATAGATTGATTATGTTGAAAATTCCCAGTAATCATCGACTAAGGTAATGCTTATACGTAATATAAAAGGGTTTCACTTAACTGGACTCTGCGCCCCTCATCATCACAAATCAAAGTCAACACCCATGAAGCACGTCCAATTAAAGAATAATCATATCGTCTAAATTGTTTGTCAGCTATCAGAGTGGATTAAACAGGATCTCACGGTGTACATTAATTGCATGTGACTTGGAGACCATCTACTGGAATCAGTGTCTCCGCTCACTGTCAGTGCAGGATGTCATATGAAGAAAGATGGACACCTAGTGGTGGAAGAAGCAGTAGGCGCTACATCTCAAATAACACAGACAGTGAGGGCAGAAAGAGAAAACTTCATTTCTTGGTCAGAGCTATCCATATAAGGGCATTGTAGTAAATGTACACTGAACAGAAATACAAATGCAGCATGTAATATTTTACTAAATTCTATCGATTACTACATGCAGCCTCTCTACAGCAGAATGGACATCATGAAGCAACCAAGTAAAACTGTATTGGAAATGATGATAGGCAGATGGAGAGTGTCAGGAATGAGTGTTTCCATGATTCGCATTGTGCAGCATCACACAACTCCAATGGACAGAATTAATGCGGCTGTCTATGTTGCTGGCAGAATGCTGTGCCACTCTTCCTGAAAGGCTCAGTGAAGTTGGTGGACATTTTGGGGCACAAGGTCATGTTGTCAGACACATCCATGCTGAGCTTAGTATAGATGTTCAATGGCAAGTGTGAATAGAGAGTCTGCATTCCATGGTAGGACCTGAACATTTTCAGCTAATGCTATAGAAGTGATGGCAGCGAATGGGCAGAATAACCCTGGCTGTGAGGATTTCATCTCGACATCTTATGCACTGGAAAAAATGCCCCTCTCAAAACAAGAAAAAAAAATTTATTTCAAGGAACTTTTACCTTGAAATAAGTGAAAAAGTCTGCCAATAGAACAAGTGGAAAATGGCTTGGTAAGATTTCTTGAAATAAGATATGATATTTAGAATATTGAGATCTTAAAATTAGCTGGGAAAACTTATTTTAAGCTATATTTTACCAGGATTGTCAAGCTTAGGTGTCTTAAAATAAGCCAGACATGCTTAAAAAAATAGCAGTTTTTCACTCGAAAATAGATTTTTGCTTTCATGTAACCTCCTAATTTGAGATGTATTTCTTGTAAAATACAACTCAAAACAAGATAATTTCAAGATTGTTTGAGTTAACAAGATATTTAAGATGCATTGTCTTAAAATAAGTCCCTCAATCTTGCTGAAATGTCACTTGTTAAGTGAATTTATCTTAAATCGAGTGGGATGAGACATTTTGACTAAAAATAAGACAAATAGACTTGGTAAGATTTTGAGTTTTTGCAGTGCTGAGGTGATTCTTCACAGCCTGAGTAAATATTCTTTGGTTATTCACACCAACAGCATCATCAACATTCTTTGTAATCCTTTCACAGATGAACAGGCCAGATGTGATGGCCCTGGCTTTGGGTGGTGACACTTGGTCTGTGGTCATGTGACAGATTGTCTATCATATGCTGCTGCCTGAAACTATTTCTTAGACAACAAATGGTGGAGTTGTGGACATTCAGGTGCTTGGTTACAGCCCTGATAGTCTGTTCTGGTCTTTCTCTTGTCATGTGGAGCATCGTGTCATTCTGCATTTTAAGGTCCAGTGACTTATATAGTCACTGATCAAAGGAAAGTCTGTATTCTGGTCATATTGTCTGATCTTGGTCCTTTAAAGTCCCATCTGACTAGAGTATAAAATAACTCAGTGGACCAGTTGATCTACTCAAAACATTTTCTGACAATTTATGCACAATGTTAATTTTAACGCTTTTCTTCATCATTATTTGCCTGATGCGCGTTACATTAATAAATTTATGATTGAAAGTTAGACAACGTGGGGGAGTCCGTTTTCGAAACCTTTTCTTCATAAAAACAGATATTAGATTTTTAACTTTGTTGCGTGCTGCCGTAAAGTTTTTGTTCAATATATGTTTTGAGATTTTAATGTCATTTTACCGAGCCCGTCCAATTATTCCTATCGCTTTTTATCCTCTCAGTAACAAACAAACTAAATGCCAGTTTTTTCCATGCCCCCAGGAGCTCTGCCAGTGCTACAGTAATAGTCTCTTCCCCCAGAGCCACAGCTGCTGTTCTGCTGAGAGCTCATGAAGAATTTGTCAAAGTGAACCCTTATGACCACTGAGAAAGATTTATGGGATCCTGTGTCGCCCACCTGCTCCTTTTTCATCCCGACTCAGGCCTAACGCCGCACTCTTCACCTTGCACTGGCCCCCTCTACCTCCTATTAGTTTTTCCCTTTCTGTGCTACAGCTGAAAAAAAAAATCAGAGGTGGCTTTCCATCTATCCACTGTTCTCAATGTCAACTCACAGCTGATTAGAGATGACAGAAATAGTACGCTTGATGACTCACTAGACCCGAGTCTTTTCAGACACCAGGTGCTGTCAACAAGTGATTGTATCTATGGAAAAATAAAAAATAACATGAATTCAGCTTGAGGGTCCTGAGAAACACGTGCGTCTATTCAGGCATAAACTACTTTGCTAATGTTTAAGAGGAGCAGCAGCCATTTGACGTAACCACTGCTGCTCAGAGACACAGGTGGGTCGTACACCGAGTCTTAAACTATATGTAAAATGATCTCAGCTGTTCATACAGAATGAGTATAATATTGTAAAAATGGCTCCAGGCTGAATACTGCATGCCTCTAAGCATTAGTTGTGCATGACTTGTACATTTCCTCTCAGGATTACCAGGGCTATTTGAAAATGCTAAAACCATTTCGTATATACATATAGAATTAGTTTAATATCCAAAACTCTGATTTAATGCATTTTGTTTAAACTTAGTCAGACATGGTAGTTCATCAGAAATGGTAATCCATGGAACATTAGAAAATGGATTATTTGTACCACTGTTTCACTCCAGGTTTCTGATCATCTGTGAGCAGTTGTGTCAAATAAAGTGTCCTGTATCCTGTCTCCCACCCAAAATCTACACCTGTGATAGTTATTATCACATATTTTCTTTTTCCTGGTCAAATGCTGGAGCTCTCGCTCCCTAGAATCCTGGTAAAGAGTTTGGTCTGAGATCCACATGAGCTGGGAGCTGAAAATTTATCCTCACCCTACGAACCTCAAGAAGAGACAAAAAGCAAGCCGCAGAGTTTTTGAGTCTACGCTATCATTTTTTGCTTTCTAAATTTGTAGCGCATGCATGCATCTGAGCATCATCGAGGTAATTTATCACTTTGTTTTAGCTCGCTCAGGAGCCACAAAAGGCTTTATTCAACATTTTTTGCATTAACATGTCTTCAAATGGAGCATGTGGTCAGACTCCTAAATACCTGTAAACACACCTGGACATGGATGTTTGACAGTCAGTGACAAACACAACAGATACTACTTTAAAGAGTGATAATTTACTGAGTTGTCACATTTTTGTAGTGCATTAATGACACATTCACACTGAAACTGGCACTAGGTGTGTTTTTGTTTCCGTAACTTAAACATGTAACTGAAACAAAACCTTACATAAATACAGTACAATCACTCACTCTGAGACTGCAGGAATCAGTATAATTTGTAAGACTAAGGCACAAAACCAGCATTTAGGAAAAATAAACATCTGTATTGAAATAATTTGCTAATTTTCATCAAGCGCTTATTTTCCTGCACTTCTCATATACAATTTCAAATTTCAATTTAAAAGTAGTTCACTGAACCTCTGTAATCAACAAAATGTTTGCCCAATATCCCTTTAACTCACACTTACTTCCAAGATATTTAGTGCAGCGGTTTAGACTTCTGAGGTGTAACGCTGGTACAGTTTGAAAGTCCACTGAGGTCCTACGGTCACATAGTCATACAGGTGCCTCAGGTGTGATAGATTGGCACCACTCTGTTGATCCTCTGTCTGCAAATGGGACATCTACATTGTGGCAAGGCCTGGTAGCAGGTGTAGCAGCAGCATACGTGGCCGCAATCCAACAGAATACAGTTACGTGGCTGAGTGAGGCAGATCACGCAGATATTGTCCATGTGATTGTCACCTTCGGCTTCAGGACCCACAGTGACAGGCAGTCTCGGGGCTTCAGTCTGAAGTCTCTCAAACTCCCTTCTTTCCTTCTCCAGCTCCCTGCGAACTTGTAGACAGCGGTAGTAGCGTAAGCCGACCCAGACGAGGACCGCGGTGCCTGCCAAAGCAAAAGCAACAGCCAGTGTCTTCCAGCAAACAGCCTCGCTCTCTTTCTCTCCTCGCAGGGTGTCAAAGTCTCCCAAGCTCAAGAAATACTCTGAACCATCAGAAGGAGGTCGAAGATTCAAGGTGCCGTCTGTGTCCACTATCAACTCACCTACACCTGTAAGGGTTGTTCCCACCTGGAAAAGAGGTGTGTATTTGCATAATTATCATTGTGATCATTTTTTGCTAATATTTGCAATAGTGGTGAGCAATAACACAATTTACATTTTGTGAATTGAATATGGATTAATTATTGAGTTGCAGATGTTAACAGTCTTAGTATTTTATCAAACAACTTACTTTGAGTATTTCTTCGATCTCCAGTTGGCCTTTAGGCTTCTGCCCACTGAGGTATTGTCCCACAAGGTCACTCAAACCATAATTGACCTGGTGAAACCTCTCGTAGATGACCTCCATGTGCCTTCCAGAGGCCTGCAGAGGGCACAGGACTCTGACTGCAGTTTCATCCGATCCCACTAAAAAAAAGGGCGTCGTGTTCACTCTTTCATGCAAGACTCGTTCATCGTCTGTCCTGCAACAGGAAGAGAGAGGAACAGTGAGTCCTTTTAATCTATACATATGATAATACAGGAAAAAATGCATTTTATCTAAAACTAGTCAAGTAACATCACTTGTACAATGGCTAATGGAAAATCTGCATTACAAACTGGGGGGTGTAGTTTGAATGGGCTACTTCTGCTATATTTATGTCATATGGAAATAATTAAATAGTAAACGCTAATCTGTGACTTTTCTGAAATGTCGACTGGAAAATGGACATACTTCTGAAAGCTTTGATATATCTATTTTACTGATTTATAATATTCACATGATGGAAAAGCCAAACAAATATGGATACTTCCTAGCAGCCCAAGTTAAAGGTATTTAAATCTAAATATTATTGATATGATACTACAGTCACATTTTCAGAGACACAATCAGGTTGCATTACTTTAATTGTAGCATCTATAGTTTATTCATTTCCTGCACTACAGACTAGCATATAGAATATATATGTCAATTAATCAATCAATATTTAGCATTCTTTTGTTATCCCAACTTTATAGAAGTTCAATATTAAATCACTTCAGTGTTCTTTTAAGTCAAAGCCACTTCAAGAACTCTGTTATACATAAAGATTTGTGTTTGTGTAATTTACCTGAGCACACAAACACATTATAGCAACAACAAAGTGTTGTTATGCATGACTTTGTAATACTGTGGAGTACCATTTTCTAGTTTCGGCTCTCACCATCTGCGTGAAAAGCCGTTCCACACCAGCCTGTGTTCTCTCAGTAAAAATTTCTGTAACACGCCGGAAATTTCTTTGTGGAAGTCACTTTTCAGAGGCTCGCCCTCTGGTTTAACAACTCCTAAAATATAAAAATAAACACATACAGTAAGAGAGAATAAGAGGTCTGTGAAGAAATGTGCTATCAACTCTTGTCTATATTGGAAACAATGAAACTCTGATTACCTTCAACGACAGCATACTGTAGAGATGCTCCTGGAGTCACTTTCAAAATGTCTTTAAGTCTTCTGTCTATGGTGAAGTGTGGAGCTTTCTGACAACAGGACACAAAGACTGTTTGTATATGCAGTAGACAGAATTCAAGGTTTCAGATTATACTCTACAAAGCAAGTATTTCACGGACAGCAGCCTACCAAAAGAGTTGCAAGGTTTTATGAGATGCAACACAATTGCTGCAATATAACATTCAGCTTATGATTAAATTTTTCGATTGAATTTTTGCACAGTCTACATTTTCAGGCTTAATAAAATCACTCCATTCAAGTTATCTGAGAGGGAAAAGTTGCTCTTTTTTCAAAAATCCCAGTCAAAGACATACTGTGCACAACTTGTAAAGAGAGTTTACAACTCTAATAGCCTGGAAACAACTGGGCTAGAAGACTCAGTTTTCAGAGACATTAGCACACTAAATTCTCTTCACATGTGAAAGCTAATTCCAATCTTACCTGTGGCTTACACAGCATGAAAAACACAAGCTGAATATGCATGATAACACTATAAAAAATAGTTGCAAAAATCATCACTCACATCAAGATCTTCTACTGTCGTCCGGCTCTTCCTGTACACATAGTAGCAGATGCCTGAGAGGGCAAGGCTGGCCCCAAGACACACTGCTTCTGTTAAATTCACCTGAAATCCATCCATTTCCTCTGGATCTCCAGTCACGGCCCTGAGAGGAGACCTGCACAAAAATGCAACATATAAAAATGCCAATAAATCAACTGTCTGTAAAACCCACAGCTAGAGTCCCCTGACTGAGTGTGACATGCTTTGATAGGTTAATAGTGTGTGTGTAGGAATGAATATTGGCTCATCTGAGTTAAATGCGGAACAAATAACACAGAAATATTGATGCAGCTTCTAGCACTACTGATTACCTGCCATGAATTTGCATTACGTTCTTTTGTAATAATAAGGAACTGAAGCATCTTTCCTTTGCATTTCTGATTAAAAAACATGCACTTTCACTTGATGCAATGTAACAGTATTGTGTCAGTAATGTACAGTTTACTACTATTCAGGAGTCATTACTGTTCCCTATTTAAGCCAACACAATAACACGTAAGTCATGTATGCTTATTGTCAATGACATAGCCCTGTGTTTAGTCAAGAAGAGAAACTACAAGCTGCGAAATACAAGAGTCCTGTCACAACTAAAGTTCGAAAAAAATAAAGTGATTTTTACTGTCATGTTTTGTTTATCCTAACGATTCTGGACATACTACCAGGGCAGCAAGCAAAAAAAAAACTTCTTGGGTTTTTCAAAAATGCCAGCCGTTAATTTTTTTTGAAGAAACCAGTGCTTAGCTTTATGGATCAAACGTAAGCTAAAGCTAATAAATCAAAGGGCACAAACTGGGAGTAGGACTTGACCAAATAGATAGAACAGCAAAAACAATTTCAAAATTTGAAACAAAAACCCCTTGATCAGTGTAACCGTAGACTGCAAACTCCAGTTAAAATGGATACCTAAATCCTAAAAGTCTAATTTTATGTTCTGAACGTGCCACCTGCCACATAATATGTTCTGAAATTATACTCCGGTGAGATTGTTGCTGATGCGATTGTTCATGAGAAAGTTAGCAGGTAGCCGGCTAACGTTGCTAGGATAGTTGGAGACTAGCAGTGACCTCTAAACGTTTTAACAAGCAAACGTTACCAAACCACATGGCCAATAATAATTTATGTATGACGGTATATGCGTCCTTATTATCCGGTACAAATAATACTAAGTCTATTTTTTTTACCTGCCAGAGAAAACAGAAAGAAACACTAGCCCTCAAGATGACGTGTTCCAGTGAACGGCGTCGTCCATGTCACGTGACGTAGGTGCTAAAACTGTCACGTGATGAAGTGTCGGCGCATGTCAGTTGCGGCCTCCGTCCAACCACGTCTCTACGCCGCCGAGATGGCAGGAGGTGTGCGGAAAAAGTCTCCCGGTTCCCCGTCCCCACTGTGGGGAAAACTTCACACACTGTGGCAAGACAAACATTTGGTCCTGTTCAAGACGGAATACACGTTACTGGTCGTTTCGGTTTTGTGGTTCCTCGAGGTCGGGATCAATGTGTGGGTCATACAGAAAGTAGCGTGTAAGTAGCTGCGCGGCTAGTTAGCATGCTGTGGTGTTTTGTCGTTTGTCTGAACGAGTCCAAATGCTATGTGGCTAGCGTTAGCAAACCTTTAGCTTCCACTGCCACCTGTCAAAGGGAATTTACTGTCATTGCAAGACCATGTACAATCCTCCGTTCCTTTCCAGGGTTAAATGAATTTCCTTGTTTTCAGCAGCCGTTTGTTTTAGAACTGTTTGCGGTTAATGGTGTGTTTTCTTATTGGCAATACTGTTAGGAAACAATGATAACTTTAATATACTCACTTATACGTCTTATATGGAGCTGCAACACTAGCAATAATACTGTCATTATCAGTTAATCTTTAATTTAATTTAATTACTTGTGCATTCTATAAAAAGTACAGAATATGCCCACCAAAGATCAACTAAGGTCTTGGTTTGACGTTCTTAACAGCTTATTAAAATGATTTATCCGTTATCTGAATTATTCTAAATCACATACTATCAAATAATAATTTTGACAACTGTACAAGTGCATCGTGGTTCTTAAAAAGTCAGTGGACTAACAGTAGATTCATAGAAAAATGACACGATAGTAAGTAATTTGTAATATTCATTTATACAACACGTACTAAGAATTTTCAAGTGAGGCTTTGCAAATGCAAATAACTGTTTTGCACAGGTGTAATAATGAAAGGGAAAAGAGTTTGGCTTTTTGGTTGTAGAATGATCAGTTATAAGACAGCGGTTTGGATCCAGTAAAGATGTTTTCGTCATTAATTTAAAGTAAATGATAAAATAAAGAGTAGTATTCCTTTTACAATAAGTTGAAAGATGTACAGTAAAATTATAAACAACGCAGTATAAGAGGAATAGTACTGATAGGAAAAATAGTAAAGTAATCTTCATCATTTGTGATCACCGTTTTATGTCATTTACTGCAGACACTGAGATCGATTGGAAAGCCTACATGGATGAAGTGGAGGGAGTCATCAATGGTACCTACGACTACACCCAGCTTAAAGGAGACACAGGCCCTTTGGTGTGAGTTTCAAAGACCTGTAGTGATTTAGGTCTTTGCATCCCAGTTTTCAGTGCAGATCACCTGGATAAATTATTCTTATTGTTTCAGGTACCCAGCTGGATTTGTCTACATCTTCACAGCTCTCTACTACATTACCAGCCGAGGGGTTAACGTCCGCCTCGGCCAGTACATATTTGCTGCTTTCTACCTCATTACACTGCTTTTCGTCTTCAGGATATATTACCGCACTAAGAAGGTCAGTTTGTTTTTTACGTGACGAAAACGTCAATATTATGAATTTTGCCACAATATACCATAAAACTGCAGCATCCTCTTGTGTGTAACTCTCCATAACACTTTCAGTCCTGTATATGCTGTACAAATGTGCTGTCTGCTAAAAGTTTACTTGTTAAAAAAAACGAGCAGCATAAATTTTCTTTGCTGTCTAAATATTTATGCATTTCCTTTTTTCCCAGGTTCCTCCATATGTGTTCTTCTTTGTGTGTTGTGCATCCTATCGGATCCACTCCATCTTTGTGCTGCGCCTCTTCAATGATCCAGTGGCCATGATGCTGCTGTTTGGAGCTATGAATTTTTTCATGGATGGATACTGGACCCTGGGCTGCGGCCTTTACAGGCAAGTATGAACTCCTCCTTGACCCCAAAACCTGCCAGCAGGTTTGAAAGGTATGGTGTTTTTAGAATAGTGCCGAAATTACACTGCTTGTCTGGACCAGAAACTGTAAAAACAGAAAGAATCTTTCTGGCGATCTTTGAAGTACTCTCCTGTGACATGCTTTTCCATTAGAAACCTCAACCAAATCTAAGCTAACAATGTGAGATTTCATGAAACAGACTTTATACTAGATGTCTCATTTAAATATTTTCCCAAAATAAACTGTTTGCACCAGATTCTGTGAAAAACAAAACATTCTGTGTTCTTTGGCACAGCAGTCATGACATTAGAGACTCAGCTATGACCAGCAGTCATGTGACAGAAATTCAGGGAGTTTTCAGCTGAACTGACCTGAACTTCAGACTGCTTACACAGAGCAGATAGGAGACAGCATGGAAACAAATTAAAAAATCTAAGTAGTAAAATATGTATTCTGTGTAAAGCAAAAAATACCCAGAAACTTTTTGCTTGCTTTTTGTTATTGCAGCTTCTCATCAATTGCTTCTTTTAACCAGAGTAATAGCATGAAGATTTGATGTGTTTCTTTGTAAATCTATATAGATTATCAATATTTTTTAATGCCTTACATGATGAAATTACAACTCAATCTTCCTCTCTTTCTGACAGTTTAGCAGTGTCTGTGAAAATGAACGTGCTTCTTTTTGCCCCTGGATTGCTTTTTCTCCTCCTGTCTGAGTTTGGTCTCATCAGAACAATCCCGAAGCTTTCGCTGTGTGCAGGCATACAGGTAACTATTCCTTATAATATCAAGCCAGGCTCACTTGTACTGTGATGCTGTAATAATTCAGCAGCATTCATCTCTGTTTTTTTTTTACCACAGCTTTTGCTGGGCCTCCCTTTCCTCTTAGAGAATCCCATCGCTTATATGAGCTGTGCCTTTGATCTTGGCCGCCAGTTTATGTTCAAGTGGACAGTCAACTGGCGCTTCCTGCCAGAATGGCTCTTCTTGAATCGTTACTTCCACTTACTGTTGCTGTCTGCTCACCTGCTCACACTGCTTCTGTTTGCTTTCCGCCGCTGGAAGAGGTGAGACTTATTTTGACATTGTGACTAGAGACAAAGTGACTTAATGCCTGCTAATAATGGGTTACAACCCCAACACCACAGGCTTTGGCTCAGTCAGTAGTTGATCTTGTGGTCTTAAGTGCAGAGTTACAGATGTTTTGTTTGCCACTATTAACCTGAACCATGTGTCATTATTACAATGCAACAAGCTGTCATGAAGAAATACAAAGATATTTCAACAGCAGAGGATTTGACCTTTATTTGAACATTTCCAGGACTATTTGTATTTTCTGAAACTGTTAGACAATTATAAATTACACTAAAATTTGCTGTTTAATGTCTGTGTATGTGGTTGAGTCACCTAATCTTAGGGTCACATGTAATCTTGGTTGTCAAGCAATAATAGCAGTTTTATAGATTGTTGTTGCTATTTTATGATTGGGTAATGAGAATATTTTAGTAGGCAGTAAATCATTTTGTCAGTTGTATACATTTTATTCATTAAGATGCCTGTGCAAACTTTTAAAAATGAATATTTGCTCCTTTTTTTCCCCCTCCCTTACAGACCAGGAGAAAGTGTCTTTGAGCTCCTCAAGGAACCAGGAAAGAGGAAAATCCGTGCTCAGAAAAACACTGTGGATCATATCCTTCTGTTCCATTTGAATCTTCTCCTATCTAGAATATCAACCCTAAAAGGAAACATCAGGGTTGATGGTGAAACTGTATGTTGTACTATTAGGTGTCAAATATAAATTTGGCTGAATGTGTCTACACGATTTCAGTCAGGGTGTCAATGAATGTCGGTCCTGGCAATCTGGCACAATCTTTTTGTTATGTCAGACCTTAACAGATAATCTACAGATAGTGCTGGTTCTCTTCACCTCTAACTTCATTGGGATGTGCTTCAGTCGTTCATTGCATTACCAGTTCTACGTCTGGTACTTCCACACGCTGCCTTACCTGCTCTGGAGTGGGGGAGTCAAGAAGCTGGCCCACCTGCTCAGGTGAGAGGGAGGCTCAGTAGTAAACCACAAGTCCAGTTTGTGATCAGTTTTAGACCTACAGTGTTACACATCCCTAAACACTCTATTCCTGTGTGCAGGGTCCTGATCCTGGGTCTGATTGAGCTTTCATGGAACACCTACCCCTCTACTACCAGCAGCTCAGTTGCCCTCCATGTCTGTCACTTCATTATCCTCCTTTGTCTTTGGCTGGCTCCACCTCTGCCGTCAGTTCCAACAGAAACACAAGAACAGACGCCTAACAAGGACAAACGCCACTGAGCCACAGCAGATTGGACCCGAAGTTGTATTTGGCCCCGTCAGCTGCAGATCAGCCTCCATCATCCTGCTCTCTCGGAGCTTCTCACCACTGGTACAAAGGGAGGTCACTGCGGTAGACTGTTTCAGTGAATATAAGGAGCCATTCGATGCATCTCCGCTAACTGATTCATATGAAGGAAGCTCACAGGTGCACGCAGACAAATACCTGCATGATGAGGTGGTGTGTAGTCGTCACATGCCATTGAAGAGATAAGAAGAGGATAATATGGATTCTCAGGTTTCATTTTCAGATATATAAAACAAGAATGGAGCGCTAGGAGAGAGTTGCGAATGCTGTGCTGTGTGGAAAGAATTTGTTACAGGAATTATTTTCTACTTATAATGTTAAAACTACCCTCGTTCCATAATTGCTCCGGCCTAATCATAATTTTTTGTTTGTATTCTGATATTGTCAAAATCTCCTTTACTGGTGCTCAAATGATCTTATACATTGAACTAAGAAAGCATTGTATTGAAGAATGTGAATAATATCCCAAAGAACTAAAACCAGAAGCTTTAAATTAACTTAATATCAGGCATAACCATGATAAGCATATCCTCTGCGACATACAACACAATTCTCCAGTATGAGGCCATTTTTTTAGTAATTTTCCAGTATTTTCCCACAAATGTGTAAAAGGAAGCTGTAGACAATCGTGGTCACACATCTGTCTGATTTGATATGTAATTAATTCAACCTCTGGTTTGAGTGGATACACTTGTTGGCACATAAGTCAATTTAATGTGAAAAACATGCAGTAGACTGAAACAGCAAGTACTTTATGTTAAATATAGATGCCACTAAACTTTTGTGTGGTGTTGCTTTCATTGTTACACATTACAACAAACGGTTAAATTCCACTGTTTATTTCCCTTTCAGTAATTTCATTAAGGTAATCTTTCATTAATTTATCAAATAATCACCCTGGTTATTAAAATCATCATCATTAGATATTGTAATTAAATATTTGGCATAGTAGTAGAATATACTGATTACAAGCTGAAACCTAGACTACAAAAAGCCCATTCAGATGGTCAAGGCATTCTTGTGATTGCATAAAGCATATTAATAAAAGGCCACTTGGTCTATGTCATGTAAAATTAGACTGGACTTGGCACTGGATTACGGCATCAGTTAATAAAATAATCTATTTACTTTTCCATGTCAAGGTGTTTGGAGTCACTATCATTGGTAACAAGTGATGATTATCAGTAGATCTGGCTCAGTTTCCTCTGAGATGATTGTTTCACATATTATTGGGGTTGTAACACAGCATGTTCAGCTTGATGTTTTCGTCCCAGTGGCGCAGCAGCAGGAACAGTTGCCTGGCTGCTCCTTTGAGCCCCGCCAGGTCCACTCCCTCCGGCAGCTCCTGACAGCGCAGCCAGAAATCGGCTTTCGCTGCCACGAGTTCCCACTCCATGAAGTAGCCGGCACACCGGTGCTCCAGCCAAGCTAGAGCCACAGCTGTGGCCCAGGTCGAGCCTTCCAGATCCTCTTGAGCCAACTGGCTGCTCCCCTGGAGGTCAGCTGGGTCTACCGAAGAGCCTTCACATACATCGGTTTCTGATCCACGACCGCTGTCTGCCTGGCCCTGGTTCTGGCTCTGAGAGGGGCCAACAGACAGCTCCAAGGACCCCTCCTCAGAGCTGGGGAGGTCGGGAGGTGAGGTAACGGGGTCTCGGTCAGATAGGTGTCTTCGGCGAAGCCTTGATTCTAGTATCAGGGGAGTGTCATCTGGAGTGTGGTGGAAAGGAGGAGCAGTTGGTTTGGAAAGGGAGCAGGAAGAAGGAGAAAAAGTGACATGGTGACTTGCAGGAACACAGGGAGGCTTAGCAGAGGTAGACAAAGATGGAGCACTGGGAGATATGCAGCGGAAAGCTGGGCTAAGACTGCGACGGTGGAGGCTGTATGGTGACGCTCTTTTAAGGCGGTCCAGGGGGATCTGGACACAGTCAGAGTAGACCTCTGTCAGTAGAAAAGCTCCCGATGCCAGCTGCAGACGCACCTGAGGAGACATCATCATCAAACCAAATCAATACATTGGTATGAGCACCCTTTGCCTTTTAAATAGCACCCCTCCCCTTTGGTACATTTACACAGTTTTTCAAAGTACTTGGCTGGTAAGTTGTTTCAACCAACTTGGATACATTGCCACACTTCCTCTGTCTTCTGTTTCTTCATGTAATTCCACACTGACTCTGTGATTTTGAGATCAGGGCTCTAAAGGAGTCTAGACCATCTGTTAAAGGACTCTTGCTGTATAGACTAAGGATAGCTCTTTATGACTGGCTGTATTTTGGGGTTAATGCCATGTTGCAGAATTATTTTGGATCCAGTCAGGTTCCTCCCTGCTGGTGAAAATCTAAACATCTAAAGTGCTTAAAGAGTTTTTGCCTCGTACAGTATATGTGGTCAGTGTTGGCACAGCTCACCAGGGGCAGGTAGTCTGGAGCCTCATTTTCAGGTTGTTTCTCAGTCTCTGCAGATAAACAGTGGGACTTGAGAGGCGCCTGCTTCCCTGATGAAACGGACGACCTGAGTCTGCCCAGTGGGAACCTGGAATACATTATAAACAAAAAGGTTGGTTTTCAAATAGAGCAACTTATACGTGCCCACATCTTACTTCATAAATGTTTTTAGTTACTTTAGTTTCAGCTCTTTAATGTTTTTGCTTTTAATAGTCTTTTTCAGTTCAACAATTTGAAAGTCTTACCTGGTGCCAAAGAAGCTCTCCATTGACTTGCTCTCTATAGATCGCTGTGAACGAGTGCATGAGGCACCTGTTGTTGTGGGAGATGTTGCACAGTAGGCATTGCCCCCTCCACCTGAGACAACATTGTGGGGAAAACAAAAATACATTAGACTTTATTGTTTCATCAGCACAGTGATGAAGTGATGTTTTCTCGCTATTTTTAAAGGCTCATCTCACCCAAATTAGAAAGAAAAATGCAGCTGAACCTAAAAAACAAACCCTGTAAAATTGTTCACAATGTGTTCTGTGGATTCTCAACAGGACA
Source organism: Amphiprion ocellaris (assembly GCF_022539595.1). Classification (NCBI taxonomy): domain Eukaryota; kingdom Metazoa; phylum Chordata; class Actinopteri; family Pomacentridae; genus Amphiprion; species Amphiprion ocellaris. The sequence continues at coordinate 15,116,436 of NC_072775.1, read as the reverse complement.
GTGGAAATAATATATTGCAGTTAAAGATATATAGACTTTCAATGCTGTAAATGCACAAACAAAGCTCCATACACCTACACTGCATGTGGTTGAAGTAAAAATGCAGAAATCTTGAAAAAAAAAAAAGATAAACTGGAATTACTGGAATGGCTGTTTGCTGCTACCAACTAGTGAAGTTTCAGTCTAAGACCATCTGTTCCTCTGTTCTTAGTGATGGTGTGAAATAATGCCCAGAAAAGTATTTTTCAGCCCTTTGTGATGTCCACAGTGAAGCTCACCTTTGAACTTTTAGATTTAAAACACCACCATTGTGAAATTTGGTCATAATTAGTATATCAGCTTTGACCAAAACCATGTTTTGTGAGAACACAGGGATCTTTGAGTACCAAAATCAAATCAGTTAACTGGGTCCAAGTGTACATTTGTGCCAAATTTGAAGAAATTCCCTCCAAACATGTCTGTTTCCAGTGTGGAGATAATAAAACCAGTTACCTGCATGAATGGATATCAGTACAGATATACGACAATTTTTTGCAAATTGGCTGAATTGATCCTCTAAGAACTACTGTGCTGTTTCTCGTTCTATACAGACTCACCAGACTTCTGGTCAGAAGCCTCTATCTGTGAGACTACGCTGACACTGGAGTGTTTTCGCTGAGTGAGTAGACAGCAATACTTACTAGACTCCCAGGATGTAACGCTACATGGTGAGGCAGGAGTGTCATCTCTGTCTGAGAGATACAAAGATTGTTGATGACCTAAAGTGTTGACAGCAGAAGTGGCTGATGGCATCATTCAGTCTATCTACCTGTAGCATTCCAAGTGTCTTCCACATCTTCGCTGTCTCTGCTGGTTCGTCGTCTGCCCAGACCTACAGAATAGGATCTCTGCCTGCGACTCCCTGATTGAGAAGTCTGCCTGTTCACCAAATGCACACCTGCATAACACACAGACAAAGCTGAAATTTAGATGAAAATACGGAATGTAAATTGCCTTAAATCGTTACCTATGCCTTTTATGACCATATAATACATTCTATGGCATACATAGTCCTGCCAAATATATACTTGTCTTAATAAAAATAGATATAAAATGCGCATTTTAGGGTTATTTATGTAGCAGAATCACAAGAGATAGTTCTTTTTAAACACTGTCAATAAATGGCTTAACTGCCCTACTTTATAACCCAGACTATGGATAAAATAGCAAAAACACCTAAACCTATAAACCCTTTTCTGCCTATTAAAATGCCAACATCTTTCAGAGACCACATCCCAACTTGTACACACAAATGCACAGGCCTCAAGTCCATTATATAACCATAATGAAAGGATCTGGGTCATTTTGGTAGGAATTACAAAGCTTACTTCAAAGCCACAAAGGGCATTAGACAGTAATTGATTGAGTGGCTTTCTATCTATATGTGTGTTGGTTGGCAGCTCACCCATGGTTTGGACGTCCATGCTGTCTGCCGCGCCTTTGTTAGGGTTGTGGTCAGTGGTAGTGAAGGCCGTGTACATACAGATGATGTTGCAGTGCTTACTTGTCTGGATAGCCTTCATACGGTGTCTCTTAGCTGAACCTACGAAACCATTTAATACAACATGGAATTGGTAAAAGACACACATATGTATAATAGTTCATGAGTAAGAAAAGTCATTGGTAAACCCTCACCATGTCCAATGTCACTCTCCTTCTCTGCCATTTTCTCAAAGTCCCTTATAACTGAGCGAGCAGTCAGTTGGTGAATGATCTCCTCCCATGGTTTGCCTTCTTTTCCTTCTTCCCCTCCTCCTCCACTTCCCTCAACCTCTATGATTTCCTGGTCCTCAGTGGTCCAGAGGTGTCCCAGGTCCACAGTGACCTCCCAGGAAACTGGCCTGCCGTTCAATAGGCCGTGAATTAGGGAGCGGCACTGACCTGGTGGAGGATCTTCTGGTGGAGCAGCAGTAAAGAGATACTCTGGGTCTGTAAAGCTGTCCCAGTCCAGAGGTGAGGCAGGGAAGAGGAGTCCATCTGAGGAGCAGAGTAAGAAAGACGAAAGAAATTTGTTGAAGCTGAATTAAACGGACAGACTTGCTTTTCTTTGTAGTGAAGCTTACTGGAGTCAGTGAGGCTTCTGTGGGACATTGTCCCTCTTGATGGGGGCTTCGTTTCCCCATCACTTTCGTCCAGCCTCCCTCCTAACGTTTGGTCAAAGGAGACCCTCTCTAGAGCTCTTCTCAAGCGATGCATCTCCAGTTCACCCTGGGGGGAAGAGAAACTCCGTGCTGCCATGGTTGAACGGACTAGTGCTTTTTGTCTCCTACGAGACTCCTCGCCTCCATCCAGACGAATGTTCTGGTTTTGTAAAAGAGACAACCAAACAGGAACAAAGTAAGTTAAAACATCATTTTATTCTTCTGTGCAACAAAATATGTCTAGAATTAAAAGATGCCACGATAATCAGTGTAATATTTAAGTATATTATATATTTAATTTAATGAACTAGTGTAATGTTTTTAATTGCTGTACTTCACCTCAACCTGGCTTACGTTCTTCATCAGTTAGTCGTGTACAATCTTTTATAAACCCTCAATTACTGCAATCAAGTGAGAGCAATTAAGGAAGAGGTTGCAACAATTTCATAATACACATAATGTGATCTTATTATCTTCCGTTTTGGTGTGGAGCTGCGTAAATCTATTGTATTCTAATACAATTATTACTGACTCAAGATTGTAGATAACTTGTTCCATATTTGTTTTTCAAATAAGTGCTGGAATATAAAAGTGTGCTTTTCAGGGTGAATTTGCTGCATTAGTCTTACCTTTTTTGTCTCATTGTCAGGGGTTTCAGCTGCAAGGTTTTGCTGCCATGTTGAGTCTGCCCATCGAGACAAGGATGATCTGTGTTCCGGTGGGGGCATCTTCTCGAGGCCTTGGGGTAAAGAGCCTGTATCCAGCACTGAACCAGAGGAGTGAGGGTCAGGCAGAAAGGCTCCGCCTGCTGAATCTGAGTTTGAGGCATGTATGTGTGAGTGGGACTGTGTTTGTAGACTTCGCTCACTACTGAGGGAGCAGCGAGTGAGGACGTACTGCTCCTGAATATAAGAGCTCTCCTGGATCCTCCTCCTCACATCACTGGACCAGTCCAGCTCTGCGCCTACAGCGGGCAAAAAACAGCTTTTAACCACTGTGGCCAAATAAGTTCAATAGGTAAATGTAAGTTTCAGTGATGAGCCACTGACCTGGACTGGTGCCAGGGTCTGCGTCTCTGGCACAAGAGAACTCAGAGGAGATTTCTCTGGAAATTTCCCTCAGTGCCTCCTCCAAGTCAGTGCCATCTGCACATGTTACCACAGGCATTAGCTCAGAAGCAGGAGGAGGTGAAAGCTCATCATTTGATTGGCCAAAAACTGAACCAGTGGAGTCACGATGTAAATTACAGCCCCGTCCTTGAGACTACAAAATAAAATTTTAGAGATCTTTTTTTCCTGTGCAGACACATACAATCTCTAGTGTTTTTTTTAATGTAGTGAAATACAGTATACCTCTGTCTTTTTTGCTTTGAAAATTGTCATGTCATAAAGAGTGCAATATCCAATGAGGCGATTGCCTGGGTAGAGCGGAGGGATTTCATTGGGTGATAGAAGAGCCTCCATGTTTTCTGGAAGATACCAGTCAATCCGTACGTCTGTCAGCACAGGTTCAAAGGCCTTTTTCAGAGACTTGATTAACTGCGGCAGAGTCAGGGAATAGGGTGGTGACAAATTTTGGAACATGAGAGCTTTATTTATGCAAAAGACTAGTCACAAGTGGTGGAAAAAGTATTCTGATTCTTTTCTGCTGGGACAGCTAAGAACGGGGTTCCTAAAAGGCACTTTTCTATGAGTGACATAAAACCCAAAATATTACAAACTCCTGGTTATTCTTTAACAATTCATTATATGTATGTTTAGTGCTGGGCGATATGGAAAAACTCATATCACGATATGGATTATTTTATAGCATGACAACGATATATATCACGATATACCACAATAAAGTATGTTTTCAGTTATTCTCTGAAAAGTTTGACAAAAATTTCATTGCTTACTTTTCTCCAACTTTATTTTGAAGTGACTTTAACTGAACTGTCACAAATGAGAAACATACATTTTAGTGCAGCAATATGAGTTAAGTAACGCAAAGCATGTCGCAAACCCTCGTAAGAATCAAAGAACGTAAAGCAGTGTCATGTCGCAAAACCACAAGACGGAGTTTCTTTGCGAAAAATCTTTTTTATTCTTCTTTATTTTCACTTATATAAACTTAGAGTATGCATAGTGACAAGAAAACACTAATACAATCGCTGCAGGCTATTTAATGATATATTTGCTGTTTTAATTGATAAAATTAGATTAGAAACGATAGAAGAGAAATGGCACGATAGACACTCTTCTATCGTTTCCACGATATGTATCGTCATATCGCCCAGCACTATGTATGTTTATAACTAATAAAGGTTACGCAGTCAAACTATTAAATGGTATAACAATAAAATACTAGAATTTGTCAAAACTGTACTTACTGAAAGCACTTCAATTAATGTTAGTTTTCATAACTCTTAATTGCCTTTGCTATGTTGAAAGGCAAATGTAAAGTGCCACAGCATTCTAGATTTACCCCCTAAAGATTATGCCTGTGATTGTTCTGTAATTCATATTTTCTCCAATAGGTGTCAGTGTTGTAGTGCTGCTGACCTTGGGCTGGAGTCTCTCCTCATCATCCAAGAACTCAGTAGTCCCTCCTGTCAGTTTGGCAACGCCCTGCAGGAGTCTCCTGCAGGCTCGAGGACCAAGGCCCAGGCCAAAGCATCTGCAGAGGTGATACAATATAGACATCAAATTTTTATCACATCCCAAGAGAAAATTTCATCAGAGTGCCACAATTATTATGTGAGTGTTAACTTTCTTCAGTTGCAGGGTGGTCTGCACTAAAAATACAATGTAGCTTGCAGGTGTCTCAGACAAAGAGACCGAGAAAATGTGTGGTCGTCAGACAGATGGAACTGTTATTTGGGCACTGTGAGGGATCACAGACCATTTGGCTAATTGAGAGTTTGAAAAGAGCAGGAGACAGAATAATTGAAAAGGCTGAGATCTCAAGTGCTGTCTCTAAAGACAGCAGGACTGTGAGGCTGGTGAGATACTGTTAGCACTGCACAAATAACAGAGACTAAAATCCAAAATGATGTACAACCAAGAGAAGGACACTGTTCCAGCTGCACCTGAAATCTGATTTACAACATAAGAAGTAAAAACATGCATAGTTTTCAGAGGGACAGCCAAAATACAGTGGAGAAAGTCAGTCTAACAGGAGAATACTAATGAGGCATAAATGGAGTTATTGTGCATTGGTGAAGGGCCTGGGGGAAACCAGAGGGGCGTGACTCTTACTGCAGAGGAGAGCACTTAACGGGATTACTGGGCGGGGCTGAGAAATACTTCAACCTTTTCTTTTCTGTCTTCCACAGTGCTTTGTTCTTGTTTGTTTAAAATCACTGTTTGCTTGCGTACCCTCTCTCTTTTTCTTCCTTTTCTCCCCCACATAGTATCTCTCTCGTGTTTGTCACCTCATTCTCCCTGCACTCACTTTACGCTATTCGTTTCTACCCACAGTGATTTAATGTCCTGTCACTTGCAAGCTATATAATGCTTGTTTTGTTATCCAGATGTTTACATTGATGTCGGTGTTTTGCTTCATGCAGGACATCCACCTGATCTCTGTCCGTGCCATTGGACACACATCACTTCCATACCTGCCAGCACATGTGTTCCTGCGCACAAGCTCCAGCACTTTGGCCACATTGCTGATGGATCCATCCGTGATTATAAAGACCTGACGAGGATATGAGCGCTGCATGGGCTGGTGGTAGAGCCAGGACAGCGCCCCCAGAAGGTTGGTGCCTCGCATGTCAGCTCTCATCCTCTGGATGTACTCACAGGCCTGCATCAGGGTAATCTAGATGCATACATGCAGCGTATTAAAGTAGAGATGCAATCAGATCTACAGTTTAAAAAAAAAAAAAAGGAGCAGCAAACAACACCTGTCCAACTGCAATGCCTGTGCAAACATCACGTGTGCTGTCAAGATAAGTTTACTGTTTGATATCAAATGCACCAATTAGCCTGTGAGGGTAACAAAGAATTGAATCCTTCTGTAATAAAGACAGCACAAACATACACATGTTAGTACCTGCCTTAAAGTTACCTCATTAGGATAAACATGCCTGGCAGGACAGGAGATGGAAGGACATCTCCTGCCAAAGTGAAAAAGCACGAAAGGCCACCATATGGTGAGGAGAATGTGCAAAGACTGTTTGTCCGTGCAGCCCCTGGTCTGGATAAAACCTGATACTCTGCTACTAAGGCAACCCAAGGAACTGACCTATTGCCTGATTAGAGAGTAGACATAATAGAACAGAAAGTCCTGCATGGCTGAAAAACATCTGTGTTCAGGAAACATGAACCAAATGCTTTGCGCATTTTCTTTCACCTGAAAAAATCCATATGCATTAAGAACAACATAGTTTGAGAATAATATACGACTTCTTTCCACGATATCCAAACAAACAAGTCTGATTTAGCTTATTCTCTATTATCCCAAAAGTCACTGGGTAAAACTAACATCAGTGCTGAGCTTGCTGGCAGTGAACAGGGGCTTGATGGTGGTACCAAAGCCCACAATGTTGAACATGGTGCCAGAAGGTAGACTCTTCAGGGCCACCACCATTGCTTCCTGTTGAAACAAGAAAGCATAGACAGGATAGAGCCTGATTAATGTACCTGCCTTAATCTTAGAACTAAACTCCTTGTTTTTGAATGTAGCTTACCTTTACACGCTGGATGTTGGTGCCACTCATGCTGCCACTGCGATCAACAAGAAACAACAGCTCTCTGGTGGCTTTATGCAGCTCCAGGGGATCAGACAGCAAGTCAGGACAGAAATTGAGCATCAGAACGGGGCTACTCAGAATGTCCTTATGATGACGCTTCCTCACAAACTCCAACTGCAGAGTGAGTAGAACATCAGCATGTAAGTTTGTAGCAATAATACAATCAGGACAGAAATGTATAAACGCATCAGATATGAAAAACAAATAAGAGTAAACCACTGAGTATTCACCAACCTTCCTCTCAGGATCTGAATCTTTACGGGTGCAGCGAATGAAATCACGACGGGAGCTGATCTGCTGTTCGTACTGGTTGAAAGAGAGCCTGCCTCTCTCTAAGATGACTAGTGGGCTGTGCGGTTCTGTGGAAGTTTTGAGAATAACAGTTTGATATAGGTTAAAAAAAAAAGAAGAAGAAATGAGCAAAAGGAAAAAGTACAAACATTGTAGGGGCATTTTTTTCATCGCTCACCACTGAGGTGCAAAATGATCTCTATGTGTCTGTTGTATGGATGCTCCTGTGCCAAGGTGATGTAGGTGGCGGAGGCACTTTGGGCACTAGGATCTGCATCTGCCCTCAGAGCGTGAGTGGGACTCTCCAGTCCTACAAAAAATTTAGGCGCAAATAAAGAGAAGCAAATAGGTTTTCACACCTTTTTCATGATGCCGGTTCGTCAAAGATACCTAAACGCCCAACATGCATGATGGATGTGATCTTTTTCCATTTCTACAGCATACAAATAGATAATTCATCCTTCTGTCACCTGTGAATTTTGTGTTCTGGCTAGACTCAGGCCCTCTCTGTGAACCCATTGCATATATTTTACAATGAGATTGCCCACAGGTCAGATATTTCACAATGTCTGAGTCTAGAACCAGTGAGTTACACTTATTTGAGGGGACAGTCAGTACCAGCCAGCAGACAGGCTCCTCTGACCAGCAGCTGGAAGTTGAGTTCATAAGGTGCCAGGTTGGCAGTTGGACTGGTGAAGATGGTGTGAGAACATTGCTGCTCGGAGTCTAAAACCCGGTCTTGTTTTCCTGAGGTGGCACCAAAACAGCTGGTTGCTCTGGGGAGGAGAGCAATGTAGAATATTTAGGAAAATAATGCACAGCGATGAGTCTGTGACATCTAATTTTTCAGAACATACAGTATCAGGTACTGTATTGCCACAGTTGCTATCATATATACCCTGTTTCGTCAGATTTCCCTCCATTTTCACTCTTGCTTGGAGTCATCTGGCCTGTGACGATCGGGGTGAGCAGTGTGGGGTAGACAATGCGGATTGCTCCATTTTCTAACGTGGGGAGTTCTAGTGTGGTACTTATGATGATAGACACTATATCCATGGGGCCGATGACCCCTGTGCCCACGATGAAGGTGGTTCTTTCAAGGTCTTCATCCAGGAGGAGATGTCCTGAAGCCAAAACACAACAGACACTCACATCATCAAAAGACATTCAAACAGACATAAGGAACTGTATGAAAATATTAGGGTGGGGAGGGGGTTTGAATGTTAATTTTAATTTTAGCCAGAGCCAGACTGTGGCATTATCAATATTTGTGGGCTGCGGCATCCCCAACCTGTATCTTTAAATAGCATCTTTACATTTTGAAAAATAATGTTAGGGCTCAACAACAAAGATTAACTCAACAGTTTGCATTCTTTTGTTTTTTTAGTTGATGACAGTAGATGACAAGTTTCTACGGCATTTACTAGTTAAATCAAACATTTTTTTAAGTATTATGTAATTAATTACCATAATTATGAATACTACTTCTAAACTGGCATCTTTTTAAAAAATTAAGTTGCTCCAATGTTAAGTGGGTCAGGGAGGAGACTGAATAGACAAGGTGAAGAAAAATTAAGTTTTTAAGTGAACTTCATTAATATGCCTCAACTTAAATTTAATTTTAAATCAGCTAACACCAACATTTGAGTTTAAATTACACACACACAGTATTAAGTTGATGCAATTGCCAATATCATTATGTCAACCTGACCCTTCAAAAGAAAGTATGTAAGTTAAAAGGTTTTTCTAAATCATAAAATTTGATTTTTAATCCTGCAACCATGCCATAAAATGAGTGCTGGGAATAGGTCCCTTGAATTACTTTTAAGACTGAATGGCAAGCTTGTCAAAATAGTGGTGTATCTTGTTTTCAGATACATAAATAAGGGTGAATGAATGTGAATTAGATCTGACAATACTCTAGTCTGATATGTTTGCGATCTGATGCCTGATTGTCCACCATAATTAAATCAATACATGCTTACTGACCAGCATAACCAGGCATGTTGGAAACATTTGCTTCTTGAAAAGAGTTAAATGTATATGACACAAAAGAATGTTAATTACTTTTAGATTCAAGTCCAGTACAGTACAATCATTCATGCTTTGCAGACTATATCAAGGCCGTTACTCGATATTCATGATACCACCATTTCCAATTAATGCTGTGGACTTCAAGTTGATATACAGTATATGTATTAAGTGGATGCAATTTCAGCATTAGGCAGGAAGCCAGGTTTATTTATCTCCATCATCTGTCCTTTCTACCTGCTAAGACTGGCTAGAGAAGAGGCTTACTGTAAGTGTATTTGTATTCGTGCAGAGACCACATTGTTACAGCAGCAGACGACACTCTGGCTGAAATGATTTGTGGTTCTACGACAGTGGTGTAAAAAGCTTTTACTTCAAGTAAAATGCTGATTTTGCTTGCTATCTAGTTCTATCATTAATATGTATTGTGTCATGCGTCTTGGGTATTTCAAAATAATTATGGGCACTGACAATCATATAGAGTGCTTGTTCAGTAAGCCTTCATCTGGGTTTTGCGAGGCGACACTGTCTGCGGAAGAGAGCACCGGTGATTAATGTCTGCTGGCAAGACCCATAAATGAATTAGGTCGATTTCTGCTCAGTAGCTGTTAGACTCATTTATTAAAATGATGGTTGTGGATAACTGCCCCAAAAGCATGAGGAATGTAAACGCTCAACACGAATGCATATCTAAATTCTTAATCTTTAAAGACTATAAAATCAAACTAGATAAATATATGTGCATGTCACTGTATGATTTTTGTTTTTCGCTGCATTGCTCCATCCTCCCTCCTCACCATTGGTGCACTGCATGTCTAGGCTGGAGCTCCCACAGCAGCCCCACTCCCGGCCATTCCCGCAGTGTCCATCAAGACCAGACGCCGGGCAGCAATCCAAACAGCAGTCCTTCAGCTTCCCTCGGTTCTGGATCTGGACCCCCACCAACCGGCCCGCAATCACAGCTTCAAAGCCCACCACAACCTCCTTTTCCCCAAGAGGGTACACAAACACACCTAGATGAAGAGTTACAGAAAGACAACATTTTGCAAATGATACCCAGGTGATTCTTCAGAACTAAGCAGTTAAAGTATTTAAATTAAGGCAGACTTTTTTTCTATTTAAAAAAGGATATTTTGAAGTACAACAGATACACACATTTTCTAAGAACATGATAAAGATCTGCTATGCCAGCTTCACAGATCTCATATTTAAATGAATGTACCTTTTGCTTTCAGGCATAAGTATGTGCTAAATAATGTAATATAATGGGAGGGACAATTGCTTAGCAGTTTCCTGTCAATGACATACTTTAATAGTTAATTATTTTTTTAAAGGTGCATACATTTTTAAGTCACGTGTAAATTTTCTTTACTGTTTATCCATTGACAGTCAGTGGTTTGACAATTTCTAGTTCTTGTGTCTTGCTGATAGAGTCCTGTTTGACTTACATATGCATTCAGCAAGCAGATGTTACCCACCAGTTTTGGTCCTGTTACATTTAATGCAATTTTTGATACCTTTAAAGCACAGATTAAGTGATACATGATTAGGTTTGTTCCTGCTTTACCCCAAATAAGAGGCAAGTACATCCAAATAAAGCTACAAATGCTAAGCACGTATTAAATCTATACCTCATGGTGTATGCTATCCTGTGCCATACAATAACATTAGATTTGATTACTGTGTATTGTAGGCTGTCTAGTTATTTCTTCCAGTTCAAAAATGTCTGTAAATATCTTAATTTTTCTAATTTAAAGACACATTGAATTCAAATGCAGTTGTCATGATTATTACATACACATTTATGAAACGGGACTGTCATCTCACTACTCACCTTCTACAGACTCTACATCAGCATTGGCATATGTAAGGTGTGCAGTGATGCCCATGGAACAGCCGTTGGCGCAGGACTTGATGGAGGAGGCCTTGAGCAGCAACGGTTCCCATGTAGAGCGGTTTCTCAATCCGGCCATCTCTTCAGCACCAGCAAGCCTCTACTATGCTGGTCGCATAAAAACACAGGTACACACCAGTGAGAAGCTCTGAAGCGACAGGAAGAGGGATATGTGAGTGCGCATTTAAATTCTCTCATTTGCTATGCAGTGCACAATCACACTGATCTTTGTAAATCAGACCTGATTTTTGCTGCTTGCATTAAAAGCAGCTAAAATGAATGAGATCACATGTTTGTGAGGCCAGATATTTATTCTTATGTACACAGCAGGTATTAGACGTGTAGCCAAGCTATCTCCAGTCCTTAGGCTCTTGGCAACCAACTGTGATAGTTTGGTTATAAGAGGCTTAGTCAATCATTAACATTGCAGGTCAGTACTTATTACACTGTGCATCATGACTATCATTTGCAATCAGTGGCCAACCTGAATGCAAATCCATGTGTACTCACGAATAAGGTCTTACCCTTACTTAACTGCATCCAAGCTAGCTGATAGGCTAAGTAGACAGAGGTAATTATAGGCTATCCTCTTTTGTTTTTTAGCATAAATTATGTAGCAAGCCACCAACTAATACCCTACAACTTTCTGTTTGTGTAACTCAAACTGTCGTGCAATAGTTCTTCATGACTGACCACTTAATAACTTTAGGTGCAACAGGTGCTGAGACCAGTTTGCAGATCACTTAGTGGATGGTAGACTGCACAAAACTGAATGTGTGTATGCAACACAAGCAGTTGAGCATGAACACATGACGTGCATTTGTGTGCGCGTGTCTCTGTGTGTTTGCTGTGATCTAGGTAATAGTCTTTTCACATCTACCTTTCTAACAAGATCAACAGCCTCCATCTGGCTACTGTGCTCTCAGCTCAAAACAGGCAAATAAATGCCTGGTTCGTTAAAGTAGGGCAAACTGATGCTGGCAGAACACACACAAAAGGAAAAGTACAACATTGTGACCTTCTATAGACTACACAGACTCAGGGATCAGGCAAAGCTGATGAATAATTCTGACAGACTCTCTGTTTAGCTTTGTTAGTCAGAAAAAAAAACACATAGAAACTGATCCTATGCAGTAAAAGTCTGTCATGTGTGTATGCATGTAGTTTTAATTACAGTATAGCATAAATGATGTACACATGCACATACTAATATTGGAAAGTTCTGTCTAAAACTCAAACACAGATGTCTATTTTTAAAAAATACTGCAACATTTGGTAGCACATTTTGGTAAAAGGCAATGTTGCTAGTCAGACTATAAACATTAAAAATGAATACACATCTCAAAAAGTTGAAAATTCTCTGTTTGTTCTGTGAGGTTTAATTATTCTGTCTGTGTTTGCAGTAGCATAGCTGGCCAAGACTTAGCCCTGAGCAGTACGGCAGTCCCCCTGTGGCAGTTACAAACCCCAGATAACAAGTAAAATCATAATCATCCAGGAACACTTACTGTACTGTTCAGTCCAGTGTCTGGTAATTTGCCTCTGTGTCCAGTCTCTGCATCACTCCACCACCACATCTGCTCGCAGGTTTCCCAGTGATACAACGTTAGGAGTTTTCCTGGTAACAGATACTGCTCTCTCTCTCTCTCTCTCTCTCTCTCTCTCTCTCTCTATATATATATATATATATATATATATATATATATATAAGTAAATAGGAACAAGTATTTTTTTAAAAAGTGTAAAAGTGATAGTGCAATGAGGTGCAACATCTGCTTTAAAGTGTCTGATGCCAGTAAAATGCTCAGTATGAATTGGTTATTGCACATTAGGATGATTATTGTCCACATATTCTCCACAATATGTCCTGCTTCTCTGTTCTTACTCATGGATCACATTTTATAATCATTATGTGTAATCAGTATTTTTTGTTTGTTTGCTTTTTTGGCATCACCCAGATGTCTGCCTCGGTCCAGACCTTTATTCCATCCACTCCACTGAGTTGACTGATTAGTCTGGCATCCTGACATGGAAGAGCAGCTTCTCGGTTGAAATAGCAACCGGTCCACAGACTGCATGAGGAGGACTCATGATTATAGCCAATCCAAATTTGATATGACCCCGACTGATTAACAAATATATTTTACATAAATTGCATGCATTCTCAATATCTCGTGAGAACATAGTTTAGTTTTTATTTACTCTGCTCTTAAAAACCAGTAGCTTATGCTGGTATGACGTGACATCAGTGGCGAAGTAAAATGATGGGATCCTCAGCAGATATAGATGTTGGTCTTTAATGATTGGTTAGGGCAAATCAAATTTCCTTTTCCTCGGAAATTGGTTGAAGATGGAAACAGTGTAACAAGTTGGCAATTCTCCTTACTATCAGGCAACCTTTTGTGGTATTACAGATGGATGTATTCTCTTAGCTGTCACAAATCAGATATCATCAACATCCAAGTAGCCAAAGTTACCTTCATGGTTTTGTTACACACCTGATACTGTCTGAAATGTCGCTAACAGTGGTTCTCTAGTGCTTTAAACAGACTACTGCCATTTATGCACAGATAGTCTCTGGCTTAGTCAATATCTAGTCTAAGATAAAGGGACAGAACAGCAATGTATTGTGTATGTATGTTACACCTATGGAACCATTTGGTGAGTTAGTTATTCTTGGAGTCTTAAATAACAGTCTGAAAGCAAACATTTTCCTCTGTTAACACTAAATGAATGTTTAGTTCTTCTCAATCTTAGACTGTTGTACTTATGGGAGCTGGCAGCCAGATTGCAAAACAGCTACGACCCAAAGCTGCACTATGAGTGCGAGACAGAGCTCCTTCCTACCTGAAAAAGCTGTATTTGCTCTCTACAACAACAGAGTGGAACAAGCTCAGACACAGTCGCTGTCAAATGCCATGTTGGAGATTGTTAAAAATCAAACCAGAGGACATTAGGCAGTGAATTACATGTTTCATGGTGCCTGTAATTTACCAGATATATGAGGCTGAAAATGACCTTTAAAATATTGGTAGCAGACAAGTAGGATCGTAGAAGGAAAATGCTGGAGAGTTCATTCTTAGACATGCAGGAGATATGCAAAAGACAAATATTTGGAGTCAGACAGGAGCTGTGCAAATGGAAAGGAGATCAGCTGTGGAGGAGAGAGCTACAGCAGGACTGTAATAAAGGATAAACCCACCTCATCCCAGTTTATCCGCTTGTAACTCAAAGATGACCTTAACCATGTATAGTAAACTCCAAGCTGGTACCAGTTTGGAGCATGTTTGTCTCCCTGGCTTAGGTGGAGGCTGCCTCCTTCATGGACGACAACAAACTTTTAATAATTTTTCCATAGAGGAAAGCTAGAGAGAGACTCCGCATTTATTCCTAAATAGGAACAGATCATAATAAAACTGCACTAATCCATATGTTTATCCTAAAATGGATTAAATTACTGCATGTCTTATGAAAGGCGTCACTCATAGTGAGGCTCTACTGAGATCTAACTTTTCAGTTTCCTCAGCACTACGGTGCTTTTAGCTTTTACTTCTCTGGTGCACTCTTATGGCTCTTACAGTGTTGTTTCCTGACTGAGCAGCTGCTTCCAGCCAAAAGTTTGTCAGACTGTCTGTACAGTCTGTGCCCTGCACCAAACAGGAGGCAGACAATGTAAATGACTAACTCATGAGCATATAGAGAAGCAGTTAGTATTGAAAAAAGTTACAGTGATATAGCTGAAATAGAATGAATAATGAACTTGATTTTTTCAGTCCTGTAATTGGCTCATGTTACTCCTGTTTATAGTAACTTTACATAGTGATTAATGGCAGTTTTTGTGTTTAAAGAGGGTCCCAAAGATGAATTATAGCTGCTTTAAACTTTCAACATTCACTTAGTTCTGTTCTAGTGGTTACCTGGAAAATATTCTTGGTGCCTTGATCTGGAACAATGATTTCCTGTAATTGTTGACCAAATTTTTTGTTCATTGTGCCCGTTGAGTTTAACAAATACCTGTCAGTCAGTCTGAAAGTATTAATTTTCATGGCATTTGGGGAAAAAAATATGTCAATGGTAGATATAAATAGCAGCACATGCAAAGTTAAATTTTCCTATTTGAAGTTGAACAACATATAAATCTGTAACAGATAAGTGTGAATGCAAATCCCAGTACATAAAACCTCATCACATAGAGAGACATGCAAACCAGGGCCTCATTCAGTAACATCTGTGCACGGTGGTTGACATAAAAATCACTCTGTTGGTCCAAATCAAGTTCTGGGGCCTGAAAATCAAAGCCAAAATGAAACTGCCAAAAACAGTGTCTTTAAATGTCCACTTGAGGCAGGCTGAAAAAGGCCACTCAGTCCTCATAGACCTCCATATAAAAATGGCCAACTTTACTTCAGAAATAAACTTGTTTACAGCCTGATACTCCACAGCTAATTTTCCTGTTCATGACAGCTGTACAAGGGGTGAATTTTTATATAACTCAACTGATTAAATTGTGTCAAGACCTAAAGTTCCTCATTAATTAAGGGCACGGCTGTGTTGAGTAACAGGTGGGTTGATATTATAGTCCATGAGCCAGAGATGGTTGGATGGTCTAAAATAAATGTATAGTAGATACTGTGCAGTTTTGAAACTAATGTTTTAATGCTAACAGACCTTGTGAGCTCATCCCTCTCCATCTGCCTCATGAACCTCAAAAACTACAGAGAGAAACAAATCCAAAGACTCCGTTTGGGCATTTCGGTGCCGACAGTGGGAAGAAAAAACTCCCCTTTAACAGGAAGCAGAACAGAACCAGGCAGGGGATGGGTGGGGTGAGGGTAAATGGAAGCAACTTCTGACTCTTGTTCTAGGGTCAAAAGGATTTTTTTGAATAGAAAATCGCTACATTCCTGAAACTGTTTTAGGAGATTAATTCATACAACTTCATCACAGTGCCACAGAGTAGAAATGAGGAGTATGGGAAGGACACCAACCCAAACACTTTTGGCCCTGCAACATCATGAAAGACAAGAAAATGACAAGACACTAAACAGATCACAGCAGTTCCACCACAGGGGGTGAGGCAGGGAGGGAGGATGGCATGTCTCTGTTTATTTCTGTTGTCACGTGTTCTCCTTCAAGCTCAGATCCTTGTTTTTAAGCAGTTTAATCATGTTAGATGTTTGCTTGAGGTTGTTTGCTCATTCTCCTAATTTTTTCCTTCCATAACAGTAGACCCCCCCCAAGTCTCCTCTGTTTCTCCCTTCATTTATTTCTCTCTCTGTCTATTCCCACTCAGAACCCCCACCCACAACCCTTGCAACACCACCATCCCACCGTTTGGCAGCGGGACAAGGTCAACACAGAAACCTCTTCACTTCTCCTCTCTTCTTTCCCTCCCTGTAATTCCTCACCATCAGCGGAGCAACAGATCCCTCCCCTTCCCTTTCATCCCCCGCCATCCCTCCGAGGAGCAAAGGGTAAGAGAAAGACTAAAGATGGAGAGGAGGATGAGATGGAAGAAGTCCGGGGTTGCTGAAAGAGAATGAGCGCGTACATTGCGAGCTGTGCTGAAAATATGACGAGGGAGAACGAAAAAGGGAAGGCACATCAGGAAATGAAAGACAGAGAAAGGAAGGAGGGGAGTTAGTGGAGAGAGACAGAAAGACTAAAGGAGAAAAGTGTTTTTAAACCTCGTTGTCAGGCGAGACACACAAGGCCAAGAGCAGACTGGATCCCAGAAATCAGTCTCTGTTTAAATCACTTATTTTCCTTCTCTTCTTTTTTAAATTACATCTCTTTTTTCTTTGTCTTTTTTCCAGTATGTCTTTCTTTCTCAGCATCATTCTCTCGTTCCCTCAGCTCTGTCATCCAGACCTAAAACACACAAACACATGTGCCTCACATTCCTACGTGCAGAGCAGATTCACCCAATTTGTTTCCAACGTGTGTGTGTGTGTGTGTGTGTGTGTGTTTGCGTGTGCCAAGCCAGTAAATAATAACCAATCCCAGCTGTACTGTAGGCCGTTCCTCTCATTCTCAGTGGGGAAACAAAGAGGGAGGGAAAGGAAAAAGGCTCCGTAAAATAACAGAGTAATGAGCTGGAAAAAAGTCAGCAGAGACTTAAGCAGGGAGAATTAATACCATTTTAATGCTAACAGACATTCAGAGTTCTGTAGATGTGGCAATTAGCATAGGCATTAAATGCCATTTGAAAAAAGAAAAATCTCCAATTTGTACACATTTCACTGGAGAGTTTCACAGTCAAACCACCTTAGAAGTTTTCCACTTTTCAGAAAGATGGAAGCTGCTGCACAGGTAAGTTAATGGTACAGTGTCCTTCCAAGTTCCATCACTAAATTGGCTTCAAAACACTGGTGAAGAAAACTATGGATTTCATGCTGATTTCTGTGAAATCATTGAAACCCAACTGGGACTGAATCTGAAACCAAAACAGAGTAGTGATTTACTACCTTAAGGTTAAGGTTAGACTACATTTTATGCCTCACAGTTGTAAGCCTCCACCTGCCACTCAAATTGCAGTTTACACCCCTGTCTGTCGAGACTTTAGCTTAGACCTTTTGGATATAAAATGTCACCACATCATTATTTTAACCTGTTAGACGTTTGTGTGAAATTGTGTCATAATTAACGTGAACTCTTGAGTTAAAACATGTTTTGTGAGGAAACAGTGACCTTCGACCTTTGACCACTAAAATCTAAACAGTTCATCCCAAATTACAAGTGAACGTTTGTTTCACATTTGCAGAAATTCCCTCCTGGTGTTCAAAGAGAATGAGACAGATGTGTGTATATACAGGCAGCTGAAAAAGAGCATCTATCCACAGCTAATGTCAATACTGAAACAGCAGTTACTAGGAAGCGACAAAATAGATGCATTAGGACAAACAGCAGGAAATATAGTTGGAAACAAAGGTGATAACAAGGGAAAGAAGTTAAAAGTTAGAAGTTGACTTGAATTCATTGTTTAATACATTATTCATAATATACAAATAGAGTGGGCTGCACAGTGGCGTAGTGGTTAGCACTTTCCTCCCACAGTCCAAAAATATGCTGAGGTTAATTGATTATTCTAAATTGCCCGTAGGTGTGAATGTGAGAGTGATTGTTTGTCTGTGTATGTAGCCCTGTGACAGACTGGTGACCTGTCTAGGGTGTCCCCTGCCTTCACCTGAGTCAGCTGGGATAGACTCCAGCCCCCCCATGACCCTAGTGAGGATTAAGCGGTGTATAGATAATGGATGGATGGATGGATACAAATAGAGTTATGACATGTTAGTTTAAGGGCCCAGAACTCACCAAAAAATATTTTTAACAAGTTTTGAAGGCGCAGTAGTGATGAGCTGTTTCCTTCCAGGAGAGAGTAAATTCTTTCTAATTCTGTAGTGCCTTTAAAATTCACACTATTGTCTACAAACAGTGTTGACAAAGCTGATACAAAACAGCATTTACCACAAATGCATCCCCTCACGAATTTGCATTTATTTATTTTCTGGTTGCAGCCAAGTTAGCTCACCGGCTAACTAGCAGTTACAAGCCATTATTGTGACCAACATTTAGCTTAGCAGCTACAGCAGCAGACCAACAAGCAGCACCATATATTAAGGAATTATAGTCATGTGAAAAAGTAAGCACTGCTGTCATATTTGACAGGCGAATTTTTGATGCCTGCTAATAGTAGGCGTTGTTTCAAACATTTCACTTTAATAACACTTTAAAAACGGTAATAGCAAAGAGAATATTAGACATCAGAGGATTAAACAAGACTTCTTAAATGTACAGTGTGTAATTTCTGCCATTAGGGGTCTTAAATTAAAACCTACCTACTCACCGTTTTTGGTATTATTATAATCTGTAGTCTGAGTTTGGAAAGAATAAGAATCTTAATTTCTTATTAGTTAGCTAAATTGTACACCGAGCCCCGTCCAAAAGCAAAAAAAAGTTCAGGTTTAGGATTATTTTTCACTTTAAGCCCTGCAAGTGTGGCTGCAGTAACAAGCTTGCTGTGCCTGACTAACAATATGTCTGTGGTTTGGAATTATTTCCAAGCCCACATATATTGGTATCGGTATCGGTATCAGTATCGGTTGATATCAGAATCGGAATTTCAGAGTTGGACAATATTGGCATACCGGTTATCGGCAAAAAAGCCAATATGTAAATGTAGTTTGATGTTGTGATGAAGTAGCAAGTGATCCTGGAGGTTGTTGTTTTCAACACAACGGCAGATATGAAAATATGACATGACTCCAACAGAATGTATATTCACATTCTATCATACACTCAGACAAAATAGCTGTATGTAACGTTAACTAATATCATATTAATTGCTCACTCATGACCACCTAAAGAGCTACTGCAGCTAAAATGTGTGGTGATTGATGCAGTAGTCCAGCACTTGTAATGTGGAGATTGACTCCCAGAGTGCAGCAAACATAAGTTGACTTGTGTGAATTTAGGCAAACTTAACAGAAAAAGTGTGGGTTCAGGCAGTTTAAAGGTGACAATGCAGCATTTGACGAGTATAAATAACATAACATCCAACTCCCGCTATCTCTTTCCCTTAATCTGTCACTCTCTGTGTCAAACACTGGCTATCAATTAAATGGAAATGTAGAAATAAAAATGTGGCAGGTATGAATAAAGCTTCCTGCAACAGCGGCTACATGTGCGATCAGGATGTGGTGGTTGATTAACACATTTTTGTGGGTTGGGAGATGTGGATAGGCTTTCAGGTGAGGGTACTAAAAAAAACCTTAACGAGCACATCACTACCCAGCGCTGCTCTCTGTGGTCAGAACAGGCAAACTAAAATAACTGATTCATCACGACTGCACAACACAAACAACAGAATGAAAATAACAACTCCTTTTCAACTCGCTGACGTATCATCGGATGTTCACCGTGTATCTGAGACAGGTAAAGATGGCAAAATGAAAGCTCAGCACTAGAGTAAATGCACAAAAGACAACAAGATATATAAAACTGGCCTACTAGTTTTCAGATATGTTAATGACAAAATGTTGCATTGCAGATTAAATCATTTACATCTAATCCAGAATCCTTGAAGTTTCTTTTTTTTTTATTAGGATGATTCGTGATAAATGTAGGGCTGCACATTTTTTTCATGTGACTCACCTGTTTTTAAAACTTATTTAAATTCTGAAAACAATAACAAGATGTTAGTTTTAAGTGTCATTTGTTTCAGTATATTACTTTTATTGGTAGGTATTGCTTTAACGGGGATCAACGGGGTGTCTTGTTGAAACAAATGCAACATTTTCCTCGTCTTTCTAAGTGAGAGTCTTGTAGTGGAGCTGAAAACTAGTTGTTGAGACTGACATCGAAGCAAATTTCACCATCGCTGAAGTAGCCACAAGAAAAAAGGAGTAAACAGTCTCTCCATTGTAGTTAACATCGACGGGCCACTGGAACACAGGAGAAGCCCAGTTTGTGATCCCACGCCCATCAGCATTGATCCCCCTTCACAATCATAATTCCCAACCTCTAGCAGACATCTTTCTTTCTTTATCCTTCTCTCCTCTCTGTCTCCCCTCACAGCTCACTCCCTCTCTCTGTGCCAGGCCTTCTTCTTCCACGAGGCCAGCGCTTCGTTTGCCTCCTTCCTCAAACACAGACCCGAAAGAAAGAGAGAGGCAGCGAGTGGGAGGGAGGGGAGAGGAGAATATGAAGGGGAGAGACGGAGGGAGCGGGGGGGCGGGTGTCGAGTTGGGGTTTTCGGAATTTGGTCTATGTTTGGTTTGGAAGCGAAGGCCCCGGCGCTGGGCTCTCTGGAGGATAATGGAAAAGAGAGGGAGAAGAAAGGGAGGTTTATGGATGTGTGTGTACCCTCACAGGTGGTCGGCACATACTGATGGGGGGCCTTTTGTGTGTCAAAATGTGTGCGTGCACGTGTATTTACTGGATTGTGTCGGCGCGCTGGCGAAAGGTAACGCTGTGTGTGTGTGTGTGTGTGTGTGTGTGTGTGTGTGTGTGTGTGTGTGTGTGTGTGTGTGTGTGTGTGTGTGTGTGTGTGTGTGTGTGTGTGCGTACTCGGAGCATGTGAGCGCATTCGGCCTGTTTATTTGCAGATGTTGGCACCAATGCATGTGAGCTTTTAGCATGTAAGAATCAGGGAGAGGGGAGACAGAGAGAGAGAGGTGAATAAGACATTCCTGAGATGGGGGAGGAGGGGGGAGGGAGGAGGGGGATGCAGGGAGTCAGTGGTTAGTTAGTGGTTTGAAACTAAGAGGAGAAAAATGAATGTCTGGTCCAGGGCTGGGCCTGAAAACGTTACCGCAACCAGCTGAGGAGCCAAGTAGGAGAGGAGAGGAGTTATGGAGAAGAGGAGAACCAGGGAGGCCTCCTCCTCCCCCCTCCTCCCCCCTCCTCCTCCCATATGAGGCCTGCTAACTCCTGCCTGTGCCGCAGGGGAGAAAGAGGGGGAGTGGTGCTTTTATAGCTGGGCTGAACCCACTGAACCCATCATGTACAAACAGCAGGGAAAGTATGGAGACAACGGAGGGCTGA
Source organism: Amphiprion ocellaris (assembly GCF_022539595.1). NCBI lineage: Eukaryota > Metazoa > Chordata > Actinopteri > Pomacentridae > Amphiprion > Amphiprion ocellaris. Next base: position 15,094,757 of record NC_072775.1, on the reverse strand, counting down.
GGCCAGCAGCCACACAGGGGGCTTCAGGGGGTTTCAGGTTGAGGACCACAGCAGAGCTGGAGGTACGAGGAGGAGGAGGAGTGATGAGGAGCAAGAGGGGAGTCATAACAGAGCTCCCCCACGCCCCGTTTCCAACTACACAGCACCACTTTTATGTTGCTTCTTTCTTTCTTTCACTTCTTACAAACTTCATGCAATTTTTTAACTTTGCTGTCTTCCTCCTATTCTTTTTTCCCGTCTTTCGTGTTTTTCTCTTCCTGGCTTCTGTCACTCTGTCATCTTTTTCTCTGCTACATTTTCTGGCCTTCACTCCTTATTGCTGCCATTGTTTATTTCCTTCATTTTTTTCTCTCTTTTTTGCATTTCTTTCTTTCTGTCATTCCTTATATTCTGGCATCGTTTTCTTCCCTACTTCTTGGCTTACTCCCCTTTGTTTCCATCCTATTTTTTTCCTTCGTTAATTCTTTCATATCTTAAATCCATCCTCACTCCTTCTTTTTAAAATCCCTTTCTTCCTTCTTACCTTTTGAATGTTTGTTTCATCTACCATTCTTTCCTTTTGCTTTTCTTTCTTTGCAACATTCTTTGCTTTTTTTGCTTTGTAACGCTTTTCTTCATCTTTCTATCTTCCATTGTTTTCCCTCTTTTTTATGGATCACTTTTACTTTTACTGCTATTCTTTCTTCCCTTCTGTTCATCCACTAGAGAGTTAAAGGCATGAAATGAGAGAAAAATCAGTGTTTCTAGTCGGACTCAAACTGGTGACATTGCGGTTGGTTGGCGCCATGAACCCTTTTCCCACCAGGGCCCCATCATTCATTCCTTTTGCTTACATTACATCTCACCATCTTTTCTTCCTTCCCCAACTTTCATATTGATTTCATATTGCTTTCTTTTGGCTACCTGCCCTCAATTCATTTGCCCATTTCTTTCTTCGTCTTTTTTTCATTCCTCTTTATTCCATTCTTATTCCTCTTCCCGTTCTATAACTACTTGCTAGTTTCCTCCCCTCCATCCTTCCATTCTGTACACTATTTTGCCACTCATATACACACACACAATCATTCAGTTCCCCATATGTATGAGCAGCGTTCCCACCCTGTAGCAGACAGTGTGGGTGGAAGGGGGCTGTAAGACAGATGCACCCAACAACAGGAAAGGCGTTTGCTTGGCTCAGAGCCTTTTTTAAAATCCATCCCTGAGCGTCTGCCCAACCTTCAGAGAGCAGCACACATGATGCAACAAGCCTGCAACCTGCACATCGCCGCCGTCACAAACCTTACATCTTCAGAAATTCTTCCATCAGACCACCACGTTGCATCAAAGAGAACTCGCTAAGGTTTCGGTGGCGCTGGTGGACACAAGAGTCACCCACCCTGCCCTCTGAGGCCCTGGAGGGTTGAAGTTTAAGTGAGAGTGAGAGACTCGGTGCAGCTGGAGTCAGGAAGTTTTCTGATAAAGAGGCGTATCACCCTTTAGGGAGGATGAGGAGTCGTGATTGGTGTCATGGGGGAGGATTGTGAGATTGGATGACTTATGCTGCAATGGAAGTAAAGGTCTTGTCTCCACCCTGCCCTACTTGGAGTTTTTAGGGTGGTGGTGTATGCCGTCTGTGTGTCGACTATAGAGTTTTTACACATTGGGTGTACTGTTGGGTTTTACATATTTATCAATTCTTCTCGTGGTGGTCTTGTGGCCAGAAAAACCATTTACCACACTCATACACTAAGTCGCTGTAATGGATCACTGCGAAACTGACATTCTGTCCATTAATGCCACCAACACATCCTAATGCATGAACATAAAAATAGATCTTTTGTCAAAGCAAATACGGATGTTTGCTGTTCTAGCTCCTACACCAGCAGACTGAAGACACACAAGCAGTGCAATAAGATAACTAAAGCACTGAGTTAAAGGTAAAAGAAAAACGTTGAAATAAGACTTTTCAATGCAAGCTATCAATAAACTTCAAAGTGTTTGTCTCCCCGTTCGGACACTTTTTACCCCACCTTTTACTGCTGTAGTTCGTTTGGAGCTTGCTGAACCCTGACCAACATCCTCCCACTTATGTCACGAGGAATAGATGTTGCTTTAAGTAATGCAATTTACTTACATGTATGTACAGTCAAGCTCGAAATTATTCATACCCCTAGCAAATTTTGACTTAACGTTACTTTTAAATGTAAATAGAAGCTGAGAGATTATTTTTTCCATAATGATATCTCTTGTACATCATCTCATTATCTTTTGGGAAACACCTGTGTCAATTCTAACCAAAAAAAAAAAAAAACTTGCTGGTTGAAAAAAAGTAAGTCAAAATTCGCTAGGGGTATGAATAATTTCGGGCTTGACTATATAACTTTCAAGGAGCATAATTTAAACAACACACCAGTATTTCCACAGTCCCCAACCCTGGATTGCACCTTCTCTGGTGGAAATATGGTTTTTAACCTTGTCCATATGGTGTTTTTCAAATGCTGAAAGGCACACCACGAGTGAAGTGAGCAGTTAACACTATGGCTAAGAATTTTCACCTTAAAGCTGCAGTGGTTTGATAAAAGTCTGAAAAAAACAGATCCAGACTCATATGTTCATACGTAACAAATCTCAGAAACCAATCCTGTCAACTTACAGAAACAGATTCTGCAGCTTTCTGTTGTGCAGAATGCTAGTAGAGTAGTTTTTCAGCGTTAGAGCGGGGTCATAGGTGAGCTGGTGTGCTCAAGCTGCAGCCAGAGGGGAAGGGGTGGGTGGAGAGAGAGAGGCAGGGAGCTCATAGAAATGCACATTCAGTTGGAAACAATGGTATAGAGTTGCATCTATGCTATTTTAAGCAACTATGTTCATGGAAAAAAAAAAGTCAAAATATGCCACTTTGACACAGAGATGAATTTTAAGGGGTAAAATCAAAGAGCAAAGGAAAAACCACTGAGGAACTCCAAATCTGGGATGATGAAAGTAATTATGGTTGCATCAACAATTATTTTCACTATGAATCATTTAGCCCATTAAAATACGAACTAAAGAAAATACATTTCCCCAGCTACTAGGTGGTGTCTTTAAGCGTCTTATTATGCCAGACAATAATATAAATACACAAAAGAATATTTAGAGACAGAAATATTTAGATAGAGAGAGAGAGAATATTTGTTTTTTTAAATGATCGACTTTCTTACTATTGAAAAATTGTTAAATGATGAGTATAGCAGAATGCATGCACTTGTCTTTTTTCATTTTTCTGACTCAAGTTAACGTCTAGATAATTGTATTGCTAATAATTATACTCAGATTACAGCTTTTTTCACATTATTTCATATTACATGAATTATAAATAACTGTTTTGCACATGGTTTTACACATGTGCTTCATGTATGCAAGGATATTCATACAGGACCTGACTGTATATAAAGGTTATCACTGGCCCCTATAAAGATCTAATTCATGTTAAAATACATGAAAGTGTGCAAGTGTGGCAACAAACTCAACGCTGAGCAGCACTGGGTCATTTTCAACCATTAACAGGAACACGAGTGGACTGTTGGAGTCATGATTTGGTTCGGATAAAGAAGAAAAGGCAGTTCGGTGAGGATTTACCTTCTCTCAGCCTGTGGACCGTCAGTCGGCCTCCTCTGCTCCCTGTAGTCTGTCTGAAGATGCTGGAGAGCTTCAGCAGTCGCAACCTGAGCACACAATTCACCACAACCAAAGCCTGTCAGTCCGCTGTTTCCTTTACCATCTCCGACTGAGTTATCAGTTGTCGTTGGCTGCTTTCCCAATGAAACAAATGTGTGTTGGATGAAATCAAATCCCCGCTGGGACTCGTTCACGATGAAAAAAAACACAAATGCCTGTTGCGAGTGGTCAGTTTTCACAATGGAAAACCTTGTCCTGGAGTAGTTTTCTGTCAGAATCACTCTGACGCACAGAAATTAATGTCGAGGAGGGAGGAAAAAGAAAAACTAAATGCCGCTCAGGTGTGAGAATCTGCGATGTGAATGTCAAATCTGCCGCAAAAAAAGGTAGAGGCTCTCCCGGAGGCGCATCGCTCAGTTGCGACGCTGGTCAACTGAGCTTCCAGCGGCAGAGAGGAGGAAGAGGCTGTCTGAGGGGGAGACAGGGAGGGAGGGGGAGGGAGACAAGGAGGGAGGGAGAGACAGGGAGGGAGGGGAGGGAGACAGGGAGGAGGGAGAGACAGGAGGGAGGGAGGAGAGACAAGGAGGGAGGGAGAGACAGGGAGGGAGGGAGGGGT